>NC_081773.1:4473702-5119005 GCF_963082965.1 Carassius carassius
CCCAGAAAAAGCTGGTACATTTTGACAAATCTCGTCTACACACACAATCTACAACAAATAAAGAAGAGTGGGATATAATGTAATCACATAAAATGGCTCAAGGGGACGTGGCTTAGTTACTCTGTTCTAAACTTGAAATCCTTTGTTTTTCTATCAAACGTAATCTAAATACATGGTTGAATAAAATTATATTAATTACTTTATATTAAAAACTGACCTCAAGTTATCATCAGGTAGCTGGTTAACTATTAGCATCAGCTAACATAATTTTTTCAGATAGGCTATTGTTATTTTGTAATTCATAATTATGAAGAGTCTTGAGAAGACAAATATAAAAGCGTAGCTGTAATTTCATTTTAACCTCCAGCAGGGGGCAGAACTGCACCAGGTTAGAATTTCCAATCTAGTATTCTGATAAATTGGGAAATCATTATGTAAGTGGACATAGAAATTAAAAATAAATTGCTTGAATTCAAATAAAAGGCTAGGATTATTATTATTATTATTATTATTATTATTATTATTATTATTATTATTATTATTATTATTATTATTATTATTATTCCAATTCAGAAAAAAACTTTGAAAGGAACTATTCTGGACAGACTTTACAGTTTATCAATGTGTTTTGATGACCAAATGGACCTTTATGTGAGTCTGGCATGTCTTTAAAGATGCACATAACCAGCAAAGTTTCAACCCTTGTGGGTGACCGATAGGTGCATAGGTCATTCTTCACTGAGGTTGTAAATTTGAAAATTTTTACACTACAAAGAAAAAAAAATGTTGTTATGACCTGGAATGTTGTTGTCAGTCAATCCAGTGGTTCCCAAACATTGTCCTGGACTTACCCCAACAGTACATATTTTGGATGTCTCTCTCATTAGTTGCATCACTTCACTTCAATTCATAAATCCTCTCATGTGACCTTCTTTGCTCAAGACTGTATGCTTTTCAGGACTTACCTGTATTGGATGTTGCTTTACTGGAGTTACTGGAATTATCATGTTATGTCATAATGTCATTACACCAGTCATGTTATATAATTACACATAACTGGAGCACAACTTAATACTAATATATAAGCTGTTACACTTAGAGGATTTCCATTTATTGATCAATAATCATTCATTGACTATATTATGTCAAGGTCTTTGGAAAGAGGATTGGTAAGGTCCTGTTTACATTTCACATGATGACATGATAAGAACAAGTGGCAACGTCTTTCACTGGTTGCTGGCCTGTGTTGCGATGGGAACAAGAAGGATTCCATTTAAACAACATTTACAGTTGTTCAGTCTATTTTTTCTCAATCTATTTGACACATTTGTCCAAACTCAGGTCACTGTTCTCAAAACAGTTGTAATTGTCTTAAACAGATTGTAGGTTTTCCTTCATTTCATACAAATTACATTCAAATACATCATTCAAATAATTTTCTCAAAACAATGTGCACAAAACTCTCACGTGTTTTCACAATAGTTAATACAACCAACCCGTCACAATCTCTAGCTGGAGTGTCCATGAGCTCGAGGGCATCCCATCCTGTACCCTTTACCTCTTACCTCGAACTCCATTTCTCATAATCCTCTCCCTGGACACGCCATCAATTGCAATAAGATAAGATAAGATAAGATACTGTATACCTTTATTTCCCCACAATGGGGAAATTTCCATGCTACAGCAGCAAAAATAAGTGCAAATATAAAGCAAATACTCAAAAATATCTGTTAAATAACAATAACCACAATAACAATAAATACTCTGACAAACAAATAAATTGCACGAGGTTATTAAACCGTTTTTTTTTCACAATTGTTTTTGTGTTGTTATAGTAACTAACAATGTATTATTATGGTAAATTTGCTCACTTGGAGCAGCCCTGATTGTAAATTATAATAGCAGTAGGGAGAAAAAATCCTTCGGTATCAAGTTGTCACAGTGTCTGGTCTGTGTTTCCCTGGGTGTCCACTAGCGGTTTCACTTACCCATAGTCACCCCACTGCAGGCACTACATTTCCCACAAAGCCTTTGTCCCTTTCTTCAATGTTAATTGCACACCTGTTAATTGCACTTAGCTTTCTCCACTTTAATTGATTTCACCTGTCTATATAAACCGGTCTGTTTCTATCTGTTTCATGGAGTACTTGTTTCCTGTCACCCGGCTTTCTTGTGTTCCCTTGTGTTTTTCATGTTTCTTGTTTTTTGGACTGCTTTCATTGTTTTTGACCTGCCTGTTTTGGATTTTGATTTTGGATTTCCCTTTAAACACTGCTATTGGATCTCTCGTTTCCTGTGTGCATTCATAAAAGAAGGACTCCATCATGCCCAGATCCAGCTGTGTGGGATTTTGTATCTGTTCCCCAACAACTAGAGAGGAGCGGATGGGGAGACTGTCGAACCTAACCACCCTCCGTCAAAAGGGGAGTGAGAAGGGTGGTTTGGCTCAAGTCTTTTGGACAATGGCAGTGGGGCTGGGGTATAATGATGAGGTCCTGAAGGACCTATTCAACAACTGCCTGGATGACCCTTTGTCTGGGTGGGAGATGAAGGGGCTGGAGGTCCTGGACTTTTGGGGGTTCACCAGTTACCTTCACCATCATAGTCAATGGAATACACAGACCACACCCGTCTCTCCGCCAGCCCAGTGCCACTGCACCAGATGGCAGCCACAGGTGACCGTCCAGAGTGGAGTCAGGTCCCCGTGGTCCATCCAGAGTGGAGTCAGGTCCCCGTGGTCCCTCCAGAGTGGAGTCAGGTCCCCGGGGTCCCTCCAGAGTCAAGTCAGGTCCCCATGGTCCCTCCAGAGTCGAGTCAGCTCCCCATGGTCCCTCCAGAGTCATGGCAAGTCACCATTAACACTCATGGGTCAAGCCCAACCACAGTTAGACCTCATGAGTCAAGTCAAGTCACCGTTGATCTTCCTGAACAAAGTCAAGTCACCGTTGATCTTCCTGAACGAAGTCAAGTCACCGTTGATCTTCCTGAACGAAGTCAAGCCACAGTTGATCTTCCTCAACGAAGTCAAGCCACAGTTGATCTTCCTGAACCCAGTCAAATCACCACGGATCTACCAGAGCCTCTTCATGTCTCTGCCGAACTACCAGAGCCTCTTCACGTCTCTGCTGAACTACCAGAGCCTCATCACGTCTCTTCGGAACTACCAGAGCACAATGAACAGGATGAATTCTGCTTTACCAGAAATCACACAGGCTGAAACTGAATATGTGTGGACTGGTCTACGCTTTCTAGCAGGGGACTGGTTCTGGGTCACTGGAGATGATCTTAACTACACAGCCTGGTATCAGAACGAACAGCCCCAGTGTCCTGCCAGAGACCGTCGTTGTGGAGCCCTGGACAAGCAAACAAAGCTTTGGACACACAGAAACTGTGAGGAGCAGCTCAGCTTTGTTTGTCAGTAGAAGGTATGTCCCTTGAACAGCTGTTTCAGGATCCCAGATTTTAATAGATATAGTGCCTTTACGACATTTGGGACAGCTGATATCTTTTTACCTTTTATCTTTTTGACATTCATATATTATAGCAACCTTTAACAACAACAGTTAAACATTTAATACAAATAAACACCAGTTTTAATGCTAATCTTGTAAGGGTTTTTTTTTTTTTTTTGCTAAGCTGGGTGACTAGCAGCGTGGAGTGGTTCAACAGCCATTTCTTCTACTCACTCAAAGCATTCTCTAATAAGTACAATTTCCTGCTCTGCACTCACTGGAAAGAAGCCTCGGTCTGGGTTTACTGCATAAAGAAGAAATTTGACTGTATACTTCCTAACCTAATACAAAGAAGAAAAAGTTTTCTGTTTGTTGGTTTGTTTGTTTTAGTTATTTTAGTGGTAGTTAAGTTTAGAGGAGCTGGATAGAGGGATGCATAGATTTCACTTATTATATGTCAAATTATGTTAAACTGATCATTTAAAAAGCTGTTGTTGTAACCCTTGGATGCATTAATTATTATAATAAAAACAAAGTATAGTTACTTTTACAAATAACTGTTATTATTATTATTATTCCTTCTGAATAAAATGTAAATTTTGATTTTTTCACAGTGATGTTTTTGACAGTATTTCTGTCCACTGTATTTCAATTTTTTTGGATTTGCATTATAATGTTTCAATGTAATATCTCAATGACCATTTCTGGTGTAATTTTTAAGTAGTGTTTCTTGTGAAAAGATTCTTTACAAGACCTTTGGATATTTGAAGACAGAGCATTTTGAAATGCCAAATCTTGGTTGTGCAGGTAAGATGAAGTACCTCTAACCACCAAAGCATTAGTGTTTAAAGGGGAATCTCACAAACTCTACATTTCTCCACTGTGTATCAAGAACATCAAATGGACATGAGAAAACTCTAGTATTTCTGCCATGAGCAGGGACTGAGTCTATATGGTCTTCTTTAGAAATAAAATATACTGTAAGGTGAATAAGTTAAAAGTTTAAATTATGTGTGTAACATGTTTCGAGGCCTTTTAATGTTGCCCAGAAAAAGCTGGTACATTTTGACAAATCTCGTCTACACACACAATCTACAACAAATAAAGAAGAGTGGGATATAATGTAATCACATAAAATGGCTCAAGGGGACGTGGCTTAGTTACTCTGTTCTAAACTTGAAATCCTTTGTTTTTCTATCAAACGTAATCTAAATACATGGTTGAATAAAATTATATTAATTACTTTATATTAAAAACTGACCTCAAGTTATCATCAGGTAGCTGGTTAACTATTAGCATCAGCTAACATAATTTTTTCAGATAGGCTATTGTTATTTTGTAATTCATAATTATGAAGAGTCTTGAGAAGACAAATATAAAAGCGTAGCTGTAATTTCATTTTAACCTCCAGCAGGGGGCAGAACTGCACCAGGTTAGAATTTCCAATCTAGTATTCTGATAAATTGGGAAATCATTATGTAAGTGGACATAGAAATTAAAAATAAATTGCTTGAATTCAAATAAAAGGCTAGGATTATTATTATTATTATTATTATTATTATTATTATTATTATTATTATTATTATTATTATTATTATTATTCCAATTCAGAAAAAAACTTTGAAAGGAACTATTCTGGACAGACTTTACAGTTTATCAATGTGTTTTGATGACCAAATGGACCTTTATGTGAGTCTGGCATGTCTTTAAAGATGCACATAACCAGCAAAGTTTCAACCCTTGTGGGTGACCGATAGGTGCATAGGTCATTCTTCACTGAGGTTGTAAATTTGAAAATTTTTACACTACAAAGAAAAAAAAATGTTGTTATGACCTGGAATGTTGTTGTCAGTCAATCCAGTGGTTCCCAAACATTGTCCTGGACTTACCCCAACAGTACATATTTTGGATGTCTCTCTCATTAGTTGCATCACTTCACTTCAATTCATAAATCCTCTCATGTGACCTTCTTTGCTCAAGACTGTATGCTTTTCAGGACTTACCTGTATTGGATGTTGCTTTACTGGAGTTACTGGAATTATCATGTTATGTCATAATGTCATTACACCAGTCATGTTATATAATTACACATAACTGGAGCACAACTTAATACTAATATATAAGCTGTTACACTTAGAGGATTTCCATTTATTGATCAATAATCATTCATTGACTATATTATGTCAAGGTCTTTGGAAAGAGGATTGGTAAGGTCCTGTTTACATTTCACATGATGACATGATAAGAACAAGTGGCAACGTCTTTCACTGGTTGCTGGCCTGTGTTGCGATGGGAACAAGAAGGATTCCATTTAAACAACATTTACAGTTGTTCAGTCTATTTTTTCTCAATCTATTTGACACATTTGTCCAAACTCAGGTCACTGTTCTCAAAACAGTTGTAATTGTCTTAAACAGATTGTAGGTTTTCCTTCATTTCATACAAATTACATTCAAATACATCATTCAAATAATTTTCTCAAAACAATGTGCACAAAACTCTCACGTGTTTTCACAATAGTTAATACAACCAACCCGTCACAATCTCTAGCTGGAGTGTCCATGAGCTCGAGGGCATCCCATCCTGTACCCTTTACCTCTTACCTCGAACTCCATTTCTCATAATCCTCTCCCTGGACACGCCATCAATTGCAATAAGATAAGATAAGATAAGATACTGTATACCTTTATTTCCCCACAATGGGGAAATTTCCATGCTACAGCAGCAAAAATAAGTGCAAATATAAAGCAAATACTCAAAAATATCTGTTAAATAACAATAACCACAATAACAATAAATACTCTGACAAACAAATAAATTGCACGAGGTTATTAAACCGTTTTTTTTTCACAATTGTTTTTGTGTTGTTATAGTAACTAACAATGTATTATTATGGTAAATTTGCTCACTTGGAGCAGCCCTGATTGTAAATTATAATAGCAGTAGGGAGAAAAAATCCTTCGGTATCAAGTTGTCACAGTGTCTGGTCTGTGTTTCCCTGGGTGTCCACTAGCGGTTTCACTTACCCATAGTCACCCCACTGCAGGCACTACATTTCCCACAAAGCCTTTGTCCCTTTCTTCAATGTTAATTGCACACCTGTTAATTGCACTTAGCTTTCTCCACTTTAATTGATTTCACCTGTCTATATAAACCGGTCTGTTTCTATCTGTTTCATGGAGTACTTGTTTCCTGTCACCCGGCTTTCTTGTGTTCCCTTGTGTTTTTCATGTTTCTTGTTTTTTGGACTGCTTTCATTGTTTTTGACCTGCCTGTTTTGGATTTTGATTTTGGATTTCCCTTTAAACACTGCTATTGGATCTCTCGTTTCCTGTGTGCATTCATAAAAGAAGGACTCCATCATGCCCAGATCCAGCTGTGTGGGATTTTGTATCTGTTCCCCAACAACTAGAGAGGAGCGGATGGGGAGACTGTCGAACCTAACCACCCTCCGTCAAAAGGGGAGTGAGAAGGGTGGTTTGGCTCAAGTCTTTTGGACAATGGCAGTGGGGCTGGGGTATAATGATGAGGTCCTGAAGGACCTATTCAACAACTGCCTGGATGACCCTTTGTCTGGGTGGGAGATGAAGGGGCTGGAGGTCCTGGACTTTTGGGGGTTCACCAGTTACCTTCACCATCATAGTCAATGGAATACACAGACCACACCCGTCTCTCCGCCAGCCCAGTGCCACTGCACCAGATGGCAGCCACAGGTGACCGTCCAGAGTGGAGTCAGGTCCCCGTGGTCCATCCAGAGTGGAGTCAGGTCCCCGTGGTCCCTCCAGAGTGGAGTCAGGTCCCCGGGGTCCCTCCAGAGTCAAGTCAGGTCCCCATGGTCCCTCCAGAGTCGAGTCAGCTCCCCATGGTCCCTCCAGAGTCATGGCAAGTCAC
Source organism: Carassius carassius (assembly GCF_963082965.1). NCBI lineage: Eukaryota > Metazoa > Chordata > Actinopteri > Cypriniformes > Cyprinidae > Carassius > Carassius carassius. The sequence goes on from NC_081773.1 coordinate 4,481,046, forward strand.
CATTAACACTCATGGGTCAAGCCCAACCACAGTTAGACCTCATGAGTCAAGTCAAGTCACCGTTGATCTTCCTGAACAAAGTCAAGTCACCGTTGATCTTCCTGAACGAAGTCAAGTCACCGTTGATCTTCCTGAACGAAGTCAAGCCACAGTTGATCTTCCTCAACGAAGTCAAGCCACAGTTGATCTTCCTGAACCCAGTCAAATCACCACGGATCTACCAGAGCCTCTTCATGTCTCTGCCGAACTACCAGAGCCTCTTCACGTCTCTGCTGAACTACCAGAGCCTCATCACGTCTCTTCGGAACTACCAGAGCTTCTTCATGTCTCTGCGGAACTTCCAGAGCCTCGTCACGTCTCAGCCGAACTTCCTGAGCTCGTACTATCCTGTCATGGCCATGAAGGCCATCCAGGAACTCACCGCCTGCCCTGTCATGGCCATGAAGAACATCTACCATCTCATCAGGGCCACGGAGGCCACCCTTAACCTGTTCATGTTCTCTATTTCAGGCTTACCTACCAGACTTGCTCTACTGTTCCATCGAGCCCACTGTGGTGGTCTTCTGCACCGCCCTGGTGGGCTTCTGTCTCGACCGCACGGCTGTGGTGGTCTTCTGCGCCGCCCTGGTGGGCTTCTGTCTCGACCGCAAGGCTGTGGTGGTCCTCGGTGCAGCCCTGGTGGGCTTCTGTCTCGACCGCACGGCTGTGGTGGTCTTCTGCGCTGCCCTGGTGGGCTTCGGTCTCGACCGCACGGCTGTGGTGGTTTTCTGCGTCGCCCTGGTGGGCTTCTGTCTCGTCTGCTTGGCTGTGGTGGTCCTCTGCGTCGCCCTGGTGGGCAACTGCCTCGTCTGCTCGGCTGTGGTGGTTTTCTGCACCGCCCTGGTGGGCATCTGTCTCGTCTGCTCGGCTGGGGTGGTCTTCTGCACCGCCCTGGTGGGCCTCTGTCTCAACCGCAAGGCGGTAGTGGTTCTCTGCACTGCCCTGGTGGGTGTCAGTCCCGTCTGCTCGGCTGTGGTGGGCTCCAGTTCCGTCTGCGCCATCCTGGTGGGCTCTAGTTCCACCTGCTTCACCCTGGATTCCTGCCCTGTCGGATCTGCCCTGGGCCCCTGAACTTTCCGTTTCCGCCTGGCGTCTTTGTTTTGTTGTTGTTGTTGTTTTGTTTTTTTGTTGTTGTTTTTTTCACTTCCAGTCTCTGTTTCCCTCTATGGACCTGGCCCTCCGTCCCTCCCCCTGGTCTTCCGCCGGTCCACCTCCCTCCTTGTCTCCTTGTTGTTGTTTTATTTATTTTTTATTTTTTTATGTCATCTCTGTTCAGTTTAAAAAGTGTCTGTGCAATCATTCGCAATCAAGTCAACGATATCGCTGTAGATGAAGTGACCCCAACTAAGCAAGCCAGAGGCGACAGCGGCAAGGAACCAAAACTCCATCGGTGAAAGAATGAAGAAAAAACCTTGGGAGAAACCAGGCTCAGTTGGGGGGCCAGTTCTCCTCTGACCAGACGAAACCAGCAGTTCAATTCCAGGCTGCAGCAGAGTCAGATTGTGCAGCAGAATCATCTGTTTCCTGTGGTCTTGTCCTGGTGGTCGTCTGAGACAAGGTCTTTACAGGGGTTCTGTATCTGGGGCTCTAGTTGTCCTGGTCTCCACTGTCTTTTTAGGGCTGTAGAGGTCCTTTTTAGGTGCTGGTCCACCATCTGGTCTGGATACGTACTGGATTCGGGTGACTGCAGTGACTCTCTGATCTGGATACAGACTGGATCTGGTGGCTACGGTGACCTCGGAATAAGAGAGAAACAGACTAATATTAGCGTAGACGCCATTCTTCTAATGATGTAGCAAGTACATCGAGTGTTATGGGATGTGTTCCCGGTTCTGGTTTACCTAATTAATGCAGCCTAAAACCTGGATATTAGAAGCATATTAGTGTGTCGTGTAAACCAGGTTAAAGAGATGGGTCTTTCATCTAGATTTAAACTGCAAGAGTCTGTCTGCCTCCCGGACAATGTTAGGTAGGTTATTCCAGAATTTAGGCGCCAAATAGGAAAAGGATCTGCCACCTGCAGTTGATTTTGATATTCTAGGTATTATCAAATTGCCTGAGTTTTGAGAACACAGCGGACATGGGTGTTTATAATGTAACAAAAGCTCATACAAGTACTGAGGTGCTAAACCATTCAGGGCTTTATAAGCAATATTTTAAATGTTTAAAAAATATCTCTCCTTCAGACATTTAGGATGTAACAGTATGTCACTAAAGAAGCTTCTCAGAAATTAAACTGTTTCATACAGTGGGTGAGAGTCGTTCTCCAACAAGGATGATAGCTTAGCCACCATCCTTCTTTCTCCCACCTCCTGTACTGTGTCCAGGGATATCTCCAGGACTGAGCTGGTCCTCCTGGTCAATTTGTCTTGCATACAAGAGGTTTGTACACAGGCAAGAGATGGACCAGGTTGTGATCCGATCTTCTTAAAGGAGGAAGGGGTGCTGAGGTATAAGCATCTTTGAAATTGGCATAAAATAAGTCCAGTATTTTATTGTCTCTAGTGTAACATGAAATATACTGGGTTAATGTGAGCAGAGTGGATGACGGAGGGGCATGATTACAATCTCCATAAATAATGAGAAGCGCATTAGGGCTCCATGTCAGTATATTGTTGACAACTGAATGCAAAACATACCATACTGATTCACCATCAGCAGAGAGGGGAATATATGCAGCTATCGCAATATCACACCAGCTTATTGCGGAATGATAACAGCTGATCCCTGGTGTAATGGGACTGCAGCCATGAACAGAGTTCCCAAACACAACTGTAAACTTAATGTCCAAAGTTCACACAAACATACATTCAAAAAGAAAAAACCAAAGTGCCACAAACAGGAGCTGTCCAAAAACAACAAACATTCCATCAAATGAACATGGTATATTTTCAATTAACCCAAAACTGATAACTACTCGGTTAATTATACACAGAACACAGGACATTTAGTTTTTCTAATCATTTACACATTTACCACAATTGCTTTAGATTATCAATACAGTTTTTCTCAATCGATTTGACACTTTTCTCTAATGCAATGTACTTGTTCTCAAAAAAATTAGCACAGCCATTCAAAAACAAAATTAACTTTTTTGAACCAATCAGTTCAACTTTACTGTAAAATGAAGCACTGGATTTTTTTCTAATGCACTTCCCACATGGAAAGGACCTATATGTGGATATATGCTTATATATGAAACCTATAGGCAGTGTATATGCAGATATATGCTGCATATATGCACATATATGCCGTATATATACTGCATATATGCGTATATATACTGCAAATATGCTGCATATATGCCTTTATATGCCACATATAGTCAAAATTGAGGTGCATATGTGCATATACAGGAAATTTAGGTCTCCTGTATTGCTTCTTCATATCCACATATAAGCCCTATACATACAAGATATGTCTTCTATATAGCTAATGGCAGGATCTGGTCATTTTGTAGCTCATATCCCATTTTTGACTGTCATACATGATGCCTAGCTCATATTTTCTATTATCAAGGCAAAAACTTAGAATTAACGAAAAAATTAATTTATATGTGTGCATATATGTACATATATGTGTATGTGTGTGCATATATATATATTTTTTTCTTTTTTTTTTTAAACTGCATAAACAAATTTAATTACACCAAATATACACAATTATGTTACTTTTAGCAACATCATATGACCACTTTACACACACACACACACACACACACACACACACACACACACACACACACACATATATATATATATACACACACATACTGAATTATTGATCTAAAGTGAAAAGTGATGTGACATACAGCCAAGTATGGTATAATGAAGTACAAACCCAATTCCAAAAAAGTTGGGACACTGTACAAATTGTGAATAAAAACAGAATGCAATGATGTAGAAGTTTCAAATTGCAATATTTTGTTCAGAAAACAACATAGATGACATATCAAATGTTTAAACTGAGAAAATGTATAATTTTAAGGGAAAAACAGGTTGATTTTTAATTTCATGGCATCAACACATCTAAAAAAAGTTGGGACAAGGCCATGTTTACCACTGCGTGTCATCCCCTCTTCTTTTTATAACAGTCTGCAAACGTCTGGAGACTGATGAGACAAGTTGCTCAAGATTAGGCATAGGAATGTTGTCCCATTCTTGTCTAATACAGGCTTCTAGTTGCTCAACTGTCTTAGGTCTTCTTTGTCACATCTTCCTCTTTATGATGTACCAAATGTTTTCTATGGGTGAAAGATCTGGACTGCGGGCTGGCCATTTCAGTACCCGGATCCTTCTTCTACACAGCCATGATGTTGTAATTGATGCAGTATGTGGTCTGACATTGTCAAGTTTGAAAATGCAAGGTCTTCCCTGAAAGAGACAACATCTGTCTGGGAGCATATTTTGTTCTAGAACTTGGATATACCTTTCAGCATTGATGGAACATTTCCAGATGTGTAAGCTGCCCATGCCACACGAACTCATGCAACCCCATACTATCAGAAATGTAGGCTTCTGAACTGAGCGCTGATAACAACTTGGGTTGTCCTTGTCCTCTTTAGTCCATATGACATGGTGTCCCAGTTTTCCAAAAAGAACTTCAAATTTGGATTCGTCTGACCACAGAACAGTTTTCCACTTTGCCACAGTCCATTTTAAATAAGCCTTGGCCCGGAGGAAACGCCTCCACATCTGGATCATGTTTAAATATGGTGTCTTTTTGACCTATAGAGTTTTAGCCAGCAACGGCGAATGGCACGGTGGATTGTGTTCACCAACAATGTTTTCTGGAAGTATTCCTGAGCCCATGTTGTGATTTCCATTACAGTAGCATTCCTGTATGTGATGCAGTGTCGTCTTAGGGCCCGAAGATCACGGGCATCCAGTATGGTTTTCCGGGCTTGACTCTTACACACAGAAATTATTGCACATTCTCTGAATTTTTGGATGATATTATGCACTGTAGATGATGATAACTTAAAAATCTTTGCAATTTTTCTCTGAGAAACTCCTTTCTGATATTGCTCCACTGTTTTTCGCTGCAGCATTGTGAGAATTGGTGATCCTCTCCCCATCTTGACTTCTGAGAGACACTGCCACTCTGAGAGGCTCTTTTTATACCCAATCATGTTCCCAATTGACCTAATAAGTTGCAAATTGGTCCTCCAGCTGTTCCCTATATCTACATTTAACTTTTTGTCCCCTTTTTGCTACCTGTCCCAACTTTTTTGGAATGTGTAGCTCTCATGAAATCCAAAATGAGCCAATATTAAAAATGTCTCACTTTCAACATTTGATATGTTTATCTGTATTCTATTGTGAATAAAATATAAGTTTATGAGGTTTGTAAATTATTTCATTCCTTTTTACTCACAATTTGTAGAGTGTCCCAACTTTTTTGGAATCGGGTTTGTAGTTATCATATTAGGGCACTGGTGTCAAAAGTATACGTAGATACTAGGGTTTAAAAAGACTTTTGTAGAAGTTAAAGTATCGAGTATCATTTTTACTCAAGTAAAAGTACTGGTTTCAAAACTATTTAAAGTATTAAAGTAATGTAAGGAAGAAAAATGGCATTGAGAACAAAAGTGTAGGGCAGCCACAGGGGCCTATTGTGCACTACCCCATCTCCTCAAAAAAACATTTTTTAAAGGCCATAGGCCATAATGACTGTAATGTTATATTAAAATGTTCATGTTGAAAAATTTGGGATGCACTAGGCTTCCTGTTTCAGCTGCATATATCCCCTTTGAAAATAAACGCACTTTAGTACAATGCAAATACATGAAAGAACTAGAGATATGATGACTAGTTGCCTATAAGTATTGTAATGGTGCAAAAAGTCAAACTTCAGAGGTATGTCATCAATAACCTTTAATTGAATGTAAATGTACATCCAAGCTTTGCTGCAGGAATCTGCGAGGGCAATGGACAAGAACATTGGTGTACCCAGGGCAGGCTTAGTAACAATTACCCTTGTATGGTTGTCTATTTACATTAGTGCTGTCAAAATGAATGATAAATCCAAGTGATTAATCAAAAAATAAAAATGAAAAATAACTCATAATCCTGGTACCTTCTTGATTGATAGCTTCCTGTATTTGCTACATACCTCTGCTATGTCCAGTGTCCGGGGGTAACAAGTTACAAAGTTGGTATAGCCTATATCACAACATTGCCAATTGTGTTGTCATTCGCAAACGCTAATTTATTCAAATGTCCAGCTACCGAACTACCTACAGTAGCTTAATTTGCGGAGGGCGGAGGGCGAAGAGAAAGCACCCATTTGGTAAATGAGCCAGTATTGAGAAATGATATCTTCTAAGTAGGGTCCAGTGCCTTTTCGATACTTTTAAAACATTACCGGTGCCTAAACGGCGCCTGAACCACAAAAAAACAAAACATGGATAACATTAAAGAACATTACAAATATTTAAAATAAATCCATAGCTTTCACACGCTCCTTGGATGCTCTCATTTCTCAAGTTGTGCTTCCATTACTCTAAGGCTAATAAATGTATTTCACAATCTGGGTCATTATTTAATACAAAACACACATAATGTTTCTACTGTATCTCCGTCACTCACTGATATTTAGTTAAGATGAGTGCTGTCTGTCACGGTCTTTAATCAGTTCTGTGAATTACTGTATGCTCATTCTTTATAATGTATCAACAATGTTGTTTGTAAAGTACAGTACTATGCAAAAGTCCTAGGCACGTTAGTATTTTCACCCCAAAAAAGGTTTTAAGCCAGTTATTTATATCTTTTGATGTTGTGTGTCAGAAGGAAATATTAGTTTGCCAGTAATTTTAATAATAATCTAGTGTGATTTTGAATGCACAAGCAGTCTGACAATGGCAAAATGAATGTTTGGAAATGTAAACTGATATTTTCTACTGACACACTACAGCAAAATATATAAATAACCGGCCGAACACCATTCTTTTTGGTGAAAATACTAACGTGACTAAGACTTTTGCACATTAGTGTATGTATAAAGTACATATGATAATATTAAGTATATTTAAATAAGTATAATTAAAGTATGTGTTCACATGCGTTAAGGGCTCGATTGTCGCTGGTATGTGTGATGAGCGGTGACAAGCGAAAACTTTACAGTAGATGAGAAACCGACTGCTCCCTCGTGACCTTTTGTAAACTGTTCTTATGACAAAGAACTGCACAGATACAGCTATTCTAACAATCTATCGATAAACACACACCTTGTGTCCTCTGTTTCTGTTTAAGTGCGTTCGCGCTGCTCCGCTCATGGTCTGCGGAATTAAGAGCACGCTGAGAGACGAAGAGGAGACCGGTCTGCGGCGATCGCGAATTTGTGTACAGCTTTTGGAGCTAAATGCTATAGCCCCGCTAAAAACGCCTAGCGACGCCCATACTTCTTGTGTAGGCCTACATTTCAGAGAACCAGGACAAACAAAAAACACCGAAATCTGCGTCCTTATTTGGTTCGGTGCATACCAGTTCCATACCCAACCCTACTTTTAAGAAATATATTTTTTGATAAACGAACCCAAAACTGGCAATCTGGAGTGCAATGTGATTTGTATCATGTGCAGGTGCAATGGATCGCGTACAAACCAATAGGGTGTCAGCATGGTATATGTTTATACTTCTCATCCAACCACAATCAAATTTACTCCATCCGAATGGCACGATTTATCTGGATAGGTTGTTGTTTTTTTGTTTTGTTTTTTGAACGATGACAAGCCGAAATGAAATAACAGTAACAAACCTATTTTTAAAATGTAAGGAGTAGAAAGTACAGATACTTACGTGAAAATGTAAGGAGTAGAAGTAAAAAGTAGAAGTAAAAACTCAGCTGAAAAATAATTGCTCAAGTAAAGTATAGATTCCCAACACCTCTGTATTAGGGCCAATTAAAATCATAACATGTTAATTTGATAGAATGACAAATTACAGAGTTTTGTGTGATGTGAACAAATGATACATAAAAGCTTGTGATTTGTGTAAAACCTTTTAAGATATTTTAAATTATTGGTTGGTTGTATTGTGAAAGCATTTGAGAGTTTTGTCCACATTGTTTTGAGAAAATTATTTGCATGCTTTTTTGTTATCAAATTTTTATTGTTTTAACATAGTTTAAACATGATCGAAGACAAAAAAATCTGCAATTACCCCAGTATAAAAAAAACAAAAAAAAAAACACACTAGAATAGAGCTGAAAGAAATCTACGACAGTTGGAATATATGATTAATAATAAGGAAAAAATAAATTAACCAGATTGAACAAGAACAATAAAAATAAAATAAAATGACCATAAAACCAGAGAGGGGGGGGGGGGGGGTATTAATTCAACTCAGTAAACCCTTGAGTTTTTCTAATGTTTGGGCCCAGAGGCTAATGGTGTCCTCTCTTGCGCCATAAAAATTATTTGCATGCTTTGTATTTTGTATGAAATTAATGAAAACGTACTGAATGAAATCTGTTTAGGACAATTACAAAGTGTTCAGCTCAGCTGTTATGGGAATAGTGACCTGGTTTTGGAGAAATATGTCAACAAAACAACAAACCCACTTTTCAACCTGAAGAAAAAAAAGTGATAACGTGACATTAGGCAAAACCTATAAGCTTCTTTAAACAGAATGACACAGGTGCTGCCCATTTCTCTGTAGAGCCTGATTGATGGCTATATTCTGTTTTGCCTTCAATTTGTTTGTATCATGTTGCTTGCTGCAGTTAATAGATTTGTTTACATGCAACCAAATACATTGGAAAAGCCTTCATGTAAACATTTTAATTTACCCGATTGAGCTCACTTCAAATGAAATTGGAAGGTGTTATGTAAACCTTTTTTTTATGAGATCTGAAGAATATAAAACATTTGATTTGATTGAAAACCGGAACTGGAAAGTTTTGCGAATGTAGATTAATAAATATAAGCAGCACAGCACAAAGCTTTATATGGTCATTTTCTCCTAATTGGGATCCAAGATAAATAAGAAATCTGCTCTTTAAAACAAAGAAAAGAAACAATGGCACATCGACCCAATCACTTTATTTACATTTCATGTAAATATTATATCTCTGACTTTGTAGTGTGACCTCCACAAAATCACCTTGAGTAAAATAAGTGGTGTTGGCTATTGAAGCATACAGTAATTCTAAGGACAGGGTTGTCCAGTCCTGTTCCTAGAGGACCACTGTCCTGAACCAAGCGCCAAGCCTAATTTTAAACACACCTGAACCAGCTAAACAAGGTCTTTAGACTCACTAGAAATGAAGCCACTTAAACACAAGCCTTCAAGGTTATTGAATAAAAGTCCCTAATAGTAAATAGTAAATAACACTACAGATTATTTTCACTGATAAAACATTCAGCCATAATTTCAGAGCTATTAGGGGCTACACAGAGTATTGGTCTTTTGCGTGAGAGTATTGGTGTTTTGCGTGATGTGTAATTTTGTAACTTTGTTTAATATTTGGTTGTTATGTCAACTGTGATGCATGCTTGTAAGGCTCACAACTGCAAATACACATTTACATTCCCTCACAGTTCACTTGAAAACCAAATCTGCACTTTATCTTCTAAAACTAAGTAATACATACAAAATGGTTGCATGGTAAATAACTGATATATAGTAGCATTTTACTATTTAATCCTCCTGTTACCCTCAAATCTGATAACATCTGTCATTTTGACCCCAGTAATTTAAACCTCAAGAATATGTTTTTTTTTTACAAAGGTTTGTGTCTTAATTTATTTATTTATGTCTTTGTTGACTACTTAAATAGCCTTTTAAGTTGACATCCACCCACCACCCCCCTCCCCACCCCTTATAAATCCAGAATACCCATTGCACGACTATGGAAACATTTACAAATAACCATAAAATCTTACTGATTGACCTAAAATTTGAAAAGTATATATATATTTGGTGTTTTATTTGTTTTATAATATTTCTAAGTATAGATTTTTGTAATCTATAACATTTGAAAAGAAAAAAACTATTTATTTTATCAAGGATAGTAACACAAGTTATGTTTGGGGTCAATTTGACCCCGGGAAAAACAAACACAATTTTAAACATTTAGAAGGATTTTATTTTTAAACAGAACATCATCACAATCAAAACATCAGTAAGGAACACATAACAGTCATTTTTGTTATCAAGGATTGCAACATACATAATGTGTGGGGTCAATTTGACCCCAAGGAAAGGCCTGCATAATGAGCTGCATAATGAGCTGCATAATGAGTCTCTCAGTCAGCTGTCACTGGGAGGGAGGAGTTACAAGAAAGAATGTGAGGACAAAATAAATGTAAATAGTTTTATGTTTGTAGTTTATTAAGAATATATTTAATTATCCCACAACATAATATAATATCCACTTGGGGGAGCAGTTAAACAGTTTATCAGGAACAATCAAAGCTGACTTTCAAACTAATTTTTGGCATCATTACTCCAGTCACACAATCCTTCAGAAATCCTTTTAACAATCTTATTTTCTACAAAAAAAAAAAAAAAACATTTATTGTTATTATTATTATCATTATTATTTTTATTATTAATGTCGAAAAGAGCTGAGAATATTTTTCAGGTTTTTTAGGGGGAATAATATGAAAGAACAACATTGTTTTTACATTTGTTACAGTTATCTATTTGTTACATTTATATTATTTACATCAAGCTTTTGAATGGTATAGTATTGTATATTGTTATTGAAACTTCATAAGGTTTCACTTGATTATACTGTACATTTAGTCAGGAATTATAGTTTGGAAAAAGTCTAACTAGTAAAATGTTTACACGTTATGTGAAAACTAGTACAAGTATGTAAATAAATAAAAAGTGACTTACTCATGTTTATGATCTCTGCTGAATAAAGTGCTTCATTCTTTTTTCTGAGGAAATCCATTTCTCAAATCCTCAACCACATGACATATTTTTGGGGTGAATTATGTCTTATTCCTCTCATCGCGAAGCAAACAGTAAAATAAAAACTTGAAGAACAGTCTGGCTGCGTTTTCTTCTGTTATGGGCGTATTCAAGCTGCGCGCTTCAGTTTGAATCTGAATAGCGCGTTCAGCGCGGGGGGTGGTCACATTAGATATAATGAAGGGAGACGTGAAAAACGGACATCGCCTTGTTTTCTTATGGATTACTTTATCACAGAATATCTGTTTTCGGCGGCACCGAAACAGTTTAAAAAGTAGACATGTCAAGTTTAAAAGTAGACATGTCAAGCTTTCTATAGATATCTCTCTCATGTCTCTTCGTTGAGTATTCACGGAGTTACAGTTCATTTTAATGACGTGTTTGTAAATGAAGATCAGCGCAGACAAAGGCTGCAGACAGCACACCTTGCTTGTTATCTTTATTTTATAAGTTCACAAAGTTTTGTTGTTGTTATGTCTGTATCCAAAAAAAGTAGACCCTTTACAGATTCGATTGATGTATTGCTCTTATCTGTACGATCAAAACTGAAAGTGTAATTTAAGTTCTTTTCGGGGTTATCAGGAGAAAATGACTCAAAACGCCTATCCGCGTTAATCGACTCCAGAGGGTTAAAGCAGGAGGGGACTTCACAGAGCTCCAGGGATCTGTTAAAGATCAACGTGAATATGGATGATAGCTGACATCTATGATAGATGATAGATGATAGAGACATTGTATGGGACTTTGGCTTTCCTTATCTTCTGCTTCCTGAAGACTTTGCATATATCCTCTTCACAGATCTTGAGTACAGGCTGAGAAACAATAGTGGGGTGGGAGGGCGAGGGTGTTGATGGCTGTGCTGTGAGATGGTCAGAGTGGGTATGGGGTGTCAGACCAAGCTTTTGCTTTTCAAACCTGCAGTAAAACTCGTTCAGGTCTTCAGCCAGGTATTGATTGGCCTCAGTGCTAGGGGAAGGGGACTTGTAGCTGGTGATGGCTTTCAGGCCATTCCACACTGACGTGGAGTCGTTATTTGAAGGCTGTTTCTTTTTTTAGCTTTTCAGAGTAGTTTAACTTTGCCACTCGTATCTCCATATTCCGTGTGTATCTGGCCCCACTCCTGTAGGCGTCCTCTTTGGCCTGGTGAAGCTGTTCGAGATTTGCGCTGAACCAAGGTTTGTTGTTTGTCTTGGTGGGAACACACATGTCCTCACAGAAACTGTTGTAGGATGTCATGGTGTCAGTAAGCTCATCCAGATCAGTAGCTGCAGCCTCAAAAACACTCCAATCATTAAGTTCGAAGCAGGCCTGTAAATCTTGCTCTGCTTCAGCAGTCCATCTCTTTACAGTTTTTACTATATGCTTAGCCGATTTGAGTTTCTGCCTGTAGGCTGGTAGAAGATAAACCAAACAGTGATCAGAAAATCCCAGAGCTGCTCGGGGAGTGGGATCCAACCTTTAAATGCAATATTGACTTTTATAAAACTACCCATTATCCGGTCTGAAATGTCTTCATTAGTTCTTCTTCAGGGCTTCACCTTTATGTTGTGCATTTGATCTTATAGTTACTGTCACAATAGCTTAAACAAAATAAAAAAATAATAGAAAAGTGAAATGAACGGAATTTGAAATTAAAATGCATGTGGCGATGTAGAAATGTGCATATATCGGTGGTGTCTAATCCTATTCCTGGAGATCTACCTACCTGTGAAGTTCAGTTTCAACCCTGCTTCAACACATTTGTAATTATCAAGTGCTCCTGAAGATCTTAATTAGCTGGTTAAGCTGTGATGTTCAGGGTTGGAACCGAACTTTGCAGGAAGTTAGATCTCCAGGACTAGGCACTCCTGGAATTTACCCTTTCCATTCTTTTTAAATAGCTACTTAGAATGATTTCATATGAAACAGAGTGATTTTTTATTGGGACATACAATCAATTTAATTCATTATGTTGGATCCTGTGTCAATCTTACCTGCACCTGTGTGCCTATATTCGCTCCTTTCACCTCATTGGCTTTGACCAAGCCTAAAGGCAAATGCTTGTCAGTTTGTTTGGATATTATCCAAGATATGCTTTACTAGATCTGATTTGCATTTCTGTGCAACAGAGATTAAGAGATCCCATAAACCCATTTGAAAAAGAAAAAGAGAAATTCCAGCTTTGCAAAATATGTTCTGATGGTTTTACAACTGGAGGCTGTGTGTGGAAATAAGCTTTCTTTGTCTGTTTCTTTTGTTTGTTAAAGTCAGGAGACTAATTAAAAAATATTCTTTGTATATTGTTCAGATCAAAATTAATTTTGGGACTACTGCATGAAACCAACTGTGGGCACATGAAAAATGTTTAATTCCATATTTACCTGCCCACAGTTTCTTACCTTTGATTGGTTAAATGCACCTGTTTTGTTTGTCTGTAAAGGTGTGCTGTGATTGGTCACATCATCACACTCATTTGTTATTGTTTGGAGGTCAGTTTAAGAGAGAGTCAGTGTCATCATGCACAGTTCTGTCCTCAACTTTAACTGATCACTGAAAAATCACAGAACATCTTCAGTGGAAAAAGATGAAAACGACACTCGCTCTTCTCCTAATCATGGAGCTCTACGGACTCTCCTCAGGTCTAATTAAACAACATTTCTTTGTGAAGGATGATAAGATATGGGATTCTGCAAATAACTACTGCAAAACTTACTTTCATGACCTCTCCACCTTCACCAATCAGAATGAGGAACAGCAGTTTTTGGAAGATGCACTTAGTCAAACTTCTGATGCCTGGGTTGGACTCTACTCAGAATCAGGAGTCTGGAAGTGGTCAGGAGGTGAAAATGCAACTCAAATTATCTGGGATGATAAGCAGCCAGATAAAGATGATGGCTGTGCTTTGCTACACAAAGACCATAAGAAACTACATGACAAAAAATGCGATGATAAGCATGCCTTCTTCTGTATGAACATATCAGAGTTTGTTCTGGTGCTGCGGAAAGAGACCTGGGAAGGAGCTCTAGAATACTGCCAAAAACAAAACAGTGATCTAGCAAGTCTGAGTTCACTTAACATGATGGATTCTGCTTTAGGGAAAATCACACAGGCAGAAACAGAATATTTGTGGACTGGTCTGCGCTTTCTAGCAGGGGACTGGTTCTGGGTCAATGGAGATGATCTTGACTACACAGCCTGGTCTAAGACTGGACTGCCCCAGTGTCCTGCCAGAGACCTTCGTTGTGGAGCCCTGGACAAGCAAACAAGGAATTGGACACACATAAATTGCGAAGAGAAGCTCAACTTCTTTTGTTCTGCTTAGACAGCACAGGAAGTAAAGGGTATGCCACCTGTTCATCTCACAAGCCCAACTCCACAGAAAGGACATAGTCACCATGGACTGTGCTTAGGTTTATGGATCTTTAGATTTGTATTTTTCTAGAAACTGCAAATAATAGTTTTATATATATAAGTAGTTTTATATGCCTCAAATTTTATCTTTTTTAATTGAGAATGCATATTATATTCAAACATATTTTTTTGTTTGTGTCTTTTGTCTTTAGAAAACATCTTGTAAAAGCCCCCCACCCAGTAGTATATGTGAATCTAGCATAACTACAATAATATGTGATTATCTGTAATAATATAGATAATACAGATAAAATAATAATAAATTATAGATTTATTATAATTACATAATATTATAATTATTATAAATACAGATAATAATAATAATAATAATAAATTAATTAATAAAACCCATTTTACAGGACTTTCAAAACTCTGCAAATGCACTGCAAAAGAAGCCTGACCATAGATATCCTGCCAGTTACCAGAGCAATCCAGTTGACCAAAATATATTTTCTATCCCCTAACCCTAAACCTTCCCCTTACAGAAAACCTGATCGCATTGTTAGACTTTCAGATATACATATTTTTATTAATTGTTTTTGTCAAAAATTTCAGGTTTTACTATCTTTGTGGTGGCATTTGGTCTCCATAATATAGCATAAACAAACACACAAACACACACACACACACACACACACACACACACACACACACACACACACACACACACACACACAAACACAAACACAGACAAAACTTCCTAAAATCCTAAATAATATGCCTAATTACATATAGTAAGAACCAAATTTCATAAAATCTGAAAAGTTTTGAAATGTTTTATTTTGTCTATATATTCAGTTTGTGAAAATGATCATGTTTAATGCAATTAGAAAATGTTAACAAATATATTTGTTAAATGCAATTTTATTTATATCTTCTTGTATTTGTTTTATTTTTGAAATGTGTTTTTGTAAAATTCTAATCTTAAAATATACAATTTGATCGGTATAATTTTTGCAATGGTTACTGTTTACTATTTGTCATAATGTGATTTTTAGTGAATTGTATTAAAACCAGTTAGTTTAACCTGAAAATATATCATAATAATTATAAATAATAATAAAACATGGAACCCACAATAATAATAATAAAAACAATAATAATAATAATAATAATAATAATAATAAACATACAAAAACCTACTGTGTCCTGTATTTTGTTTTAATTTATAGATCATAATATATTATATTATATATATATGATATTTTGACCACTTTTATAAGGTGTTTGAACCGAGCAGCAACCTCCCGCTCGCTCTCTACAGCCAACAAGGAAGTGACTAAAACTGCATTCATCGACTGGCCACTAGAGGCTGGCTGCAAAAGAGAGTCAGTCCCATAGACTCCCCATGTTAAAATGCCCAACTTAACAGTTAGAAAACATGTTAACAGCCTGGTTAAAAAATTATGTTGGTATATATAGCAAATTTTGCCTTTTGTGACAACTCTGAGGGGGTGATTTTTTTTATGACTCATCTGTTTAAATTATATTAAACCCTAAAGTTCTGCATAATTAAGGGCATGGCCACTTGATTGACAGGTGGATTGCCGCTGCTGACACTGCCATCAAGCAAGGTGGGCGTGGCTTCAGCAACCAGCTCCCACCTTTTTGCCCATTTTTGACAGTGTTGTGCCAGTTCATACTTAAAAAGAACTAGCTCACAGTTCAGTTCACACAGATGATAATGAACTAGTTCATGTTCATAGTTCTTTTTTTTTTTTTAAAAATGAACTAAGTTCAAATATCTAAAAACGAACTAGTTCACGTTCATTTGTTAAATTCTTTTTAAGATAGGCCACTATCTTACTCAATAGAACCTCTTTACCATCCATTACCAGCTGCAAATCACTGCCACTCCAAAACTAATCAAAATTATTGTACCAATAAACAAGAGACAATTATTATAGCCAGGAGAAAAATAATGTTGAGATAGAGAATATATTTACCCCTTAAATAATGTGTAATCATGATATGTAGAAATTGGAAAATACAAGGTGCAGTCAAGGTATACTGTATGTTCAGTGAAACTTTTATTTAGCCAGCATGAACCAAATTACCCAGGACTTAAAAAATATATATTCAGGTTCATAAGGAAAAGATCAGTCTACTGACAAAAATCCAGCATATTCTGAATGGCAGTAACTATGTAAACCAGACCAAAGTAGTCATGTACTGTAATGTCAAATTAGCTTGGGCTTACCCTGCTCAATGTGCAATACTCAACCAACACATTTTCACACCTTCAAAAGGTAGTAAACAGTGAGTAAACGATGAAAATGCCATTTACATTCATTTATAATAAAACAATCTTCCTGATTATATTTGTCTAAAGAAAATGAACAGCTAGCAGCTGAACAACTTAAGAATGACCTTACCCTGCTCAATGTGAAATACTGGACCAACACATTCTAGCATCCTCAAAAGACAGTAAACAGTGAGTAAACAATGACAATGCCATTCATTAATATTTTTTTTCTAACTCTTCCTGACTTATATTTGTCCAAATGAATTGAATAGCTCTGAAAACTGAAAATTATACAGCGTATAGCTCTAATAAACAAACATAGCATTCGATTTCAGATGCTGGATTTATCTGTACAAAAAACTTCAGCAATCTCAACTAGTACAACAAGCGCGCAAGTCATGTGTCACAAACATTGAACACTACACAAACAGTGATTTTTTTTTTCATTTAGGCAATTAATTTTAGTGACACAGGAGGTGCCGGATCCAATGTCGGAGGTGACGGAACATGTTCCGGCTCAAATTAAGCCCTGGTAAAACCTGACTTTTCAAATGAGCGTGAACGTGAACTGCGCGTGCTGTTCATTCCTGCCAGAGTGAGCGCCGCTCTCGTTCACGTTCATTGTATGAAAAGTGATTCGTTCAGTTCAGCGTTCGGCGAAAATATGAACGCGTTCAGTGAACGTCGTTCATTGAACGCGTTCATGCACAACACTGCCCATCGTTTATCTCCTGCTGAACGCAATTATGACATTGGTAACAGAGAATTGTTGGCCGTCAAATTAGCTTTAGAGGAGTGGCGTCACTGGTTGAAAGGCTCAGGGGTACCTTTCATTTGGACCGATCATAAAAATTTAGAGTCGTTTTGATTTTGATTTGTCCACCGAATCATTTATTTGTGCCGGAGGAGTTAAGGTCTGAAGTCATACAGTGGGGTCACTGCTCTAACGTGGCTTGTCATCCAGGGATAAGTCGAACTAATGGGTTAGTTAAACAACGATTCTGGTGGCCACTCATGGTTCGTGACGTCCACGATTTTGTTTTTGCTTGCTCAGTTTGCGCCAATGGAAAGTCATCTAACCGACCTCCTGATGGGCTCCTTCAACTGCTGTCTGTCCCTTTGAGACCCTGGTCCCACATCGCACTAGATTTTGTTACCGCCCAACTGCCCTCCAATGGCATGATGGTCGTTCTGACCGTAGTGGACCGGTTCTCGAAGGCGGCACATTTCATTCCCTTGCCCAAATTACCGACAGCCAAGGAGACAGCGGTCACTGTCCTAGATCATGTCTCTCGGCTTCATGCCCTCCCAGTAGACGTGGTTTCTGACAGGGGATCTCAGTTTATATCCAAATTTTGGAAAGAATTTTGTAAGTTGCTAGGAGCGTCAGTAAGCCTGTCTTCGGGTTATCATCCCCAGAGTAACGGGCAGTCTGAGCGAGCCAACCAAGATTTAGAGAGGACGTTGCGATGTTTGGTCTCCAAGAATCCTTCTTCCTGGAGCCAACAACTCTCTATGGTGGAGTACGCTTACAATTCGTTACCAGTGTCAGCCACGGGCCTTTCGCCATTTCAGTGCAGCTTAGGTTGTCAGCCACCACTTTTTCCCAGTCTGGAATCTGAAGTCGCGGTCCCCTCCGCTCACGCGTTTGTCCAGAGGTGCCACCGCACCTGGACCAGAGCCCGCGAGACTCTGCTCTGGGTGAGGGAGCGCACTAAGGCCAAGGCCACCGGTCAAAGCCTCCCGTTTACGTCGTGGGTCAAAAAGTGTGGCTTTCTTCAAATAACATTCCTTTGCGATCCGTATCTAACAAATTAGCTCCCAAATTTATTGGCCCGTTTACTATCACCAAGATCATTAGTCCGGTGACAGTCCGCCTCAAACTACCTCCAGCGTACAGGAGGATACATCCTGCCTTTCATGTGTCCAAAATTAAACCCGTGTTTTATGCACGTATTAATCCGCCTACTCCGGTTCCCCCGCCGCCGCGTCACGTAGATGGGGAACCGACATATTTGGTTAATCGTATTCTGGACTCGAGACGGAGGGGGTGAGGATTCCAGTACCTGGTGGACTGGGAAGGTTACGGTCCGGAGGAGAGGAGTTGGGTACCTGCTAGGGACATACTGGATCACTCCCTTATTGATGATTACAATCAGCAGGTAGGCCCTTCTGGGAACTTCAGGAGGCGTTCTTAGAGGGGGGGGGGGGGGGTACTGTACTGATCTCTGGGATTTTCACTTTGTGGGTCAAGTCTGTGTGTTACGCATCTGCACTGATTAGTTTGTGGGCATCTCCGTTAATTGTCAGCAGCAGTAGCTGTTACTCATTACCCTCTCTTTATAATGGCTTGTCTCTCGTCTTGTGTTTGTGAGAGCAATGTTTTATGTTGTTAACCGTGCTTTGCTTTCTGTTGTGTTCTGAATTTTGGATGTCCGTGTCTTCCCTCGGATCCTCGTCCACTATTCGCAACCACCACAAGCATCACGACTTACCTTCGGCTCGCTTTCCCGCAGTTCCTGTGCCACCCTCTCTTGCTGCCAACTCACCACCGCCATCTGGACTCATCACTTCCCTCCACCATCTCAGACAGTATCTCCTTCCCAGCGTTGTTTGTGTTCCAGTTTGTTTGTTTACCTACTCTCATTAAAACTTTGTTTATACTCGCACTTGCTTCCAGCTTCTCCTTC
Organism: Carassius carassius; assembly: GCF_963082965.1. Lineage (NCBI taxonomy): Eukaryota > Metazoa > Chordata > Actinopteri > Cypriniformes > Cyprinidae > Carassius > Carassius carassius. The sequence goes on from NC_081773.1 coordinate 4,500,335, forward strand.
ACCCAGTTGTCACAGTCACTTCATGAGCATTTTACTTATTTTGACAACATCATTATATACAAAGAGACAGCAATGTTTCAAAAATACACCAATGTTTCAGGAGTTTCGTACACAGAATAGGGCACATGCTTATTAGATAACCATATCTGAGTTGATGTATATGCTTTTATTTATTATTATTATTTAATTAACCAATTTCTCCCCAAACCATTATTAGATGCAGTGTTTCCTGTAGTTATACAAAATTTTGTTTCAAAAACAGTATCAGTAAACATTTCTTATGATTTTAAATCTGCATCGAACTTCAGATCATTCTCAAAGTAGAAGACAGTATTAAAGTCTGATTTTGTGGTGGATGTGTTCAAATTTGATCATCTTAATTCAAGTGATGGAGGATTTTGAAAGACTGACAGTGTTGAGGATTACAGTAAGGTGATCCCTGCATTGAATTTGTCAAATAATTTGTCCCTATTCTGGCATGGGATGAGCCAAGTAAAAACTTTTTCTGTTTGAGCTCATCTTTCTAGCTCTATACTGCTACTGATTATTATACAGGTTCTAATTCTGAGGAATTATAAACAGACAGAATGTAGTAGGCTAGTTTTTATTATAACAATGTAAGTCCTGCTTCCACATGCCTTCTGTTTCTCCTTTATCTACATGCTGAGGCGTGGAGAGCACAGGAAAATTAAAATGTGATGGGATTGTGTGAGCATGGTGATGGGTCGATCCCTCCCTACTATCTCTCAGTTGTTGAGGAGTCCTCATTGAAGGCGCCAACCCTTCCCTTCTGAGGAAGCCTAGTCGGGGTAACAAAAGGGGCTTTCACACCGAGCAATGCTAGGAACTCAGTTTTAGAAACTAGCCAACATGGTGGTGTAACAGAAATGACTAGAACCAGACAAATTAAAGAGTCGATCAGGGCTGTGTTTGAAACACGAGCCGAATTCCTCAGGAAGTCATAAAACATTCTGTGCCACAAGTCCAAAGCAAGATGAGCAACCAACTTGTTCACACAATAGCTTTCAACATTAACACCACTAGAACAATTATTTACAATTTCAATTTGAAGGAGAGAAATTTGGTGTCAAATTTGTTGTTCGTAATGGAAATGCAATGCTGAACATCACATGTAAACCCATGAGAGTTAAACACTTCCATTGACTTCCCCCCACCTAGCAGAACCAGACTGAAATTCCTAAGTGTGGGGGGGGGGTGCTTTGAACCTCTGGTCTCCACAGAAGTCTCTATCAAGAGAATGGCAATGAAACTGTATTTTGTACATATATATGGACCAGAATGAACTAAAAAAAAATTATAAATGAATCAGTCCATCGCTTCACTCCATATTCATTTATGTGTAACCCACATATTTGACTATCATGTTATAATCACTTATTGTGTATGTCTTTTAATAACTATGGGATAGCTTAAGGATAAATAGTCATGTCTAGTATCTACGTAATCGAATCTGCTTGCTTGAATTAGTCCAGACAATCAATTATTTGTCAAATATATCATATTCTTGTTATAGGAATCATGTCCAAAATTAGACCCTGCAAGAGCGGGAAAATTCGGACCACATGCTTGGTAAGACAAACATATGATTTATGATGCCCCCGAGCCAAGACAATATCTGATTGGTCAAGACAACATTTGAGGTGTGGCCAACAGGCCAGTTTAAATACTCAGGACACCATAAAATCCAGCTTTTAGTCTCTAGCTATGCTTCTGCTATTAGTCATGTCTGCTTTTAGTTGTTAGCTTTGATTCTGCTATTAGTCATGCCTGCTTTAGTATGCTTTTAGCTTTGGCTCTTAGCTTTAGCTTTTAGCCATGCTGTTTGTCATCACTGTTCTTTGAGCGCGGTCCCAGCGTGCTTCAGCCTGCACGCCTGCTGCTACTTAGCCACGATGAGAAGAAACACCACCTATAGTCTCGTCAAACTTTACTTCTTTTCTTTTCCGTTTGAGAGTTTCATGTTCTGAGTTAAGTTTTGTAACGTTGAGTCTCCGACGCCTGACCTCGGGTGCCCGTTCAACTTCAACCAGCCACACAACTCCATCTTCAACCAATGTCCAACCACGGGCTTCCCAAGACATCACTTCAACGACTACTGAACTTCCAGCCAATACCTGTACCATCAGACATTTGTGCTGGTGTATCTAATATAATTTTAACCTCATTGAGGAACTCAATGCGAGGGTTAATTAAGTGAATGATGGCTGTTCAAATTATGCAATTTAACGTATTGCTGTAAACTTGGGATTCCATATTTCCATTCTCTTAAACTCATCTTTCCCTAACTTTCGATCTTCCTGCAACTTGTGTGAATGTGTGCGTGCGTGCGTTTATGTGTTAGATTAGTTTATATGTCTTAGATTTATGTAATAAAGCCTTATTCATATTGAAAAGAGAAGTATCTTGTGTTTTGTGCTTTCAAGTTAATGTCTTAAACTGCCGATCTTGTTACTGTGCTAATTGATAGTGTTTTCACTATAGTTTGGATATTAATATCCAGCGCAGATTTGATGTTAAACGGCTCGTTCAGTGAATCGCAGGGCGTCTCAGTGATCAGCCGTGAAACAGTGATTTTGTTCAAATTCCCTTTAAAATCTTAAATGATTCCCTTTGAGCTAAATTGACCTGTTTCCCTTACAGTGGTTCCTAAGGGGCTTTCGCAGTGGAACTTATTCATAGTTCCTAGAACTATTGGCAGAAGTATCTTTTTAGCGTGTTTGCACCACAGGAGCTAGGAATGCATTTAGTTCCAGTTACTCTGTTTGGGGGAACTAACTTAGCTCCTACTCCAAAGTAGGATCTAAAAGAGTTCTATAGGAACTTCCAGTAACGTAACTGTATGCTGATACAAAACCTGTCCTTTTTAACCCTTTTATGCAGAAGCTATAAAAACCCCTTGTGATGCACAACATGGGTCTAAAATGACCCGCATTGATTTCCCATGTTAATATTAAATAGAGAGTTTGATGAAGAGATAAGTATTTCAGCAGCTATTTAGATGAACACAGTTAAAGGGTTAGTTCACCCAAATATAAAAATTATGTCATTAATGACTCACCCTCGTGTCGTTCCAAACCGTAAGACCTCCGTTCATCTTTGGAACTGAATTGTATGTCCGAGCTACAGGTGTACTGTCGTTCAAGGAAAGACTCATTTGAAGTCCCTTTGCACTACCAATGTCGTCATCAGATTTTGAGAAAACCTGGCACTCCTCCCTTAATATCTGCTTTACTTGTTGTTGTTGCTGTGCAGTTAGATGGCTCAAGTCAACTGGTGCATCCCACAGGCTGTCTTCCTCTGTTCCCTTTGGTGTCTCCTCGACCGTAATCTGAGTCACAGATCCTGTTCCCCTTGGAGATATAATCGTCGCAGGTAAAAATCAGAAATATCCCTCAGTCAAACTTCCGGTATGTAGCTGTCTTTCCACTGCTTATCAATAATACACACCTGGGAACCTGTGTCCCATAAAGCTTCTGTCTCATGTCCTTGCAAATAGCAGGCCACCAGACATTGCCTGACAACTAGGGAGGTTACTGGGGAGTGCTGATTAACTCAGCATTTGGCTGTTATTGTGCTGTCTATCTCATGAGGCACAGGGTATTGCAGTTTGGTTTTGAATTGCTGTGTTGTTTGTCGTTGGAATGTGCTTGTCTCTTGGGTCACTCCCTGTCCCTTTGGAGCAACCCTTCCAGCTGCATAATGTTCGCTGCTGCTGCAATAATAGCAATGGGTGCACAGCTCCATGGTTCCCCTCTGTTGGCAGTGAAAACATTGTCTAGCTTGCTGGCGTTTGGGCTGTTGAAACTGGTGTTGGGGTTGCGACATCCATTCATTTGGGTATTGTTGTCAGACTGGGTAGAGTGACTGACTGGCTGGGGGGGGGGGGGGCGTTTGAAAGTGATGGCGCTGGGGCTGCTGATGTTGAGCTAAGCATGTCAAGGCATGGGGTGGCTGTGGTGTTGTATGATGTTGCTGTGAAATAGCACCAAACTGTGAATTTGTGAATGAAATGGATAATGTTGTTGTTCCGGTGTGACTGAATGCAGCCTCTGGGCTTGATGACCTGGCCCTGGGCTCCACTCTGGAAGCAACTGGCTGATCTGTGTCATGTGTCATGCTCTGCGGATGGTGGCGTGCCACTGTCACTTCAAATTCTTCATTGTTAACTGCAAAGCACTGCTATGATGCAACTAGTGGTTACTGAATTTGCTTTTTGATCAGCATAATGTCATCGCTTAGTTTTTTTAGCTGAGACATTAAGTCAAGTTTTGACTGTTTAGGCTGGCATTTCTGTTCAGGGACGGGCTCCTCCAGCTGGATGGCATGAACAACAGCTTGACGTTCTGTTTTCCGCTTGTTCTGCCTCTCCGACTCATGAAAGCATGCAACATTTAATTTTTCCAGCAATACTTCGTCGGAAATGTCAGCATCAGAAAGATACGGCTGTAAGTCGCTCTCAACACAGTCGTTTTGCAAGCCTGTTAAAACTGAATGCAGAAACATGTTCTGCGCTAAAACAGGGTCATACTTCAGCCCAGATTCATCTTCTTGTGAGGCAAACAGAATTTCAGGTCTCAGGTCTCAGGTCAAGGACACGTATCAGGAAGTTTTGGGGTGTCGGTGGTCAATTGTTTTTATAATTAAGTTGCATTTTTTTCTTGATAATGAGAAGGGAGAATGCGTCTTAGAGTAGGAAGAGTTAAGCCATCTTTACCTTCAAGATAGCTATGCAGCTGAAGCCCAGGTGTAATGTATCTGATTACTGCATTTATGACTTCCTGTTCAGGATATCCCTTGTCCAGCCCACTCTCAATTTGACGTTCAAGACTAGAGAATGATAATCGGTCCTTTTGGCCTGGTTCACTGATCAAGCCTGAGATTTTAAACTCTTTATGCCTCATGACTGGTGCGCTGTGTCTCTGGAGCAGTTGTGAATGGTCTGTACGCCTCCCATCTGATGTTGCCTGCGCCCCTGATGTGGTATGTGCCACAGCAGTATTAATATGCATGGCCTGAAATTACTCAGTTACAGCACTAGTTTCCCTCACTGATCTCTGGGCCATGTTCATGTCTCTTCCAACGTGTCCTGGCTCCACCCATTTTTCTGTATTGTCAGCAGTGGCCGCTGTGTGGTCACTTATTTTCTCTTGAATACACAATAACTCTGCCATACCACTATCCTCTAGTTCTTGCAGTACACTTCTCAATAAATGACTGCTGATATACTTTATGAGTGAAAGGCAGGTCACATCTTTTCACTAACGTGATGTCAACTCCCCCTTGGACTGATTGGCTAGAGGAGCAGCTTTCAATCTAGAACTTGTGGGCCAATGGTGACGCTGAAGCCCGCCTTGATTTACATGAAACTCTAACTGCAGCATTTAGAAACTCAAGTGCAGAACGTGAAAACAAGAGCAAAGGGGAAAAGACCACAAGCACACAAAAAAATAACATATGGGCAGGAAACCTGATTTTGTTTGCTATTTGGAAATTTTTTTAATTTTCTGATAACAATCGCACATGCACCTGAGACCAATTACACACACACAGCACTATCAATCAGACACGCTTTATAAACATTGGACTTCCTTTCACGGTGAGTGTGATTCCACCAAGTACAACATGTTACTGGATCAACATCCTTGTTTATCCTGGAACAACATTCCAATCAACCAGAAGTCCCTCAATCAGAATTGAGATATAACTTTTCGGGAAATATCTGTTTAAGGCTTAAAATCAGGGTTAGGTGCTTCTACACCCTTGTTATTCAGCTATCATTTCCCTCTGATTTAAGGAATAAATTATGGGTATGGTTAGGTTTAGGCATAGGGATTGGGTTAAGTCAATATTTTTGAACAATAATGTTGATCCATGATCATCAAAAGATGTTGATCCAGGAACATGTCTTACTTGGCAAAATCATGGTGACCTCTGGCCCGACAAAAACCTTTGGCCAAAGCAGGCCAGCTGGGGCTAGCTGGGGCTGTCACTTTTTATTCGATATTTGCAGGGTGCGATTTGCCGGGGGGATGCGTGGGATTTCCCCCTTTCTGGTCAATGTATCCCTGCCTCTGCTTAATTATTTTTATCCCCGGTGGGGATAAATTTATCCCACCCTCAAAGTGATCAGTGCTACTACACTAGTGGCGAAACAGATCACAAAACTTATCACAGATCCGTGGTTTGATTAAAATAAATTTTATTTTAAAATGTGCTACTTTGGCTGGATCTGATATAGCTGCCGCGCAGCCTCTCTGTATTCACCACTCTGCAGACTTGCTCAATGTCCCGCCCACGGTGCTATCTGATTGGTTACACCTCATGAGTAATAGCCTATCAACACTTACGAGACGGTTGAAGCCAGTCCCCTGGGCAATGGAGTTACTAACTTGGTGACTTTGTCACTAGATTTAGGAACTTTTTTCCAAAAAAGTGACTAGCGACAAATCTAGCGACTTTTGGGGTAATCATTATTAAGTCTCTGAGACTCTCTGGTGCTGCCGCACGAGCGCTAGATTTAGTGACTTTTTTTTCAAAAAAAGTGACTAGCGACAAATCTAGCGACTTTTGGGGTAATCATTATTAAGTCTCTTAGACTCTCTGGTGCTGCCGCACGAGCGCAAGGTCTCTCTTTCCCAGCGCGAGCCTCTCTCTTCATCTACTGTGTTCAGCTAATGCTAAGAAGAGCAGCACTTTCAGTTAAAAAAAAAAGATATTCTGTTGCTTCTAACTCTATTTTACAAGCAAGTATAGCCGACATCAGTCACAGCACAACCACTGACTTTATCGTATGTGTATTTGATTTCATTAATGCAGATTAATGTTTGAGATCTGGTTATGTAGTCTTAATGGACAGCGTTTCAGTCATTATAATATTCATTCCATTGTCTGACAACAGAAACATTAAAATATAGTAATAAAAACAGTTTTATTGAGAATTAAATTAAATGGCTAAATTAAATTGCAGTACATGAGCATAGGGAGGCAATACAATGCGATGCACTTACGTCATAAATATGGTAATTAGCCCATGACGTCATCTAGTTCATGTTCTCATGATTTATTTTTTATGAATTAAAATGTTTCAAACCCCCCCCCCCCCCTGTTTTCTTCCCACAAATCGCTACCTGGATATTCGAATATTCATTTGGACATGATGTGAAATATCCGTAATCTAACTATAAATAAAATATCCGGTTTTCAAAAGCGCATTTTTTACAGTCTATGATTAGACCGTTTGTTTTTAATTTTATTCTTTGCCATCTTATCCAGTAGAGGGCACTCTAGACGTATTGTAGCGTAGGCCCATGACCAAATCAAGCGAATAATAGTGCGCTCCGAACGTATCTTCTCCACCATGGGGAACATTGTGAATAAAAAGAGAGCCGCAGTTAATCCAGATCAAGTTGATAGACAGGTGTTTCTTGTAAACAATATTAAGAAATGAATTAGGCTAGGCTATAAGGCTATATGCTATATGCTTTTATGTCGATTGTTTTGTCTCTTTTGTGCCTGTTTTCACACTTTTTGTTTTGAATTATAAATAAAGCAGTCAGTAGTAACAGCCGACCCTGCCGTCTTCCTTCCTAAAGAACAAACATTGTAACACTGGTGCTGAAACTCGGGAAGGAAGGTGGATGCCGTCGCCGTGCCTGTGCCCTCCGCTGCACCATTTGCGGAGCTGATTACATCCCTCGCGGTCATGCAACATGATCACCAGGTCCTGCTGGATTTACGCTACAATCAGGAGAGGCGGTTTCAAGCCGTCCTCCAAACCCAGCAGGAAGACCGCGAGAGGTGGAGCGGCGGGGAGGTCTGGGCCGGCCTGCTGGCGTTGCGGGGATCCGGACCATTTTGTGGACAGGTGTCCCGTTATGGAGGTGGGGACGATGATCCGGGTCCGGACGTCCCGCAGGCTGCCCCCGGTCAGGCTGGGTGGTACCAAATACCTGTGAGTATCAAAGGGGAGTACCTATCAGGCGTTGGTGGATTCAGGATGTAACCAAACCTCAATCCATTAAAGTTTGATACAATCCGGGGCATTGGATACGAGCCACATGGTTAAAGTAAGGTGTGTGCACGGGGATGTGGTTGAGTATCCTATTATGCCAGTCGTTATTAAATTTAGGGGACAAAACTATAGTGTTGAGGTGGCAGTTAATCCACACCTCCGGCATCTGTTAATTTTGGGGACAAATTGGCCAGCGTTTAAAGAATTATTGGGGGTTTTATGCACGGATGCTTCTTGGGGAAAAATGCACTGGCGGGGAATGCGAGTGTGCAGGTGGGAGAGACTAAAACGGGACCACTGAGTACTGCCTCAGGGGAACAGAGTGAAATCGAGAGAATTATTACGCGCGTTTGAACAGATCAGCTGCTTACCTGTCCATATTTTGCAATAATTAAAGATAGTTTGTATCGAGTGACCCAAGACGCTCAGACAAAAGAAGATACAACCCAGTTATTAGTTCCTAGGAGCCACCGGGAAATGCTTTTTCAGGCGGCTCATTCTAATTCAATGGCTGGTCATTTAGGACAATGAACAACACTAAACCGTTTTTTTTTTTGGCCGGGCATTCACGAGAATGTGCACAGATGGTGCGTGGCTTGTCATGAATGTCAGTTGGTAAACCCACCGGCCACCCCAAAAGTGCCTTTGCGCCCCCTCCCATTAATGCAGGTCCCCTTCGAGAGAATTGGCATGGACCTCATCGGGCCATTAGAGCGATCAGCACGAGGACATCGTTTTGCATTAGTCATTGTGGATTATGCAATACGATATCCAGAAGCAGAACGGACAGGCTGGTCGAACGTTTTAATTGCACGCTTAAGACAATGATTCGTAAGTTTGTTCAGAAAGACGCCAAAAATTGGGACAGATGGTTGTAACCCCTGTTGTTCGCTGTGTGAGAGGTCCCACAAGCCTCCACGGGGTTTTCCCCCTTCGAGTTGCTCTATGGTCGCCAGCCAGGGGGGTGCTGGATGTCATAAGAGAGACTTGTGAGGACTGACCTTCTCAATCTAAAAACAAAATTCAGTTTGTGATGGACCTGAGAACAAAACTCCACACTTTGAGGCGGCTCTCTATGCAGAATTTGTTACAGGCCCAGGACAAACAGAGCCAGCGGTGTAACAGGGGAACCAATTTGCATGAATTTGCACCAGGAGATAAAGTGCTTGTATTACTCCCAAACGTCTAGTTTGAAATTACTTGCAAAGTGGCATGGACCATTTGAGGTCACACGGCAAGCTGGAGAGCTCGATTATGAGGTAATACGCTCAGATAGGAGAGGAGCACATCAAATTTATCACCTCAATCTCCTAAAAAAATGAAATGAGGGAGAATCAGTGATGTTGGCGATGCAAAACAAAACACCAGGGAGGCAATACAATGCGATGCACTTACGTCATAAATATGGTAATTAGCCCATGACGTCATCTAGTTCATGTTCTCATGATTTATTTTTTATGAATTAAAATGTTTCAACCCCCCCCCCCCCCTGTTTTCTTCCCACAAATCGCTACCTGGATATTCGAATATGCATTCGAACATGATGTGAAATATCCGTAATCTAACTATAAATAAAATATCCGGTTTTCAAAAGCGCATTTTTTACAGTCTATGATTAGACCGTTTGTTTTTAATTTTATTCTTTGCCATCTTATCCAGTAGAGGGCACTCTAGACGTATTGTAGCGTAGGCCCATGACCAAATCAAGCGAATAATAGTGCGCTCCGAACGTATCTTCTCCACCATGGGGAACATTGTGAATAAAAAGAGAGCCGCAGTTAATCCAGATCAAGTTGATAGACAGGTGTTTCTTGTAAACAATATTAAGAAATTAATTAGGCTAGGCTATAAGGCTATATGCTATATGCTTTTATGTCGATTGTTTTGTCTCTTTTGTGCCTGTTTTCACACTTTTTGTTTTGAATTATAAATAAAGCAGTCAGTAGTAACAGCCGACCCTGCCGTCTTCCTTCTTAAAGAACAAACATTGTAACACTGGTGCTGAAACTCGGGAAGGAAGGTGGATGCCGTCGCCGTGCCTGTGCCCTCCGCTGCACCATTTGCGGAGCTGATTACATCCCTCGCGGTCATGCAACATGATCACCAGGTCCTGCTGGATTTACGCTACAATCAGGAGAGGCGGTTTCAAGCCGTCCTCCAAACCCAGCAGGAAGACCGCGAGAGGTGGAGCGGCGGGGAGGTCTGGGCCGGCCTGCTGGCGTTGCGGGGATCCGGACCATTTTGTAGACAGGTGTCCCGTTATGGAGGTGGGGACGATGATCCGGGTCCGGACGTCCCGCAGGCTGCCCCCGGTCAGGCTGGGTGGTACCAAATACCTGTGAGTATCAAAGGGGAGTACCTATCAGGCGTTGGTGGATTCAGGATGTAACCAAACCTCAATCCATTAAAGTTTGATACAATCCGGGGCATTGGATACGAGCCGCATGGTTAAAGTAAGGTGTGTGCACGGGGATGTGGTTGAGTATCCTATTATGCCAGTCGTTATTAAATTTAGGGGACAAAACTATAGTGTTGAGGTGGCAGTTAATCCACACCTCCGGCATCTGTTAATTTTGGGGACAAATTGGCCAGCGTTTAAAGAATTATTGGGGGTTTTATGCACGGATGCTTCTTGGGGAAAAATGCACTGGAGGGGAATGCGAGTGTGCAGGTGGGAGAGACTAAAACGGGACCACTGAGTACTGCCTCAGGGGAACAGAGTGAAATCGAGAGAATTATTACGCGCGTTTGAACAGATCAGCTGCTTACCTGTCCATATTTTGCAATAATTAAAGATAGTTTGTATCGAGTGACCCAAGACGCTCAGACAAAAGAAGATACAACCCAGTTATTAGTTCCTAGGAGCCACCGGGAAATGCTTTTTCAGGCGGCTCATTCTAATTCAATGGCTGGTCATTTAGGACAATGAACAACACTAAACCGTTTTTTTTTTTGGCCGGGCATTCACGAGAATGTGCACAGATGGTGCGTGGCTTGTCATGAATGTCAGTTGGTAAACCCACCGGCCACCCCAAAAGTGCCTTTGCGCCCCCTCCCATTAATGCAGGTCCCCTTCGAGAGAATTGGCATGGACCTCATCGGGCCATTAGAGCGATCAGCACGAGGACATCGTTTTGCATTAGTCATTGTGGATTATGCAATACGATATCCAGAAGCAGAACGGACAGGCTGGTCGAACGTTTTAATTGCACGCTTAAGACAATGATTCGTAAGTTTGTTCAGAAAGACGCCAAAAATTGGGACAGATGGTTGTAACCCCTGTTGTTCGCTGTGTGAGAGGTCCCACAAGCCTCCACGGGGTTTTCCCCCTTCGAGTTGCTCTATGGTCGCCAGCCAGGGGGGTGCTGGATGTCATAAGAGAGACTTGTGAGGACTGACCTTCTCAATCTAAAAACAAAATTCAGTTTGTGATGGACCTGAGAACAAAACTCCACACTTTGAGGCGGCTCTCTATGCAGAATTTGTTACAGGCCCAGGACAAACAGAGCCAGCGGTGTAACAGGGGAACCAATTTGCATGAATTTGCACCAGGAGATAAAGTGCTTGTATTACTCCCAAACGTCTAGTTTGAAATTACTTGCAAAGTGGCATGGACCATTTGAGGTCACACGGCAAGCTGGAGAGCTCGATTATGAGGTAATACGCTCAGATAGGAGAGGAGCACATCAAATTTATCACCTCAATCTCCTAAAAAAATGAAATGAGGGAGAATCAGTGATGTTGGCGATGGTGATTTGTGAAGAGGATGATCTTGGACCATAAGCGAATATAAAAAAAATAATCTCTCGCTCTGGCACCAGGGGGAGATCATCTCTCGCCCTCCCAGCTCATTGATTTGACTACATTACAGGCGGAGTTTGCTGACGTGTTTTCTCCCCTACCTGCCCGTCCAAATCTCATTCAGCACCATATTGAGACAGAGCCGGGCGTGGTGGTTCGCAGCCGGCCATATCGCTTGCCTGAAAACAAGAAAAAAGTACTTCAGGAAGAATTAGGTGCGATGCTTGAAATTGGGGTAATAGAAGAATCCAACAGTAACTGGGCGAGCCCGATAGTTTTGGTCCCGAAGACGGATGGCTTAGTGCGGTTCTGTGTGGATTTTTGCAAGGTGAATGCTGTGTCGAAATTCGACGCATATCCAATGCCACCGGTTGAAGAATTGCTTAACCGGCTCAGTACAGCTCTTTTTTTTTCGACATTGGACTTAACAAAGGGTTATTAGCAGATCCCCTTGTCTCCATTATCCAGAGAAAAAACAGCTTTCACGACGCCGTTTGGGTTACACCAATTTGTTACACTCCCTTTCGGGCTGTTCGGCGCGCCGGCAACTTTTCAGCGACTGAAGGACAGGGTGTTGCGGCCCCATGGTGCATATGCTGCTGCCTATCTAGATGATATCATTATATTTAGTAATGATTGGCAGCGGCATATGCAGCATGTGAGGGCGGTACTGAGGTCGCTGAGAGGGGCTGGGCTCACAGCCAACCCGAAGAAGTGTGCGATTGGGCGCATGGAGGTAAAGTATCTGGGTTTTCACTTGGGACATGGACAGGTGCGTCCCCAAATTGATAAGACTGCAGCGGTTGCAACCTGTCCGCGTCCCAAGACCATAAAGGAGGTGAGACAGTTCTTGAGGCTGGCGGGATATTATAGAAGGTTTCTGCCTGATTATTCCGACCTCACCAGCCCCTTGACTGATCTCACTAAAAAGTGAGCACCAGATACGGTTCAGTGGACGGAGCCGTGCCAGCAGGCGTTTACCCAGGTGAAGGTTGCTCTATGTGGCGGGCCGTTGCTTCACTCTCCTGATTTCTCTCTCCCTTTTTTGTTGCAGACAGATGCATCGGACAGGGGGCTGGGTGCTGTCCTGTCCCAGGAGATAGAGGGGGAGGAACGGCCGGTGCTGTACATTAGTCGCAAGCTCTCTAAGAGAGAGACTAAGTACAGCACCATGGAGAAGGAGTGTTTGGCCATAATGTGGGCCATCCTCACCCTCTGCTATTATCTCCTGGGACGGGAATTCAGCCTCTGTTCAGACAACACACTCCCCTGCAGTGGCTCCACCGCATGAAGGATGCCAATGCGCAGATCACTCGTTGGTATCTAACTTTACAGCATTTTAAGTTCAAGGAGGTCCACAGGCCGGGTGTTCAGATGGCTGTGGCCAATTTCCTCTCCCGGAATGGGGGGGGGGGGGGGGTGCTGCAGGCCGGATGGCTCCCCGGCCTGAGTCGGGTGGTGGGGGTATGTGGCAAGGGGAGGCGTGGTTTAGCGAACCCTGCAGCGCGGTGAGTGAGTGGGTTAAGTGCAAATAACGAACACCTGTCTTTTGTTGCAGTAATTGGCGTGGAGAGAGTACAAAACACCAGGAGAAACAGGAGTGAGGGAGAGAGAGAAGGACTGCTGGCTGCTACACTACTACGGAATTTATGTTGATTGTTTTGTCTCTTTTGTGCCTGTTTTTTTTTTGTTTACTTTTTATTTTGAATTATAAATAAAGCAGTCAGTAGTAACAGCCGACCCTGCCGTCTTCCTTCCTATACAACGAACATTGTTACAATCTCTATCACAATTGTGTATTTATTAACATATTTTATCTGTCATAAGTCTCGTCTCGAGAGTTTAGCTCCACGTAGCATATATATTAATTAATTTTGTTTGGGAGCTTTTATAAAAATATAGATATTATCATTCATTCTTAATGTGACGTATATAGGCTACTGTGAAATGATGGCGTTTCGTGACGTTGTTCCTGAGAGGCGTGTAAAGGACGGGTTTTAGTGGAGCGCAGCGGAGCTTCAGGCTCGACTGTGGAAACCCTGCATTATTCTGGCCTAGGTGCTACTGGCCCGAGGCTATTAGCCCCGCCCCGCCTGTTTTAAGCCCTGGCTCGCACTGGCCCGACAGTTGAAATGCGGCTACTAGTTTTCATAGTCTTAAGTTTATAGTTTTCTTAGTCTTGTTTCAGTTTATAGTTTTCTTAGTCTTGTTTCAGTTTATAGTTTTCATAGTTTAGTCTTTTCCTTACTTTGCCCTGTTACTCGTGTTTTGACTCTTTGCTCTAGACTTGGAGACCCTTGCTTGCCCTTGGATTAATCTTGCGTCTTGCCCATACCATACCTGTTTGCTCCTGTTTCGACTTTGTCTGTGTTTAGATCATGTCAAGGAATAAAAGCTTGCATATGGATCCGCATGTTTCACGTCTCTGTCTGTCCGTTACAGTATCTTTATGTTCATTGGGTGAAAGAGAAAAATTCAATAAACAAAGTGAAAAATAATTTGACTGAAATTCTTTCCCCCAAAGGTTTCTATAGATATCACAATATATTAATATTGTAAATTCTTATGGCCAGAGAGTGCTGTCACTTATGATTTACAATATCACTGAAAGTTTCAATTAGGCCATGCCCATCCTGAGGCTGCACTCACTAAGACAGACAGCTCTCATTACGTGAGTTTGTGTCTCACTCTGCCGGAAGCTGGTTACTGAAACCATGCCCATCTAGCTTGACAGTGGTGACAGCAGCAGTAACTTACTCTCACTCAAGTGGCCACACCTTTAATTACGCAGGCTTAATATAATTTAAACGGATAAGTTATAAAAAAAAATTCACCCCCTCACAGTTGTCATGAGGGCAAATATAGTTATATAGACAAAAATAATTTTTTGACCAGGCTGTAAACGTTTTTTTTTTTTTTTGCTTGGATTGCTTTTTTCAGCCAACCTCTAGTGGCCAGTTGACGAATTACAGTTTAAGTCACTTCCGTGTCGGCTTCAGGGGGTGGCATATCAATACATGGTCCTTTCCTTTGGACTGTCCCTTGCTCCTTGCACTTTTACGAAGTGCATGGATGCGGTCCTTTCCCCGCTGAGACAGACAAATTACCTCGACGACTGGCTTAGCCCAGTCAGAGGACAAGCTACTATCTTACAGAGTTTAAGATCCACTTAGAGTGCCTCAGGGTGAATTTTGCCAAGAGCGCACTGTCCCACAGCCAATGGAAATTGTTCCTGGGAACAGTTTTCAACACCTAAGAACACCTTCATGTCAAGGTGGACCAGGCCTGCGTAGCAGCTCTGGCCTCTTCAAAGAGCCTCAGTGGAAGGAATGGGACATGCCCCTAGGAATGGTCCTCAAAAGGATTGTGGTCTCGACAGACACTTCCAACACAGGTTGGGTAGTGCTGTGCAATGTCAAATCTACTTTTGGCCACTGGTTGAAAGAGCAAGGTCGGCTACACATCAACTGCATGGAAATGCTGGCAGTGTGTTTGGGCCTTTGCACCTTTCTGCCAGACCTAAAGGGACACCACGTTCTAGTCTGGTCAGTCAGCATGACAGTGGTGTCCTATATAATCACCTGGGAGGTCCCTCCTCGAAACGCCTCTCTATTCTGGGTAGAGCGCCTCTTGAAATGGAAGAGTGGACGCTCCACCCGCAAATGGTTCAGAGAATCTGGGAGATCTTTGGCAAGGCAAAGGTTGACCTCTTCGCCTTGAAAGAAAATTCTCGTTGTTGCCCATCTTAATTCTCGAAGGACAGGGATGCATTGGTCCATGACTGACCCAACCTCCTACTTTACGCTTTTCCCCCAATCGCCTTAATCCCATAGGCAAATCAGGAAACAGAAAAACAAGATTCTTTTAGTGGTCCTGCTCTGGAGGAACCAACACTGGTTCGCAGAGTTGCTCAGCTGCTCTTAGCAGCCCCGTGGCCCATCCCCCTGAAACGGGACCTCCTCTCTCAAGTGAAGAGAATGATATGGCATCTCCAGCCTGAGCTTTGGGCTTTGTAACTTTGGCCTCTCGATGGGAGCATGGGGACCTTCCAGAGAGTGTGCTAAATACAATCTCTCAGGCTAGAGCAACATCTACGAGATGCCTCTATGCCCATAAATGGTCATTCTTCTTCACCTGCTGCACAACCTGCAGGACAGAACCAATTTTGAGCATTCAATGGACGTAGGTGCCCACTCAACTAGAGGTGTCGCTTCTTAATGGGAGTGGTCAAGCAATGTGTCCATTGCAGAGATTTGTGCGGTGGCCAATTGGGCCTCGGTGTCCACATTTACTAGGTTTTATAATCTGGACATCTCAGCCTTACAGGCCTAGGAACTTTCTGCATAATCAGGCACACTCTTGCCATAGGGAAAAACCAGTACTTCAGGCTTTGCCTCCTTCTTGTACGCTCTTGACCCTCACTGAGTGATGAGGCAGTATGGACTTCTCTTTGGAACATTTACTCAAGGCCAAGCTGACCTCTGTGAGTTTGGCCCTATTGCCTTCTGTGGGCTTCCCTGCAAAATACTTGGTCCCTCTGTCCCCCTTTTGGTGGTTAAGGCAAGTTCAAGTATTAGTCTGATGTGTCTCTGTCAGACATGGGGACTTGTGACTTGGTGACTTGGACTCAAATCGACTCGAGTCGCTATTTTTATGACTTGTGACTTGACTTGACACAAAAAATAAAATACTTGAGACTTGACTCGGACTTGGAAGTTAAAGACTCGGGACTTGACTTGACTTGAGACAGGATGACTTGAATGACTTGAGTGTTAATCACATCATGTTTTCAGTTTGAATATAAAATATATACATTATTTTTAAAAATAAAATTGATTACTCAGCTGGAGCGCAGGCTGAGAATCGTGTTGTCATGACTGGACCAGGACACTATCATCAGTCATGCCCTCTCTACCTTACGCACACCATGCCCACTTAGATCAGATATCACATCACATCAACATCTCAGCTTGAGGGGCACCGAGGGTCATCGCTTTTGTCGTCAATAATTCGCGCCTAAAAACGTGTGGAAATCGCTAGGCGCGCAGATTTCTCCTTGTTTCCAAAGCGCTCGGGCAGTTGTGCCCCTGAGGCGTCTGCCGTTGCTAAGCAACCATGACGCGCTCTCTCCATGAAGAGCAAAGGATAAATGGATTTGCAGCACTAAAAATCGCTTGCAGTAGCTCTGCTACTTAATTTATTTCAAAATGGCAATCCATATACAGCTATGATCAGCTGTTCCTTCATCTTGTCTGAGCTTTCAACGTTGTTACAGGAAAGGATGAAGCTGATTGACTGGTTCTTGTCACATGACCTGCGGTGCGCTTGCGGCTCTCTGAAAAGTTGACCTCGTTGCTTCCATTATGAGCGCGCATACCGGTGGCGCATACATGGTGGGATAGGCCACATCGTGCTCGGCTTGCAGACAAGACTCTCTCGAATCTTATATTTTGCAAGTGCAATACCTTGTAATAGAGGTAATGACTTACGGATATACTCTGAGAGAGAGAGAGAGAGAGAGAGAGAGAGAGAGTGTGTGTGTGTGAGAGAGAGAGAGAGAGAGAGAGAGAGAGAGAGAGAGAGAAACACACTCGTGCTTCACCTGATGAAGGAAACCCAAACTGAGTCTAACTCCAATCACAACCCCAACATTCAGAAACGAATTGACAAAAATCTGAAGTATAATTAAGATGAAAAATGAAAAAATGAATTTGAGCTCCAAACCAAACTCCAATGTTATTCGGCCCAAACAGAACCACAAAACTGGCAAATTACTTATCACTCAAGCAATTAAAAGAAAGACAAATCCTTTCAAAATATCGACTCAGTGATCATGATTTGGGAAATAGAGATTGGTAGACATAAAAGATCCTGGCTACCGAGAGAAGAGAGACTGTGCAAGCACTGTGAGCTGAATCAAACAGAGGATGAGAAACACTTCCTTCTGGTCTGTCCCAAATACAGCACCACAAGAGAAACATTCTTCTCACAGTTTGAAGCTTTGAATCGTTCATTCTTGTCTCTAAATGACTCAGAGAAACTACTCTATATACTTGGAGAGAATGAGACGGCAGTCACAATAGCTGCTAAATATTTATACACCATACACACCATACAAAAGGGATAATTTATTGTATTCAACTGTTTTATTTGATATTCTTAATTGTATATAATTACTATTATTAAAATTAGAAATATTATCTGCTGCTGCTATTTTTATTGTATTGTATTTTATTGTTATATATTTTAGATTTTATTCTGTATCTAAATGCTTTGGCAATACTGTAACTCAAATGTCATGCCAATAAAGCAACTTGAACTTGAGAGAGAGAGAGAGAGAGAGAGAGAGAGAGAGAGAGAGAGAGAGAGAGAGAGAGAGAGAGAGAGAGAGAGCGAGAGGAGAAATGTAAGAAAGTTTAATGTTGTATGTAAACTGTATTTGAGGGGAAGTTGTGGCCTAATGGTTAGAGAGTCAGACTTGCAATCGAAGGGTTGTGAGTTCGAGTCTCGGGCCGGCAGGAATTGTGGGTGGGGGGGAGTGCATGTACAGTTCTCTCTCCACCTTCAATACCATGACTTAGGTTCCCTTGAGCAAGGCATCGAACCCCCAACTGCTCCCTGGGCGCCGCAGCATAAATGGCTGCCCACTGCTCCGGGTGTGTGTTCACAGTGTGTGTGTTCACTGCTCTGTGTGTGTGCACTGCTCTGTGTGTGTGCACTTTGGATGGGTTAATTGCAGAGCATGAATTCTGAGTATGGGTCACCATACTTGGCTGAATGTCACGTCACGTCGTGTTAGAAAGAGAGAGAGGTGTTCAGAGAGGAGTCTGTTGGATGTTTAGCTGTTATTTGTTTTATGGACTCAATGTTGAAAATGTAAAACATTTTGATTCCATGTTTACTGAACATGAGTATTTACAATGCAAATCCAAATTACTTTAATTTACTGACAGTTACTTATATCTTGTCTTTTAACTTTATTAAGATCAGATTCTGCAGGTAATATTACAATAATAAGGTGACTTGACTTGGGCTTGACTTGACTTACTACAGGACTTGACTTGACTTGACTTGACATAACTTGTGACTTGACTTGACTTGACTTGACTTGCCCAAAAAAAAAATACTTGGGACTTACTTGAGACTTGAAGGTTAAGACTTGAGACTTACTTGAGACTTGCACATGTGTGACTTGGTCCCATCTCTGGTCTCTGTGGCAGTAAATTAATCCCTCAGCATAGCATTGTGGGTACTTGTTCCCCAAAGTGTTCTCATTTGGAACATTGTTCCATTTGAACGGGTTATGAATTTAACCATGGTTCCCTGGGAAGGGGAATGAGACACTGCATCTCATTGCCGTGCTTCAGACTGCCTGGTCACATCTCTTTCAGACAAAGAAACTGATGAGGAGTACTAAAGTTTTTCTCTTATACTGACAGTAGGGTTGTTTATTTATCGTCGTGTGACAACACCGGTAATACCGATATCACTATGTTGGGGGGTCGTATGAATCTTTGTTTGAGTTTTTCTTCTTTCCCTCACTTTCCTTTGCTTAAATAGCTTGTAAAAGCAATGTGCACATTTTACTTTCACTTTTAGCAGCAATTCTGCATCAACTGCTTTAACTCAATTCAAGCAACAACAAAATACAACATAGAGCATAGAACTTTTATTAACATAACTAATAAAAAATACACCATGCTATATGCCTAATATAAAAGAACAAATAACTTACACAAAGTTTAAATAAGAATAGTTACAAATCTAAAAATTTATGAATAATGAAGAACAAATAATTATGAAACGTAGAACGTTTATTTTCAAAACAAATATGAATGTTTGGAGGCAATGACGGCATAAATCATCATGTAAAATAATAAAGAAGAAAAAAATGTTTAAATAAAATACAAATCAGCAATAAGTGTGGAACCAAATAAATTAGAAACTAATGTTTAAAAAACTTCCAATATCACTTATATTAATGGCAGAAGTAAACAGGCTTTTCAAAATCCAAATTATAAAACAGACACTTTTACATTTTCATTTTGAAACTCTTCCACCATTGTCTTGTCTTATTGTTACCTCACTCTTCTGTCAGTCAGCTCGACTCACTCTCCTCACGTGGTAAATTAAATCTGATCTGTGATGTGCAACTGTCGTTTGTGTGCTGCATTAAGCATCCACATTCAGTTTTAATTGTAGTGTCCTCTAACTTAACTAAATTAGTTTTATCATATCATGCGGTGGGCAAGTGACATGTGACTTGCGGTTTAACACTGGTATCATCACCAACCTCATCTATTGCAGCAAGCCTAACTGACAGTCACACTGGTAGTGATGTCCCAGACTGTTGTCAGCCAATGACATTGCTGTGTTTTAACATGGTTCAGACAGCCAGTCATGCTTGAGGTATACCCTGAGGTATACCTTGAAGTGTCCTCTAGGAACTCAGCTTATTATCTCTTTAATAAGTTGGATAATGTACTATCAGACACAATTATATGCAAATATACAATTAAAATTTACAAATGTAAAAAAGACTGCTAGCTTCTATAGCTTTTATATGGTGTATATGCATTGCATATTGTACTGACAACATATCCGGATATTTTCTAGCAGAATCTGAAATATAAATTCTCTATTATAGTCAGACAGGGTTTAATATATATATAATAGTGAATATATATATAATTGATAAGATTATCTGATTGAAGAGTTTAAATGCATAAATATATTTAAATCTGTAATTCACAAAATATGGTTTCAGAAGCCTCAGCATACAGAGCATTTGAGATACTTTTCTTTTCTGTATCTGTGACCAATCATATTCATTCCATGGAAAACACAACCAGGATATATATATATATGTATATATATATATATATATATATATATATATATATATATATATTTTTTTTTTTTTTTTTTTTTTTTTTTTTTTTCACATAAGAAAGGTTTGGAACAATGTGAAGTTGAGTAAATGATGGATTTCTAATTTTGATTCATTTTTACTCTAATTTATTATTTGTTTATCTAACTTGGTGCAAACTCATCTTTTCCACACAAAGCTGCAAAGCTTCTCTCTCAGTGAGAGAAAGTTACTTTATTCAATGTTATGTCATGTATCATTTGAGTGATTGCCTTTCACATTGCCTCTCTCTCTCTGTGTCACACACAAATTTTGTGTTTGAAAGGCAAATGTACATAAGCACAATTTACATCCCCACAGCTGACCTTCCTTTGGGTGTTTCTGTCTCTCTCTCTCTCTCTCTCTCCTGAAAGGCAAAGTCAGCTCATGTGTTATGGTGCGGAGACATGCTCCACCTTGCCTCAGGACATCTGTAGTTCAGACAGAGAGTGAAAAAAATTAATAAATAAAAATAAAAAAGAATGACTGAACGAATGAAAACCCAGCAGAACATGTCAGGGTAGGCCAGGGGACATTTTATGTATGACCAAAGCCACCAGTTGAAAATTAAAGCAACTTGATGTATTTCATTTGGACATATTTAGACAACCAAATTTAAAAAGCGATTTCACTTGAGTCTGAATTGAAATTGTTACAAAAATGTAAGCATTTTTGTTCAGGGTTAAAGGATCTGTAACAAGGATCAATAAGTGTACACAGCAAAAACTCTCTAAAATAGGATTCATTTTGTGTCCATCAATTAGTTTCTTCACAGAAATGCAAATTTAAAAAATGTAAACTCTCATACAGTATATACAGACATCATTCCAACTCCTATAAATGGCAGTATAAAAACTGTTGTTGAGATCTCAGGCAGTGGACACAGGGAATGTTTGTGACCATTATGAAACTTTAAGTATACTTACAGTATGATGACATAACTAACACAGACATGCGTCCTTCAAGCTTCATTACATAGATAAACAGCAGACAGTGCATATGAGACATGACTTGGAGTCAAAGTGAACTTATCAAACGAGAGCACAAATCATCTGAACTGTGTGAAACACGTCTTCTCCTGCTGACCTGTATGTGTCCAGCATTATTCAAGACAAGAACCTTCAATGCAAGATTGAATTAAAAAATGTTTTTAATGAATTTTCTTTACTAAACATGTAAAGTGACATGAACATTTCTTGATTATCTTATTATTGCTCTTAAAAGACTGAGCTCAGTATAAGTACAGACTCAGGGGTTCTGCCAAGGGTGACGCCTGCCTCCAGAAAGAACTGCACCCCCTACAACACAAACAAAATGGAAATGCTGTCAGTTCGACAGTTTGGGAGCAGTTCCTTCCCCGCAGCTCCACTTCAACCTGGCCCATGACCCTTGGTAGTGCTTTACACCAAGTGCAGTTCCAACCACTGCAGACTATCACATAGAAATGATAAAAACAAAATAAACCTACAAGAACCTCAATAAATTAGCATTTATGAATGAACACACACATCATATGAATGGCTAATTATTGGAAACACATTTGTCATCAGGCCACACTAATCTACATTTATTTTACTTGGAAAAGTGCACAGGATTTGCTAAAGACATGCAGTGAAAAATGAATGTGGACAGTTATTTTGGCAGCTGTTCTGGTTTCATGCATTTGTAGGGGTTTCCCT
The DNA here is from genome assembly GCF_963082965.1 of Carassius carassius. NCBI lineage: Eukaryota > Metazoa > Chordata > Actinopteri > Cypriniformes > Cyprinidae > Carassius > Carassius carassius. Next base: position 4,522,755 of record NC_081773.1, read on the forward strand.
TTAAGACCAGATTATCTGCAAAATTTTCCACTCCCTCCGGCGCTTTTATGGGATTGTGCTCTCACTCTAATATGCCATTTATTAAATCTAGCCCCTTATATTTTAACCCTGTAAAGCCTGACGTACAAAATAATATTCAGAAACAGTTTATTAAACCTTTTGACCAAATTTTATTATATAAAATCTTATATATGTTATGGCTCACTATGATATAGTGACTATATGGATTTAATACTAAAAATAATTCCGTTTTATTCAGAGGCTCAAACTGAGCCAAAATGTGTAATTTGGTTCAGCTGCAGATATTTATATGCACAAAAGTTAGATGAAATTATGATAGCTTGTAATGCAAATTTATGAGATCTCTATTATAACAGACTATTAATATAAAATGCGTAGAAATCGAGCGCCAACCTTCCGCTCTCTCTCCTCAGGCCAATAAAGAAGTGACTAAAACTGCAATTCATCGACTGGCCGCTTGAGGCTGGCTGCAAAAGGGAGTCAGTCCCATAGACTCCCCATGTTAAAATGCCCAACTTTACAGCAGGAAAAAACATGTTTACAGCCTGGTGCAAAAAATTATTTTGGTCTAAATAGCTAATTTTGCCCTACGTGACAACTGTGAGGGGGGTGAATTTTTTTATAACTCATCCGTTTAAATTATATTAAGACTTAAAGTTCTGCATAATTAAGGGCGTAGCCACTTGAGTGACGGGGGATTGCAGCTGTTGACAGTGCCGTCGCGCTAGGTGGGCGTGGCTTCAGCAACTAGCTCCCGCCTTTTTGCCCATTTTTGATTGTCCGGGACAGTTAAGATGGCGACGGCCCGCTCTACACACTTTAGGCTTCAAAAACACACTTCAGGAGTCTACGGGTGACGTCACGGACACTACGTCCATGTTTTTATACAGTCTATGGTAGGAGGGGCGCGCAAGATGGCGACCGGTGAGGAGGTAGTTTTGAGATGCTGAGGAGAAAAGTTTGTCCCTTCACCTCATATCGTTCTTTTTGTTTAATAAATTGACCAATCTGACAGCTAAATGTAAGACCTTAGTTTTTACCAGATAATTAACACGGAGAGTTGCTGTAAATTGCTTTTGAACGATTATCTAGAGACTGTAGCATTGAATGGCGGAAAAACGAGAGAGGGAGAGTAACGTTAAGGTAAATAAAAAAAGCTTAACAAAGTCGCTGACAAAGATGAAGAGCAAAGATGATGAAATGAAAATTTGCAGCGCTGATCCTCAAACAGAGCACGCATATGTAGCGCAAGGCATCACAGTTTCTTTTTCCGGGTTCAACGCCCAGCACCCCTGAGCCGAAGAAAAGTAAAAATGAACCGTCTCTGTCTGAAATTCAAGAAAACATCATGCGATGCATAAATGAAAGAGTTAACGGATTAGAGGAGCTCTTAAGGGCAAATACGGTGAGCATTGAAGCTTTAAAGAAAACGACGGAATTCCTCTTCAATGAAGTAAAGGATGTCAAAGATGATGTGAAAACTTTGAAAAAGGACACGAAGGCGATGCATGAGGTCAGTGATGCGCATAGTAAGAAAATGACGGAGTTCGATTCCAGGCTTAACGAGGTAGAAAGGTACAAGAGAAGATGGAATCTGAGATTGTACGGTCTGATTGAGCAGACAGGTGAAGATGTAAAGGCACAAGTGGTGGATATCTGTTGTGCAGTTCTTCCAGAGCTAACCACCAAAATACAACAGGATGTAGATATAGTACACCGGCTCGGAAGAAAACTTGAAGGAAACGCCACGAGAGGGAGAACCGTTATCATCCAATTTGTGTCCAGATCCTTACGAGATATGCTTTGGAAAGCGGCGAAAACCAGCACCTACCTGAGATCCAAGGAGCTACGGTTCGGAGAAGATTTAACGACTATGGACAAAGCCTTACGCAGACAGCTGTGGCCAAAAGTGGAGGCTGCTCGGCAGGTAGGGAAGAAGGCTTACTTCGTCGGCGTACGAGCCTTCGTTGATGGAAAGGAAATACCTCCCTAGGATTTTGAACATGATTATATGTGCATAATTCCTGATAAAGAACTGCATATGGACAAAACTTCTGCACGTGTTAGTACACGGTTACAAGTGCAGTCACAATCTGGACGGAATTTTGGGTCTTTTACAACAGAATATTTCTTTCAGTTTATGGTCAGAATGGATCTTTGTTAACTGATCTACAATATATTGCACTTGCACAGCATAGTTTTCGAAAGGTTTTGATTAAGTTCAAGTATTATTAAGGTCAATTTGGGTTGTAAGTTCTATTTTTGAGGTGTAGGAACTTGTTTTGTTTCATATTTGCTTAATCTTTAATTGTTAATATAGCATACTGGTATCTTTGTCAGTTTTATCGTTAAATGTCAGGGGAATTCGAGATTTGCTGAAAAGGAAAGCAGTTTTTTTGTTTTGCAGGAAATTTAAATGTGATTTTTATTATATTCAAGAAACACACGCATCTTTGTCAGATTATAATTTTTGGAAGAGCCAATGGGGGGATGATTTATGGATGTCATATGGGAGTAATCGATCAGCTGGTGTTGCAATATTAAAAGGTACATTTAAGGGGAAAATAATTCAAAACAAAATGCATGATTCAGGTCGATGGGTGATACTGGTTATAGAAAAGAATTCTGAATTTTTTATTTTGGGGAATATTTACGCAAGTAATTTTACCACACAAAACAAAACTTTATTTTTGGATTTTGAAGACCAGATTGAAAAAACAGTGGAACAATATAGCAATGCGAAATTAGTACTTGGAGGGGATTTCAATACAGTATGGGATTCTGAAAAGGATTGTTTTCCACCTCGTCTGAGTAACAGGTCTGTTCTTCCGGAATTGAATAGTATATGTTCTACTCTGGACTTGATTGATATATGGAGACATACGTATCCAGACAAAATTCAATTTACATGGTGTAAAGGAAACCTTTCTCAACAGTCACGCATAGACTATTGGTTAATTTCAAGGAATCTATTGGATTATGTTAATGAGGTCTCTATAGAGCCTTCTGTTCTTACAGATCACAAAGCTATTTTTCTCTCATTAAATACAACTAAATCCAAAGATACTAAAAATTTTACATACTGGAAAATGAACCAGAATATATTGACAGATGTGCAGTTTAGAGATAAAGCAAAAGAGATTATAATAGATTTTTGGAAGGAGGCAAATGTAACGAATTTATTTGGGGTAAATTGGGAATTAATGAAGTATAAGATTAGAACTTTAGCCATAAGGAGAGGAAAAGAAATAGCCAAATATAGAAGAGAAAACGAAGAAAAAATTATACAGGAAATTATAAGACTTTCTGGAAAGTGTAATATAGATCAAGAAAATAAAAATAAATTACTACAACTACAATTAGATTTAGATAAAATATATGAATATAAAGCAAAGGGTGCCTTCATAAGATCAAGGAAGAAATGGTTAGAGGAAGGAGAAAAAAATACAAAATACTTTTTTAATATGGAAAAAAGGAAGGTAGAACTTGCATCTATGGTCAAATTGAATATTAATGGACAGTTAACAGAAAATTTTAAAGAAATATCAAGATATGTGGCTGAATTTTATGAGAAATTGTATTCTTATGATAACAAACTGAGTAATGCACAGTCATTCTTAGATTCTATTAAAGATGACATTCAAAAGATAAGTGAGTCTTCTATTGAAATGTGCGACCAAGAGATTTCTTTAAATGAAATATCTCACTGTATTAATAAACTCAAAGACAATAAGTCACCCGGAAATGATGGTTTAATTAGTGAATTTTATAAATATTTTCAAAATGAATTATCCCCGTTTTTGTTAGCTGTATTTAGAGAAGCGATACAACAAGGTTATTTACCCAATTCACTGAGACAAGGTTTGATAACTTTATTACCAAAGCCCAATAAGGACATTTTATTTGTAGAGAATTGGCGTCCCATTACGCTAATCAATAATGATGCAAAAATTTTTGCACAAATATTTGCAGAAAGATTGAAGAACTGTCTTGATCCCATAATTGATGAATGTCAATCAGGGTTTATGAAAGGTCGTCACATTTGTAATAATATTAGGCTCATTTTGGATTTAATCGACTACAATGAATTTATTACAGATAATAGTTTTGTTTTATTTGTTGATTTCTTTAAAGCGTTTGATACTATCGATCATAACTTTATGTTGGAGACCTTAAATTATTTTGGTTTTGGAGTATACTTTAAAAAAGCTATTAAAACACTGTACAATGACTGTAACAGCTCAGTTAAGTTATCATATGGAACGTCATCAAGGTTTAAAATTAATAGAGGTATACGACAAGGCTGTCCCATTTCACCGTTTCTTTTCTTACTGGTAACACAAACCATGGCCATACATATTAAAAGAGATACATTTTGTGGTATTAGATTTTTGGAGAAAGAGTTAAAATGCTCTCAATTAGCGGACGACACTGCTATTTTTTTAAAAAGTGAAACTGAAGTTAAAAAAGCTATTGAGTGCCTTAATGTTTTCTCTTCTGTATCTGGTTTATGTTTAAACATTAAAAAATGTGTGTTATTCCCCTTGAAAACATGTAATCATAATAACATTTTTGGTATTCCAGTAAAGGAGTTAGTAGATTATTTAGGTATTAAGATCTGTAAAGACCAAAAAGAGAGAAATAATTTAAATTTTACACCAATTATAAGGAAAATTAAACAAAAATTTAATTCATGGTTAATGAGAGATCTCTCATTAAAAGGAAGAATATTATTATCCAAAACTGAAGGATTGTCACGCTTGGTATATACAGCTCTTGCATTAGATGTTCCACAATCAATTATAAAAGAGGTGGATACTGTTTTGTTCAATTTCATTTGGAAGAACAGACCTCATTATTTAAAAAAAACTGTTTTATGCAATCCAATTGAGGATGGTGGTCTAAATGTACTTGACTTTAATACTGCTAATTGCGTATTTAAAAATAAGTGGATAAAGAACTACTTTAACTCTAAAGGCAAAATTTGGAATATCATCCCTGAGTTCATTTTTGATAAGCTGGGGGGCTTAGAATTTTTTTTGAGGTGTAATTTTGACGTAAATAAGATTCCGATAAAGCTTTCTTCTTTTCATAAACAGGTTTTTCTATTATGGATGCTCATTTTTAAGCATAATTTTTCTCCACACAAATCTGTGATTTGGAACAACAAATATATTACATTTAAAAATAAATCTTTATTTTACAGAAATTGGTACAATAACGATATAATTTTGGTCAGACAGTTATTTAAGAATAATGGACATCTTTTTAATTACTGTGAATTCCTTGACTATTATAAGATCCCTGTAGCGGCTAAGGAGTTTGCAGTGGTTTTTGATGCCATTCCTAGTGGCCTTATTCAACTTTTATCAGGCAATATATTTTCCGAAGCTATCCCCATATATACTACTAATCAGTTAAGTATTGATGGCGTGAAAATTATAGATAAAAAGTTTAATAACTTTTATATTAGAGAATTATGTAGGATTACGTTATTGCCTAAATGCAAACCTTTTTGGAACTCAATGTATTATCAGATTGATTGGAAAGAGGTCTGGAACTTACCCAGTAAATACTGTCTGACCAATAAAGTTAAAGAAATTACATATAAGATTATTCACTTGATTTATCCAGTGAGACAAGTAGTCTCAAGATTTTTTAGAGACATGGAAACTACATGTAACTTTTGTAATACAGAAGAAGAATCAATAAAACACTTATTCTTTGAATGTGTATTTACCCAACTGTTTTGGATTGATGTTGAATATCTGATATTTAAATTCACAAAATTAAAAATTCAACTATCTGGTAAAGATATATTTTTGTTGTACAAAAATAAGAGTGTGGAACAAAATTTTGTTGTTAACTTAATAATTATGTATGGAAAATACCATATACATAAGCAGAAATGGACAAATAATAAACCTAACATTATATTATTTAAAATTGAGCTTAAACATTATATTGAAGCCCTAAAAGATGTTAGAAATAAAAAAGCGAAACAGATGTATAAATTTTTGAATCCTTTTCTTTGTAATTTTTTTATTTTTTCCCGTGTTATTTTTTTATTTTATTTTAATTTTATTGTTTCTTTGATGCTATTATGATTGTAATAGATAATAATACATTATGTTTCCTCTGTATATGTATATTGTTATGCAATAAAAAAAAAAAAAAAAAAAAAAAAAAAAAAAAAAAAAAAAAATACAGTCTATGGTAGAAATATCAGTTGTCATTCTGTATCTTCCAATAATATGCCTTCCAATAATATGATTTTTAATGCCTTTAGTGGGGTCAAAACATGTAATGATGATTGAGATGGATGAATAGACATTTCTCAAAAGCCTGATGGATCATATTTCATATTCATTAAATAAGATTTTTTTTCTTAAAAAAAGAATAAAATAAATAAAAAACAAGATATATGGATAACCAAGTAAGCTTAAGTTTCCTAATAATTTGTGTATAAAATATAAAGTGCAGTAGGCTTTATGGAGTTGAATCTGGGTTCTTCTGGTCTAATTCTAATGTAGAAGTCGCATGCCCCGATTGTCAGTAAGATTTTTCAAGAAAATATCTGTATAGAAAAAAAAAAAAAAAAAAAATGTTAACACACAGTATCTTTTCATGCTGAAGCAGAAGGTAATGAAAGTGTTTTGGCTTTTATACAAATTTTGAATGTCTGTATTTATTTATTTATTTATTGTCATGTCTGTGTGACGCTAGGTAAGGGAGACAGGAGGCAAAAGCAAGTAAACAGTGTTTATTGTAAATGACGTGCTGATGGAGGGTCGGAGAGTGACGCAGGAATCTGGATGGCAGCACAGACTGGTGAGTAGGTGCGTTGAGTGCGCTGGTACAGATGACGGTGGTGGTAGATCCGATAGAGGTGATGATAATCCGTGTACGAAGGGAACAATCCAGGGCAAACCAAAACAGGAGACAAAGCAGGACAGGAACACGAGAACCAGACATCTAACACGGAGGACCTCAAACAACGATCTGACAAACAAGAGACGAAAGACAGGGCGTTATAAAGGCGGTGGGGATGAGATGCACCTGCCGCTGATCAGGCGATCAGTGGCCACACCCACATGAACCAATCAACATGACATAACCAGACTACAGCTGGAGACGGTGCGTTCACGAACCGTGACAGTACCCCTCCTCCTAAGGACGCCTCCTGGCGTCCCCAGAATCTCTTACCTGTCGATTGTAATCATCGATAAGGGAGTGATCCAGGATGTCCCTGGCAGGTACCCAACTTCTCTCCTCCGGACCGTAACCCTCCCAGTCCACCAAGTACTGAAATCCGCGTCCCCTCCTTCTAGAGTCCAGAATGCGATTTACCAAATAGGTGGTCTCCCCATCTACGAGACGCGGCGGGGGAGGAACCGGGGTAGGCGGATTAATGGGAGAATGAAATACGGGCTTAATTTTGGACACATGAAAGGCGGGATGAATTCTCCTGTACGTAGGAGGGAGTTTAAGGCGGACTGCCACCGGACTAATGATTTTGGTGACAGTAAACGGGCCAATAAATTTGGGAGCCAATTTATTAGATACGGAACGGAGAGGAATATTCTTGGTTGAAAGCCACACCCTTTGACCCACGACGTATACGGGAGGCCTAGACCGGTGGCGATCGGCCTTGGCCTTGGTGCGCGCCCCCGCTTGGAGTAGAGTCTCACGGGCTCTGGTCCAAGTGCGGTGGCACCTCTGGACGAAGGCGTGAGCGGAGGGGACCGCAACTTCGGATTCCATACTGGGAAAAATAGGTGGCTGGTAACCTACACTACACTCAAAAGGAGATAGGCCCGTAGCTGATACTGGTAAGGTATTGTGGGCGTACTCCACCATAGACAATTGTTGGCTCCAGGAGGAAGGATTCTTGGAGACCAAACATCGCAACACCCTTTCCAAATCTTGGTTGGCTCTCTCGGTTTGCCCATTGCTCTGGGGGTGAAACCCTGAGGACAGACTTACAGTCGCTCCCAGTAGTCTACAGAATTCTTGCCAAAATTTAGCCACAAATTGGGGTCCCCTGTCGGAAACCACGTCTATCGGGAGGCCATGTAACCGAAAGACGTGGTCTACGACGGTCAACGCTGTCTCCTTGGCTGAGGGTAATTTGGGCAAGGGAATAAAATGGGCTGCCTTCGAGAACCGGTCCACCACGGTTAAAACCACCGTGTTTCCCTGGGAGGGTGGGAGGGCGGTAATAAAATCTAGAGCGATGTGGGACCAGGGTCTCGAAGGAACCGGCAGCGGTTGGAGTAACCCATCAGGGGGCCGATTGGAAGTCTTACCAGTGGCACAAACCGAGCAAGCCAAAACAAAACTGTGAATGTCGCGAGCCATAAGTGGCCACCAGAATCGTTGCTTGACTAAAAATCTAGTACGGTTAACCCCTGGATGGCAAGCTACATTCGAGCAATGTCCCCACTGGATAACGTTGGACCTTAATCCCTCCGGCACAAATAAACGGTTCGGTGGGCACCCGGGCGGAGGCGTTACCCCTTCTAAGGCCGTTCTGACCTTCGATTCGATCTCCCATGTGAGAGTGGAGACCACTAATGTCTTCGGAAAAATACTCTCGGGAGTGGACGGGCGTTCGGAATGGTCAAAAATACGCGACAAAGAATCGGGTTTGATATTCTTGGAACCCGGGCGGTACGAGATAGTAAAGTCAAAACGTCCGAAAAAAAGTGCCCACCGAGCCTGCCTGGAGTTCAACCTCTTAGCGGTGCTAATGTACTCTAAATTCTTGTGGTCAGTCCATACTATAAAAGGAACCCCCGATCCCTCTAACCAGTGTCGCCATTCCTCTAATGCCATCTTAACTGCCAACAATTCTCGGTTACCAATATCATAATTTCATTCTGCCGGGGATAAACGATATGAAAAATACGCGCAAGGATGGACCTTGTCGTCTAAGGGAGAACGTTGAGATAACACCGCTCCTACCCCCACCTCTGATGCGTCGACCTCCACCACGAACTGACGCGTAGGGTCCGGGGTAATCAGAATAGGGGCTGAGCTGAAACGGCTCTTCAGTTTGGCGAACACAGCCTCAGCTGTGTCCGACCACCTGAACGCCGTCTTGGCGGAGGTCAAGGCGGTCAGAGGTGCGGCTAGTTGACTGAAGTTGCGAATAAAACGCCGGTAGAAGTTAGCGAACCCCAGAAACCTCTGTAGGGCCTTACGGGAATCTGGGCTTGGCCATTCTACCACAGCCTTAACTTTCTCGGGATCCATGCGTATTCCCTCAGTCGACACGATATACCCCAAAAATGGAATTGACTGTGCATGAAATTCGCATTTCTCCGCCTTGACAAAAAGCCCATTCTCTAGCAACCTCTGAAGCACTCGTTGGACGTGCTGCACATGTTCCTGGAGAGAAGAAGAAAAAATCAATATGTCGTCCAGGTAGACATAAATGAACTGATCGATCATATCTCGCAGCACGTCGTTAACAAGTGCCTGGAAGACCGCTGGGGAGTTGGAGAACCCAAACGGCATAACCAAGTATTCAAAGTGCCCTCTGGGGGTGTTAAAAGCGGTCTTCCATTCATCCCCCTCCCTGATCCGAACCAAATGATACGCATTGCGTAAGTCCAGTTTTGTGAAAATTGACGCTCCCTGCAACCTCTCGAAGGCCGAAGACATCAACGGCAAAGGATAAGTATTCTTTACCGTGATGTTGTTCAGTCCCCGGTAATCAATACAAGGTCGCAGAGACCCGTCCTTCTTTCCCACAAAAAAGAACCCCGCCCCCGCAGGAGAAGAGGAAGGGCGGATGAATTTAGAAGCTAGAGAATCAGAAATATATTTCTCCATAGCCTCCCTCTCTGGAACCGAAAGTGAATAGAGTTTGCCCTTAGGCGGAGACTTACCTGACAGTAAATCTATGGCACAGTCGTAAGGACGATGCGGAGGAAGAGAAGCAGCCCGAGACTTACTGAACACTTCCTTCAGATGGAGGTACTCAGCGGGCACGTTAGACAAATCCACCGCCTCCTCCTGCAACACAGACACAGACACAGACGGACAAGCAGACACTAGACAAGACTCATGACATCTTTTGGACCAAGACAAAACAGAGTTAGAGAGCCAGTCAATGCTAGGGTTATGGAGGAGGAGCCAAGGGTGTCCGAGGACAATGGGTGCCAGGGGAGAGTCAAGGATGTGAAAGGAGATGGTTTCGGAGTGATTGCCAGACGTGATGAGTGTGATGTCCTCAGTGATGTATGATATGGTAGGAAGTTGCTGGCCAGTGAGGGCGTGCACCGTGATGTGGTGCGGAAGGGGTTTGAGGGGGATGTGGAGCTTGTGAGCTAATGTGCTGTCCATGAAGTTACCTTCTGCCCCGGAATCCAGTAGTGCCTGACAGTGATGTGTCTGTGCTGACCACCGCAGCCATACCGGGAGGAGTGTGGAAGATGATGGTGATGATGATGATGATGAGGTCTTCTCGGCGGAGATCCCACCCGATAGTAGCCTCATACGTACTACCGGGCCTGGCCTTTTACCGGACAGGCGTGGGCTTGGTGTCCGGCTCCCCCGCAGTAAAGGCAAAGGCCCAGGGACCTCCGCCTCTCCTTCTCCTCCCGGGAAAGCCGAGCTCGCCCTACCTGCATGGGCTCGTGATCGTAGACGGGGCTGGCCACGTCCCCGCCGCTGAACCGCACGTCTGCCGGTCCCCTGGATGGGGTGTTGAGTAGCCCCCTCCTCTCCATCCGTGCCAGACGTGCGTCGACCCGAAGGGCCAGCTCAATGAGCCCATTGAACGACGGGGGAAGGTCCAGGGCGTAGATCTCCCTCTGGACGCGGTCAGCCAGCCCATGCAGGAACATGTCCCACTGCGCCTCCTCGTTCCAATGGCACTCCGCCGCCAGTGTCCGGAACTCGATGGAGTAGTCCGAGACGGATCTTTCGTGCTGGCGCAGCTCCGCCAGCCTCCTGGCCGCCTCCCGTCCTGCGGCGGCCCGATCAAAGACCCGTCTCATCTCGACGGAGAGGGCCTGGAACGAGGCGCAGCATGGGTCCTGGTTCTCCCACACCGCTGTTCCCCACAGTGCCGCCCTCCCAGAGAGCAGGGTCAGGACGAACGCCACCTTGGCCCTCTCAGTGGCGAACGTCCTAGGCTGGAGGGCAAAATGCATATCACACCGGTTAAGGAACGCTCTACAATAATCGGGTTCACCTGAGTAAGCCTCCGGAATCGGGAGGCGTGGTTCCGGCTGGGAGGGGGCCTCCGATGGTGCTGGTGGAACAGGCGGTGTGAGTGGCGCAGTGGGGGCTCGTAATAGCTGGAACTGTTGGGTGAGCTCGGACACCTGCGTCACTAAAGCCTGGACCGCGCGACCAGTGTCGTTAAGAGTCCGCTCCTGGGAGTCCATCCTCCGAACACTGGCGCTGAGGAAAGCTTCGAGAGATGAAGGTTGGTTACTCGCTGCCTCCATGTTGTAGGTCAGATCGTTCTGTGACGCTAGGTAAGGGAGACAGGAGGCAAAAGCAAGTAAACAGTGTTTATTGTAAATGACGTGCTGATGGAGGGTCGGAGAGTGACGCAGGAATCTGGATGGCAGCACAGACTGGTGAGTAGGTGCGTTGAGTGCGCTGGTACAGATGACGGTGGTGGTAGATCCGATAGAGGTGATGATAATCCGTGTACGAAGGGAACAATCCAGGGCAAACCAAAACAGGAGACAAAGCAGGACAGGAACACGAGAACCAGACATCTAACACGGAGGACCTCAAACAACGATCTGACAAACAAGAGACGAAAGACAGGGCGTTATAAAGGCGGTGGGGATGAGATGCACCTGCCGCTGATCAGGCGATCAGTGGCCACACCCACATGAACCAATCAACATGACATAACCAGACTACAGCTGGAGACGGTGCGTTCACGAACCGTGACAGTCTGTATGCATTCAACATGATGGTAAGTTCTTAGTTCAACATACAAGTACTTTTTACCAATTCAATACAATTAAGCACACTTCTTTTTCAAAAGGGTATGATGATTTCATACTAACCATTTTCAATGTTTGTATGTTAGTTAACCCTCTGGTGTCCGACGTTGTCTTGGGGGCCTGGAGAAGTTTTGACATGCCCCGATATTTGTGCTTTTTTCAGTTGTTTATGAACATATAAATGACTAAAGTGTGAAAACACTGTATTCAGCGCAAACTGGGCTATAATAATATATGAGCAGCATGTATGTACATGATTGTGTTTTTGAGAAAGCAACGTTTATTCGTGGTTAGTGAAAAATATTTATTATTATTATTATGTTAAAAAAACAGCTGCATAGATAAATATATGCGTAATATATATATAAACACACACTCACACACACAGTGCCGTGAAAAGGTTTTTGCTCCTATTGTTTTTTTTTTTGTGTGTGTGTATTTGTCACACTTGAATGATTCAGCTCAAACTAATAAAAATATTACACAAAGATAACCTGAAATAATGATTTTATTTATTAAGGGAAAAAATGCTGTCCAGACCTGCCTGGCACTATGTGAAAAAGTAATGCAAGTGGATGGGAATTAAGGCTAAAGCATACAATAATAATAATAATAAAAAAAACTTCCACAAACAAAACTAAATGAAACCCTGTGGCTCGTGATGATACATTGATATGTAAAGACACAAAAAAATTTGTACTGATGAGAAGAGATCTCAACAACATCGCACACTGTGCTCAGATATTTCTCCTTATAGAGACTCTGTCTCTTTAGTTATACTCTGGGGGTCTCATATTTGTCTCTTGTAATGCTTTAGATGAGATCTCAAAAACTTTACAAATCTTTATCAAGTCAAGTACTTGAAGGGCCCTAAATAAAATAGGGGAAATTATAAATTCAGAGCTAAAGGCTATATTGAGAGGGAAATTATGCAGAAATAAGGATAATGTTTATGTACTTAGGCACATAATTTGTTGTTGGAAATAGTAATGTACTGGATGCCTTAATCAAAACTGATCTAGAGAAGATGTAACCCTGGAGCTTTCTTTGCTGAAAGGCACATAAATTGCTTATGTCTCAGTCTTGATGATTAAATGACTAATTTGATTATTAATACATGGAAGAAAGTTTGAGCTCATATTGATGCATCTGACTTGGTGCACACTTTGTAATGTTATTGAGATCTCTTCTAAAGCTTTAAAAGAGACAAATATGAGACCCCCAGATTATATAGCTAAAGAGACAGATTATAGTCTCTATAAGGAGAAATATCTGAGCACAGTCTGGGATGTTGTTGAGATCTCTTCTAAACCTTTCATTAGACAAATGTGAGAGATCCAGAGTCTCTAGCAAAGGAGAATCTGAGCAGTGTGTGATTTTGTTGAGATCTTGTCTAAAGCTTTAAAGAAGCCCATTGTGAGAGTGTTAGAATATCTCTCTTGTCTCAGGAGACAAGCTTGAGAAGCAGGAGACTCAAGCAAGTTTCCATTCAATCTTAAGGTTACCACATTTCTGTCTTGGAGAAATATTTTAAATGGATCTCTTTTTTATTTTATTTTTTTTCCCTCTGGTAAGCTTCAATGCCATTTATCTACACCATTTCAGTCAAAGACAATACATGCATTGTCATATTTGAAGTTGTTTTATGTAGACAGTGTTTCAATGCACAGTGATTTAACAGAGGGAACCATACATGCAAAAATGGGCTAAAAATGTTTTATTCTAAATAAAGCACAAAAAACACAAGGACACCAGTGTTACATTTAAAAAAAAAAAAAAAGAAATATTGCTCTTATACTAAACATCTTGCACTTGTAAGTGCGGTGACCGAGAGAGCTCAACGCGCTGCAATTTGAGAAAACACATGCAAATTGAAAAAACACCAGCAAAAAAAAAATCATCAATTTGACAACACAAGTGTTGCAAATCATCACAACACATGCATATAACGAAACGCGCTGCAAATCCATCACAACTCATGCATATAACGAAACGCGCTGCAAATCCATCACAACTCATGCATATAACGAAACACGCTGCAAATCATCACAACACATGCATATAACGAAACGCGCTGCAAATCCATCACAACTCATGCATATAACGAAACGCGCTGCAAATCCATCACAACTCATGCATATAACGAAACGCGCTGCAAATCATCACAACACATGCAAATTAAGAAACGCTGCAAATCCTGCTGCAAATAGCACTGACCATGTGCATGTATACATGTGAGATCTTATGGAGATGACAAGTGCCATAAATCAACAGTTTTACAGATTAGATTTTGAAATTTCATATGAAGCTTTGGTAGACTTGTGGTTTTAGCTACACTGTATTTCTAAACTCATATCCTATATCAACATTTTTTTAAAATACATTTCAAAAATACGTTTTTAATATTTGTATTTTTGTTTTTATGTTTGAGCTTATATATCTCTATTATCATAACAGTCTGAGTAATTCTGATTGTTGAACAGTAAACTTTGAAGTGTCAGCTTTGTGAACAAATGTTGTCATTTATGTATCTAGTCAGAAAGAATCATGAGCAGAAACCTTTTTCTTTTGGGTATGTCATTTCTGTCTCCATGCCAAAAAATGGGGGGTGACTAGTAAGGGGTGCCATAATGCAAAAATCACTTTTATAAGGTGTTTGAACAGAGTGGAGTGGCCTCAGTGTGTGAAAACAACCAGCTTATAATGGTAAAAATCCACCCACTTATTGTTTTATAATCTAAATAAACCATAAACAGCATGAAAAGTCGTATATGTTTGTGCTAACATTTTACTCCAGCCTGCCTTACAAACTAGAGGTCAGTTCAGGGCTGGAGTTGTGCAAAGAATTCTTCAGAAAGAGGGATCGATTCCAACGCTTCGTGTGCAAACATCCAGACTACAGACAAAGTAAGCATCACGCATCATATTTTGTTTTCCAAAAGATCTTCTTGGTTGTCTGTAAGGCTAATGTTGCTAAAGCTACCATTGTCTCTGCCTGTTTTCATTAATAATGCCTTCATGTGCTACCAGAATGATCATAAATAGGAATTGTTTGAAGCTAAATGTGACAAAATGTTGCTGTTATTTTCAGCATGAGCCGCTTTACAAACGGTGACCCGAATACTGTGCATCACTGATAAGAAAGGATGCCCGTATATGTCTGTCGATGGGTCACTTATTTCTAGCTTACTTGATACATTTACACCTCAGACGACATTACACAAATTACAGGAATAAAAGTCATAGTCTTCACTGCTTGACCCAGACTTGACCCCTTCACTGTATATGTGTGTGTGTATGTATGCATGATTATGTGTGTATTTATGTGTGTCTGTATAAAGGGCAAAGCTAGCATTTTAAGTGTGTATGACCTCACGGGTGTTGGGGTTACATGGGGTGTTCATGTATACAGGGTTCACTGCAGTAGCACTTTGGTCCAGAGCAGGAGACATTCACTGCTAACGGCACACTGACATTTAAACACACATATGTTTGTGTGTGTGTGTGTGTGTGTGTGTGTGTGTGTGTGTGTGTGTGTGTGTGTGTGTGTGTGTGTGTGTGTGTGTGTGTGTGTCTGTGTGTGTGTGTGTGTGTGTCTGTGTGTGTGTGTCTGTGTGTGTAAGCAAATGATGTGGGTTTTGTTGACTGTGAGTATATAAAACAGTATGTTGTTTCACAATTTTCAATCTACGACTTTGAACTGGAAAATTAGGTAAGCTGTATACTAAATCTAAACACTAAATAGTATATAGTAATGCATTCTTCACCCAGAATAGGCAAAAGGTAGGACTAAATTCAGAAAATGTGAGTTTATGATGCATTGGTGGGTGATTGACAGCAGGTGGCAGCATAGTAATTGCCACTTATTCCAAAAACAGATATTTTTACATATTTTTGTTAACATTAAATGTGCATAAACACGTTGGGTTTCCATGTTTTAGGTGTGTCATTTTTATACTGTAAAAACTGTATTTTCTTTGCCCCTTTAGCCTACCCATCACACAATACTGCTATGTTTAGATTTACAAAAATCTTAATTTCATATGATTTGTAAACTGTTTTCCTCACGGGGACCAAAATTTTTTGAATATTGCCATCTTTGTCACACACACAAAATCTTCAATCATTTTCAGTGAGAGGAGCAGGCAGAACTTAAAGGAATTCATTTTCATTTTGCTGAAATAGTTTGTTTCAGTAGTTCAGTTTGCTGAAAAATTGCTTACCCTCAGGAAATACAAGATGTAGATGAGTTTGTTTCTTCATCCAGAGAGATAGAAATTTGTTGTGGTGTTTTTATCAGCTGTTTGGACTCTCACTTTGATGGCACCTATTCACTGCAGTGCATCCATTGGTGAGCAAGTGATGTAACGCTACATTTCTTCACATCTGTTCTAATGAACATCAAATTCATATACAGTACATTCTTAGATGGCCTAAGAATGAATTTTCAGCAAATGCTCATTTTTGGGTGAATTATTTCTTTAAAGGATGAACATAACTGCAGTGAAGGAAAATATGTCTGCACAGAGTAAATAAAAGAATAAACAAAACAAAACTATTACACGCACGCACACACCATATCATTCTCTCCCCGTGTCTATTACTCTCTTCATTTCTCAGTGATTGGGACCATATACAGCAGGCAGCATCATGAAAACAGAGACTAACTCTCATCTGCAAACAACACACATATAGCAACATAGGCCAAACATGCACAAGTATTTCTGACATAATTAGGTCTGTTTGTGGCAGAGGTGGAGTCAGTGTTGATTCACTACAGCCCTGCATCACAAAAAGAGCCATCTACACCTATAAAACACTCAGGTTTGCACAGAAAACTGGCATTTTAATATTCTTCTATATTTAAGGTCAAATCAAGTGATGTGATGACATGATGTGTTCTTGTATTCTGGGTTATAAAACATAAGAAGCACACATAACACAGACTTTGCTACTACTGCACTTTCACTACAACCTCTTGATCTTCCTTTTCGAACAGGTTGATTATTATGTTATTTATTTTTGTTTATTTATATGGATATTTCTTACGAATTGCTGTCATTTTTATTTTTTTAATCATTTTATTAATTGTTCGAAATAAAGATTTCATTCATTCATTCATTCCTGCAAACACCTATTATATTATCTGTACAAATTTGCTTTGGCTCCATATGATACTGACATGCAAAATAATGTTTGAGCAGTTGTGTGTGTGTGTGTGTGTGTTTGTGTTTTTTTTTTTTTTTTTTTATTGGAAGCCTTTAGAAATGGTATGGAACTTTCTGAATGTTTGGCCATACATCAAAAAATGTGCTTATAGTTTCGTATATATACACTATAAAAAACAGAAAGGTTTGCATTGATCTTCTGGAGTATGGACAACTTCTAATGAAATTATGTTCAACCAATAAAGCATATTTGAGTAAGAGGAACTTAATCATAAACATAAATCTTCATAAAGTTGGATGATGGCCCTGAAACCAATTAATTAGATCTATTTGATCAAGCAATACAATATATTTAGCAAATAATTTTATTGAACAAGTAAAATATTACTTGTCACTATAGTATTAGTGGAATCACTGCTCATATAAGCAATGTAGTTTAGATTACACACAATATAAAGTTAATGTAATAATCAACAATAGAACTCATCAAGATGTTTGCAACTGTATTGTTAACTTAAAAGATGCAATCATGCATTTATTATCTTGCAGCTGTTTTAATAGTTCTACTGAATTTTATTTTAGTGTGTAAAGGGGATGGCTCATCTTACCCCACGCTACTGTCTTCCACATATTGTTTCAGTTTGCATTTTTGGCTGCTGCTACTTTTAACACAATGAGTGATTGGTAAAAGAACAGATATGTCTGTTGGTATCTAAGTGTGTGCGAGAGAACACAGGTTTATTTATGTGTGCAAGGGCTGATATATTCATGGCAGTGTGTGTGAGTGAAGAGAGAGGGAATGTGTGTGTGTCAGTTTATTCATGGTTGTGTTCTCTGTCACACACGCAAGCCTGAGTCACAGCAGTCAGACCCATGTCTAACAGCCCAGTGAGCAGATAAGTTTAAACACAAAGACACACTCACAATGACACACACAGACAAACACAGCCATGAATAAGCTGGCACACAGATTCATCCACACACGTGAACTTTTCCACATAAATAAATAAAAACAGGGGAGCAAACAGCATAGCAGAAATAGAATAGCGACTCTTGCTAGCGATCTGACTTTCGCTCTTACATGTCACATCTCACATGTTTTTCCAGGCAGAACCCATGAAGGGGGCCCAAGTTTTAGATAAGGCCTGAAGTAAAACACTCACTCCCACAATAATCTGCTAGATAGAACAGCTCGCTGTCTTCTGAATCCACCTTCATCGCTGCCTCTGTTTACTCTCTTCTGATGATGCACCTGTGAAGCACAGATCAACCTACTCAAGGTCATTCTGTACCCCTGACGGAATTATCATTTTATCTCAGAACGAGAATCACTACTGCAGTTATTTACTAATTTAGGATGCATACACAATTACTACCTACATGGGATGGTACAATCACCTTATGGAGCGAGGCATACATATGCATGAATAACATTTTCCAGGAAAAAACTCAAATACATAAAAAATGACGTAAATAGTGCTTTTTTGCTTATATTATATTATATTATATTATATTATATTATATTATATTATATTATATTATATTATATTATATTATATTATATTATATTATATTATATTATATTATATTATATTATATTATATTATATATTGAAGTGGTCTCTGACATTACAGGCTTGTCAGTCTTTGCTACTGTGAACTAACTGCTTTCATATTTAGTTACTTTTTATATTAAAACAGATTTTGTATTATTATGCCCGTCTTCCATGTGGGTCAAAAACTAATTAGATTCCCCCTCCCCATTTCCATTTGTTATCTATTTTTATAGATGCATATAGGGAATGCTAAATATCATGTTCAAGATCAGATTTATTTTTGATAAAAAAGTAAATAGCAAGCTGCCATTTCATTTTCTTCCAAAAAAATTTATATTTTACTTATTACATTGACAGTCCACTAAAAGGGTAAGTCGCACAAAATCAATGTCACCTTTATACATTTACATTTATTCATTTAGCTGACGCTTTTATCCAAAGCAACTTACAATTGCTATATATGTCAGAGGTTGCACGCCTCTGGAGCAACTAGGGGTTAAGTGTCTTGCTCAGGGACACATTGGTGTACAAGTAGTGTAAAATAATAGTGTAAAGAAAAAAAATCTAATTGTATTCAATGTTATGCGGTAAGGTTATTGTAAGGAAGCTTTGTAGCAAGTATTACATTAATTCCTATCCAAAACAACTATAGTGCCATGATGCTTTGGTTTATACCATGGCACTGAATGATTACTATATTTATCATAGTGTATAATCATAGATTAATGGTCCATTAGTTAATGTTAGTTAATTCATTAATTATTATGAACAAAAAATGACCAATACATGTATTACTGTTTTTATTCATCTTTGTTAACGTTATTTAATGAAAATACAGTTATGCATTGTTTTGCAATAATGCATTTGTAAATGTTGAAATTATGACATCAACTAAGATTAATAAATCCTGTAGAAGTGTTGTTCTGGCTTAGATCATGTTAACTAAAGTAGTTAATGTTAGTTATGGTGCACAGACACCATCACCATGAAAAGAGTGATGAACATGAAGCATTAACGCATTTTACATTCTAAAATTTGCACATATCTGAAACAATAGCTTAACTAAAACTTGTTATTAATTCCAATTAACACAATTACAAGTCTGTGGAGAAAAAAGGGTTTAAAACTAATTCTGCTGAAAGAGAACATATGTTTTGTTACGCTCGGATCGTTCTCTATAATTATTTATAGCCTTAGCGGAGATATTGTCATCGCAGCATCGTTCAGCCGCGTTGCTACGTCAGTCCGCGCACCTTCTCTCTCTGCGCGCAACATTCACCGCTCCGCCTCGCGCTCCGGCGCGCGTGCCAAAGCCAATAGTTTCTCTGACAAATCTAGCACAGACAGTGCTATTCTGCCAGAGGTCACGAGAAGGAGGTACGGCACATTTCTGTGTTGGTGGGGAGCGTGTGTATTTGTATATACATTTAAAGGAAAGAGAGTTTTTTTTTCTCCCTTGCCATACTTTCCAGTTCGCTTGTCACCATTTCCACCAAAAACGAGCCGGACTTTTCAGCGCGAGCTTCCCGGGTGCTCCAAAGCAAGCGAATAATTGGGGCGGTCGTGGGCATCGTCATGATCGTGGCGCTGGTCATCGCAATTCCGCTTCTGGTCCGGACCTCAGTGGTTTCAGCGCACTACGAAATGATGGGCACTTGCCGGATGATCTGTGATCCGTACAACCCCAAACCGAGCGCCACGGCGCTGGAGGTGATGCAGGATCTCAGTGTCATCCAACCATCTTTCGCACAAGGGACTAGAGGTGAACCGGGCCGTCCGGGCAAACCTGGACCCAGGGGTCCACCTGGCGAACCGGGTCCACCTGGGCCAAGGGGTCCGCCTGGAGACTCCGGCAAACCTGGATTTACCGGTATCACGTCGGGAACGGCGAGGACCGAGACAGGAGACATTGGTCCAGCGTTGGGGAACATCAAGATCGCGTTTTATGTGGGTCTCAAGAACCCTCACGAAGGCTACGAGGTGCTTCGGTTTGATGATGTTGTGACAAATGTGGGAAATCACTATGATCCCACTACTGGCAAGTTTACGTGCCAGGTGTCGGGGATTTACTACTTCACCTACCATGTGCTGATGCGCGGAGGGGACGGGACGAGCATGTGGGCAGACCTCTGTAAAAACGGACAGGTATTTCCACTAAGTTTACAGGAGCAAAACTGCAAACGCATGGTGCGAATTAAGGCTAATTGAGACTTGAGTCACCCAAAGTGGGGTCAAGAGAAAAAAAAAAGAAAAAAGATGAAGTGACTCAAAGAACAGATACATTTCAATCGTGTTTTTAAACAGCGTTCCGCACAAACATTAGACACAGCGCGCTGTGTTACTTTGTAAGTAACAGCTAAATATGTATGGCTAATTCGTACGGTGCATCATTAAAGTAGTTGTGTGGTCATTATTTATCGCTTTATTCTAAATTTCCTCATCAGACAGACATAATTGGCTAAGTGCATTAAGGTGCCGAAAGAGAAGTGGGTTGTGCGCGATTTTGTCCTGAACTTTCCAGGCTACTGATGCTATATCAAACGCTGAAAAGTAGTCTAAACTGACAAAACGACCTTCTTGGCTGTTTTCTTTGATTTGCAAAAAAAAAAAAAAGGCAAAAAAAAGATCTCACTGGTTTTCTGGGCGATTTAGTAGGCTATAACAATCACTTCAACAATACACTTTTCATACGACAAAAGAAGAGTCAAACGCATGGGCATATTGTGCATTAATAGTAAGACTTTGGCGTGCATGCATGTCTCATCTAGTAACAGCACTAAAAAACAAATAAGAGGGCTATTAGTCATTACTGCAAGTCTTGCCTTTCTTAATTCTTTAATTTAAAACAATACAGGGAAGTAAAAGCTGATCTTTATTCACAAATATTAATACAAAATTAAAAGTTTTTTATCAGTTTAGATCCATTCATTTTTAAGATATGTTTTATTTCTAAATTGACATTCTGAGTTTATTTGAACAGGTTCGGGCGAGCGCCATCGCGCAAGACGCCGATCAGAACTACGACTACGCGAGCAACAGCGCCGTGCTGCACCTGGACTCCGGAGACGAAATTTATGTCAAACTCGACGGCGGAAAGGCGCACGGAGGAAACAACAACAAATACAGTACATTTTCTGGTTTCATTCTGTATCCAGACTGAACTGCCACCTGCCTCGTCTCGAGCTGAGTGTTAATGAATCTCCTCTCTCCGAGCGGCACACTCTCTCGGCACTCCATTGTCATTCCTGTCTGTAGTGTCGTTTGGGAATATAAGGGTCATCTGAACTCAGAACCAGTGTGAGAATATGTTGTCTGAATTTGTCCCTTTCTGTTTAATGATGTCTTGTGTTTGGCTGTTATACCCAATTAAAGAATGCGTTAATTACGCACAGGATGGTGATGAGGATACAACACTTATCGATAGATTATTAGCATATCTGTCCTCTGAGTGATTTTTGCTCAAATGAAATTCATTTCCTGCATTTATGAGCCCCTAGTGGCCCCTAATGTAATACAGTTTCTGCTGTTAGCCTAAATTGGCTTCGTGTAGATCTGGACAAGCAATTTGGTCTAGATCTCGACAAGCACAGTTAAACATTTGAGCTCCTTGGAATACTGTAGTTCACTAAAAATGAACATTCTCTCATCATTTGCAACTCATGTTGTTCCAAACCTGTATGACTTTCTTTCTTCTGTGTAATCCAAAAAGAGATATTCTGTAAAATGTCCCAGCGTTTTCTCTTTCCAAAACAATGAAAGTCAACGGGGTCCAAAAATTGACCCACAGCATTCTTCAGAATATCTTCGCTTGTGATCGACAATAGAAAGAAGTAATCAGGTTTGGAATTGCCTGCAGGCGAGTCAATGAAGCCATCTTTTTATACATATTTGGCTGAATTATCCCTTTAAACACCCAATTTAAGCTCAACTACAAATGTTTTTGTTTTAATCCTATGGCTGAGCAATAAAGCATTACAGTGGATTTTCAGTTTGCATTTAAATTACAAGCCTGTGTGTGCGAGTGTGCATTTTAATGAGCTCTGGGACTTGACGTTTGACCTCACACAGGTTCTCCTGAGACCTTCAGTGATTACACACCTAATACAATAAGCATGCCAAACATCACAACCGCAAAAGAGAGAGGGAGAGAATTCTCAAAGAGAAAATTATGTCTAGTGCGATCAACCAAATTAACTTATGTGTATTAAAATGGTCAAATTTCCAACAACTCACACTATTCAGAAAAACAAAGTTTATACGGTGTGCTTTTTGATTGGTAATTGGTGGCTGTACATTCAGATGTTTTTACATTCTGATTAAAATAGATAGAAGGTTAATAAACATCCTCAAACAACAACAAAGTGTCTGTTAATCTATCCAATGCTTGGTTTATATATAAAGAGCCTTCATGAATGCCTGTTTACACTCTGCCATCAAGATCCAGCATGAGGAAGAACATTCATTTGAAATATAAATATGTCTTTTAGTTTACAAATAGCCATAGGTTTGAATATCAGACTAATCTTTCATACATGTTTACCCAACACCCACTTTCAGCAATTAAACGCCCTGGTGCTTGTCTTTCTAGGACTCTACTAATCTGGTTTGATTTATTTGCCTAGTCTGATTTGTGGAAAACACATCTTTGTCTGCCAGCCCCTCTAAACCCTAAAGATTTACAGGCTTTAAGAAAAGAGCCAAATTTTATGATTGTTCACACAGCCCATAAATTCAAATGAATCTGGAGAACACCTGAATTATTCTGGTTTTGTCTTGGATTATTTGACCGACCACCCATCTGTGTTATATGTCATACAGTATAACACTGAGTGACAGTTCGAAGAGAAGTTCTGGAAGAACATCGGCCTTGATGAGCTTTTATTAGTCCATGTGTGTGTGTGTAAGTGCGATCTGATCCTCGTGATCGTCGGAGGAAGCACAGCTGGTAGTTACAAAGTGAAAGAAAACTAAGCCAGGAGGCTCACATCACTTTTCTCTCTCCTTCTCACTCTCCTCCTGCTCATTTCTCTCAGCGCCTCGGATGCTCTTTAACATATAACAGCACACACGCACACACACACACACACACACACACACACACACACACACACACACACAGGCTTTCAGGGAGTCAGCGGGAGCAAACACACACACATACACTCCAGTAATTACATGACATCATTCAAAGCATCTCCGTCACAGCAACTTTATTTCATCATTAGACCTCACGGACAAACACGCTGCTGACACACTGTGCGGCTACATCCAGTTTAACCGCTCATCCTCACATTGAGTCTCATACACAATCACACATCCCTGTTAAACATCGCCAGAAGTTGCTTAGAAGAGTCCAATCGTTTAGCCCTCATGTTCTTTTGAGATACACCTTATTGTTTTTATTGGTGTCCCAGAGATCAATAGTGTAGTAAAAATACAAATCATATGAAAACCTCCTTGTTTTTCCTTCAATGTTTTATTATTATTATTATTTTTATTATTATTTAAGCCCAGCAGAAATATTATTGATGCAGTTCTCAGATATGTGATTAGTATCCGGAGTATAACAGCCTGACTCTGGGCAACAACCAATTGTCAGAAATTACAATAAAACAAATACAAATTAACAAGTTGTCAGATTGTATCTACAGTGTGTACACATTTAAATTGGTTGCATTTATTTATTCAGCTTTTTGTGTTCGTGAAGGCTTACAGAAGCATGTTATAATGTTCATAATCAGTTCTATAAAGTGTTAACCTGATTCTTTAATGTTAAGTTGTTTGAGCAATTAAAATGCCTTTGGGGTTAAAATGAGTTTATAATGTTTCATTTCTTAGAACAGTAAAATTTAAGAAGAAAAAAAAAACATATAGTATTGCATAATACTATTAATAATAATATACACTATACTATATACTATTAATACACTGTATGATATAACTGTTCATATGGAAATTATCCATAGCTCTTCTGTGAATCTGTAATATTTCCACCAAAATAATATCTCCAGAGACATGGTACTAGTATATGGTACTACAATACTACAGTAAAACAATAGCACATTTTTAAAGGTATATAAAAAAAAACCTTCATCTGCTGTATGTGAAGATATTTGTGGTCCCCTAAGCTGAAGACACTTGCAATGAAGTCTAACACACATACGCATACTGTCCATCATTCATTATACCTTTCTCTCTAATGCTCAGCATGCCTCAGCCTATCAGAGGTTAAAGGGCAAGCAGTCGGTTCTAACGCATACTAAAGAGAGACACAAACACACACACCCCTCGAGCTGTTCTCAAAGACATTAAGCAAAGAATAGAGGAAATATGACACATTTTTGAAGTGCAAAGGAATATAGTATGAGTGTACAATTTAAATATATGCGTGGAGCATATACTGGCTTTCATGCATGTACAGTATGTGTGCATTAGTCTGCATACTTGTTCATTTGTGAGTGTATGTGTATTCTGAGAACAGAATTCACACATTAGCTGTTGGTGTTGTCATCATGATTTTGGCAGTTCAGTAGCTATAATAAGCAATCACAACTGCACACATACCTCCTCTTTCCAGAGGTTTTCATTAAAACCTCATGCAATATTTGGATATCCACATATATTCGAAGAAATGCAAAACATGGAAGTGACTTTTCTGGAAAACATGCTTTTTTCACACGTCTCCTAGAGTAATTATCTTACTCATAGCGTCTTCATATGAATCTTTGATCTTATGGGTCAAAAAGGACAAGAATAATGTCGACGCAAGTATGTAATATTATAAGAGTGTTTTGCTCAGAAAGTTAATGGCTTCAGACTTTAGACAATCAATTCTCACAACCCCCTGGCCATTAATGGGACTTTTTTCTAAGATTTTAAACACACACACATCCTCTAATGAGCTGATGTGGTCTGCAGTGTTGAATAATTATGTGAAACTGATCTGAGGACTTTTATCTGCTAAGACATGACAGCTGTCAGTCAACAAGACCATCTTCGTCCTCATCTGCAGAACTGTCAACAAGCACAACAGACACAAAAGCCCACAGTACGTAAGAGACTTTCTGCCATTTAAGGTTATCTTTAAACTCAGTGTGCGATATGTGTGTCGGTGAGAGAGTTTTCTGAGTGTTTCTTTAGTTCCTACTGACATTTACCATCTTAAATCATCTCATGTAATTTTTATGAGCAGTTGCTGCCCAGTGTTTGAGCTCTCTTCAGCTCGGGTGTGTGTGTGTGTGTGTGAATGGATATGTGTCAGCATGCTTTGTTGTAGGTGTGCAGTTGTCTGTAAGCATCTGATAATGTGAATGTGAGCATGTACTGTGAGAGTGTGAATGAGACGCTCATGTGAAGAGTGTCAAGTTTATTATGAAACAGTAGTACACTACATAGGTCCACTACCCTACACAGGGCAAGCTGTTTGGAAAAATGATAGATGCACTACTTACATACTGCACAGTATATATTGAATTATGCTATACTGTATAAAAAAAATAAGGGCAAATAAGGACATTCCTGTAGCTCAAATAATAAAGCATGGTGTTAGCAACACCAAGGTCGTGGCTTTGTTTCCCATGGGTAATGCATGAACTGATCAAATGTTATTGAGCTCAAAACACTTTTATCATGGTTCATGATTTTCAAAGTAAAACATTGTGATGTTTCATTACAAAACCAGCTACAAACTGACAAAATAGACTTGCTCGATAGCTCACCTGGTACAGTGCTGCACTTGCAATGCGGAGTGATCTGATATGAGTCCCATTAAAGGAGCTCAAAGATTTGCAGAAACAAGGTACAATAGCACGATTGCTTTAGCAAATACTCTTTTATATCACATTTGCTTTTAGGTTTAGTTTGGGATTTAGTGTAGGTGGTAGGGTAGACAGTGTACAGTTGGAACAATGTATTAATTTACTTTCCAATAAATGGTGAAGTATAGTTGAAACTATCACTCTAGCCAAACCAATACATTTTAAATGTTAAAATATTTTTAAAATACCATTCAATAATTTTATTTCAGCTCTTTTTTTCCCCTTGGTCTTTATTATACACAGTTGTATAAGTGTATTTATTTAGCGCATTATTTGCAATGTTTAAGTACGGAGCCCCGCACATGACATGCAGGAAAAAACATAAGTCTATACTAACATACTAATTCGTTCCCTAAATGTACTAAAATGTGCACACAATTACCATTGCGTTCCCTCGCTTTACTATTGCGTTCCCTCGATTTCAAATCGAGGGAACGAATTAGTAAATTGTGCGCACAATTTATAAATTGAGTGAACGCAATAGTAATCGTGTGCACATTTTAGTACATTGAGGGAATGAATTAGTAAATCGTGCACAAGATTTGGACTTATGTTTTTTTCCTGCATGTCATGTGCGGGGGTCCTTACTTCGGACATGGTTGTAAGCAAATAATATTCAAAAATATGGGGCATATTCACTATTTGAATGCCTGGTATATTGAAAATTTAAAAAGTTCTTGTCTCATGACAGTATGTTAAGATTTACCATATTTTGGATTCAGTATAGTGAAATTTGGGGAAAAGAAGCAGCACAGGATATCAGTCTTGGTTGTTTAACATTTTTATTATTAAAAGTAGTCAAATATTATATGTTTCGCTGCTTCCATGTTACAAACCTAATCTTACCATTCTTTCATCATTAAATCTGCTGCTTCGTTTTTTCTTTAGCGTTTTGCAAAAAGTCTGTTTTATAATTGCAAACAGAGTCTAAAGCAGTTAATGTGTATGTAATGTTTATAAGGGAATGTTTTCACTGAGTGCTACAACTTTTACTGTGTAAGCAATAAAAAAAAAATAAAACAAATAATAAAAAATTGTATTGTAACCATTTGTGGACCACTGATCTGAAAAACTGGCAGATATTTAACTCATTATATGAATAATGAGGGTACAATCTCCATGGTAATTACATCTTTGGACCGAAAAATCCAGCTTTTTTTCCATCCCTGTCACTCTCTCTGTATTTAATACCACACATCTTGTGCTTTGTTCTGTTATAATCATACATCATGTGATTTGTGTGCGTTTTTCTCTCTCTCTGCTGTCCGGCGTGAGGCGTTTCAGCCCTGGGCAGCTCATCATGGCGACTGAATTATGGCTGATAATGCTGAAATAAATCTGAGGTGCTGAGGCGCCCATCTTCTGTCCTTTTCAGCCTCGATCTTCGCGGCTGCGGTCTGCCTGTCACATCTCTATTCATGAGGCTTTTACATAATGAGCTGTTATGGAGTTCTGGGTGATCTGTCATCAAGAGCAGCGACCCCCAGGGCTCTCACTGGACTCCTAACTTCACACTTCACGCGATGAGTAAGTGTGTGTGTGTGTGTAACCTCAGGAATTTCCCATCATCCTTAAACATCATCACTGAAGCCCAGTCCATCCTCAAGCCAACTCTTATTCTCTCTTTTTAAATCTTACTCCCTTGCTAGCTGCATGTCAGAAATTTAGTTTAAATATGTGTTTCCAGATTTTAAAGTCCAACTGGAACTGATGTTTATTGCCAAAAATCTGTTAAAGAGTCATTTTAGTTGTCAGTTTTTTTTTTTATGTAATTTTTTTCCAGACCTTTGACACGCTATCTCTTTTTAAAGTATCAAACACCAAAAATCCTAAACGTGCTGCTAAATCTAAACTAGACAAGACAATGTCTAGCTGGAATATTCCTTATTCATGTTTAACGTGTTAACATGAATACAGAGCTGGATAGAAACAGTGAATTAATTAAATGCATATTAAATGCTAATATTATGAGGAGGAACTGACTTGAGGCCAGATCTGAGGGAACTGAGAAATGAATGATAACTGAAGTTTAAAAATGCCTTTAAATATAAATAAAAAATAAGTGTGCTTATGTACTTCAAATCTTAAAAGTCTATTTAAAAAAAACTGTATTTGCTGATAATATGAATGAAATTAAAGGCCACTTTAGTTCACTTAAAGATAGACTATGGCTCTTAACTCACTTAAGTGCGTTTTTACAAACTGCTGTTTGTAATGATTTAAAATTAAAGTTTTACTGCAATGTTCAATTTAAACCTTAAATCTTAAAGTTTTAGTACATTTATTTTGATGTGTTTATTAACATACTAAAGCACAAGTACTTGATTATAATTTTAACTGTGGTGTGTTATTCTATATTACATTTACAGTTTTTCTCGATTGTTTACACACATTTTCTGAAAGCATGCCTCATATTCTCAAAACTCTACACACAAATCCAAAAACACACACACAATGGGCAAAACCCCTCAATGCTCCTGCAAAATGAAACTTTACATTCAAAACAATGTTATTTCTTCTCAAAATGGTATTTTGTTTTCAAATGACACACACAAACCATCATATGAATAGACATTTATAAGAACCATTTGAACACTGATGTGCTCAGTGTAAAACACTATGATGAATGGAAAACACTTATTCTCCATTCATCATAATCAGTGTTACACTTACTACAGACAGTACATACATAAGTGTGTTGTAAAATATTTGAGAATATTGTTTTTACAGAACACACAAATACACGGTAACGAATATATTTAATTTTTCCCACAAAAACAATGTACACAGTGTACTTCCCAACCAACACAAAGTAGGACATACAGTGGTCTACATACAAAACAACAGAAGAATTTACTGTATACAGTTACAGTAATACTGTAAAAAAAAAACACTATGCTGCATCCTCTCTTCTGTTGCGGTCTGGCCACAGCACCTCATCCACATCACAAGCAATGTTTTCCCTGGCCAAGCAGTGGGGGAAATATCGCCTAGCATGGCGATTTCAGCCATGAAAAGCATCAGCTGCTATATCTCCACATGCGTCCTCCATAGCTTGGAGAAGAGGTATACGCGTTTGAGGATTTCGGTCATACACTTTCCATCTCCAGGCAGAAAAAAAATCCTCAATAGGATTGAGGAATGGAGAATATGGTGGGAGATAAACAACTAAAAAGCGTGGGTGGGCAGTGAACCAGTTACGAACCAGAGCAGCCCTGTGGAAACTTACGTTGTCCCAAATGACAACGTACCTGAGCTGCTCTGGGCCATCTACCTGATCTGGTGGAATGAGTGTGTTGTGTAGGGTGTCCAGGAATGTGATCAGATGGTCGGTGTTGTAGGGGCCAAGTGTAGCATGGTGATGGATGACGCCGTGATGGGTAATCGCTGCACACATTGTGTTGTTCCCTCCGCGCTGGCCAGGGACTTCAACAATGGCACGCTGGCCGATTATATTCCTTCCCCTCTTTCGTCTTTTTGTGAGGTTGAACCCAACCTCATTAATGAAGATGAACTGGTGCTCCACTGCAGCCACCTCTAGCTCAAGGACTCTCTGAAACACACATGACAATATCAGAAATAGACATGAAGTGGTCACTATTGTGAAGCTCAATCATTATGATTACAATATTGAAATATGTATAATTTACAGTAATGTATACAGTGTTGAGAGTATGCATCAATTGTGGGACTCACTTGCACATAGTTATGTCGCAATTCTTTGACTCTTTCTGAATTGCGTTCAAATGGCTCCCTGTAGACCTGCTTCATACTGAGATGATTTCTGCGCAAGACACGGTCCAGTGTTGATAAGCTTACCCTATCAATATTTTGAAATATGTCATTGTTTTCTATTATCTTTCTTTGTATTTGCCGTAATGTTATGGCATTGTTTTCTAGGACCATGTTAATGATTTGAGTTTCCTGTTCAGGAGACAGAACACGTTCCCGACCGCCTTGTGTTGGTAATCTTTCAGTTCTGCCAAACAAATACATAGTAAAATAGTGTAAATACAAAGTAGGTATACATTTCCTATATACATGAAGCATACTTTACAGCATTTTTACAGTCCTACAGAACAGTCCACAGGCAATACTGTACTACTGTACTCATTGAATACTGTATTTATATGTAGTACTGCAATTTTCTAGTGAGAGTAGATTTCTTACCTATTCTCATTTCGGAAAGTCCGGATGATGGATGCCACAGTGTACCTGCTCAAATTTGGCTGTACTCTTTGCCCAGTCTCCCTCATTGTTAGACCATGGTTGACCACATGATCAACTAAAGTGGCTCGGATCTCATCAGAGATTACGTTCCTTGGCCTTCCTCATCCTCGTCCTCGTCCTCGTCCTCGTCCTCGTCCTCGTCCTCGTCCCCATCCTCCTCCTCCTCATCCTCCTCCTCCTCCTCCTCATCCTCCTCATCCTCCTCCTCCTCCTACTCCTCTGGCTCTGCCTCTGTTTCCAATGTTGGCATCCATTGTTCCATTGAAGAGCTCACCTGTTGCCCTTTTATGCTAAACCTCTGATTGCTAATTGTAAAACTGTGTGATGGGTGTTTGCCCATGTGATGAGTCAGTGTGCATATCTGAATGGCAGTGTGTTCCTTGTGAAAACAAGAAATTTTCCGCATGAAAATTGTGCCTAAAGCAGAGAATTGTGTGTAGTGTTTTGAAAAAAGTGTGTTTTAGAACTGCAGTTTGAGTGTAAAGCAGGAATTGTGCTTGTAGTTTAGCAGAATTGGCTCAGGGGGTTGGTGAATGAGTTACATGTTGTGGTCATTGTGTCTCAAGTACCAGAAAATGTGTGTAAACAATCGAGAAAAACTGTAAAATATATAAATAACAAAAATAGAATAATAATAGACATAACATTAAAATATATTTTAGTTTACCATAAATGTTTGTCAGTACATTCAGCAGTAATTTGAAATAGTTATGAAATAATTGCATATAAAGATGCATTTAAGTCTACTTAAGTGGGTCAAAAAGCACTCTAAAGCTTAAAATATAACACATTTTAATTAAATTTCATTTCATTAAATTAACATGAAATTAAGTATCCATAAAAATTTTATTACAGTTCACAAACAAGCAATTCATTTTAAAGTATATTATTTTTTATAATAAGTTCTCTTTTTTA
The DNA here is from genome assembly GCF_963082965.1 of Carassius carassius. Taxonomy (NCBI): domain Eukaryota; kingdom Metazoa; phylum Chordata; class Actinopteri; order Cypriniformes; family Cyprinidae; genus Carassius; species Carassius carassius. The sequence continues at coordinate 4,554,439 of NC_081773.1, forward strand.
AAAATATGCTAAAGGGAATGCAAACCTGGCAATGAGATATATTACAAATGAATTCTGTGCACACAATATGAGTAAGTGTGTGTGTGTGTGTGTGTGTGTGTGTGTGTATATAAGAAAAGAGGGTTAAAAATAAATGTGGCCTGCAGACGCACAGACAGTGACTCTGGAACCAGCTGCATCTCCCTGAGCACAGGCTGTCGGTGACACACACGCTTATACACACTGTCCTCTCGCTGTGACTTACAAAGTTTAGACATATAAGCACTTTATTATAGACTATCCTAAACATATCTATTCTTTTTATGGAGCAACACTGTAGAGCCCAGATGCCAGAATAGATTAGAGATATACTGATATAATGTGTGTGTGTGTGTGTGTGTGTGTGTGTGTGTGTGTGTGTGTGTGTGTGTGTGTGTGTGTGTGTGTGTGTGTGTGTGTGTGTGTGTGTGTGTGTGTGTGTGTGTGTGTGTGTGTGTGTTTTATTTCTTCATCCATCTTTGCATCTACAATGCTTTTCCTAAAGGTCTCAAGGGTTGCCTGTATCTGAAAAATAACATAGACTGAAATGGAAAATGTGTATAAGACTAAGAAGTGATTTGTGTTTTTGCTCACAGGCACTGAACACAATTTGAGCCGACCACCTGACCCATAAATGCCATGTGACTAATAACCCTGCAACCACAGGACAATGACATCATGATACACTGATTGGCTGATGGCACTACAAGAACACACAGTCTCAAACCGTTCACGGGTGACATCAAAAACAAATCTGTTTCAAGCTTTTTATTAGCATCCAAAACAAATATACAGTATATGCTGTTATACAATTAAGTACTTTATTAATATGGCATGCTGAGTAATTTAATAATACATTCTTTTTAATGGCCTGATGTGTGGATTCAGGTGAGGACACCATTAAGAGGATTAGAGGCATGTTTTGCATTTAATGTCACTGACATTGGTGAAGAAGTTAAATAAGTACACTTTATCACACTTGACTCATTATATGGAAATAATAAGTGCAAGTTCAGTGTAATGGTTTCAGATTCTTAATTGCATGTTAGGTACAGTTAGGAAAATAACATTTATTACAGTTTCAATTTATATTTAAATAAAATTAGTTGAACTTAAAGAGTGTTTTTGTGCATTTAAGATCTGCATTTAAGGGCTTAAGTATGTCTACTTTAAGTTTTTTGTAATAACTTTAAAATATACTGCTGAAAGTACTGACAAGAATGAATAGTAAACTAAAATAGACTTTAATGTCATTTCTATTGAAACTTGTCATGTCTATAAATGTATTTGTAATCACACACTTTTAATTATGTAGTTGCAATTTAGTACATTTTAAATATCTATACATTTCATCAAATATAACACTAGTTAAAAATATATGCATGTACTTTACATGTGCTTTAATATGCTAGTCAACACATCAAAATAAATTTACTGCTTCAAAGAACAACAAAAGATTATTAAAACATTTAAAATGTACTTTAATTCAGCATCATTACAAAGTGTACTTAAGTGTGTTAAGAGTGTGATAAGAGTGTTCTCTCTTAAGTACACTTACGTGGCCTTTTATTTCATTAATATTATATTATTTGCAAGTACAGATTTTTAGTAACCCTTTAGTATAGGCACCAGTTCTCACTATTAACTATTAGCATGCCTTTTTAATAACATAATGGGTGTTTATTAGTACATACAAAGCATATTCTGCATGACCATATTATACATCCCTAATACCCAATACCTAAACTTAACAACCACCCAATTAACTATTAATAGCAAATTAGGAGTTTATTTAGGAAAAAGTGGTAGTGAGAATTTGACCTTAAAATAAATTGTGACATGGGCCCGGTTCCCCAAAACGTTCTTATCGCTAAGTAGTTCTTAACCTATTCCTTAACCTCTCTCTTAACCTTATGGCATGGTTCCCGACACGTTCGTACGCTAAGTATATCTTCTGTAAGTCACACTTTCGTAAGGTTGGTCTGGACCATTCGTAGCTCTCTCTTAGCGTTATTTGAGCTCATGACGCTACTGTGCAGCAGTCTTTAGAAACCAGCGCAGCGAAGTACAAGTCAAACTATGGTACGTTGACAATTTTGTGGCTCAACAATGATTTTCTGTTATTTTGGACCCATAATAAATTATGTTCGCAATGGATACAGGCCTATTTATGAAGTTGACTTGATGTGGTATCAGAACTAATATGGTGGTAATTAGCCTAGGTTTTCGTAATGTAATGAAAGCGAATTGACAATCAATTTTTTAATAACAAAATCTGGCAAACAATATGGCTCTAAATGGCTAAGATCTATAAATGGGTAATCATGGTGGTGTCCAGTAAGCGACCAACTATAGCAGCGATTCAACGTGTCCTTGTATTGAATCAAAGACGGAGCCGGACGCGGAGCCGTTTAGCCCATGTCAATTTTGTTTTAATTCAGCAAAACTTAAGCCCTTTTGACATTTTGCCTGACGTGGCTATATTAAAAAAAATTCGCCTCCGAAGACAGCTCATTATGGAGCTGCTGGACCTTCCCAGACCTGCGCTGGCCAGGCTAAAGCAGCGGAATTTTGCTTTAAGCCCTGAAGCCCAGCGCTACTTTTTTTTTTTTTTTTTTTTTGCTACAGACAGATTCGTCGAGGTCGTGGGAGAGGGCTACGGCCTAATCAAGACCACGGTGTGGAGGTGCGTCCAGTTCCTCTGACGAGAGGCTTTGTGCCCTTTTTTTACGTTGCTTCCCCAGCATATTCTGTATCTAACTCTCTCTCTCTTTCTCTCTCTCTCTCTCTCTCTCTCTCTCTCTCTCTCTCTCTGTCTCTCTCTCTCTCTCTCTCTCTCTCTCTCTCTCTCTCTCTCTCTCTGTTCATTGTAGATAGGTTGCTTTTTATTAAAAACATAAACCAATTGCAATCAATACCACATTAAACAGAAGTAACTGCAGCTGCTTGCCAATCAATTCTGATTGTAAAGTACCTTAGCATTAATATAAAAGTGTATTATATAATTTTTATAAGTCGTTAAACCCATGTCAAGAAGCGGCACAAGTGGCACAACGGGATAAGGAGGGTGGATGATTAGCGAGGGATACCCGGTTCTTCTAACTGTCACAACATATCGTGTGAACATATTACTAGCCATTTGATAATTTAATTTATAGTCTATATTTTACTGATAACTTAAACTACGTTAAAAATAAATGTTACTGTAATAATTTGAGGAATGTTTCATTTGCATAGAACGTGTTGTCTTTCTTAACGCTGTAATGCACCTTCGCGTGAAGTGGAAAATCGATTCATGAGCAATCGATGCCAACTAATTCAGCACCCTGACTTTGGACAGCGCTCTTGTAACGTCGGACGTAAGAGGCAGCGTGCTAAGAAGCTTCCTAAGGGACACTTCGGGGAACACACTTAGAAACATCAACAACTTTGGTAAGATTTATCTTTCGAGGTCTTCTTAGCGCGCTAAGAGTGAACGTTATCGGGGAACCGGGCCCAGGTTTATATATACAGCAAGATTTGAAGTACACTACATGTGCACATTCAGTAGTTAAGTGCATTTCATGATCTTTCTGTAACACTGAAGGAAGTCCAGCCTCATTGAAGGAGAAGCGGTGCACTGGATTTACGGCTGCAGTGCCGAGATACCATGAATGTCAGGTGCATTTCATTATGCGCAGCCATCAGCCCTGTTGTCCTGCCCCTATTGGCCAATTACACCTGTCATGAACCCGGTCCTGCCCTGGTGATAGGAGGAGGCCGATCCTCTGTCTCAGCTACGGTGTGCTGCGTAAAGAATTATGTGTGTGTATGTGTGGGTTTGTGGAAGAGGGGTTTGAGGGCCATGCTGTCAATCAAGGTAAAGAAAGAGCTGTATGAATTATACATGGACTTAGAGCTGAACCTTACAGACCCCCCTCTCTAAAACACACACACACACACACATGTTTCCCTCTATATATGTGTGTGTGCAGCAGATCTGTCTGTCCCTTAATGCCTGTGTCACACTCATTAGCTAAAGGCCACTTACAGCTGACCTCTCTTAAGCTCAATAATCATTATGGTAAGAGTGTCTGTGTGTGTGTGGAAGCAGACACTTTCACACACTGGGCATTAAAAGTAGTTTTAGTAAGTATGCAGCTGCTCTGCGTCATTGCCTGGCAAATTGTGTTCACAGATTGCTTTGTCACGTACAGATAAGAGGTCACCTGTGAATTAGTGGCTTCCAGTTAGCTGTATTATACTAGTACTATAATACTAGTAACTATTAAATCCTCTAACTTGATAAACATATTATCCTATTAACATTTTGCATGACTTCATTAGCTACTATAGCTGATAGAAGAAAAACAGTAAAACTATTCACACTACAAAACCATTCAACATTAAAAATTATGACAATAAAATAAATATGCCAAAGGATTTTTTATTTTATTTCTTTATTATTATTATTATTATTATTATTATTATTTTTATAATTATTATTATTATTACATTTTCATTGTAATTTATTTTCTCAGCAATGCAATGGAATATTTTTTTTCAGGTATGCAATCATTTTTTTAATGATTTATTTATTTATTATTTAATTATACATAAATATGTATTATACAAAATAATGAACAACCTATTCTTTATTAGTCGATCAAGTATCTATGTCAAATGGTTGCCCTATTTTTATTTTTTTAAATGACAGAAAACCATTTAAACCAACGCATGCCAATTTTCACACTGTTAAGCAGGATATTTAAACCTGAACGCATGAGTTCATCACTGAGGAGACATGCAAAGTTATTACAGACATCCACATGAAAAACAATTACTCTCTGAAAACAGTTTAAATCTGTCATCATTTACTCATCCTCATGCCGTACCAAGCCCATTCACTATGTACAAACCCGATTCCCAAAAAAGTTGGGACACTGTACAAATTGTGAATAAAAACAGAATGCAATGATGTGGAAGTTTCAAATTTCAATATTTTGATCAGAATACAACATAGATGACATATTAAATGTTTAAACTGAGAAAATGTATCATTTTAAGGGAAAAATAAGTTGATTTTAAATTTCATGGCATCAACACATCTCAAAAAAGTTGGGACAAGGCCATGTTTACCACTGTGTGAGATCCCCTCTTCTTTTTATAACAGTCTGCAAACGTCTGGAGACTGAGGAGACAAGTTGATCAAGTTTAGGAATTAAAATGTTGTCCCGTTCTTGTCTTATACAAGCTTCTAGTTGCTAGTTGTCTTAGGTCTTCTTTGTCACATCTTCCTTTATGATGTGCCAAATGTTTTCTATGGGTGAAAGATCTGGACTGCGGGCTGGCCATTTCAGTACCCGGATCCTTCTTCTACGCAGCCATGATGTTGTAATTGATGCAGTATGGGGTCTGGCATTGTCATGTTGGAAGATGCAAGGTCTTCCCTGAAAGAGATGGGAGCATATGTTGTTCTAGAACATGGATATACCTTTCAGCATTGATGGTGCCTTTCCAGATGTGTTAGCTGCCCATGCCACACGAACTCATGCAGCCCCATACCATCAGAGGTGCAGGCTTCTGAACTGAGCGCTGATAACAACTTGGGTTGTCCTTGTCCTCTTTAGTCCGGATGACATGGTGTTTTCCAAAAAGATCTTTAAATCTTGATTCGTCTGAGCACAGAACAGTTTTCCACTTTGCCACAGTCCATTTTAAATGAGCCTTGGCCCAGAGATTACTCCTGCGCTTTTGGTTCATGTTTAGATATGGCATCTTTTTTGACCTATAGAGTTTTAGCCGGCAACGGTGAATGGCACGGTGGATTGTGTTCACCGTCAATGTTTTCTGGAAGTATTCCTGAGCCCATGTTGTGATTTCCATTACAGTAGCATTCCTGTATGTGATGCAGTGTTGTCTTAGGGCCCGAAGATCACAGGCATCCAGTATGGTTTTCCGGTTCTTGACCCTTACGCACAGAGATTGTTACAGATTCTCTGAATCTTTGGATGATATTATGCACTGTAGATGATGATAACTTCAAACTCCTTTCTGATATTGCTCCACTATTGTTCGCCGCAGCATTGGGGGAATTGGTGATCCTCTGCCCATCTTGACTTCTGAGAGACACTGCCACTCTGAGAGGCTCTTTTTATACCCAATCATGTTCCCAATTAACCTAATAAGTTACAAATTGTTCCTCCATCTGTTCCTTATATGTTCATTTAACTTTTCCGGCCTCTTATTGCTACCTGTCCTAACTTTTTTGGAATGTGTAGCTCTCGTGAAATCCAAAATGAGCCAATATTTGGCATAAAATCTCAAAATGTCTCACATTCAACATTTGATATGTTATCTATATTATATTGTGAATAAAATATAAGTTTATGAGATTTGTAAATTATTCCATTCCCTTTTTACTCACAATTTGTACAGTGTCCCAAATTTTTTGGAATCGGGTATGTACTTCAGTGAAGGCATAAGCTGTTAATGAATCTTTTGTGTTTTGATTGATGTGATTAAATGAGATCCACCATCTTCATATACATTGTGATGGATTTACAGTAGGCTGTTGTGCACATGAACTTGAGTGAAAATCGACTAAATTCAGTCAGTTTCACGAATAAACAATACAAACATTAAAAAACACTGATTTTTTATTTTATTCTAATACAATCTGTTGCCTTCAGATGGCACTAGATACACTGATTACCCTTCTCTCAACCCTTTTTGAAACTATGCTGTAATCATATGGTAAACTCTGCAGGAAAGTAGAAGTTGAGGGACAAGGTTAAGAAACCCTAAAAAACCTTAATCATCTGAACTAGACATACCAAATCTAAAAATGCACTAACAAGTGTCACAAAGCTACCTTAACATATTTCTTCTGTCCCTGCATAGGTCATCATCGTATTCAATATATGTAAGTGCATTGTTTTCCAAGATATATTTTCATAATGCCTACAAATATATTTGGGTTTGAAAGTGCGATGAATGGAATAAAATACCACTTTTAATACCCCAAATGGCCTATATGTGTACTTTGTGATACTTGAATGGACTAATGTGCCTCAGCTCTCTTTCAGAATAATATTAGTGACATAATCTGGGACATGATAAACAGCCTTGGAACATCTTGTTTTTCTCAAAGAAGAGGTACGAGCATGTTTAGCACACCAGCAGTGTTCTTCAGATATTGAAAAACACCACCTGGCTGATAAAATGTGTGCTTCTTTTTACTAAGCAAGTATCTTCTTATGGCTTTCTGACAGTGGGATTCAACTGATCCAGGATTGGCCTTAACCCAATACATACCATGAGTTCATATAGAAGTTCTGCTCTCATGAGTCCCTCAGGCACAGGTGATGCAGGATCCTGTCATAACACTAGCACACACCCATAGGTGGCAGCAGTGAGTGCAGCTTCATGTGGAACAGTAAAAACCTTCCTTTACTGTAACTCAACCTACGGTGCATCGATGAAGTTTGTATATCAGAATCAGACATGTCTGAAGCATAACCCAGAAGTAGCTTAAACGAACTAAAACTATTATATTGTGAACAATAGTTACAATTTGCCCTTTTTTGTTCTACTCACTGTGGCTTCTTGGGGCGTATTGCTTTATTAAAACAGAGTGCTGCAGCTGTAACATCAAAACACCTTGGGTTCCCTTGAGATTTTTGTGTAATTTACATTGTAGAGAAAAACCTCCAATTATCACTAATTTATACTTACCACAGATCTTTTTTACTCATGAATTGAAAAACCACATAATAAAACCACATAGTAAATTAGCCATCCGGGTTTTAATGTCACACCTTTAGCACCCTTTTCTGTCACCTCTTTATACACAGTATCAAAACTTATATTTTTGTTACATAAAGCAAACCATGAAAGTTGCACAGTTGTTTTCTATAACCTGTTTCGTACATCACATTTTTAACATGAATGAAATGCAATATAAATGAAAAATTTCAAATACAAATTTGTATTCATTCTTAACCATTCACTTCACATTACACAATGCTTCAAACGTCCGTACGTACAATGTCACAACACATGAAACTGTGAATCATGTAGAATTAGCTGATTTTAGAAGAAACAGAAACTAAGAAGAAACTGTGAATGTCAGCATGCCCAGCTCATTATTATTGAGAATGAGGGGAAATGTGACCAACATTGACCGAATCAGCATTTTACCCACAGACCGCATTCTTTAAACAGAATAAATCTTTGCTAATATTCACTGTGTGATTCACCACCATATGCCACTAAAAGCCTCATGTGGTTATACATCTCTGTTTCTGTTATTTTGAAAAACTACAACCCGAATTCCGGAAAAGTTGGGACGTTTTTTAAATTTTAATAAAATGAAAACTAAAAGACTTTCAAATCACATGAGCCAATATTTTATTCACAATAGAACATAGATAACATAGCAAATGTTTAAACTGAGAAAGTTTACAATTTTATGCACAAAATGAGCTCATTTCAATTTTGATTTCTGCTACAGGTCTCAAAATAGTTGGGACGGGGCATGTTTACCATGGTGTAGCATCTCCTTTTCTTTTCAAAACAGTTTGAAGACGTCTGGGCATTGAGGCTATGAGTTGCTGGAGTTTTGCTGTTGGAATTTGGTCCCATTCTTGCCTTTCTGGGGAAGTCGTGGCCTAGTGGTTAGAGAGTTGGACTCCCAATCGAAAGGTTGTGAGTTCGAGTCCCGGGCCGGCAGGAATTGTGGGTGGGGGGAGTGCATGTACAGTTCTCTCTCCACCTTCAATACCACGACTTAGGTGCCCTTGAGCAAGGCATTGAACCCCCAACTGCTCCCCGGGCGCCGCAGCATAAATGGCTGTCCACTGCTCCGGGTGTGTGCTCACAGTGTGTGTGTGTGTTCACTGCTCTGTGTGTGTGCATTTCGGATGGGTTAAATGCAGAGCACAAATTCTGAGTATGGGTCACCATACTTGGCTGAATGTCACTTCACTATAGATTTCCAGCTGCTGAAGAGTTTGTGGTCGTCTTTGACGTATTTTTCGTTTAATGATGCGCCAAATGTTCTCTATAGGTGAAAGATCTGGACTGCAGGCAGGCCAGGTTAGCACCCGGACTCTTCTACGACGAAGCCATGCTGCTGTTATAGCTGCAGTATGTGGTTTTGCATTGTCCTGCTGAAATAAACAAGGCCTTCCCTGAAATAGACGTTGTTTGGAGGGAAGCATATGTTGCTCTAAAACCTTTATATACCTTTCAGCATTCACAGAGCCTTCCAAAACATGCAAGCTGCCCATACCGTATGCACTTATGCACCCCCATACCATCAGATATGCTGGCTTTTGAACTGAACGCTGATAACATGCTGGAAGGTCTCACTCCTCTTTAGCCCGGAGGACACGGCGTCCGTGATTTCCAACAAGAATGTCAAATTTGGACTCGTCTGACCATAAAACACTATTCCACTTTGAAATAGTCCATTTTAAATGAGCCTTGGCCCACAGGACACGACGGCGCTTCTGGACCATGTTCACATATGGCTTCCTTTTTGCATGATAGAGCTTTAGTTGGCATCTGCTGATGGCACAGCGGATTGTGTTTACCGACAGTGGTTTCTGAAAGTATTCCTGGGCCCATTTAGTAATGTCATTGACACAATCATGCCGATGAGTGATGCAGTGTCGTCTGAGAGCCCGAAGACCACGGGCATCCAATAAAGGTCTCCGGCCTTGTCCCTTACGCACAGAGATTTCTCCAGTTTCTCTGAATCTTTTGATGATGTTATGCACTGTAGATGATGAGATTTGCAAAGCCTTTGCAATTTGACGTTGAGGAACATTGTTTTTAAAGTTTTCCACAATTTTTTTACGCAGTCTTTCACAGATTGGAGAGCCTCTGCCCATCTTTACTTCTGAGAGACTCTGCTTCTCTAAGACAAAGCTTTTATAGCTAATCATGTTACAGACCTGATATCAATTAACTTAATTAATCACTAGATGTTCTCCTAGCTGAATCTTTTCAAAACTGCTTGCTTTTTTAGCCATTTGTTGCCCCCGTGCCAACTTGTTTGAGACCTGTAGCAGGCATTAAATTTTAAATGAGCTAATTAAGTGGATAAAAGTGTAAAATTTCTCAGTTTAAACATTTGCTATGTTATCTATGTTCTATTGTGAATAAAATATTGGCTCATGTGATTTGAAAGTCTTTTAGTTTTCATTTTATTAAAATTTAAAAAACGTCCCAACTTTTCCGGAATTCGGGTTGTATATTTGTAGAAATGTATTTAAATGTTGACAATAAACTATAACGGTGACTTTTTACAGATACGAGTTATATGAAATACACTACAGACCAAAAGTTTGCACACACCTTCTCATTCAAAGAGTTTTCTTTATTTTCATGACTATGAAAATTGTAGAGTGACACTGAAGGCATCAAGGGCTATTTGACCAAGAAGGAGAGTGATGGGGTGCTGCGCCAGATGACCTGGCCTCCACAGTCACCGGACCTGAACCCAATCGAGATGGTTTAGGGGTGAGCTGGACCGCAGACAGAAGGCAAAAGGGCCAACAAGTGCTAAGCATCTCTCGGGGAACTCCTTCAAGACTGTTGGAAGACCATTTCAGGTGACTACCTCTTGAAGCTCATCAAGAGAATGCCAAGAGTGTGCAAAGCAGTAATCAAAGCAAAAGGTGGCTACTTTGAAGAACCTACAATATGACATATTTTCAGTTGTTTCACACTTTTTTGTTATGTATATAACTCCATATATAATTCCACATGTGTTAATTCATAGTTTTGATGCCTTCAGTGTGACTCTACAATTTTCATAGTCATGAAAATAAAGAAAACTCTTTGAATGAGAAGGTGTGTCCAAACTTTTGGTCTGTACTGTATCTATGTTTATACAACTTAATTTTACAATAAATAAAACAACTAAAAGATATAACTAATATTAACATATAAAAATAGAACTTTACTGCCATTTATTACTTTTTTTATTCTACTGACAGAATAATATCATGTCAAGCAATATGTGACTTGATTGTGGTGCATCTGGTGAATATGGAGATTCTTCCACCGATTTCATGTTTAGTTTGGTTACAAAAACATATCTTGAGGGAGTTTTGTAATGAAACTAAGAAAAGGCATGACCTAGTCTACAACAATTTTTACAGTATAGCCTAACATAGTCTGACATAGAGTCTACAACTGACCATTCACTCTTCAAAAGATTCTTGGGCTAAGCAAGCAAACTTATTTTATTTGATTAAAAGTGTATTATCTGACACTTACATAAAGTACTCTTATATGAAAATAAGCATACTTAAGAATAGGGAACACATATTCACTATTAATTCAGAGTTTTCCTTCAATAAACTCCAAATTTGCTGCCTTTCATTACTTAGGAAGGTAGTAGTTCAGTTTAGGTATATGGTATAAAATATGGTCATGCAGAAAAAGGCATTAATAAATAAGTACTAATAAACAGCCAGTGTGTTAGTAATATGCGTGCCGATAAACAACTAGGAAATAGTGAGAATCTGCCTTTACAATAAAGTGTTACCTGTGGAATGATGCTCAGCGCACCCTGGGAGAATTCCCAACTCTTTCTTACTTTTCCTGTTTGGGGAAACGGAGTTCAGACCAGGGAAAAAATGACTTTGGTTTTAAACAGTGGGCATTAAAAGGTAAGATTGGGGATTTGTTTTAGGGAAATACATTGAGTTCCTTCAAGAAAAATGTGGAATGCCAATTAACCTTTTTTAAATGCTTACAATTCAGAAGTTATATCATTGTTAAACATTAATTATTCACTATCTAGACCTCTACCAACAGAACTAGAAAAGGTCATGTTTCATGAGGATCTTAGTACAAACCAAATTTCAATGTTTTATTGCAAATTTGTCAACAGCTTAAAAAAAAATCATCTGAATCCAATATTATTTCCTGTATTTTCCTTCATCATTATCAGGTTATCATACTAAAATGATTGACATTTGTCTAGTTCTTCCAAGATGTTTAGTAGCATTTAACTGGAAGAACATAGAAGGTCTATGCACTGATCACTGGTTGCAAGATCTGTCACATTATATTGCATTGGAAAGAATAAAGCGCAAAATAAAACTTTTCATATGTTTTCTAGAAAATCACCAAATATTGACACATTGTTAGAGCCCCCCCCCCCCCCCTCAACTCTACTGACTGATATGTGAATATATATTGTGCTTTTGTATTTGATAATATGTAGACAAGTCAGTCTTAGCCTTTGTGTAATACCATCTTAACCCATGTAATCAAATTTTTGGATGCTTAAGTGTATTGTCTCTGGATATTTTCTCGTCATATTTCAATTTTTTTTTTTTTTTTTTTTAATAAAAAATGTTAATTCATTTTTAAGTAAAAACTTCCACCTACTTCAACTTCAGTTGCTGCTTTATAGTTTTAAGTATATTCAAATTGTCATTTGAACTATATTTTTTTTAATTCTGTTTCATGAAATTTGATAAACTATTTAAAAGTTATGGAAAAACATGAATTTGTCATATATTTTCATTTTAATAGTATGCTAAAATGATTTTTTTTTTTTTCATAAGTGTCCTGCTGGTTTCTTCAAGAGCTATGTTCTGCTGAGTCACACTGAGGACATTCATTAGGATTGTGGGAAGTCCCTCAAGAGCCTTTCAAGTTGGATCCACTATGTCAAGTCTGTAAAATGACCCAAGAGAAGTTATGCTGCAGTTTCATTTGAGGACACCTGTGCTTTCACTCTTCAAAGACGAGTGCAATCCTCCATGCACAAATACCTCGCACCCTAAAAGTCTCGCCTCTCATCGTTTCAGCATTTGAAACTATTTCTAAGTCTCCTCCTCTCTGTGTTCCTGTGGGATCTCTCTCTCCGCTCTCTTTCTTCATTATTAATCACACCTGGTGTGCCATTGTGTTTAAGATGATCAGCAGGAGAACTTGACAGAGGACAAGGTCAGAGTGAGGAAGCCAATCCTAGCTAAGCAGAATGTAAAGACAGAGACACCAGTCGGCTCTGTGAAAGCACACACATAACCTACACATGCAAAGTCATTTGCAGCAGGTGTGTGTAAAGAGTGATCAGATTTATCTGAGCTGTTTGGTCAGCAGGAAGCTGTTAAGATCTTAGAGCAGAAGGAAGTGGACAAAATTATGATACTTTCCTTTCTTTATCCTATATTTTCTCTTTTCTCCAGTCCCTCCATAACCGTTAAATCACATGCAATAACCGCTCGAGGAATGAGAGTGAGCCAGAGACAGAGTGTGTTTGATAGTGGTGTGTGTGACAGAGGAAGGTGTGTTTTATAGCTTTGATTGAAGGCTGGCTGCTGTCTGGGAGCGACACTACATTCCGCTCCTGTCACAGCCAATAAAACAATGCCACATGCTGTCTTTTGCCATGATAACCACTGGCCTGACACCTGAACAACTTGATCTGAAGAGACAAAACAAAATGTTTTGCTAGACATGTTGTCTCTACACTTAAAAAGAGAAAACACAAGGAGACAGAAAAACACTCATTCTTTTGGCTTTTTAAAGTTCCAGCCACACTCTCCACTGATAATGTTTGATTTGTTGTCCGTGAGGGAAACAGGTCATTATTCTGCCAAACAGAAATAAGCTTTTTCTCTCGCTCTCAGGGCATGTTCCAGTTTCCCAATAACGGCCAGATACATAGACTTCACAGGGTTTTCACACATCTTAAAATTCCATGTTATAGGCTGTATATTAGGGCTGCCAGTGTAAAGCATTAACTTAATTAATTAGTTATGAAAAAAAACAAGGTGCTTAAAATATTTTAAAGCAGATGAAGTGATGTTCAAGATCAAATTACTGTCTAAAAATAAAACCATTAAAAACAATTACAAATAAATAAAATAATAAATTGTTTTCATTCCTTCAAATTTAATAACATTAACTGAAGTAAAATTATTAAAAAAAAATATATAATTATTTAATTATTAAAATTATATATATATATATATATATATATATATATACACACACACACACACACACACAAACACACACACACACACACACACACACACACACACATTTGTTTTTGTGAAAAGTGGGTTCATCCCATAGGCGTAATGGTTTTTATACTGAACAAACTGTATATTCTATGGCCCTACACCAACCCTACACCTAACCCTAACCCTCACAGGAAACTTTGTGCATTTTTACTTTCTCAAAAAAACTCATTCTGTATGATTTATAAGCCTTTTGAAAAATGGGGACATGGGTTATGTCCTCATAAGTCACCCTCTCCTTGTAATACCTGTGTCATACCCATGTAATTATACAGAGTTGTGTCACAAAAACAAGAGCACACACACAAATTATGTACATATAAAAAAGGAATAAAAACTAAACTAAAATAAAACTTTAACTAAACCTTCAGCTTAGTCTAAGAGAATAATTAAACAAGGCACATTTGCTTTAATATTGGTTTCCATCCTTAATACTTTCAACAATAAACTCCTTCCACATGACACTAACTCTTCCTCCATAAAAGTACAAAAAAAAACCTCATGTGAAGTGAAAAACAAAACACTAAAGGTTAAACTGTATTCAAGTTCAAGTTCAATTGAAATGCAAGACAATTCCTACTATAAGACCAAACATAAGAATTACAGTAACCCCGAAATGTGTCAGCAACTGTGTGGTTAAAAATGTGTTCACCACACTGCATACTGAAACAGGTTTTTAACCGAGAAAGCAGAAGTAGATATCGGTGGTCCTCTAGGGGTCATAATTGAAAATAACCCATAGTGTCGCCACTCATTCTGCAGTTACCTCCTCTGTGCTCAATGAGGAAGAGAAATTCCACTGTTTCCTCACCTAAGACCAATGAGTTACGCATCCTACAGAACTTCCTGGATTATTTTGTTATATCAGCAGTGCTTCTTTATGCTTATTAACTTGATTTGTTTTTTTTTTTCCCTTCCGTCATCACAGTGGCAGCTAAAAGACTGAAGATCACCATTCAGACGGAGCGAAGGTTCTGCGTCTTGTTTTGTTTTTCAGGACACTGTGATGTGGAGGACACTGTTGAAGGACTCCTGCTCTGAGAAAAACAGATTGTGTATTTTAACATGATTGAAATTTTAATCTTCTAGGCAATCATTATTGAGAACCAGGTGTGTGGTTTATTTACCCAATAAATGCATATTTGCTGACAATTCCTAAACAATGATGTTCCCAAATAATGAAAAAATAATCCTAATACTCAGAAACAAATGTATAGTTTCTATTTGGTTAGTGTGTGATGCTTATTATTTATGTTGAATATGATGCTTTATAATAGTGTTTACAAATGTATGTCCAAAATAAGACTTGACAAAAATAACAGACAGATTTCATAAATGCTGTTATGGATTTCAAGTAATTTTTTTTTTTCATTAGTTCGTTCATTTATTCACTTTCTAAACTAGCTCATTTGACCAAAAACTCTACAACAATATACATACAAATAAAAAAGGTTTGTGCTTTTATAATAATAAATAATTTTTCAGTGTATACTTATATCTAGTGACTTCCTGTTTGTTGTTGGCGGCTGTACTGCATTTGAGCTCCGTCCCTATATTCTTTTCATTGACTATTTTTAACTTATAAATAAATTTTATACATCATCGTTTCCGTTTATATAACGTGTGAATATATCCTCTATTGTATTCTACAACAAAAACAATCAGAGCGCCTCGCTATCACTAGTTTTATTTTGATCTCCCGGGTCCGCTATTAGCTTTTAGCCCATTAGCATCAGCAAGCGTGGTTGCTGTGCAGCTCGAGCTCGAGGCCGTGGGGAAGCAGATTCGCGACCTGGAGCTGAGGCAGGCCCAGCTGAGAGAGCGGAGAGCCGCGCTGGAATCATCCCGGGCTGACGCTCACAAGTCCGGGGTAAGTATACAGCGTGCTGCTAACAGTCCCACCACGTCTACTCTGTGTGTTTCTCTGTACAGGCCCGGTGCACCCAGGACGCGATCTTCCCAGATGTCCTTCACTGCGATGCCGGGACACCACGGACCCTGGGTGCATCCACAGCGGAGGACGCGAGCCGGGTCCCGGGCGACGACCTTCTCCCCCTCCTGCCTTCGACATCTCCATCCGGAACCGCTTCGCTCCCCTCCGCGAGACAGGACGCGACGCTGTGATCATCGGAGACTCCATCGTCCGACACGTAAGTGCTACGTTAGCCGAAGGTAAAGTGCACACTCATTGTTTGCCTGGTGCTCGTGTTCTCGATGTTTCTGCGCAGATACCCGCGATCCTGAAGGCCGACGAGAGCCCTAGAGCGGTCGTGCTTCACGCCGGGGTTAACGACACCACGCTGCGGCAGACAGAGACGCTGAAGAGGGACTTCAGGAGCCTGATCGAGACGGTTCGCAGCACGACGCCCGCGGCGATGATCGTCGTGTCAGGACCACTGCCCACGTATCGACGAGGACACGAAAGGTTCAGTAGACTTTTTGCTTTAAATGAATGGTTGTTGTCATGGTGTAAAGAACAGAAACTGCTATTTGTTAATAACTGGAATCTTTTCTGGGAGCGTCCTAGGCTGTTTCGCGCTGATGGATTACACCCCAGCAGAATCGGAGCGGAGCTGCTCTCTGACAACATCTCCAGGACACTTCGCTCCATGTGACTAGTAAGACAATTCTCTAATAACTATTATGATGAGTTTTGTTCCACCCGCTTAAATGATAAAAGTACTTGTGCTGTAAACTATTAAGACTGTGTCTGTTCCCCGAATAGTGAGGTCAAAATATAATGTAGGATCTAGAAAAAATCTTATCGTAATTAAACCAGAAAAGTAATTGAACAAAAACAATTTTTAAAGTGTGGGCTCATAAATATTAGATCACTCACACCCAAAGCAGTTATTGTAAATGAAATGATCACAGAAAATAGTTTTGATGTACTCTGCTTGACTGAAACCTGGCTAAAACCAAATGATTATTTTGGTCTAAATGAGTCTACTCCACCAAACTACTGTTATAAGCATGAGCCACGTCAGACTGGTCGTGGCGGAGGTGTTGTAACAATATATAGTGATATTCTCAATGTTACCCAGAAAACAAGATACAGGTTTAACTCTTTTGAAATACTTCTGCTAAATGTTACACTGTCAGACATGCAAAAGAAATCTAATGTGTCTCTTGCTCTGGCTACTGTGTAAAGACCACCAGGGCCGTATACAGAATTCCTAAAAGAATTTGCAGATTTCCTCTCAGACCTTCTAGTTACAGTTGATAAGGCGCTAATCATGGGAGATTTTAATATTCACGTTGATAATGCAAATGATACATTAGGACTTGCGTTTACTGACCTAATAAACTCCTTTGGAGTCAAGCAAAATGTCACCGGGCCCACTCATCGTTTTAATCATACACTAGATTTAATTATATCGCATGGAATCAATCTTATTGATATAGATATCGTACCTCAAAGTGATGATATTACAGACCATTTTCTTGTATCGTGCATGCTGCCTTTCACTGATATTAACTATATGTCTCAGCGATACCGTCTGGGCAGAACTATTTTTCCAGCCACCAAAGACAGATTCACAAATAACCTGCCTGATCTATCTCAACTGCTATTTGCACCCAAAAATACACATGAATTAGACGAAATTACTGACAACATGGGCACTAGTTTCTCTAATACTTTAGAAGCTGTTGCCCCCATCAAATTGAAAAAGGTTAGAGAAAAAGGTACTGTACCATGGTATAACAGTAATACTCACTCTCTCAAGAAAGTAACTCGTAGTCTTGAACGCAAATGGAGAAAAACTAACTTGGAAGTTTTTAGAATTGCTTGGAAAAACAGTATGTCCAGCTAAAGACAGGCTCTAAAAACTGCTAGGGCAGAGCATATCCACAAACTCATAGAAAATAACCAAAACAAGCCAAGGTTTTTATTTAGCACAGTGGCTAAATTAACAAATTACCAGACGCCACCTGATTCAAATATTCCACCAACATTAAATAGTAATGACTTTATGAATTTCTTCACTGATAAAATAGATAACATTAGAAATACAATAGCGAATGTAGATTCTACAGCGTCTAACACTTCAGTTTCATCCATCGCACCCAAAGATACACTGCAGTGCTTTACAAATATAGGACAGGAAGAGCTAAATAAACTTATCACTGTATTTAAACCAACAACATGTTTATTAGATCCTGTACCCACTAAATTACTGAAAGAGCTGTTACCTGTAGCCGGAGAACCGCTTCTCAATATCATTAACTCGTCGTTATCTTTAGGTCACGTCCCAAAACCATTCAAGCTGGCAGTTATCAAGCCTCTTATTAAGAAACCAAAACTAGATCCTAGTGTACTGGCAAATTATAAGCCTATTTCAAATCTTCCATTTATGTCTAAAATTTTAGAAAAAGTTGTGTCTGCTCAATTGAGCACCTTCCTGCATAAAAATGATCTGTATGAAGAATTTCAGTCAGGTTTTAGGCTCTTCCATCTTAGAAACATTGCCAAGCTACGAAACATGTTATCTGTTTCTGATGCAGAAAAGCTAGTTCATGCATTCATGACCTCTAGACTGGACTATTGTAATGCACTTCTAGGTGGTTGTCGTGCTTCGTCAATAAACAAGCTACAGGTAGTCCAAAATGCAGCAGCTAGAGTCCTTACCAGGTCAAGAAAATATGATCATATTACCCCAATTTTACAGTCTCTGCATTGGCTACCTATTAAGTTCCGTATCAGTAACAAATTATCATTACTTACCTATAAGGCCCTAAATGGTTTAGCTCCTGCGTACCTAACTAGCCTTCTACCACACTACAACCCATCACGCTCACTAAGGTCACAAAACGCTGGACTTTTGGTAGTTCCTAGGATAGCAAAGTCCACTAAAGGAGGTAGAGCTTTTTCACATTTGGCTCCCAAACTCTGGAATAGCCTTCCTGATAATGTTCGGGGTTCAGACACACTCTGTTTAAATCTAGATTAAAAACTCTTTTGAAATACTTCTGCTAAATGTTACACTGTCAGACATGCAAAAGAAATCTAATGTGTCTCTTGCTCTGGCTACTGTGTAAAGACCACCAGGGCCGTATACAGAATTCCTAAAAGAATTTGCAGATTTCCTCTCAGACCTTCTAGTTACAGTTGATAAGGCGCTAATCATGGGAGATTTTAATATTCACGTTGATAATGCAAATGATACATTAGGACTTGCGTTTACTGACCTAATAAACTCCTTTGGAGTCAAGCAAAATGTCACCGGGCCCACTCATCGTTTTAATCATACACTAGATTTAATTATATCGCATGGAATCAATCTTATTGATATAGATATCGTACCTCAAAGTGATGATATTACAGACCATTTTCTTGTATCGTGCATGCTGCCTTTCACTGATATTAACTATATGTCTCAGCGATACCGTCTGGGCAGAACTATTTTTCCAGCCACCAAAGACAGATTCACAAATAACCTGCCTGATCTATCTCAACTGCTATTTGCACCCAAAAATACACATGAATTAGACGAAATTACTGACAACATGGGCACTAGTTTCTCTAATACTTTAGAAGCTGTTGCCCCCATCAAATTGAAAAAAACGCATCTCTTTCGCCAAGCATTCAATAATGCACCTCTTAAATTGTGAGTGTAGTTGCATCTGATCAAATGTGCATTCTTATTCTTTAGCTTGGGTTAAACTAATTAATTTTACTTTGTTGGATCAGCAGCTATGCTAATGATGTCTCTGTTTGCTTCTATGTTTTGCCACGGGATTTACATCCCGTGGTAACTAGGATTTACACAAGCTCCAGTCTGGATCAAGAACACCTGAGAAGAGATGATGCTGACCCTCAGGGTGTACTCACACTAGGCACGGTTGCCATGAACCGGGCCCGAGTACGATTGTCCCACCTCTTCCAAGCGGGCCAGGGCCGGCCAATCGAGCCGCGCCCGGGCACGGTACGGAGCACTCACACTAGTCAAACGAACCGCGCTTTGGTGGTCAAACGCACTCGGGCACGGTTCAAACTGGCTAGTGTGAGTACACCCTCAGAGGACCCCAGATGATCCTAACCTTGAATCAACAAACAGAACTAACAATTATTGCTACATGTGTGACTGCATCATATAATAACTATTAATTAATAATATTGATAGTTCATCGTCTAGCTGACTACGTCTTGTATTATTATTATTTTTTTTTATTTTTTCTAAAATCCTGTCAAACGTGCACAAACTACTAGCTACTACTAAATATTGTAGAAACATAATTTTCTGTAAAGTTGCTTTGTAACGATTTGTATTGTAAAAAGCGCTATACAAATAAACTATACAAATCAGACCTCAGGTCTGAGCATTTATTTATTTACTTATTTATAGTTGTAACAATATACAATTTAATGTCTCTCTCTCTCTCTCTCTCTCTCTCTATATATATATATATATATATATATATATATATATATATATTGCACTGCTATGAATCCACCCTTTTGGAACTTTTAATTTTAGTTGATTTATTTTATTCCATCCATTCATCTTATTTTTGCAAGATCAAGTCTAAGCATTAAAATTTCTACAATAATATGTGTAATAAAAACAATAATATATAAAAACAATATCCACATCTATCTATAAAGGTCAAGTGCATAAATACAAATGCCTTAAAATGCTAAATGCTCAAATTTACCTTAACATGGCAAATTAAAAATAAGGAAGATGTTTTGACTGAAAGGGAATTAGTTAAATAGTATTTTATTATTGAGACCCATCAGATTATATAGACATGATGGTGTTTTAAAACCTCAACCCACCATGCACAGACACAAACTGGAAATAAGATGTACATTTTTTACCTATTTATATATTTTACAGTAAGAGCCACTGTGTAGAGAGGACACAGAGGATAAGAGACAGAGAAAGTGTTATATCCACACACACTTGTGTCTGATACATACTGGCAGGGTCACTAAAAGTCACCAATCACCCTAAAACACATACATCAGCAACTGAGAGGTGTGGTCATCAAACAAACAAATAAACAAAACACTGAGACACACGGAGTACAGTAAACAAGGTCATACTGTCAGTACAGGTTAAGTGTGAGCAGAAGGGGCTGTTTAGAGCTGATCTGAGGTCAGGGAAGGCACTGCACTTCTGTTTAAAGCTTTCGGTTTAAACAGATGGGCTTATCACCAACCGTTTTTCCCACCAAGTTATAGTTTTTCATTCTTAAAGGGTTAGTTCACCCAAAAATCAAAATTATGTCATTAATAACTCATCCTCATGTCGTTCCAAACCTGTGAGACCTCTGTTTATCTTCGGAATACAGTTTAAGATATTTTAGGTTTAGTCCGAGAGCTCTCAGTCCCTCCATTGAAACTGTGTGTACGGTATACTGTCCATGTCCAGAAAGGTAAGAAAAACATCATCAAAGTAGTCCATGTGACATCAGAGGGTCAGCTAGAATTTTTTGAAGCCTCGAAAATACATTTTGGTCAAAAAATAGCAAAAACTGCGACTTTATTCAACATTGTCTTCTCTTCCGTGTCTGTTGTGAGAGAGAGTTCAAAACAAAGCAGCTTGTGATATCCCGTTCGCGAACGAATCACTCGATGTAACCGGATCTTCTTGAACCAGTTCACCAAATCGAACTGAATCGTTTTAAAAGGTTTGCGTCTCCAATACGCATTAATCCACAAATGACTTAAGCTGTTAAAATTTTTAATGTGGCTGACACTCCCTCTGAGTTAAAACAAACCAATATCCCGGAGTAATTCATTTACTCAAAAAGTACACTGACTCAACTGCTGTGAAGAGAGAACTGAAGATGAACACCGAGCCGAGCCAGATAATGACTCATTCACGAGTCAAGAACCGTTTCTGTCAGACGTGTCCGATTCGAGAACCGAGGAGCTGATGATACTGCGCATGTGTGATTCAGCGTGAAGCAGACTGACACACAGAGCGTCTGAACCAAACTGATTCTTTTGGTGATTGATTCTGAACTGATTCTGTGCTAATGTTATAAGCACGGGTAAACCAAAGGCTTGAATGAAGGGAAATCATCGTCAATGACGCCATTTACATCGCGCGCAAAAGAACAGGTGAACCATTTTCTTCAACCGGTTTATTGAATCGAACTGTCAGAAAGAACTACTGGTGATCCAAAAACCGATGCAACCGGTTCTTGACTCGAGAACGACTCAATCTTTTGTTCATTATCTGGCTCGGCTCGGTGTTCATCTTCAGTTCTCTCTTCACAGCAGTTGAGTCAGTGTACTGTTTAGGTAAATGAATTATTCCGGGATATCGGTTTGTTTTAACTCATAGGGAGTGTTAGCCACATTAAAAAAGTTAACAGCTTAAGTCATTTGTGGATTAATGCTTATGCGAACCGTTTCAAACGATTCAGTTGGATTTGGTGAACTGGTTCAAGAAGATCCGGTTAAATCGAGTGATTCGTTCACGAACCGGATATCACTACACTTCAGTGTTTTGAAATCTCACAACAGACACGGAAGAGAAGACAATGCTGAATAAAGTCGTAGTTTTTGCTATTTTTTGACCAAAATGTATTTTCGAGGCTTCAAAAAATTCTAACTGACCCTCTGATGTCATATGGACTACTTTGAAGATGGTTTTCTTACCTTTCTGGACATGGACAGTATACCGTACACACAGCTTCAATGGAGGGACTGAGAGCTCTCGGACTAAATCTAAAATATCTTAAGCTGTATTCCGAAGATGAACGGAGGTCTTAAGGGTTTTTTGAAAGACATGAGGGTGAGTTATTAATGAGATAATTTAGATTTTTGGGTGAACTAACCCTTTAATGAAAGGACAAATACACATACTCAAGCTTTTAATACACAACCTTGTCATGTGCACAAACGTTTAATTGGCTTTCAGTAGACCGACTTCTATAGCCATAGACCATAGCCATGACTTTCCCACCGCCCACTTTCTCAACTTAACTCAAATTAATTTGTAGATCACTTTCAAAAATCCCAATGGGTACCAAATTATAGTACCAAATGTAATATATAAACAGCCAAAAATACAAAAAATAAAAAATAAATCATATAATTTACAAGACATAAGCTAAAGAAAATGAAATAGAGGAGTGATATGTGACCCTCTAAACCAGTCATAAGTGATTTATTTTTAATTTTTGTTTTTTTTTAATTAAAATTTATAAATCATAATAAACATGATGTTTGGTTTGTAAGGATATGACTATATTTGCCAGAGATACAACTATTTGAAAATCAGGAATCTGAGAGTAAAAAAAAAACAAATTTTTTATAAATAAACGGATAAATAAAAATATTGAGAAAATTGCTTTTAAAGTTGTCCAAATTAAGTTCTTAACAATGCATACTACTGTATTTCATTTACGGTAGGAAATCTACAAGATATCTTCATGGAACATGATCTTTATTTAATATCCTCATTTTTTTTGGCATAAAAGAAGAAATGATCATTTAGACCCATACAATATACTGTTGGCTATTGCTGCAAATATGCCAATGCTGCTATTTATGACTGGTTTTGTGCTCCAGGGTCACATATGGTCTCTAATATTGGCAATTTATGCTTACCCCTGCTACTATAGCTCTAACTTCCTTTTTACTAGTTCATTTAAACAATTTCCTCACAATCTCTTTTGTCAGATGACTGATGTTCTGATGAGCCAGCATATTTTTTTTCCCTTTTCTTTGGTTTGTTTTTTTAAGCTGTCACCCTGACTGTGTACAAGTCAGAGTGTGACAAAGTGACTGATGGAGACCAACGTGGATGAACTTGAAGGAAAGGCCTCTGTATTCAGCCACGCAAACCCTCTTTATGACAACACCATGAAGCTCTATGAGGCCGACCGCTACGACTTTCAGCACAGTGGTAAGACAGAATGGCATTATACATATTAAAATATTTTAAAGGTTTAATCAAAACACAAGTCTAATACACAAATTCCTTAAAAAAAAAGAAAGAAAGAAAAAAAAAAATTCTGAACACAAAATCAAATCTCTGATTTAAAAATTACTAAATGAAATAAGAAATTGTGTAACTCAATACACAGCTTTCTGGAATTTTTCAATCTGATCATTTTTGAAATTCTGCAGTCTGTTATTTCCTAATATTGACTCTCATCGATCGCAATGCTGTATATCAGTCTGCTGATCCGAGAAACTTAAACCTTAAACTTATTTGTAAGTTTATGAGTTCTGTATTGCAATATTAGTGTATGTACTGTCTGTTTGTTATAGAGCCAAATACTAAGAAACCAGCGAAAAAACGTTACTGCATTCCTGTTCTTGTACTGTTTTTCCTGATGCTGATTGGAATGAATTCTTTTCTGGCCTATAAAGGTGAGATGTACCAGAAATAAAGTCACATTTAAAAAGCTATATATATCTGTACATACAAATTATCAAACCAAGTGGCACTTATTTAAAATGAAATTAATAAAGGTAAACTTTACAAGCAAGTTTTACATTAGAAATAATAAAAGTATAGAGAAACTGCAATACATATTGTGACATTTTGAGGATGTGAAACATTATTGGATCATTTTGATAATTAAGAGAATGGAAATGATTTATTCTGTCATGATTTATTCACCCCTCAAGTTGTTCCAAACGTGTATAAGTTTCCTTTAGCTGCTGAAGACAAAAGAAGATTTCTCTGCACCTGTGCTTCCTTTGATAGGACCTTTATGTGAACTTCATACATGCACTAAAACACAAAATAAATAAAAAATAAATGAAAAATCACAAAACACCAGCTGATTAAAAAGACATTAAGCAAACATATATAAGATATTTTGTTATATAATGCAATATATAATATATATACACAATATTAGCTTATTTTTTATGGCCACTGTACATTCGATTTGATGCAATTATGTAAGCTAACACAGTGTTTCTGCTTGATTTCTGTTGTTCCATTATTAAATCTGCTTCAGCATATGTTGTGTATTGTGTGTAGTCTTCACTCTGGAGGCTTGGGTTCACCTTCACTGTAAATCAGCTGATGCAAAAACAGAGGAACTCATGTCTGCTGAGGGATTCAAAATGGGCAGCTCCAGTTCAGATCAGGTACATACACAAATGCATTCATGTCTGTGACAAAAACACATGCACACATGTATGCAGAGAAAGACATATTTTGAGAGAACTGCAGTTCCTTTGTGTGTGTTTTAAACAGGAGTGTCTCTCCGATCTATGTGGGAATGATGGGACTCTAGAGGAACTAAGGACTCAACTAAACCAGCTCAACATTAGTACACAAAGAGGTACACACACGCACACATTGGGTTTCCAAGTTTTATGGGGATATTTTATATACATAATGATTTTCATACTGTACAAACTGTATTTTGTATCCCCTTATGCAAATCTTATCTCTTGAGATCATTATTTTTCTTTGTAATTTAAAGCCATGGTTTGTCCGCCTGGTCCATCTGGTCCACCTGGCAGACCTGGATTACAAGGTAACTTCTTCCATGCCTTGAAAATATTGTCAATCAGTAACCCCCAACCTCTCTTTCACTCTCTTTTAACGATAGTAACATTAGAAGAATGCTATAATAATAGTTAATAAGTGTGATGCTCATGATGAATTTGTCCAGTAATTGTCTGCATGAGGCTTCCGGGTCATGGCACCAATGTAACAGGTCCTGCTCACACCATGGTAAGCAGGATTCAAATCAGCGTTGTGAAGAGAGCTCTAATCACTAACATGTCCTTCAAGGGCAGAGGAGGGAGGTTTACCCACAAAGTTCTTCTCAGTTTTTCTTCTCCATTACATTATTAATTGTGTTCCACATTACTTCGTTATTTCCAGAAGGATACCAAACATCTGTGAGGCATCCCAAATCACTAAGAACCTGTTCCCAGTTTAAAGGGATAAATAATGCCAAGCAGGAGAAGCAGACCTCAGTGACTAGAATAGAGTCAATCACTTCCCCCATTCCTTCACAATCTATGTGTTTTCAGCTCTCCCTGCTGGTCAAAAGAGACATTAACACTAAACTAAAACTGCAATTTGACTTTTGGTGTCTTAGATCCTTTATCCCAACACGTGTGTGAATAGCTTTTTTGGCTTATTTTTTATGTCAGTATTTATACTCCAGTTGTGTTCTGTATCAGGTCCTCCTGGAATACCAGGGATACCTGGACAGAAAGGAGACACTGGCTCACTGGGTTAGTGTGTTTTTTTTTTCAATATTAGTATGAATTTTAGTCATATTTGTATGAATTTGTGTGGGTGTAGCATTGTGGTTTGTTTTCATTTTCCAAACACTGGCTTGGCAAATAATTGCTAAAGCATACGCTGCTTTGCTGCACACAAGGAAAATGGTACAAGACAAACCAATGTTAATTGAAATATGAATTTTCTCTCTTTCAGGTCCGGTAGGTGAGGCTGGAGCTCCAGGAGTAAAAGGACAGAGAGGAGACCAGGGATTAGCAGGTGAAAGGGGCCCGGCTGGCATGACAGGTCCACCTGGTAATCACCTTCTCACTTTCATACAACTCTCACCCCATTTGGAACAGTCTAGGAGATCCAAAACTCTCTATGACTATTAATTCTTTCTCCAGGTATTCCGGGATTGAAGGGGGATACAGGAGCGAGAGGAATAATAGGTACTTGTTTATGATGATCAAAGACCATCTGAATAATTCATACCATAATAAAACACAAAATATGTGTTGTGGAAATGCCTTGCACATTTTTCCATGCTGTGAGAGTTTTAGTATTGCTTTAATGAAACCCTGTCTGGTATTTTCTCTGTGCACACAAGGTTTGCCTGGGACTGACGGTCGTCGAGGTGCAGATGGAAATCCGGGTATCCAAGGAACACCAGGGCTTCGTGGACCACCAGGTATCATCTAAAAGATTTGATAGCTTGTCAAGAGCTGCTTATTTTATAACTAATAAGCATGTCAAAGCAAGGTTAACTGACCTTGGACATTGCAAGGTTAATTATTGTCCTAAGTCAAAATAACCAACCATATTTTGACATTCTGATAATAAGACCTGATTTTATTTTTTATTTTTTTGTCCATCTTATTGTCCATCAGGAAAAGTGTATGTTTAATCCCTTAGAAAAGTATAGCCACACCACTCCTCAAGAAGTCTTAATCTGTTTAGTCTGAACAAAACTAATATTGATGCTTGCCTTGATAAATAACACTAATAATAAACCCTGGTAAATGCAAGTCTTGTGTTCTACATTTGACACTGTTTGACAAATTGTAGTTGAATATTTTCATCCATAATCTTAATCATGTATACACTAAAATCTATCTTACTCAGGTTCTAAAGGAGACCCAGGTGCCAAAGGTGAAAGAGGAGATAAGGGATCTTCAGGTCCTAGTGGTAAGAAAGCCCAGATCATTACCCAGATTGACTTAATTTTCCAATGTGTCAAACAGGCCTATATGTCTGAGATTATTAACATAGCCAGTCTAAGGACTATTGCCATAAAATATGGTATACTTAGGTTTATCTGAAATAGCTGATACCACAATATTGGATAAAAGCCAATTCATATAACTGCATAGCAGCTTCACTCCGGAATCAATTATATGGAAGACACACATAATCAATAGAATATATGTGTAGACTTTGTAATCAGATTTCAATTATAATTATTATTTTCATTGACAATAATTGCCTATTGTTTTACAGATAGTATTTACTTCCAGGTGTCTACAACACTATTATTTAAGGGATTTGATGCCACTAACCTGGCAAGCTTCAGCAAATACAGAGATCAGTTTTTCCTCACAAGTATACATTGTATCGTCATGGTACCTTTGTTTTGAGGCAGAGTGGTGTATCTTCACTCCCTGAAATCTGATCATCCCCAATTCATTTGTGCCCTGTTTTTGGTTGATCTTTAGGGTCTCGTGGTCTGACGGGACCTACTGGTCTGCAAGGACCGCCTGGAGAAAAAGGTTCACCTGGACCAAAGGGAGACACTGGTGTTGGCATTCCAGGTATTGTAGGAGTCATAAGGACACATGCACATAAGAGTGATACATGGCATTATGCCATTTTTTATGGGCAAATAATTGTTTTCAGGGCGCCCAGGACAACAGGGACAAAAGGGAAGTCAAGGATTGGCAGGTAAACTAAAAACAAATACATAACCAGGTCATAAAAAATTAGTTTATATCATATAGCTTTCATCAGAGTTTGATGTTGCATATAGGTGTCCCTGGACTCCGAGGTCCAACTGGAGAAAAGGGCAGTAAAGGTGATTCGGGTGAGTTTGTTAAAAATATTATTATTAACAAGAAATCAACTCTGTGTGTTTCTTGAATTTACTTCATCTTATCCTTTTGTCTATCTTTTAGGCCTAAGGGGACCTCAAGGTATGGTTTGGTGCATTTTGGGCACATCTGTAATATCACGCACAACATCTGTGTGATTATTAAACTGTTTGTGAGTAAATTAATTGTATCTAAATGAATTATGGTCTTAAACAGGTCTTAAGGGAGAGAAGGGTGATGTAGGACCAAGGGGTGCCCCCCCTGGTAATTATTCTATAAATACTTACGCATACTACTGTTTTATTTAGCATTTATTCAATCAAATAATTCCAATACAAGATTCTTGTATTGTTTTTGGAGGTTCTTTTTGAATTACTGTGTCTCACATATGTGTATTTGTCATTAGCGGTGGTTCGTTTAGTGGGAACTTCCAATCGAGGAAGAATTGAAGTGTTTCATGAAAATGTCTGGGGAACGGTGTGTGATGACAGCTTTGACACTGTGGATGGTTTGGTGGTTTGTAAGATGTTGGGTTTCCAGAGGGCCACTCAGGTGTTCACAGCTGGTGCAGGTGATATATCCATCTATGGTTGAGAGGTTTTGGTTAATGGTTCAGGGGTTTACAGGCTATGGTTTCCAGAATACTCTCACAATGGTCTGCTGTGTATCTGCTGCAGGAACTGGACGCATCTGGTTGGACGAGGTGAGATGTACCGGAAATGAGAGGAGCATTTTTGACTGTCCACATGCAGGAATGGGAGTTAACAACTGTAACCACGGCGAGGATGTGGGAGTTAGCTGTACCTGAATAAAAAGAAGAAAACTACTCACACCAAGAACACATTTTTGCTCCTTGACTTTTTTTTCAGCTGGTATTTATGTGATTTTAGTGGATGTATTAAGTCAGTTCTCCTCACACATATTGCAGTCATCAAATGATCTATATTGCACTAATGTTTGAAAGAGTTGTATCATGAAACCAAACTTCTTTTTGTCAATGTTACGCTTGAAAAGTGTGCATGGTGTCGAGGCAGCAACATCCATGCACTTCTGAGTGGCATTTATATGTGCAAATATTTTTAGCCTATGTAAAATATGAATGTATAAACACCACAACAAACTCATTCATGTATACTGTGCTATCCTAAAACTGTCCTAACTCAAAACTTACACACAGTAAAATAAAGAGCTTAATTTTTACTTTAAAATGTGTCATGTTTTGGTTTCTGTACAGTCAACAATCTATGGCTCTCTCACAGTCCTTCTTTAAATCTTGCATTTTGGATCTAAGAGACGCTAATCAACAATTATCATTCAGAGGGTGTCTCTGATCCTGTTCTCCTCTCCGGGGACCGTCTCTCCAGTCCTTCCCTTCACTTCCCTCATTAGCTGTGGGACCCTGGGTAAAGGAAAGGTGGGCTTGGGTGTGAGGTCTTTTGAAGGGGTGAGAGGCCACACTAATAAATAAATGATGCAGTAAGTGACGGTAATAATAATGAGAGAGGAACAGATATGTTAGCATTTATAAAGAGCTCCGGTCCACTGGGAGTGAGATGCTTATTAGCTTTACTGGGAGACTCTCACTCAAGGCTTTTTTTAAATTGAACCCGAATCTGAGATCTGATCAACACCCAAATGTATCATTTACAGACAATAATTGCTATTCTAACCATTTACAAAAAAATAAAATAAAATAAATGTTGACAGTTATGCACCTACAATAGGAGCCTAAGAACCATAGACTCCACTGTGTGGACTTCTAACATATCTTTTATGTTTGTTTTTACAAATGGTAATGTGACTTTGGAGTAAACTTTGTTTTCTGTGCAACAAGTGGGGTCAATTAACACAAAGGTTTATGGAAAACTTTAGAATCCCGAAAACGTTCATTGAACCTTAAAACTTGTGCAACATCAGAAAGCATTTTATTTACTTAGGAATCGTTTTTTTTTTTTTTTTTTATTTCGAGTGAATAAGGAAGTATAACTGCTGAGGTTTCTGTAAAAGTTGCAGATGCGTGTTTATATGTGGGTGTGGATAATCATTGTGCTGTAAACAGAGAGGCAGCATAGAGACAGTGCTTGATAAAAATCTGCTGACCAGAATGTTCAGAATTTCCTAATCCACCAGATCTGAGCATTAATGCCCTGTTTCCGTTAAGTTAGCTATTCATGCCACTCTCAGAAAAAAAGGTACAAAAGCTGTCACTGGGGTGGTACCTTTTCAAAAGGGACACTTTTGTATCTTTTAAGTACTGATATGTACAATTTAGGTTATTACATGTATCTTTAATGCACCAATATGGACTCTTTAGGTAAAAGGTTGTGCCTTTTGAAAATGTACCACCCCAGTAACAGCTTTTGTACCATTTTTTCTGAGTATGGGTTTCAGTCACGGGACTTTTTTGTCAGGCCACCATCTTTAGGACCTTGCGTAGCTTCTCCTTGCTGATGATTAACCAAAATAACACTTCACCAACAAATATCCATCTCAAACACCTGGCCTAGATGCCTGTGTACTCACTTTCAGACTCTAGGCTAAATCATCCGGACCAGAAGCAACAGCTGTAACTCCAAGCCGGACTCGCCAGACTTTTAATTCTATATCTACTGTACAGCTCATTAATATTTCATTTTAAATTTATAACGTTACCTAGACTAACTTTTACTTTCATTTATATTGATTGTAATACATAAAAAACATGACTTAACAAATCTGTAAACATCTCATTATGAAAGCAATTTTAAAGTCTATTAAATAACTAGCTTGACCAAGATGGCAAGAGGAACATTTTTTTTACAAAACAATTTATTTACAAGGCCAAACAAGTTATATAATAAGCATGGATAAAATATTTAAAACATTTTGCAAAATTACCCAAGTATTTACTTGAATAAATGAGGCATTTACAGTACAGACCAAAAGTTTGGACACACCTTCTCATTCAAAGAGTTTTCTTTATTTTCATGTTTATGAAAATTGTAGAGTCACACTGAAGGCATCAAAACTATGAATTAACACATGTGGAATTATATATGGAATTATATACATAACAAAAAAGTGTGAAACAACTGAAAATATGTCATATTGTAGGTTCTTCAAAGTAGCCACCTTTTGCTTTGATTACTGCTTTGCACACTCTTGGCATTCTCTTGATGAGCTTCAAGAGGTAGTCACCTGAAATGGTCTTCCAACAGTCTTGAAGGAGTTCCTCGAGAGATGCTTAGCACTTGTTGGCCCTTTTGCCTTCTGTCTGCGGTCCAGCTCACCCCAAACCATCTCGATTGGGTTCAGGTCCGGTGACTGTGGAGGCCAGCTCATCTGGCGCAGCACCCCATCACTCTCCTTCTTGGTCAAATAGCCCTTGATGCCTTCAGTGTGACTCTACAATTTTCATAGTCATGAAAATAAAGAAAACTCTTTGAATGAGAAGGTGTGTCCAAACTTTTGGTCTGTACTCTATATGTACACTAGGAATGTAACATTTAAAAATATAAAGGTTAAACTATTAAATATGTATAATGTGTTTTGAACAACACATTGGTAAATGGCAAAGTTTTGTAAATAAACATTTTGTTCGTGGTAAAATAATTTAAATAATTATTAACAAACTGTTACTATGAATAATTGTTAAAGGTAGTCAGTGAATAATGTTTTTGGTTGTTGCTCATTGTGGGCTTAATGTCTTTCCACATCTTATTCCAGTGAGTTCTTTGCTTGGGAGCTTTCATTTCTGCACTTGTAAAGAGCAAATAATGCACAAGTATCTATTATTAACTGTCTAACTGAATACACCGAACTGAATGAAATATATATATATATATATTTCATTCAGTTCGGTGTGAGAGAGAGAGAGAGAAAGAGAGAGATTTTTTTTAAAGCACGTTGTTTGAAAGACTATTTACTTATTATTATTTACTCATTTAATTCTAGCACATTAAGTGACTGTGTCTAGTATGATTGATATTTAAAGTGTGTATCATACTAAAGAGACAGTTTACCCAAACATGAATATCTTTTACTCCGCTATGTCGTCTTCATGTGACAAACATATTGGTTTTTATAACCAGCATTCTTCAAAGTATCTTCTTCTGAGTTCTGCGGAAAAATAAAGGTCAGGGGTTTGAAATAAAAATGAGAGCGGATTGATGTAAAAATGTAAATGATGACAGAAATCTGGGTTAACTATATTTTTAAGTAAATTAGTAGAAACACTTTCACTTCTCATCACTGTGCAGAAAAATAACAGTCAAAGCCACAATTAAATGCTTGAGAAATACACTTTCAATAGATCCATAGCTTCCTGATAGTCAGTTTGTCTCTTCAGTTAAGATTCCCCCATGGTCAGTGCAGACATGTGCTCCTTTCTCATCCAGCCAGAGAAGTATAATAAAGATGAAGTCTACTACAAACAAATCCTCTTCACTCTAACATCATTGAAGTAATTACATTCAGTTACATTCATAGAAACAAGAATATGGAAACTTAAATACTAAAATGTAAAAAAAAAATGCATGCTTGTGGGAAATATTTAATAAAAAATAAAATAAAAAATCCATGCATCTACATCTCTTGTTAAATGAATTATTGTGATTTGCTATCAGAGCCCAGAGCACAGCATACAGCAGATTGACGGAATTGCAATTCAGTCCTACAAATGGCGGCCACACCAATGTGTGATGTCACATGAAAACTATGAATATAAATCTATTATTTCTTCAAAATACTTTTTTTTCAGCTTTTATGCTACAACAACCAAAATTGATACAGACTTTGTCTCTTTTGACAGATTGTTACGACTTTTCTAACTTATCTGACTTCTATGTATATAAACTATGCCTAGTAACTAGTCACACTTTCTAGTACACAAGTGCAGTGCTTCCCAACCACATCCCTTGTCTGACGCATGCATTTCAGGTCTTAGTGTCTGTAAGGGTTTCAAGATTGTAGATAGAAAACACTACACTAGTATCAGCCAACTAGAAAAGTGCCTCTCAAACCTTTCCTGGGAACATATTGAATCAATATTTAACCTCAGAACAATCTCAAAGTGTGCTTTAAAAGTAAATTATTATAATGTTAATTCGAGTGATGAAGAGATTTGAAAATCCAACGCTGTCTCATGACCAATTCGCACATTTTTATGAGGTGGCTAATTTGTACGAATTCGTACAGCCTCACTTGTACGTTAAACTGACATTAAAAACTCAGAGAGTAACCTCTGTTTCTTAGCAGCCACATCCTATTAGAGTCTGTTTTGTCCTGAGCAAGATGTGTGACAATATGATGCTTCATGTACTTATCGCAAACAACAATACAATGTGTACTCTATGGGTGTTATGCAGTGATATACTGCTTTGCGAACTGGTGGTCAGCTATTATTAAGTTGTGTACTGCTGTATGTTCTACTAGCCAATTAAAAGATTAGAGCTTTTTATATTACTCTATTATTATTGCCATATTTAAGCATGACTATGTATCAGTGTGTTTGTTACATTGCTGATTTAACCCATTTTTATTAACCTTGTAGCTAAAAAGTATTCAGCCTTAGGATATGAACCCATTTTCTAAAACGTCATGTTTTACTCTATAACACGTTATTTTGTGGAAGGTCTCATTTGGGCAGTGCTGGCGTCATTTGAGAATTTCACTCTCAGTATCTAACGAAACAATTATATATTTAATTGTGCAAGTAATCATTTTTCCTGAAGAGACCCATGACCTCTTTGTTAGAATTGTTGTCTTTGTTCTGCACTATGAGTTACTGCAGAACTAATGTCAAAAAGTTGTTAACGTCCACCCATTTAATTGACTAGTTTCATTTCCCTTTCTGCTTCCTGAACCCTGAATTATACTTATTTATTTCATCTGACTTCCTTTCCATTTCATTATTAGGATGAACTATGCTGTTTTTAAATGTCTCATTGTGTAAATTTAACAGTGAAATTTTTAATCCCAACATGCATTCAAGTGTGTATTATTTGATAACTTAAATTGGAATTAATCCAAGGGGTAAAAACAATGCATTGCCATACAGCCATACAACATGTTTAGCTGAGTACTAGAATATAGTGCAAAGTATGTAAAACATCTTAGGTACAATGGAATTAGTGACTCAAATTCACAAGTGTCGGTATGTCAAATCACCCCAGAGAGAAAGTCAGTATGACCTAAAAATAATTAAAATAATCTTAGGCTGTGCTTAATGGACATAATCTTTTGACTGTATCCGAATTTTTTTTTTTTTTACTTTTTATAAAATTATTATTATTATTATTATTTAAGAAAAATAGTAGGCCTATTTGTTATGTTATTTAAAAAAAAACTTAAAACTGAAGATTTAAAATCAGACGCAAAATACTCACGTGAAATTGAGTTAATAGTTAGTTCTTGGTTTAGGGAAAGTTCTTGCTATAATCGTTTTGCTGAACAGGATGAAACTTTTATATGGACGTCTACAGATGAACACAATCAGGTCTTTGACTGCCCTCTGTTGGTGTAGAGATGTATGACGAACAGCGTAGTTTATGCTTTAGTCAAGAATGAAATAGCCTATTAATTACGGTCCAGCTTGGTTAATCAAGTTAAATAAGTGCTTCAGTGCTATCATCCGCTGTTCGTTGATTGTGGGATCATGTTATTCCCTGGTCCTACATTAATGCAGTAGGGGAAAGTGTTAGACAGCAGAAGAAAACTGCTTGAAGAGAATTATTGACTAAATGCACTGTTAACGCCAATCATTTACACGCTTATTTAGAAATCACTAATAGTCGCATGTTTTCTTGTAAAATTGTTTACATTATAGTGAATAGGTCTAAAATATGATGTAGCAACATTTAAGGTGTTTTTTTACCCTCCTTTTTATATTATCACATAGAATACAGTAAATGAATTTGCTATGATCAAAATGCATTTACACATCATGCCTTCTTGTCTTTGAAAACAGTGAAATCAGAATCACGCATTACCTCGCGAGCTCTGATTCACGCAAGTGCTAGAAGCTACTTCAGCGTCAGTAGGCCTATTCGAACTGGCCACGAGAGGACGCAAAATACAGCTTCAGATCCTCCACACTCTTTAGTCATAATCATCGAGGTCAACCTTGTATGCAAGACCAGCAAACAGATCATCATTTTTTGTTCAAAGTGATGTCATTATATATTCTGCTGATGGTCTGCTAAAACTTACAACCAGGAGACTCTGAACATGTTGCATGAGGGATGTTTTAGGTCTGACCAAATTTATCCAATTTTAGAATATCTCAGACATGATAGTGCGGGTAGCCTATATGTCACAGTAGATACACTAATCAATAAGTAGCTATTGTTACAATAATGCTTTTTAAAAAAAAGTTAATAACGCCAAATGTTCTAAACTAGTTGTCTTTAATGCTCCGAATTTTCATAAAGAGATAATGACACAGTGACACTTTTTTCAGTCTTGGGATATGATGGCACAACAAGTCAGGCGTTTACTGGCCTAATTTATTAACTTAAGCCTATTCCTTACTATAACTGAGGAAACGTATGTCAAAGTCGTTATGGAATAGAACAGAATAGAATATGAACACCTCTGAACGGTCCACATCTGTTCTGTGAGCATGAGACTCACATTCTTCACACATGACTAAACGCATACATGCATACGTGCTCTGCCCGACCGCAGTGTGGACCCCAAAGGGCCTCCCACTTTAACACGGTAACAATATCTGTGATCGTTACTCGCTGTCTACTTTTACACACCTTTCCATGGTCCAAATGTCCAAACAGAATGGCAAGAACTCTGAAGAAGGCATCGGCCTACGAAGCATGTTAACCAAGCAAAGAATAAAGATTACATGCTTTGTTACTGTCTCATCGCATTTTGCAGGTCACAACAGGTCCCATATAGGCTTATTCAGCCTGAATTTTTACTTTAAATAAATACCCACTGACATTCAGAAAGATTTATAGTTATAGCTTATGTTTAAAATACCACAAATTAAGGATAAGGATTTTCTTATTTACAAATTCTCGAAGATACATGATATTTTGGGATATGGCCTGGTGATAGTTATAGTTTGTGAAACTGTAAATTAAATAAATAAATAAATTGACACTAAACGCAGAGCACAACCTAAGGAGCTATTCAGTGAATTAAGCAGGGGTCATTTACATTTTGCTTAACTATGAAAAAATACATTCATCATATTTTTAGTAAAGCTCTGCCACGTGAGCGGTAAAATTAATCACAGGACATTTAGCTGTCAATTAAGGCGTTTATGCAAATAGAGCTTTTGGTAAGCCAAGCCTCATCAGGACGTTCACTCGTCTGAGGCCGACGCAGAGCTGGTTTGATGAAGCGGTTTTTGCGTGCTTTGTGGCAGGCGCTTTTAACTGTGCTGTGATGAACGCCCAACTGATCGCGGTGAATGCACGCTAATTAAAACCTATAAATTATGTTTTTATAGGAGTTCTTAAGGCGCGTCTTGCGAGAGCGATAGTGGAGTATTCAGCCATTTGCCGCCTCACAATAGCGCACTCTCCAGAATGAGCCAGCAATAGCCCTAATTATAAATTAATTAAGTGCAAAAAGATAATTCTCGCGATAAGTATTTAAAGCACACAAATATTGAGAACGAGGCTATATAGCCTATGCCAGTCTGGCTTCACTCGCCCTGAATGAGATCTAAATTAAATACTAACGTAGGCTATTATTTACACAGTGATGTAGCCTATGCACTAGTTTTAGTAGGCTACATATTAGTAGCCTGTTTATAGAATTGAGAACAAGCATATAGTTTAAAATTAAATTAGAGATGCAATTAGTATATTTAAATACCCTATAGGCTACAGCGACATAGAAGTGGTAATTATTGTTTTATCAGAATTTTTTTTTTTTTTTTTTAATGAAGGCATTTGAAGAAAATTATATGCAGAAAACGGATTTGGCTTTAAATAGGAAGTAGGCCAGTTATATATTTGAGCAATTTGTTTTGTGATAGGTTTTCCATTCTATGTATTGTCTTATTACTGTTTTTAACTATTTCATCTCATAGTCTGTACATAGCTAAATTTATTCGAAGATTTCTGTTTCTTTTTAAGCGTGGAGGCAGATTTCAGCTACCAGAGCAAGAGCACTCTCTGTGTCGTTGGATATCTGTGCGCACAGGCGCGGAACGGAATTGGACGCTGACACACGTGGCAAAGAGCTCCTTTGTCATGGATAGGCTCCCCACTCATCTATGTGATCTAATGTGTTTCCGGTTAGTGGCCACTAAGAGTGGTTGTGCACGAGCAGAGTCCCAGAATAAGAGGTGTCAAACTGAGGTCTGGCAATGCGGAGGGTGTAGGGAAGCCGCGCACCGTGCGCTGTCGGTCCTATCCAAAGTGAAATCAGCAAGCGTTATCTCTCCACTAAATGTCAACAAGTTGACTTAAAATGCACTCACTTTCGCGGGAAATTAGCGCGTTGTCATGGATACCTAGATAACATTGTCCAGTCTTTCGTTAGTCTATATTTGGAACGGAACAGGTTACAATCCAACCACTGGAGCGAATATCAACGAGGGGAGCTGTTATGGAAGAGCAGCGGGGTCAGAGCGAAGATGACAGCCTGCCCTCTCCACCTCTGCTCCCGCTGCAGGCTGCGCACCACGCGCACACAACCACCAACTTTTTCATCGACAACATCCTCAGACCGGACTTCGGCTGCAGAAGGGAGCATTGTCCAACTGTCCCTGGCACTCTTTGTCCGGATTCCAGCTGCAGTGCCGACAGTGTTTCATCTTCTGCCTCGTCCACCGTCTCGTCTCCA
This sequence comes from Carassius carassius, assembly GCF_963082965.1. Classification (NCBI taxonomy): domain Eukaryota; kingdom Metazoa; phylum Chordata; class Actinopteri; order Cypriniformes; family Cyprinidae; genus Carassius; species Carassius carassius. Next base: position 4,592,545 of record NC_081773.1, read on the forward strand.
GCCAGCAGAAGGCATTCCAAGACCGACAGAGGGGAAGCAGCGAAATCTGGGCTCGTCTCGGCGTCCCCCGTTGCTCTGAATAGCTCAGGTGAAACCTCCTCGCCCAGTAAGGACACTCAACAGCTTCTGTGGCCCGCCTGGGTTTACTGCACGAGATACTCTGATCGACCTTCATCTGGTAAGGCACCTGGTATAATATAATACACTTTACAATACTAATAACAAAAATAATACTCTTCTTTTCTTTCTGTTTAGGCCATATCTTTTTTGCTTGTTTGTTTGTTTTATTTTTATTTTATTTTTTTTGCATGAACCAAAAGCAGGAAAATGAACTTCTGAATATCGTAGAAATCTTCCAGCTCCATGATCATTGAAAAAAATAATGCCTCGTGTTCATCATCCAGACAAATTTACCAAATTACGAAACATAAAATATTTCATAAATGTTCTCTTTTTTTTCCGTTTTATAGCATGCACGATCCAGACATAACACTACACCGATGGTTTCCGAGGAATTAAGATTGACATTTTCTAACCTATATATTAATAAATAAACGTCGTTTAGCCTAATAATAAACGTTAGATGTTTACCAAATAATTACAGAATAACTAATATTGCCCAATAAATATTTTTAAGTTGAAATGCACAAAATTATCCGTTTTAATAAAGTCAAGTCAAGTCATTTTATTTGTATAGCACATTTAACCGAACAACAGTTGACCCAAAGTGCTTTACAGGTTAAAACAGGGAAGGCAGAAACAATATGCCTTGACAATACATAAAAATGAGTACAAGACTCCTTGAATACACTTAAATAATTGAATAAAACATAAACATAAATATAAGGCTATAGAACATATAAAAAAAAATTGTTTTAAAGAGAATTAAAAGCAAGAGAGTAAAAGTATGTTTTCAGGTTTGTCTTAAAACTGGCAAGTGTATTACAGGACTTAATATGAAGTGGGAGGGAGTTCCAGAGTTTAGGAGCTATTACAGAAAAAGCTCTGTCCCCTCTGGTTTTAAGACGTGTCTTGGGGATAGCAAGTAGCTGTTGGGTTGTAGACCTGAGTGGTCGGGCGGCAGAGTAAGTAGACAAAAGCTCAGAAATATACAAAGGGCGTAATAAAACAGTAAAACATATCTAAATAAAATCTGTTGAGTGTGATATCTTGCATTTTTACGTTGAGGCTGTGATTTTGTGCTGCCATGGGTTAGGTCTAGTGACAAATTATTATTATTATTATTATTATTATTATTATTATTATTATTATTATTATTTAGGCTACAATATCTCATTTTGCTTATAGCGTATGTCAAATAAATTTGATCCCCCTTGGTTTTCTCAATTCAACGTTCAAATTTGAAATAAATAAATACATTCTATATTGATATTAATTTTTAACCTATTCCTGTTCCATCATTATATGTTGGCTTTTGTCGCTTGACTTGCAATAAGACAACTTCAGGAGCACTAGACGTCAAAACTAATTAATTTTTTTTTTCCATTTTTTATTTTTTTTTGCAACATAATAACAATGTAGGCTAGTTCATATGCTGAACTGTTCCTCTGTTCATGTGTTATAATCGCCTACTTTTATGTGTAGAAGTTTAATTATTATTTTCCCACAAACTGAAGCAACAATTCGCGTAGCCTATTTTATATTTATATGTATTTATTTATTGGACAGGGTCAGCATAGTTAGGTCTGTAGTCCATGTCAGTTCTTAAAAGGCAACATACATTTATAAAAAAATATTATTGTAAAAGTTATAAGAATTTTGATGCTTTTTTATTCTCGTGATCACAGACAACAATACTCAATACTCACGCCACTGCCCTTTTGTGTGTATAGTGCAAAATGGCTTTGGCATTTAATGAGATGGTTGATATTCATGGATTCGTCTCATTGTTGTCTCCACACAAGGCCCAAGGACCCGGAAATTGAAAAAGAAGAAAAACGACAGCGAGGATAAACGACCCAGAACGGCGTTCACAGCTGAGCAGCTCCAGAGACTGAAGGCAGAGTTCCAGGCGAGCCGCTACATCACGGAGCAGCGGAGGCAGGCCCTGGCGCGCGACCTCAAGCTCAACGAGTCGCAGATTAAAATCTGGTTCCAGAACAAACGAGCTAAGATCAAGAAAGCCACCGGTTTCAAGAACGGCCTGGCAATGCAGCTAATGGCGCACGGACTGTACAACCATTCCACCACCACCGTTCAAGAAGAAGACGAAAACTAGCAAAGACAGAAACAGAGAGAGAGGACAGGGGAGAACCGGGGAGTGAGATAAGCGTGGAAGACAAAAACCCACATTACTTGACCAGACGTTATAAAAGGATATTATAGCTACTTTATCAGCCTGTTTGGACAATCGGCTGGTTTTTTACAATACAAATATGAGGAACCATGCCTCATTAAGATTTGAGGATGCTATTAAAATCTAAATGGATCGCGCTGGTTTGTTGTTTGAAATCTATTACCAGTCAAATTAGACACTTTACATTTGATCTAAATGCCATTTTTTTCTTCTTCTTTTTTTTGTGCTGTTAAAAGCCATATTTCTTCGTGCCAAAGATGTTATTCGATTAAAGTAGATAACAGGTTTTTTTTCTTTGATGATGGGATTTAGGATATAGATGGGAGACTTTTCTGATATCAGATATTATTCTTTGCAAAATATTTAATACTGTATTCAAATAAACCTTTTTTTGTACATGCAAAACGTGGCGTCTAATTTTCTCCGTATTTTGCCCTACAGCTGCATTTTTATTTTTTATTTATTTATTTATTTATTTTATTTTATTTTTGTCTTGTACCGTGAATCAGAAACGGAGCTCCGAAGTCATCAAACCTGCGTCGTCAAATTTGTTTCCCAAGCTTCTCACAATAAAACGACTCTCAGCTAGCCTTTTTTACTGTTTATCTTTTATGTATGTAAAATACAAAATGCATTAACATTTTCATACACTGATAAGCGTAATAATTTAACCAGTTGTCTGATGTATTTTATATTAAGGCTATTCAAAAAATAATTAGGCCTACATTTTATTTACAATAGGCTAGTCCTAATATAGTCCTATACTGAGCTGTAGCCTAATTACTAACAGATGATGATAAAGACATTTACACAGACCTATGTTGGAAGATAAAATCATGGTGCAAAGTTATTTTGTTAGCTGGAAGAATAAGCCTACACTTTCTTTTAATAATAACAATAATAAGAAGAGCATAGCTCTAAGGTTTAACAAAATTAGCTGCCTATTTTACTAAGGAAATGCAAGCCTTGTTGTTTCATGTTTTCGCCGCCCATCTCTGTTTAGCTGAGGCTTGGAGAATTTGAGAGCAGTTTGAGTGACTGTTTCGGTGGTGTGTTTTTGGGCATGCCGTGGCTTTTTTGTAACCGATTAATCAAACCAAGGACGGCAGAGAATCGTGAACATCTTATCCTGATGGGAATCACTGTTTGTTTTCTGAAGCTCTCTGCCCGGGGCAACATTTTGATGCGTCACATGGCATCTTCATTGGACCTGCAGCGTGTGTTGTTGGGTTCGTGGTTTTCTCACACCTTCGCTGTATGGTCCTGAGCGCGAGGCGCGCCTGGGCAGGCTCGTGGAGCGCAGGAATTAACAACTGTCAAGTTCAGAAGCGAGCTACACTTGACTGAGATATTGGCCTGTGTGTAAATCGACGTTTTTATCAAGTTCTTAAAAACCACAATAGAAGTAGCCTTCAAAATATGATTTAGAACAGGGTCATGCCTAACTCGTGTGGACGTTTTAAAAGAATGTCGGCCGGTTTAAGGCTTAGAAATCGCCAAAATAATAATAATAAATTAATAATAATAATATTATTAATAATAATAATAATAATAATAATAATAATAATAATAATAATAATAATAATAGTAATAATAATAATAATAATAATAATAATAAAGCAAGTTGTTTAGCCGTTTACAGCAATCTTCGGATTCCATAACTCGATGCTTTGCTAGCAGCCAGAAAATAAATTTTGCGGAGCATTTGGAAGCGAATACGAGCAAATTCGCCGACATCAATCACTGCTAAAATGCTCACATTGCCTCTAGATTAATAGACAACATCGAATTAAAATTACAAAATAAAAATTGGGTACTAATAAACCGCGGTAAAGTACGAATAGGAAACAGTGTATCAAGTGCTCATGAATGCGTTACTTTCTCAGTTCTTTATGCAGGTTTTAAAAAAAGAGGCTATATATATGTGTGTGTGTGTGTGTGTGTGTGTGTGTGTGTGTGTGTGTGTGTGTGTGTGTGTGTGTGTGTGTGTGTGTGTGTGTATTTATGTATGTATGTATGTATGTATGTATGTATGACTCTGTTCCAAGATTCCAATAATATTGTTTACCAGCACTCCAGTTTAGGTTTCTTGATTTACTGCTTCGTGGAATAGGCCTCCTAAATAATAATAAAAAATTATTAGGCCTCCTAATAAAAAAAATATTTTTTTTCCCACTGCTAGCCTACATTTTACATTTATTTCATATAGCCTAGTGTAGTGGGGGAAAAAAGTAAACGGCCAAACAATGCATAAGCCTATTATTCACACAGTGCATGCTGGGAACAAGGTGAATGAAACCATTTTTAAGTTTGGGCCTATGTGCACTAAAATAATTGATCCCCTGCTATGCTTGTAGGTTCAACTTCGTTTTTAGAAATTATAGGAATATAAAGAAAACAAAATAGCATACAACAGGCCTAATAATAATAATAATAATAATAATAATCATCATCATAATTGAGTAGATTCTTAAAATTGGATTAAGGGGTTTTTTGGGTTGGGGGGGGTAGTTTAGCTATAGGCTTGTATTTATTCAGTTCTTTATAAAAAAAATAAAAAATAAAATAAAACATCTGTGCTGGTTAGATCGCAGTAGCCTAAATAATTTATATGTGTATCTAACATAGGCTATAGCTCATAAAATACAAATACATTTGATTGAATTTATTCCTCGGCGGCATACACTGAGGGAATGTGCTGAGTCTGAGTCATACCTTTTCATCATTTTTAAATAATTACAGATGAACTTGTGAAAAGAACATTCAGTCCCCCACCTTCGCCCCCAACAGACAGAGGCCTCCACCCTCCGATGATCTCTCAGATCTACAAACCCCCTGAACACACAAACAAATTAAAGCGGCAAATTGTGAAGAAAAAAAATCCATCTTCAAAACATCTGTGTAGCATATTCTGTGTAGCCTAACAATTGTTGTTGTTGTTGTTGTTGTTGTTTTTTTTAGTTTTTCTTTTTAATTATTTACTGGTTTGGAGATATTACGGGTGACATCAAAAGTCATTTTTTATTTTATTTCCGGCAGTTCTTTTGTTTGCATGTCTTGTTTTATCAACCCTGCCTCAAATTAGAACACTCTGAGTTCTATCCGAAATATTTTTGCAACTACATTTGTGTTCATGCCGTGTCTTCCCTGTTTTACCTATAAAGAAAGAGGACATTAAAAAAGAGTCGGGACTGGAACAGAAAAACTTGCGACTTTTTAATTTTCACATTGCACTTGTATTCTAGTAGCTAGCTACAAGTATCCACCCATTACTTTTAATTATTATTTTAATTAATTCATAACAGTTCACTGGTCAAAGATTTTCTCTATAGCCTAGTTTAGACAATATTTCATATTTGCACATCTTTTAATATTATTACATTGATGCACTGGGGTCTGGATCTTCAGCGAAATACGAAACCTGTATTTTTTAGGATATGCCTATCCATTTAACAGAATTGACACTAGAGAGCTTGCCTTGTAAAATGCTCTCGATGTTAACTTTCCCTCACACCGATAAAAGATGAGTCGTGCGCAATTCAGAAAAGATTGCAGGGTTGTTACAGGCTGGTTTAGTGTTAGATGCGCATGATGTCACTGCTGTGCGGTGTGCATTAGCTTTATCTCAGCATGGCAGATTTCCACCAGAGCTTTTGGACCCCAGGTGACGTGCAGTGAGCGCGCACATATCCCATCTGTGTCTCTAGGAGCTTAGGTTTCCACAGACAGTATTTTTGGAATGGAGTTCCTCTCGGACCGTGGATAACGCATTTAAACGCTGTCGCAACGTGGTGTGTGGTCCACCGCGCGCATCCGTCCTCAATGAAAGCCCCTAGCATTTGTTCATTGTATGCGAATAAAACGAAGCACTTTATTTTTAAATTATGATATATGTGTGTATGGCAATCGGTTTATGCCCCCTTTTTTAACAAACATGACTTTGTGCGTATACAGGCGAAGTTTGAAACTCTGGGAAGAGTTTGCTGGGACATGGACAGCTGAGACACATCATAGCTATGTTGGCAGTTGGCACTACTGTGAGAGATAAAATAAATCAATTAAAGGATATCGGAATAAAGACAAATGTTAATCGTAGTGAATGTTCTAAAAGAATGTGCCGAAAATTGTATACAAATTAAACGATATTTAAAGCCACAAATATTACACACACATATATATATGTGTGTGTGTGTGTGTGTGTGTGTGTGTGTGTGTGTGTGTGAGAGAGAGAGAGAGAGAGAGTGTGTGTGTGTATGTGTGTGTGAAACGTGTAAATAAACTATTTCCCATATAAGTTTAAGAGGTTTCTTGTCTGTTCCATTTCATTATACATAACACGTGTGGAATGACTATGGTTTAAATCTATTTGTTTGTATGAGGCTTGTTCATTAAGAATGCGCAAATATATATGCAGTGTTAATGCTCCAAGTTGCTGTGATGTTTGGCAACCATAAACAGTCCGGAAATTAGACTAGTTCAATACTTCTTAGTTGAGAAATTGCATATTCTGTTTTTTGAAAACCATGGGGGGGCACCAATTTTTTTTTTTTTTTTTTTTTTATGAATATAGCCTAGTTGTTGCATGCTGACATCTACAAATATTGTTAACTCTGATGTTAACACAGAAGGAAATCACTGTTGTTGCTCCATTCACTCTGGGTGCCACAGGGCTTGTTTGTCTCATCTGGAATTTTCACCACTTCTTGGCAGCTGCATTAGACACAGATCCCTATATTGAAATAACAGATTAATTATATTGAGATAAATATGATATGTGATGAGAAGGGGTTAAAGCATCCAAAACTACCAAATGTATCTTAAAACATGCCACTAATAAATATCGATGACAAAAAAAGAAATTCTGAATGAACAGCTGTATTGGAATTCATAATCAAACAATATCACAGTTTACAGTGGTGCACTCTAAGTTATGTAAAGGTTATGCAAAGTTGAAATACTGAGAAACCAGAAGAGAGTTTGCAACATGCCAGGAGGGAATGAGTTTAAAATACAGGAAATACTTAGAGACTGATCATAGGGTGACTTGTCAAAACTGAATGACTAAATGAAAATGGAGTATCATTTGCTTATTACTGAAAGGTTTCATTACTGGCGGACTCACAGTCTGATGTGATAGTATTATAACACAGCACTGGACAGCTTTGTAGGGGATAATTATACACCATAGCATTCACTGAACATATCTACACATCCAAAAAGCCAAAATACTGGCAGAAGATAACACTGACCATCAGATAACCGCCTTTGACCTGCAGGCAATTGCTTAGAACTGGCCATTATCACACACCGACTTGCATTTTCTCCAGACATTCACATCCACAAGTGCAACAGAGCTATTTCATAATACTTAACAGTCACGGGTGATATTTGTACATTTCACTGCTCTGATACTTAAAAATTAAATATAAATATTTACTTTTTAACTATTCTCAGTGTGCACCAGGACACATGTTGCATGTGCAATAAAAAAGAAAAAGTCTACAATGAATGAATTTACCACAGTAGCATGTGTGCGATATAGTTTTGCATGCATGTGAGACAGAGCCACTTGTTTGTGTGAAGCAAAAGTTTGTTTCCTGCTTGTTTGCGTGTGTGAGGTTAATTGATCGATTCATTTATTTGGTACTGTAGTTGTAGTCTACTTTGCGATTTAAAAATCATGTCTCTGCTGCATTGAGCACATTGTCTCCAGCCCTCACCTTAACACACATCACATCTGTAAAGAATACTGTAAAATTCCTTCTTTGACATCCACCAGTGATACAGAGCAGACGAGGTTTAAATTGCAGTGTGTGCATGTCTGCAGGATGTCAGTAGCTACCTATTATTATTATTTCTCCGACCGGACAGAGTGAGAGCGGACATATGGCCTCAAATCACACAGACACGCAAAACACACAGTCAGACGAGGATGAGCCAGCCAAGTGCAGACAAGACTATGCTCCGGATAGCAGTAATAAATCTCGGACTGGGATTGACTGTGACAGTTCAGATGCTATCAGACAGTCAGTGGTCAAACAGTATAACTAACCGAGCAACATGACAGGCATCATCCATAATACAAGCATACACACTCATTATAATGTTCGTGAACGCATCCACACTGACAGGTTATTCCTGTGAAAATAGAGGAAAACAGAGAAAGCAGAATATACATCTGACAGAGAACAGGTAATAAGTGACTCAGTGACACTAAACAGAGTATACTAGCCTTAGGCAATCACGCTCTAACACACACACACACACACACACACACAAACACACACACATGCAAACACACATGCAAACACATTTTTTAAATGGTGATTGAGATAAGCACGTTTAACCTGAACATAACCTACATTATTATCTGTTATCTATACCATTCATGATCGATAAGAAGCAAACTATAATACCAAGCTTCTAAAATCACCTGACAACACAAGTCTTCTCTGCAAGCACGGCTGAAATAGCTTTACTGAGACCCACACACTCCATTTGTCATTGTTTTACTGTCATCAGCTGATTTATGTGTACAAGAGATCAGGAAAAGGGGAGCACAAGCTCTCTGACCTTTTGATTGGTGCTAAAAGGATCAGGAGACCGGAGAGTAAAAGAACATTATGGAATCACTCACCTCATTGGCTCTCAGAAAGAGGAGAGCTATACATGCAGGGCTGTTGCCAAGGAAACAGTCGCTGAAATTCATTTTAAAGTGAATGATGAATATACTCCGAGCAGATCCTCCTCAGATTATCTATTGCTCCATGGTTCATTATTCTTCAGAAGTTACAGGCCTAATGACGGGCGAAGTACACAAATCTAGCCCATCTTGTAGAAGTTTAGATATACCTTGATCAAATATTTCTTCAGTAAAAGTATGAGTAAAAATACTTGATTTTTTTATGTACTGAAAAAAAGACTGAACAATGTTTATCATTTATTCTAGCCAGCACTAGTCAATAATGGATGCAGACATTAAATATGCATTGACTTGCATACAAACATTTAATTGTTCTGTACCAAAATGTGCCTTAAATAACTTCAGTATACTACAATATTTAGTTACTGACAAAGACAAAGTGCTCAAACAAGTGAAAATAACAAGATCTTTTATATATAAGTAGGTAAAAACAAAATATGTGTACAGTATTTTGCAGACATCAATAGGTAAATGTGTTAACATTTTGAGAAGAATACTATTAAAACATACACATTTTACATCATTTGGGCATAATTTGCATTTTTAATAGTAACCTAAAGTATGGACAAATGTGGGCATGTGGATAAATCCACATCTTTTGGGATGAATCAGAATGATTCAAATGTATAATTCATTTAGTAGCATCTGTTTTATGGGCTTATACTAGCTTGCCCCATCACAGCTGATTTAGTTCATAAATAACTGATAGTTATCACCCATATATGATTATCATTTACAATAACCAATAGTATATTAAATTAGTCACCTGTCACGCCATCAGTCGCTCACACACTCAGGCTCAGAGATCGAATCTCCTGTGTTTTAGTGAATCGGAGCAATCCAGGAGTCAGATTCAGAACGCACAGAAGAAAATGATATTACATTACTATTAAAAAAGTCAAAGTGACGTGACATTTAGCCAAGTATGGTGACCCATACTCAGAATTTGTGCTGTGCATTTAACCCATCCAAAGTGCGTGCACACACACACACACATGGAGCAGTAGGCAGCCATTTATGCTGCGGCACCCAAGGAGCAGTTGGGGGTTCAGTGCCTTGCTCAAGGGCCCCTCAGTCGTGGTATTGCCGGCCCGAGACTCAAACCCACAACCCTAGGATTAGGAGTCAAACTCTCTAACCACTAGGCCACAACTTAAGGGTGCTGCTCCAAATATCATAATAGCAACAAAGCTTTTATTTGACCCTTGACCAATAACCTGCAGGCGCAGGCAATTACAGCCCTGCTATACACATGAACTACACAAACCATGAAAGACCAGTGCTGTTGTAGGAACTGTATATCAGCACTGCAAGTGGAGGAAACTTTCAGTCTTCCATAGAAGTTACCTCATTGCACCATAACATCACTTTGCTCGCACACTGGAATGATCATTTTTCCTTCCTATGTGACATTTTATATCACTATATACATCACTAGTTATTAGCTGCTGGCTAGGCTTAGTCAAATGAGGCCACGACCAAGTCTCTATGACATTAATTTGATACCTGATTCATGGGTTATGGGAAGAGTTATGTGTAAAAGTATTGTCCACTCGAGAAGAAGAATGAAAGATAACAATAGAGAGGTATTGCTAGCACCACTAAGAAGATAGATAGATAGATAGATAGATAGATAGATAGATAGATAGATAGATAGATAGATAGATAGATAGATAGATAGATAGATAGATAGATAGATAGATAGATAGATAGATAGATAGATAGATAGATAGATAGATAGATAGATAGATCATCTGTGTTGGCATGTAATTAGTTTATTAGTGTGAATACGAATTTCTGTTTTTTTGTGTATGATTAAATGATAATAATCCATCATACTCAGATTGCAATGATTAGCTGGCCATAGTAAATGATTAAGGTAATGAGGAAATGAATTGATGTTCAGCAGCATTACAGAGGTTAATGGGATAATTATGAGTTGAAATGAATTAATTAACCTCTCACTCCAGATCTGTGTGCTTTGAGGTGAACACAATGTTACACCAGTCTCTCAGCCCTCATTACAACCACAGGGTCAGAAGTCAACTTGTCTGAGTCCATCTGCTGCACACACACACACACACACACACACGCACACACACACACACCAACCAACCAGCATGTCTGCTTTCATATGCTAATGAGATGGCCATAAGGTCTGCCATTTATACTCATCCAAATAAATGAAACACAGATGCACACCCAAAATAAAATCAAAAGAGAAAACCACCATCAGTTGTTTGCGACTGTTAAAAATGTGGTTCCTTGACATACAACTAAATAAAAGAAAAAAATGTAGAACAATTCAAGCAATATTCTTATTTCAAGCAATATAATGAACTTGGTCATCATTGCAATGGGTTGAACTATTTAAACCATATTATTTAAAATGTCTTCAATAAATCAGTGCATTCTATTATGATATCAGTTATTAGTTAAAATAAAGAATGTGCAATTTTCCATGCAGCTGTGGGTTTGATATAGGAAGATTGTCAGCTGAAATGTATTAAGGAGCATCTGGACTGGTTTATCTGTTTAGCTCCTCTGCTGTGGGAATCTGATTCCACTAACCTCAGCAGCAGAAGTACATGTGTCTGCAGTAGCTGTGTTAGCATGTTAGCATAAAGCTTCTGTGGGTGGCAATGACCGTACAGTTGCTTTGAGCAATACGACCTAAATAGGGTTAAAGGTGAAAGGTTTATAAGGAAATAGTTTAGTATCTGTTTTAAATAGGGTCCTCACACTCCCTCCCCACCCCCCACCTGCTCTAGACACCTGACAGAGACAACATATATGCTTAAAGACACAGCTTAGAAACAGATGCACAGAGCAACTCTGCACTAATGTTAAATAATAAATGATCGCTGTTATTATTCATAACCTTAAAGCAACTGTATGGAAGGTTTAATTTATGCATGCGTTTCTTACACTCCACCCAAATATGTTTTTTCTAAAAGCCCAATTCTGCAACGGGATGAAAAAAAAAAAAAAGGTAATTGTAACATTGAATTGTAAGATATAAACTCAATATTACGAGATAAAAACCTGTAGTTCTGTGAAAAAAAAAAAAGTGAAATGTTAACTAGATGTTAATGAGATTTAAACTCAAAATTAGGCTATGCTAGAAAAAAGTTATAATTTATGTCTTACGATTCTTTTATATCTCACAATTCTGAACTTGTTCCCTCAGATTCTCACAATTGCAAAGGAAAAAGGTTTTCAATGTGAAATAAATAGGTTTTTTGTTGTTGTTTTGTTTTTTTGCAGGTACAAAATTCAGCGAAAAGGACAGATTGCTTTACAGCAGCAACAGTACAACTATCTACTGTAATTATGAAAGTGATATATATATATATATATATATATATATATATATATATATATATATATATATTCATAACAACAGCAAATTCCATTTATTTAACCATAGGGGGCTCAAAAACGCACAAAGCTAACAATACAATTGCTGTAATTCAATATTGTAATCGCTTGGTGAAATGTATGCCATGAGAGTATGTGTGCTTTTGTCCAAAGTAAATAAAAAATGAAGTAAATTATAATTATTATAGACTATTCTGAACTCAAACCTAAGCCTTGCCCTCTCGAAAATGCACTTTGCATTTAGATTTTTTTCCTAACTGATTTCTGCTAAAGCCAAGCAAACCCACATGCATGTACAGAGACAGAGATGCTAGGGATTCACAGAGAAATTCTCGGGGGACAAAAGGAGGTTCCCCAGTGTTCAGACTGCCAGTCTAGACGTCTCGCTCTGTGTCCTCTTCAATAAGGTTTCTCTTACTCTCTCTTTCTCTCTCTCGCTCCCTCCTGCAGAGGTTAAGAAAGAGAAGAGGGATTTTTCACTTCCTAAACATGCAGAGGTCTTGCCACGTTGTGTCAGATACGCTGTGGGTGAGACTCTGATCGCTCATGCTCAACAAGAACAGCAGGAGAAACCACACACATGCACATTCTCCACAAGCACCGCATGCACATTTTCTCATTAAATAGAACTGCACATCCTGAGGACAAATTCTGACATGTTCAGAATTTTTCTTTGTACCATTTAAGTTTGTATACAATATGTTGTGACATTTCTCCCCAAATGTGAAAACTCAAATTGATCAAAAGTTGTGGAGTATCTATTGCACAAAATGAGTGTGTGTGTGTGTGTGGGCCAGAGTTTGACTGCGGCAAGTAAGGTGCTAAGCAAGTTAGTCAAAGTTGGGTCATGTACAATGTAATGTGACAGCAGTCACAGTGTGTGACTGCATTTAGGTTGTGTGTCTGCTCTGTTTCCCACAGTCTCTGTGTGGTTGGTCAGCTCCTGCTGGTGGCCTGGCTACCCCTGACCTTTGACCTTTGGACAGGTGGCTGCCACACCGTTTAAAACCAGTTATTTGACCGGACTCACACTGAGGTCCTGACCCTTGCACCTTGACCCAACAGGCACCTGCTCTTGGCCTGCAGTGATGAAGGATCTCCTATTCTCCTATCACAACAGAGTCATCTACTGTATCTACTGTACACTGGTGGCCAGGTCGTCATGTAATGCCATTACTGCAGGGATGAGATATACAGGTTTAAGGAAAATATACACATGAGTGAACAAAACTCACATTCACGTAATGCATATTTGTGCGAGAGGAAATGTGCAGCAGTGATGACATCTTCACCACAGGCACAGTTACACCTGGAGTCCCGCCCTCATCCGGTCCGACATTTACAGCACCCACAATCCTCTGTGCTCACACGTGTGCACTTAAATCTGCCTTCTAACGTGCCACACATTATAATTACAAAACTCATATTTCACTTTCGAAAATGTTTTGGGATAAAGATCAGTTAAAATAAAAAACAATAAGGCTTTTAGCCAAAAAAAAGAATAAATCAATATATAAACACATAACGTAACACTAATAATCTACTATAATCTAATCTAATAATATTCATGTTTTTGTGCCATGACCAATGTTTTTTTTCCGGACAAATAAATCACTGTACAAAATAACAGTATACAATAAGGTTTCATTTGTTAACATTTTATAACTGTGTTAGTTCAAATGAAACGATGAAACACTAAAAATACTTCTAAAGCATTTATCAGTCTTATTTTCAACTTGTACGAATGCATTATTAAAATCAAAAGCTGAATCTGTTAACATTATCTAATGGACCTGAGCTAACTCACAACAAACAGTCATATTTTTATAAAGTAACATGAACAATGATGAATAAACACAAATATTAATAACTAATATTATATTAATTAGTGAAACCTTAAGTAAAGTGTTACCAAAAAATATGTACACAAAATACAGTTAAAACACCTGTCAAAATCAATTAATAGAATAAACTGTATATTTATATGGGCCCTAATTTTAGAGAGTTTTCTTGTAGTGTTTTATTATTATTATTATTATTATTATTTTGTTTATGACATCAGAATGATAACTTATTACACTGAAGTGTGAAATGTCACAGTATAATATTAAAAATAGGGATATTTTGCATATTTGTGTAATAGTAGCAAATATGTAGTATAATATGTATGCAGAAATTCAGATCAATAGCACTTACTGTAAACCAATGAGAGCTTGGAGCTGCAAATAGCAGTAGCCAGCTTGCCTCTAAAAAACAAACAAACAAAAAAGCTTGTCATTTATTCAAATAATCTATTGTAGTCTCAGAGTCAGGACAGCCCAGAGCGAATGTTCGGTGTGGTGTGTTTGTGTCTGTGCATGTCACAGGTGGAGCATCCAGACAAGCAATAAAGCCCAGAAGATGACTTGATGATTTGTGGTTGGATTTAAGTCTTTGCTTTAAACTTGAACTAAGCAGACTCAAATGAGGGCACAAAGATGAAGTGTGATCATGTGTTCATGTGTGTGTGAATCCAGGAGCTGACTCTTTCACACATTCTGATTGTATTTGGAGCAAATCAGATACAGAGCTCACCTTTGACCTGATGCAGTGTGTGTGTGTGTGTGTGTGTACAAAAGACAACTAGCACATGTTTAAATTAAATAAGTTTGAATGTCAATTCTTGTCGATCGTAGCTCTCTAGTGTTAATGAAGTGGGCATCAAGTACTAAAAAACAGCCAATATGATATTAAAATCTATGCTAATATGCTAAAGTAAAATGCATGCATTTTATAAATATGTGTACTAAAGCTGTTTCACTTCTTTCACATTACCAATGTTTAAAATAAGTGTGCTTAATTGTGCTGAATGTGCACATGTAATATACTTCAAATATGAAAAGATATATATAAAAAATGTACTTGCAGGCAATATTAATGAAATAAAAGGGAACTTAAGTGTACTTACAGAGTTAATATTTTTCATTTTTACATTTGGAAATACAAGTTTCAGTAGAAACGTCATCAAAATATATTTTAATTTACCACAAATGCTTGTCATCCACCATTGCCTTAACCATATCTCAACGACAATAGAAGAATGTAAAGATGTACTTAAAAGGGTCAAAAAGCACTTTAATGTTCAACTTATAGCACTTAATATTAATTTAATTATAATACATTTAAAAATGTTATTTTAAAGCATATTATTTCTGTTATACTTTACATATATATATATATATATATATATATATATATATATAGTATGCTAAGTGCACTTAATTTTCATTTTCACTTTCATTTTCATTGCACTTCATTTTCTTCATTTCACAAGGGTAGAGTGATTCAACTAGCGATGCATTACGTTTTCTGAACTTGTCATGGCTGTTCAGATCCTTCATAATGAGCAAGCCTGTGTCGTTCATGTCTGCTTGTTTCCACTTCAGAGCCCCTGCAGCCCGTCTCCAGCACATGACTGTGTCAGAGATCTTCACCTATCTCCTCAGATTCACCCCCCTCTGTGATCAGTCGCGTGGCGAGGAGAACAAGGCCTCCTGTCAGTCTCCACGCACCTGCTGCTCTCATACAGTGTTCATTTAACAGCACACTTTCACACTCAGGAGTCAGAAGCAACCATCAGATGTGCACCCGAGAGGAAAACAATCCTGCCGTACAAATGTGTGATGTGTCTAAACAGCCTTTAGTGCTCAGATACTGTAGAGGAGCACAGATCTGTGTCTGGAGGAGATCAAGAGCAGAACACACATAGCCTACATTCAAAATCAGTTTGAGAACTGTTTTGTTAAGGT
Source organism: Carassius carassius (assembly GCF_963082965.1). Lineage (NCBI taxonomy): Eukaryota > Metazoa > Chordata > Actinopteri > Cypriniformes > Cyprinidae > Carassius > Carassius carassius. The sequence continues at coordinate 4,608,734 of NC_081773.1, forward strand.
ATGAGGAATGACGGATTGTCAGTGTATGTTTGGATCATGTATGTTTAGGCTTTTTTTCAGGTGTTTAGTATGTGTTTATTCTGTTTTAGTTTTCTGTATATTAAAATTCATTGCAGATTTCCAAACATATGGTGAATGCCTCCTTGTAGCAGAAAATAATCCTTCCATTTGTCATTCAGTTTGATACATTCTTCTAACTGGTGAAAACATAAAATAAAAACCCAGGCTGAAGGAATCAGAAGTCAAGAGGAGAGATGAATGGCAAGCAGCTGTGAGAGATCAGTGGGTGAAAGCACTGCTTCACACTTCCTTCACACTCTCTGGAACTGAGCAGAATGGATTTACTAGTGCACAAAGCAGATCTTCTGCATTAACCTTTACAGGCAGTGTGTGTGTATGACACACAAGTCATATTTTTTTACCAGAACTGTCCTTGGGGAGTTAGTGATGACTGGTTGTTCAGGCTTTGAGCAGTTACATGGGACCACACACACACACACATACACACAGACAGACTGATACAGTCAAATCGATTAAACACAAACAGCCCATAACTGTGATTACAGCAGTCAGTGTTACTGAGATATGGAGAAGCCAGCCATGGACATCACCCTCTAAATCTACTACTAAACACACACACACACACACACACACACACACACACACACACACACACACACACACACACACACACACACACACACACACACACATACAGTACACACACACATACACATACATGCACATGCACTTGTTTTTTTGTCATGTTGAAGGCTTTCCACTGCCTTCAGTCAATGATTATTTTCTATTCCCTAACGTTCTACAGTATATAAACTTATAAGCCATTTTCCTTATGGGGACCATTAGACGCTCTCTCCACAATGTTGGTCATTTCAGGTTTCAGTGTTGTGGGAAGAAACTCATTAATCATCAATAAAAGCGTACAGGACACTGAGCTCTGTTTAACACATTCTCAGAACCCCCATAAATCATTTGGACATCAGCAGTTTTCAACTGAAACCAACAACAACAACAAAAACCATCCTCAGTGGCAAACATGTCTGTCACAGCAGGCATTGAGCAGAACTGACACAGAAGCCAACAATTACCACTCCATTAATTACAGTAATTACAACTGTTATTCATTTGTACTTTTATGTCACAAAAATCTGATCTCTGAGGCCAGTACAATTATTTATGCTGCGCAAATCCTTCTTTTGTAATCTCTTTTGTGTAATAAAAGTAATTGGCAAGATAGGTACCGTTAGGCTTGGCCCAGCCTGGATAAAGTGTATATATATATATATATATATATATATATATATTTTTTTTTTTAATCACATTATCTCTAATACCTTAGATTATTTAAACTTGTAAAATTCAGATATTTCTAATAAAAACAAAAACAACAAAAAACAAAATTACATTTTAAGATTTTTTTCTCAATATTTCAGCATTGCATAAACTACTGATGAGATCATACATTTTTATTTAAATTATCAGTGGATTATTTAACCATATATTACTGTCTTTGGAATGCATTAAATGTGCAAATTAATTAACTTTTTTTATTTGCATGCAGGCATTCCCAAACCTTTTTTTTTCAGCCAAACCTCTTTACCTAATATATTTTCTTGATGTACGCTTCAGATTTTAAGGTAATAAGTTAGTAATGAAGTAACACTTTTGCATGTTCATGTTCCTCTGAGATTGGTTAATTGTCACAAGACATGCAGGTATACACATATTTCTTCTTTTTAGTAAGTGCTTTGATTGTTGTTATTTTTATTTTTTAATTTTTTTGTTATTAAACATAGGAACCCCCTACAGTTCCTTCACAAACCTCAGTTTAAAAAACCTAATGTAATGTTTAATGCTCTTCATCTTGTTTTTCAAAAATCCACATTGTTTACATTGTCTCAATTACATAATATAATACCCTTTTTAGACAAAGTTTTCCAAGTAAAGAAAATACTATACAAAACTTATTGAAACAACCAGGGCCAAGTTGCATAAACTTATCCTGCATGTTAAGACTGTGTCTTAAGAACTAGTTGGACCAACTAGTAGTTGCCGAGATTATCATGTTAACATCAATGTAATAAAGGAGTTAGGTCAAAAGTAATCTAAAAGTAGTCTGATTACATTACCTAAAATGTGTAATGTAATGAATGAGTACCAAGCACTGATTATACACTGTATATGCACTAATTGCATTAAATTATACTTTTGTTGTTTACTAACTGAATGAATTTCAATTAATGTACAAAAGCCTCACAAATAAATAAATATACATGCAGTATATAGTTATAATAGAAACCAAAGAAAATAAACTCAAAAAGTATATTTTAATAATGCAGATGTAACTATAACAAACATGTAACTTCAACTTCAAAAAACAGTAAATGTGGTTAAATACAAACCGTGCATCAAGTAAACACCCATGCATGAGAAAACATCCCAGCATGCTCGCTTTCAGACGGTCACATACAAATTGTACAATTACTCTTGCAAGTCTACGATTGTTTAAGTTGTCAAGTCCCATTGTAACACTTAAAACACATTGATCTCTACTTATTTTGGATTCTACTCAGTATTTCATAAAAATATCCTCCCAATAAAAAGAGCCAAGATAAAAAATAATAATAATAATAAAAAACCCTCCCTTAATTTATTCAAAATCAGTGCACAGATGGTGGTTTACTTTGAGCTCCAATCTATGCGTTATCTTAAAGTTAATTTAAGGCTTTGGTAATGATCAATGGAATGTCATTAAGAAGCATTTTAATTTTATTCTGAAACTAAGAGATTTTTTGGAGCTAAGGAATGCTTCACTCAATCAAAACTGATGAGCTCTTCAGGTCTAGCAAGGAATGATCAGGGCTGTGTTTCCCAAAAGTATGGCAAGCTTAAGTACATCATAGACCCATTCAAACCATTGGAGCTACGATCAACTTAAGCTTACCAAGCTTTTGGGAAACTGAGTCCTGCTATAACAAGGAATGCAATACAATAAATCATTCAAGCAGTAATCAACACCTTGTTGAACAGAAGTTCCCCTCCCAACTAATGAACACAGCACACTGGTTAGTCTGTTAGCTATGTCTTTTGTGTTTAGCACTGCATCTACAAACACCGGGTGACGGTCAGTTATCCTCTGATGCCCACTAGTGGTGGATCTGAGACACAGCAGAAGTGAACTGCCCTTTAGTAAAGTGATATATAGCAGATTCATAATACTCTATATTACTCTCCTTACTTCTAAAGAACAGTGATTTTTCTGTATGATGAATGAGATTAGATGATGGTGCTTTGTCCAGATGACTCTCCTCCAACCGTCACAGAGGATAGAGACCACAACAGGCCACAACATATAGAAAATGTCTTGCTATTGAGTTTTGTGTCTGTGCATGAAATGCATGTAAATATTCAGTCAATATATTGCCTATCTTTTACACACCAGGCTTTGCCTCCAGTCATTCGGTTTGATCAGTCAGAGTCAGTTTGGCACTTCACAGCAGCTGCTAGCATCTCAGCGCTGCCGAAGACAGTATGAGAGTGTGTAAACAACATCATATCTTACTGTTACACACAATTAGAGAACCTGAGCATCTGAGGAGGCAGAAAACAGGTCTGGAGGTATAAATCATAACACTGTCCGTCCTCAAACACAGAGAGCAGCTCCTCCTCAATGATGATCACTCTGTCCGTCACTGCTTTATCCTGGATTTTCCCTTGTGTGCAGAGGATTCCTCCTCAATCCTGGTGGGGCTTTTCTTGACTGACTTTGTACTCGTACTGCAGCAAATAAAGGAATACAAATGAATGCAATAAATAGTGTTTGAAAGGCAACATAACTACACATCTCAATTTTAAGATCTTCCAAAATTGAGTTACACACTTGATTACACAGTTGATTTGAGTTTCTAAAATTGAATAATGCAAATAAACGTGCTATAAACATGAGGCTGCTGCTGCCACACTGTCATAAAGCCCAGATCTGTGGAGTGTTGCAGTGATGCACATATGATCATGGAGCTCAGTTAGAGTGACCATCATTTTCTTGGTCACCAGTCTAGACAAGGCCCTTATCCATCAGTTTGGCTCTGAGGCCAGCTCTGGGAAGAGTTCTAGTTGTTTCAAACATCTTCCATTATAGATAATGGAGACTACATGCTTCAGTAAACCTTCAATGCAGCAGAATTTGTTTCTGAACTCTTCCACAGATGTGTGGCTTGATGCAAACCTGTTTCTGAGATCTACAGGCAGTTCTTTTGATCTCAGAGCTTGGTTTTTGTTCTAATATGCATTTTCATCTGTTAGAGCTTTTATTAAGATGTGTGTGCTCTTCCAAATCATACCCATTCAATTGAATTTGCCACAGGTTAACTTCACATTACGTGTAGTTACATCTACAAGCAATATGAATGCTCCTGAGCTAAATTTGAACTATCCCAGAAAAGGGTTAAGTACTTACTCAATGGAATAATAATAATAAAAAATATTAGTGCTGGGCAACGACTAATTTTTTTAATCGCATTATGGTCTGCGATTAATCCCAATTAATTGCATTGTTATGCACAAAACTAATAATGCATGAAAAAAAGTAGTGTATTGTGCACTTTTTTTCATTTAAAAGTATGCCTACAGCTATAGGAACAAAAGTGTAATAACATTTGGTTTGCAAACACTTTAATCAAATAAGATGCTTTTTACAGCAGTGTTCCTTTTACATAGTAGCAGTTAAAATATTAGTGAGTGTGAGCACTAACCACACAAGAGTGCAGATCTTCTGATACGTGGTGGATGATTGCATGAATATTTCTGAGCGGCAAAAGTGATGGATGTGTAAAGCAATATATAGCGAGAGGGACGTGTGTTACTGCGTCCCATACGACTCAAAATAGTAAACCACAAAGTTAACATAAACGACATATCAGAAATGTCCTATTTCCACCTTATAAAGTCATCATTACTATGCTCATTGCATTCTTTTCTGTTAAAAATAACAGTGGACAGTTGTTTGTGAATGTTGATGCTTAGCCTAAATAATCTGATCGGAAGCATCCCCTCCTGTGACCCATGAATTGTCTGTATGTGTATTCAGAGCCAGTGAGCCACAGACTTTCATAATAATAAAAAAAACAGCATTAACGCGCGATAAAATTATTGTTGACATTAATCAATTAATGCGTTAATGTGATAACGCGTTAACTTGCCCAGCCCTAGTTTTTTTTTTTTTTTTTTTTATAAATATGCAAATATTTTAAAAACCATTTTTTTTTGGCTATGTCATTATGCTGTATGGAGCATAGAATAATGTGGGGAAAAAAGTTATTTAAAGCAATTTTAAATAAGGCAGCAACATAAAACATGGACAAATTAAGTGGTTTGAATGCTTTCGTAAGGCCCTATATTATATACATAGAGACAAAGACATCTACTTGTAATTCAAGCCAACAAAATAACCTCGACTACTGTTTACAAGTTTTTTTTTTTATATAAAAAATATTTGTTTTTGAAAGATGACAATTGGGCTGTATTTAATTTATATGATAAAAAATATATAGTAAAAACAGTAATATTGTGAAAAAATTATTTAAAAAAAGTCATTAAAATAACTTTTCTATTTGAATACATATTAAAATGTAAATTATTACTGTGATGCAAAGCTGAATAGTCGTAGTCATTCCAGTCTTTACTGTCACATTTAGTGATCAAGTTTTTTTTTATCATTACTATCAATTTTTAAAACAATTGTGCTGCTTAATATTTTTGTAGAAACTGTAATATATTTTACATCTGGATTCTCTGCTGTTGAATAGAAAGTTGAAAAAAATAAGAATGTATTTTATAAATAAATAAATAATATAAATAAATAAATACATAAATGTCTTTACGGTCACTTTTAACGAAACCTTGCTGAATAAATATATTAATTTCTTTAAAAAACTGTTAAATCAGTTCACAGTCCACTGAGGTTTGGAGCTTATTTGTGTGATTATGTTTGAGTAACTATGCAAAAGTTTACCAGAGCTAGCTGTCGTCCAATATTCCCCACGGTTATGACCCCGGCGAAGAAGATACATGGCAGCCAGGACCGAATGTACAGGAAGTCAGGGGAGGTATATCTGCACACATTCACATGTGGACAGTGAAGTACCAAGCAAAACAGGCTTTTAATGATGCAAGTGTAAGCAGTAGATCTAATAGCTATCGTCATTGGAGTGAACAGGCCTTAAAACTACTTTTGTCATTTGGTGATGCTTCCAACTGACCATATTGTGCAGACTTATGACAGAGTGTGTTGAGACTCACTGAAAGACTCCGTTGTAAACCAGCAGCTGGGTGGCAAGTGTAGCAAGTAGTGCAATAATGACTCCCAGCCCAAAACCACTGCGTGAACGATCGAACGTCCACCACAGGCCGACAGACAGGGCACCCAGCGTCAACGACAGCTGCACATTATTCGCAAAGTCCACCTTCTGATGGTACCAGTGTTAAAGATACCCAGTCGGACAAGAGAAATATATATTTTGTACAGTAGTGTACTGCAGGGATGATGTATTATTGTAGGCCAAAACCCAGAAACAAAACTTTTAGCTTTTAGCAATTCTGGTTCCAGTGTCCTGAATTCAATGGGTTTTTGAACAAGTGTTTGTTTGAAAGCCTGAAGTAAGGTCTGTTGCTCATGTTCACACAACATAAAACTCATCAGGAATTCCAAAATGTGTGTGTTTTTTTTTTTTTTTTAAGCTTTTACGTTTTGCAAAAGGTGGTTGCTAACAAGTTGCTAAATGTGACTAGAGTCAAACTGAACAGATAAACTACTCACTGGTCCAGTTTCACAACCTCATTGTTTATAATTGCCCTCTTGCAAACTACTCAAACTTATGAAAGCTCATTTCTGCCACTGAATAAAAAATAAAAATGTTAATTGCGACTTTTTTTTATCTCACAAGACTTCTGAATTGAGTGATATAAATTCGCATTTGGGGAGAAATAAAGTCAGAACTGCGAGATATAAACTTGCAATTCTGCCTTTATAACTCAAAATTGTGAGTTTGTATCACAATTCTGAGAAAAATTTGTTTTTCAGGATTGCGAGAAAAAAAGTCAGAATTGCAAGTTATCTCACAATTATGACTTTTTATTTTGCAATTGTGAGTTTGTGTCACACAATTCTGAGAAAAATTTCAGAATTGTGAGATAAAAAGTCGCAATAACCTTTTTATATTTTTTATTGAGTAGCGGAAACGGGTCTTCGTACTAACTGACACTTTCAGAGGCTTTTTTTAAAGAATGAAAGAAGTGCCAGACGCTTACTGGTGGTGACATGAGATTGTGAGACACTGGACAAGTCATGAAACCGTGGTGTTGTCCCTTTATAACACTGCACTTATCTTTTTACTTCTGGGGATTGTATTTAGGATTAAAAATGTATAAAAGTTGTTTCAATTGGTAAAGATCACCATGATGAACAAAAGGTGTACATGATAAACATTTGTTGGTCACAGAGTTTCTTTTCTGCAATAATCCAAAAAAACAACAGAAAAATCCTACTGGTTTTTGTCGAATGAACCAAGGCTAATGCTATTTTATGGGTTGACCTACAAAAACTTGTCATCAATTCAGCAACTCTAGAAAACGGCCACATTTATTATCAGCTCAATGTCATTTCCAGTGCAGAAAAAGATAAAAATAATAATAATTATATATATATATATATATATATATATATGTGTGTGTGTGTGTGTGTGTGTGTGTTTATATCTGGTTCTGTAAATGCTGACAACCAAAAACTTTATCAAAAAAATGTATGCATTAAAATGTATTTTTTTAAATCTATCTGTTTTCTATATGCATCTTATCGGTCTTATCATTCACAAGAAAGCATTCAGATCAATAGTACCAAGTCTCCTTCCTACATTTTTTAAGAAAACATTAATCTTGTTACAGCGTGACTTTAAGATAACCAAGAAAGACTAAAACAGTGTTAATCTATTGCAGCTGAACAGCTTGACAGAAATGACTTTGTTAGAAAAGTTCAAGAAGAAGAAGAAGCAAAGTGAGGAGAAGGATACAGCACTGGCGTGATTAATGCCCACAAAGACGGCCACACAGCGCATCACATTAGACCACTCTCTCTTGAGCTGATGCGGCTCCCCCAGACGACGATCCATACAGGGATACAGCAAACCGATCAACGCTAAAACAAAGAAGAGTGGCATTTAATCAGACTTGAGAATGACAACAGCACTCACTTGTGTGAAAATCCTTGGCTATGACAGAAGCAGTTCAGACAACGGTGATAAGAGGTGTGTGTTTGTGTACCTGCAGCTGTTCCACAGCAGGGAGGAACCCACCAGGCAGATGAGAAAACACTGCTGATGACGTCTGGAGGGAAGAGAGTGACGTTACGCTGCACCTGGAGCAGGTTCAGCACGAGCGCTAGGAACACACCCACCATGAAGAGCATGGCAGCACGGATCAGCAGGTTCATGGTCCGGTTGGTGATCACGCTGATGTAGGGAGCACCACCGCTCAGCGACGAAACCTCCGCCATGACCGCGGTCACAGAAGGACGTCAGCTACATCTGCTGCTGTCAGCTGACATCAAACACCTGCAAGGAGAAGGTAATGATAACGATGAAGTCTCAAACCCAGATAATATTAATTATATAGACAAAAATGATATATAATCATATATAATTAGTAATCTTCTTCTTCTTGAACTTTTCTAACAAAGTCATTTCTGTCAAGCTGTTCAGCTGTAATAGATTAAAACCATTTTAGTCTTTCTGTTTTTCTTAAAGTCCAGCTGTAACAAGATGAATGTTTTCTTAAAAAAAATGCAGGAGGGATCCTTTTTTTTGATAAAGTTTTTGGTTGTCAGCATTTATAGAACCAGAGATAAACATATATATATTATTTTTTTTTGCACTGGAAATGACATTGAGCTGACACTAAATAATCAAGAAATTGCGTAACTGTGAATATAATTGTTTGGACTTTTTGTGCATTTGACATATCATTTATTCTACAATTTATAGCACATTTCATTTCAATTAATGCTAATTATATATTTTTCAAAACATTTTATTTAAAAAAAAAAATCCTATTTTATACATTAAGGGGTAAAACTTTATAATCTTGTACAAACATTTTGTGCACCTTATGTTTCAGTTTACTCGACTTTGCAGTTTTTGTCATGTCTGTTTTAAAGTGAGTGGGTCTTTAGGTCAAAATTATTAATAAAAAATAAACATATTAAGGCAAAATTATCTATATTAAATTTTTTCTACTTCTACATACCTCTTTTTATTACAATTTTAAGAACATATTTCATTTCAACTATGCTATCTGATAAAACAACCCCCTGCAACTAAAAATGGTTCATCACAAATCTTTTTTTGTATTTGATAACTTTTTTTCTGCAATATAAATCTGACCCCTTTTATTGTTGTTGTTTTGTGGCCCTGGGTCACATATGTTACACTGATGAAATACACAAACTGAAAACAATGGTCATTTGACTGAGAAAACACTTTTTTTGTGTGTGAACTGTAACCCTCAATTATAAGACGAGTTGTATTCAATCTATAATATCTATAATTCGAGTACTGTAAATCAACTTTTTGATAAAACATTTTAGCTGGAAGAGGACATTGATCAAAGGCCACATCAGCACTCACCTCGTTTACAGTGTGTAAACAGACTCTCAAAACAGTTTACTTGTGACCCAGAGAGGACAAAATATCGTAACTTATCCTAACTTATTAAGTCCACTGAAATAGAGGCCTAATAAAATGTCACAAATTACTAACCGTTTTAAGCGTTTCTCTGGCTCTGAACAGAGATGTTAAAGTGGTTAAAGTCCGAAGCGAAGGAAGAAGAGCTCTCTGTGTGGATAATGCTGTCCTTCCGCCTCTACATCAGCAGCCAATCAGAGGCGGCGCTGGTGACGTAATAAAGAACATGGTTTGGACATTTTTGGATCATTCTGATTAAGTTTATGTTGCTATTCAAAAATATATTTGATTCAGTATTTCTAATAAAAGTGAACACACTGTCAGTGTTCACGGCACTCAACGTCGACGCCTAACCTCTGAAATCACGCGCAATCTCTCGCGAGTTCACGCGCCTTTTCTCACCTCCCATTTCCGCTCTAAATGTTCACGTTCCCGCCATCATCGGCTGCTCGTGGGTGGGGCGCGAGCGCAGGTAACATCAAAGCCGGCAAAACTCACACACTGACAGCGCGCAGCATTGAGCGGATACTTTCATCCTCCAGCGCTTTCTTCGAGGAATTTCCCTCCCGCAGGTAAACGAGATGCGGTTAATGAGTAGAATTTGCCCACGTTTTTCTCGGAATGGTCAGTTAGCGGAGTCGAGCCTGTCACACGGCCTGGGCTGCTAATGCTAGTTAATTAGCTGCGTGTGGATGGTGCGTGTGTAATTATTTCACAGCGGAGTGTGAGGATCCTGCAGAATAAAGACGCGTTTCTGCGAATTACACGAGAGTTCGTTTGTTTTAAGGCTGGGACGCAAGTGTGTGCGGTCTCCAGGGAAGCTAGTCAAGTCGGTTTATTTAAAGCGCGCGTAATGTTTGTTTACTTTCATCTTTACTCTCTGGAACCCCTCGAAACATCCGGGACTCTGGGCTCTGTATGATGAGCTCTTATAAAGGAGAGCCTCGGGCATCGTTTTAACGCACCGCTTAGTTGACTTTTAAATATCAGAAGTGTGTCATACTTAAGATCAAGGTTTTTAAAGCAACAATTTTGTGATTTGACTTAACGATTTAACGTAGTTTTATGTTAAGTGGAGTGTTTGCGGAGATTTGAATGCCAGATCTATGTTAACTGTCAGATGTAGATTTTACACTGGCGCTTATTTGTGTTTTGTTAGTTGTCGTTGATGGTTTTAAACGACCAGGACATTATTAGAGAGATTGTTAAATGACATTTACGCGTTATGAGTTCACATGCGTGACTTTGACTCTCTGTGGTTTATTATTTTTGTGAGTCTGTTTCATTTCCAACTCGTGGGCTGTGTGTGTGCTTTCTCCTAAAGTCGTTGTTTAAGAGTTTCAGCTTTCAGTTGTATTTTAAAGCGTGCATATGCATTGGCTCGTCTCAAGCTGTTTCCCGTCGGACATTGTCTCTCGACTTTTGTCAGGGCTTTTGTTGCAGACCTCTGTCCGCATCTGTTCGTCTTCAGCTGTGTCCAGAGCCGGGGTTTCTCGCACTCATGTCCGTCGCAGTGCCCAGGATGACCAGCGGGGGCGCTGTCCGCATCCGCATCCGATGTGGCGAGCTGGGGACCACCAAATGGAAAGAGGGGGTCTTTGAAATCCACGAGAGAGACAACAAAATAAACCTGCTAGTCAAGTTCAACAGTGGCGGGAATCCGAGGATGTTTCAGGTACTGATCTGTCTTTGACATATGATAATTGTCAATACAAATTATTCTGTTTGAGTATAGCATTTAATACATGCAGACTTTTCTGTTTCATGAAGTATGATATAGTGAGAATATGAAGCTTCAAAAGAAAAAGAAAAAAAATGCAATTTGGTGCATTTGCTGATATTTATATGGCCAAACAATGAAATTCTGATCGATCATGTTAATCCAATAAAATCTTTAAAACAGTATAGCAGATTACTTGCATTAAATGGTTATAAATTTCACTTGTCAGTCTGTATATCATATTAATGTCTGTAAGATGATTTTTAAATGCTTGGTTTATGATTAAAACCGTTTGAGAGATGAACAAGTAATGATGGCTCATATTTGATACTCACATTTGAACACAATTCTTAATAAAAACAAAAAAACAAAACGTGGATAATCGGGTAAATCTAATTTTGAGTTCGAGCAAATGTTCATCTTGAAATATTACCAACAGTATAAAACACCTTTTACCTTTATAATTAAAGATTAATCAGCAAAAATGACCTGAAGGTGACTATTTTCACAAATATAGTAAAAGGCTTTTTATTTGTTGAAGTATAACCTATTAATCAGATGACTGAAGGCATGTTGTAGATTGTGCATACATTTTAATTTTTCAGCAAAGCTTGATCATGTTGTTAATTTAAACCCTTAGAAATGTTTATGAAATATGATGAAGGATGTTTATAGGGTTAAGAAACATCTCCAAGGTTCTCCTTAAAGACACAGAGTGTCATTTTAAGACATGGGCATCAGATGTGTTTGGTTGAATGCTATTTAGACTTATTTGTTTATTTTGTTGCAGCTGAATCACAATGTTAAGCAGGTTTCATGGTATCAAACGCGTGGCCCAAACCGTATGACTTTGACTCTGAAAGACTCCAGTGTTGTAATGATGGACAAACTGTCCTTGTTGGTTGCTAAAAAAATGAAGGAATACCTTGAAATGGTGAGGCTTGGAAAACCAGCAGGTATGTTTAGTTTGACTTGTTTGTAGTTTTCATCCCGCTGTCCATTCTTTTTCAAGTCGTGTTAAGTTTTGTTTTTCTTTTAGTTTTAAAGACAAACCAGGGGAGTGCTAGTTTTGGCTTAGTTCTTGGGAATCGTGCCGCACAGAATGACTCTGGCCTCTCTCCATCGGAAAAACAGGTAGCACAGCATCACAAGGACTGAAATACTTACGGATTCTTCTCTAAATAATATATGATTGACCTGCTGTTTCTTTCAGAGCACTCCAAGACGTCCAAGTCTGGACAGCAGAGAGGACAGCACACCCCGAAAGCCTCTCGGGAGTCCCAGCCGGGTAACGTCCACACCTGGCCGCAATGGGCTCTATGACAACAGGTCTGCACATTTAGATTTGTGAACTGAGTCTCTAGAAAGCGTGTGCACTTTTTGCTCAGTTATATTGTTTGCTTTCATGTTACCTTAGGTTTCAGTAATTTAATGACTGATATTTAATAAAGATGGCCCTGAACACAACTAAAGTTTTTGTCCTGTAGGAGTGAGAAGAGGAAGAGGCTGATGAACTCTGATGGAGATATGACCGAGGACTACCCCAAAGAGAACGACTCTTCTAGGTAAACAAGACTTCATCTTAGCGCAGATTTATTTTGACATGCTGCTGTTCAAGAGTTTGGGGTCAGTAGGATTTTCCCCATTCTGAAAGAAATTAAGTCCTGTTTAGAAAGGGTGCATTAAACTAATCAACAGATGCAGTAAATTAATTGTTAATAAATTCTGTATTCATAAAAGACTCTTGAACACATTTAAATATTTTCACAGAAATATTAAGCAAAATATTTGATGCAGTTTTTGCAGCCTTAGCAAACATTTAAAATCCTACCAATCCCAAAGTTTTTAATTGAGTTCACTAAAATGCAAAGAAACTTTCTCTTATATTGCCTGTTTTTAGCAACAATAAGGCCATCACAGACTCGTCCAGAAAGTTTCTGCTCAGCTGTAAAGAGAAACTCAAGCAGTCGGAGGAGAACAGAGCAACTGGTTAGTGTCTAATCACATTTCATCTACTGTAGTGGCTTCCCTCTTCTTTATGACACATGCTTATTACTTTATTTCCTCAGCTCCACACACGCCTGCCCCTCTCCAGTCAACGTCCTTCTATGGGAGCAGAACAGGAACTAAAGATTACTCCCAGATTCATTCAGTTTTGGACAGGTAAAGAGCCTCTGACTCAGTGTGGTTACTCGTTTTCAAAAGGCGGTGCTTTCTAAACCGGTGTTTCCTGCAATGCTCTGTGATGGTGGTGCTGCTGCTGAATGTACAATTTCACAGCAATAATGTAATTTGAATGTGATAAAAATGACTCTGTAATGGTAAATAATGCTGGCACAACTAGTGCATTGTCGTCAGTTGCTGCACAAACATACAGTGTGACTAGTGTAGTCCAGTTCACAATCAAATTACTTTTTATGAGGCAGTTATTTTACCGAATATCACAAACAAGTATAATATTTTTTTTTAATCCTGTACTGAATTCATCAGATTTAGCGGTTACTAAACCACATGTCTGTTTTGATATTTTTTGCTTGACAGGTCCAGCAGTACTGGCCAGTGTCCCTCTGCTAAAAGAAGCCTAATGTTACCCAATCACTCAACTCCCTTTAAAAAGGTGCGCCCAATTTTGGACTACGGTGGCTGGAACAAACCAAGACCATCCGCACTGGCTCAGCCGCAGCCTCCACTACAAGGGTGAGTGTAACTCGCTGATATAGGGTTCTGTGAAATTTTTTTATTTTTTTATTTATTTATTTTTTTATTTTTTTTATATTATTTCTTCCCCGAGATTGTTTAATTTAATTTAATTTTTTTTTTTCTATTTTTATATGATACCAATTTCAAATGGTGCTAATCAAATTAATGCATAAAACCTAAGTTTCATTTATTTTACAATGCATTAAATCAAAATTATGATTTTTGCAACTATTAGTGTTTTACTGTTATTTAAAATGTATGTATTTTTATATATAGTTTAAGTTGTATAGTACATTCAGTATTATTGGTATTATTTTGCCATATTGAATGACACTATTTTTGTCCTTCGCTGATCACATGCCTCTTACTTGATTGTCCATTAGATTCTCCAATCTTGGGAACACCTGTTACATGAACGCCATACTCCAGTCACTTTTCAGCCTGCCTTCATTTTCGAATGACCTGTTAAAGCAGGGCATACCGTGGAAGAGGGTCCCTATCAATGCCCTTCTGAGGTATGGAATGGGGTTGTATTCTTTCCCTCAAAACTAGGTACTTTTTGAACTATTCTAAACATTCATTAGAAATTTGAAACGTAATAATTTTCCAGTCACAAGCCTGTCGACGTTTTGTTATTGTTTCCATATGAAGGCGTTTTGCTCATCTGCTGGCTAAGAAAGACATTTCCCCTCCAGAAGTGAAGAAGGATCTTTTGCGGCGAGTGAAGAACGCCATTTCCTCAACAGCTGAGCGATTCTCTGGTTACATGCAGAATGTAAGACATGTGACATCTTTATTTCTTATGCAGATACATCTGATTTAAAGCCCGTTCACACCAATGATAACTCTTAAGATTTTAGTAATCGAAACTGATTATTTTAATAATCACATTCAGAGGACTTTATTTCAGCTATTGAGCGACAAAAACATAGACGGCCAACTTCAAAGAGCTTGAGGATTTAAACTGACAGATGACAGAACTGCGGTGTTTTCAGCCTCTGTCATCTTACTATGATGATATGAATACATGGACGGTTTTTGATTAAAATACGCGATCGGCAATCGGGCAGTTTTTCCGGAAGTGCGCTCGCATGCACAGACTACATTGAAATCATCGGCTATCATGTCATTTGTGTGGAAGTATTTCGAAATCTGTGCGCAGGACACGGGCAGCCGTTAAGCACTGGAAGTGCAGAGCTTCATGTCTGAGGCACAGATAGCAGGAAGCGATCAGCCGTTGTTTTACTGGCGCACAAATAAGAGTCCCTTTTCTGCGTGCGCTAAAGCTGCGCGAGCGTGTAATGTACCGGTCCGCGCCCTGAACATGTGTAGACCGCGAAGAGATGTTCAGATCAACTTCTCACATGTTGGATGAGAAACGAAACAGACTAAACTGTACAAAAAAAACATTTCAGTTTTGTCAAAGTAGAACTTGAATACACATTAGAAAAGCCAGAAGTAAACATCATGTTCTGCATTAGGATGATTATTTTACCTTGAAATTACATAGACTTAATTTGATTTAAAAATCACCTACTCTAGCACACTCAAAAAAAAGTGTTTCATTCATCTAATTAAATTTTTTTAGGGTAACGATTCACTTCTATATTTTTTTACTTGAGACCATAAATTATTTTTCATTGGCTCAAGTAAAAAAATATAGATGCGAATCATTACCCTTATTTTGATGAATGAATGAAATGAAATACTTTTTGAATCTTTGTTTTATCGCACCAACATTATTAGATTTTAACATTTTGGAATAATGTATTTATATAGCATACTTTTATTTAGTTTCACTGGTAAAGACCCGTTTTTTTATTTTTTTTTAAAGCAAAATTAAAAACTAAAACATACTGAATGCTGATTAAGAAACATCTTATTGAATGTGTGTTGTTTGGATTGTAGAACTATGCAGTTGTTGCCTTTAATTTCACATGATTACAGTTAATCTTTTAATTTAAGGCCAGTTCTCTGTAGTTTCAACCCAATTCCAAAACAAAAGCTAAATGCTGATGTCTGTACCATCTATGTTTGTATTGAATGTAGGCTACTTACTGTGCAGTTACTGCTTTTAATTTCAGATGGTTACGATTATTGTTTTCAATAGGCAAAAGCCAGTTTGGCCTATTAAATACCAAATAAACATCTTGTTTATGCACACTTTCCTTCTTTCTTGTTTGTTGCTTAAAGATAATAAAAAAAAATCGGTATCGGAATCGGCCATGAAAAATCATGATCGTGCATCCCTAATGCTGCTACTACTAATAAATATTGATAAATCTTTATTTTTAAAAGAATAATCACAATTGTTTTCTTTTTGATTTCAACAGTAAACCTCTGTTGTGCAGCACCTTTTTTGGAAAATTTTTTTTCTTTTTTGAAAAGAATAAATGTAATTGTTTTATGCCTTCATCTTTTATGCCTGAGTACCAAAAAAACTAAGAACATTTTATAAGACCCAATTATTTTTTTAAAAAGGACCCTATACATTTTTATATATATATATAAATTCACCATTTGTAAACTGTTTACTGTTCTTTTTTTTTTAGAAATATAAATAGTATTTGTATTAAAACTATATTCATATTCAGAATTTAATAGAGAGCTCGTGAATTGGAATTGAATTGGGACATCTGAATCAATACGCAGCCCTAATAGTAAACAATAGTTTAATAGTTTATTCTCTGTTGGTATGGATGCTAATATAGTTATAATTGTCTTTACAGTTGTTGTTCTTGGTGTGAATAAGCCTTCTTGACATATTGTTCACATGATGCTAGTGCCAATCAGCTGTTTGTGCCCAGGATGCCCATGAGTTCCTGAGCCAGTGTCTGGACCAGCTGAAGGAGGATGTGGAGAAGATCAACAAAAGCTGGAAGAACGAGCCCTCGGCCGGAGAGGAGCCTCCGAGCCCTCAGTTAGCAGAGGAGGTGGACACCTCACGCATTTACACCTGCCCCGTTACAGTCAACATGGAGTTTGAAGTGCAGCACACCATAACATGTAAAAGGTGAATAAAAGAGGCCATGTAGTTATTATCATAGTCACGAGACAGCACATGCTGCCTGACATACTGACCCAGTCCTCTCTCGCTCTGGTGAACAGCTGTGGAGAGGTGGTGACGAAGCGAGAGCAGTTCAATGACCTGTCCATCGACCTGCCCCGCAGGAGAAAAACACTCCCTCTGAGATCCATACAGGACTCGCTAGATCTCTTCTTCAGGGTACGACACCATCACACCAGCTGTACAATGGGAATGATCCTGTTCACACCAAAATACATGTTCAGTGATTAAACATTTGAGTTTGATACATGGCTGTTAATGCGTTTGTTTGGATCAACATGAATATTTGCATGTAGTCAATAACAAATAAAAAAATCTGACTGACTGTTTGAAAACATGTAGATGCTGTTTGACTTGTTTTTGTCACTGAGGAAAAAGTAGTGAAGCACTGTACTGTCAGTTTTTTTTTGTTTTTTGTTCAACCTGTATGGCATCTATTCATTCAAATATTTTTTAAACATTGATCTGAACAGAAACCCTATGCAAAAAAACTAATTAGATTTTTGTGCTGAACATTTGTGAGCAAACCCTTTTTTGTCACTATTGAGTTTTTCTTTTTGCTAAAACCTTAATCAGTGATAACACTCATTACCCAAATGTTTTACTGTATGGTACTTCACTTTTCATTCCCTGTTGGCTTTGTGTTTATAGATGGAGGAGATTGAGTATTCATGTGAAAAATGCAGTGGAAAAGCAGCAACCGTCTCTCACAAATTTAGCAGGCTTCCCAGGTTGGGATGAACAGACACACTTTAGGTGGTTGTTTAGACTCATTTGTGGTCAATTCAAAACCTTTAAATGACTCGATCTCTCTCGCTTTCTCTCTGCAGAGTGCTGATTCTTCACCTCAAACGTTACAGCTACAACAGTCAGCTGTCTTTAAACAGCAAGCTGGGCCAACAAGTCCTGATCCCCAAATATCTCACGCTGCTCTCACACTGCACAGACGCCACACGCCCCCCTCTGAGCCTCGGCTGGAGCGCACAGACCGCCGTGTAAGACTCACTCTTGCACTGTCATTTAGTTTAGCACCCTTCATACTCACTGATGGCTGATTTTATTTCAGCTCCAGGACGCTGAAGATGTCACAGTCGGTCAACTCTTCAACACTACAGTGAGAGCAGCCCTCTGATGTGCATGCTGCGAGTATTTAGTCTTGATGCATACTGATGTGTTTTAAACTGATGGTTTACAGGAAAGCTTCTCAAAAGCCGGAGAGCTCTGGCAGCATGTTGTGTGACTCGGATGGTGAGGAGGAGCTCGTCAGAAAAGTTGGTCGCAAACATCATTCAGAAGATGACAGGACTGAAGAGGTGAGAACAGCTTTGTATTTTGAATGGATTGTTTGAATCGGTCCACGTGGCATTTGTGGATCAAAATGGTTATTTTGGATACAGCAAGCTACAATCTACAAAGGTGTCATGTTACTATATTAAACGCACTAAAATATATTAGATAAAACCTGAACTTGTCATTTTCTAATTTAAGCTGAAGCACTAAAATAAAATAAAAGCACTGAAAAAAAATTTAAAAATCTAAACTGAAAATGAATTTTAAATTAATCAAAAAAAGATATTGCTTATATAATACTAAAATTACATTGGCAGTTGTAAAGAGTGTAGATTGTGTAAGGTGTTGAACTGACATCCTAGAATTTCAAACTTAAACATTCGACAAATTTAGATCTTAGAAAAGTTTGGGGTAGATCTGATTCAGAAAAGTCTCCTCTGCTCACCAAGACTGCGTTTGTTTGATCGAAAATAGACAAAAACTGAACAATTTTGAGATTATCACAATTTACAAAAAAAAATTATATTAAAAACTAAAGCTGTATTTTCTGCATCATTACATCAGTCTTCAGTGTCACATGATCTTTCAGAATCTGATTTAGTGCTCAAACTTGTTAAATGGTTGTGCAACTTAGTAGTTTTTTTTTCAGGATTCTTTGAATAGAAATTATATTTCTTAAAAGTGGGAAAGAAAAACGCAGTGACCCCAGACTTCTAAAGGAAACGTATGTGACCAGTTTGCACCTCACATCGAACCTCTCTTTTGTTCTCAGGTGCAGCACAGTGCACAGGTGGAGCACTCTGAGTTTAATGCAGTCAACGATGATGAGATGCTAGCAGCTGTGCTAGAGTCGAGTCGTCACAACACTAGTTTGTCTGGATGCCCTGATGACGTGCCGACCAGCAGCCCAGACACAGGGTTTGGAGATGCAGACGGCCAGGACTTGACTCCTCATTTGGAGCTTCTGGATGCAGAGAAACAGCCTGCAGGTGACTGGTGTTGACTAGATGTCATGTTTATATTCCCAGCTAGAGATGCACCGATCGATCAGTCTCACTTTCTGATTTCAAGTTGATCCATTTTGTTATCAGAGGCACATGCAATAACGTCACGTTAGCCGCGCAGTCTCGCTGTCTACTCTCTGACGACACCTTCTCTCTCACATGTCTCATTCGCTCCGGTTAAATAGTGCTTGTATTGCACATTATTATAGTCTTTTCTGCAGGTCTTGTGCTTCCACCAAAGGCGTGAGAACCATCACTGATCTATTAGCAGAGCCCACAAGCCGCATCTCAAACAGCTTGTGAGCCACAAATAGTGGCTAACTGTGCTAAAATGTTCAAATACATATAAAATTTTCAAAATGCCCATCTTGGCGAGTATCCAGTTAAACACAGTCAGTTTTCAAACGTTAAATAGTTGAGAGAGAACGTGTGTTGTGTAACAGTATATTGGGTGAGTGGATAAACTCTTAAAGGGACCGCTGTCCAATATTCCTGCTGATGTCTCATGTTAATCAAAGAACAAAAGACAAAGAAAACCACTTTCTGCTCCTGACTGAAAACGTTTTTTAACTTTAAGGGTTAGCATTCATTTGTATTACATTTTTAAAAATGACTACAGAAATGTACTTTGATAATTTACATTTACTTTACTTTCTGTAGTATTTCTTACCTGAATAAAACCGTTTCATAGCTCTCTCTTTTTTCTATTGCATTTATTTGTGCTTTTTTTTTGTTCTTATTTTATTAATTTATGTCTCTTTTTTTTTTTTTTTTTTTCTTATGAAAATAAACTTTGCATTGAAGAAAAGTAGATTTTTGTTTATGCTGTCAATATTATACCTCTTAGAGAGAGAGAAAAAAAAGGAACCGGCAAAAATCGGTATCGGCAGATCACAATAACAAAAAAATCCGAAGTCTGAATTTGTGAAGAAAATTGCAATAGGTGCATCTCTGTTTCTGGCCCACAAGGTCTAGAGTAGTGTTTGGTTTGTGTCTAGATGCCCTGGAGTCTCTAGATCTGACCATGGATGAGAATAAGGAGAACCAGACGCCTGAAGGAGTGCAGGGAGAGCTGGACTGGGTGCAGCAGTACAGTTTAGATCAGGAGCGAGAGGAACAGGAACTGCAGCAGGCCCTCGCACAGAGCCTGCAGGAACATGTGAGGAATCCAGCACTAAATTCTGCATTTTATGAATTTATTAAGATTGTAATCATAATAATACTTGAATTGTGGAAATTGATTTTTACACTTAATCTATTGATTTTTTTTTTTTTTTTTACCTCTAGTATTGTCTAATTGGTTTAAATTCTCCCTCAATTTGCATTTGTGTGTTTATTTGCTGATAAACTGAAACACAGACAAACGAAGAGATCATTATGCATCACATAATTTGGCAAAGAATTATAATTGAACTTATTACAGCTAAAAAAAAATCCTGGGGGGTGGGGGTCAATCTCACTGAAACTCAGTAACGTATGCAGGTCATATTTCACCACACAATCAAAGCAACATAATTATGGCGTGTTTTGAATCTAAAACATTTTAAGGACAGTTTTAAAATGGTGATAAATTTAAAATAGAGGAGATATCTGAAGTAAAACAAACGACAAAAAAAGACTTGGAAGAGAGAATCTTAAGTTTTACTGAGCCAAAAGCTTTTCCAGTGTTGTTCATCGTTGACGTCAGCACAGCTTAACTGATGATGATAATGACTGTTGTTCAGTGAATATTATCTGTTAATTGCACAGGAGGCGAGAGAGATGAGGGAAGATGACGATCTGAAGCGAGCCACTGAGCTCAGCCTGCAAGGTCAGTATGACACACCCAGAACATTGTGTTGTGTTCTGTCTCACATTATCTTTATTAGTGTGAATGTTTTTGTGTGCTGTAGAGTTTAATAACTCTTTGCCGGAGCTGCTGTGCTCCGATGATGACTCTGGGAACGAGGATGGTCTGGATATGGAGTACAGTGAGGCTGAAACTGAAGAGCTCAAGAAGAACGCAGAGGTGAGTCGGAGACCCTCGTGCACTTTAAGAAAGTGGCATTGGTTTTACTGATGGTGTAATGAATTGTTCCCCAGACTGGAGAGCTCCCGAACTCCTTCAGACTCATCAGTGTGGTCAGTCACATCGGCAGCAGCTCGTCATCAGGTACTGACGCCTTTTAGCTTCATGTTGTTTTTCATTGTGGGCTAAGTGCAGTAAGCTTCATCAGCTGCTGTTTGTCTCTTTCCTCCTACAGGGCATTACATTAGTGATGTTTATGACATGAGGAAACAGTCCTGGCTCACATACAATGATCTGGACGTCTCCCGCACACAGGAGTCCACAGTTCAGAGAGACCGTGACCGGAGCGGATACATCTTTTTCTACATTCACAAGTAAGTATAAATATTGTTGTATTCAATATTTATAAGTATATAATGTATATAAGTATAAGTATTGTTGTGATCTGACGAGACGTCTTTGTGTCCAGAGATGTGTTTGAAGAGCTGTCTGAGCTGGAGAAGGCAGGAGGGAACAGTGATGCCAGTCGCACCGTGCTGCAGCCGCTATAAACGCTCTTAACATCCCATTCGGGTGTATCCTCCTGCTGATGAACAGCTGAACTGAGCCAGGGGTAAACGTGACACCCTTCATCAGTACTACTGAAGACCGTACACACACCTACTTTTTCTATTTCTCTTTCACTTTTCCCATTGCTCCCTGTGAAATACTGTTGCCGTTTCAGATGTAGACTTACAGCTAGATGGGTAAATGTTCTAGAAACTCGTAGGTACAAATGTTTATGGGGAAATGCAAAGAAAATAAATATAAAAAAGCATTTGGGGAGTTGAAGGTGCTTTTATACATTTTTTGTCGTCTTTCGTTTAAATATTTTGTTTTGCCTTTATGAAAAAACCCTCTGGTAAACTTGTGCATTAAGAAATATTGAGAACTTGTTCTCTATAAATTTTGATTTATTTTTCCCCAAATTTTAGATTGCCTTTTCCATCTATTGCATATAAAATGTATTGTAGTATATGTTTGGGTGGAATATGGGGTGTCCGTCTTGTTTGATATGCAGCTGAAAATGTGGTGCAATATTTGCTTGGCCATTTGGCTTTTATATGACCTATAGCGATGAAGAGAGACTTGGAATAGTATTGATTTATATTCAAGTCTTTACTGATGACTGTTGGTTGTTTTATTCTTCTTTTATAAACGTAAATCTAACAAGCTCGGTGGAATTGATGTAGCTTGTCTTTTTTTTTTTTTTTTAAAGATTCTTTATGCCTCTCCACACCTACAGACCTAATAAAACAATAGTTTTCCTTCTCTCTAGAGCTTTACAGTGTGAAGTTGCACAGCCATTGTGTAGAATGTCTGTCTTCAGAAAGACACATGAAAAATGTTCACACACCTTTACTGAATATAGGAAGCATCCGATGAGAGTGCTTCACACATCAGATTATTTATTTTAGATCTTGTTCACTGTCTGATTTGTACTGTACTGTTGTTCTCATTTTCCATGTCTTTGGCAACCACTTTATTCATGTTTTGTGTTTTGATCATCCGAGGAGGTTCATGGAAGAGTGGGTCTTGTATGTATGATGTTCTCTGAAACAGTGGTATAAGCTCTACTTAATTGATTAGTATCCAGTCTTTGACTTCCTTAAACATTTTAAATAAAATTTATTTAGGAGAAAAAAAATCAACCGTGTTTCATTGGTTTTAATTCCAGATTCAGAACTACTTGGTAGTGAATGTGCCTTCCTCCCTTATTTCAGCCCAAGAGCGTCACATGTCCTATGTGCATCTCTTAGTGAGTGGCTCGAGGTGGCTGCCTGTTAGCCTGTTGAACTCGCTGAGAATGTAACTTTCTTTCTGCTGCATCTGTCAAAAAAGAAAACTATTAATAGACAAGGAGAAAGGGGGAAAAAACATTTGACTCAAAAGTCCAGCTAGTACACAATGCCTTTTTTGACACAAAGTAGTGACTTTAAAACCTTAGGTTTGGATATTTTTGCTAATTGTGTACGTCTAACTAAAATTCAGTTATATTTGCTTTTTAATAGCTTTTGGGTAAATAGTGCACACAATAAAAAAAAGATTAGGACAATTGTCAACTAATGGAGGTAGAAAATTTCCATAGTATTTCATATGTAATCATAAATCATAGAGAAAGTCACTTAAAATCTCAAAACTAATACTGTGAAAACCATTTTGAAATCAGACAATTAGTTACAATGGAGTTCTACTTTAAAATCTTAAAGCGGTCTCCTCCTTAATGAGTGGCAAGTGATCTTACAATCTATTATGGGATTTTGCAAACATAATGTCTAAATATTTCATAAATTGTCTTTTTTTGTGGGTGGGTGGTTGACTGTTAAGGTGTTTATGTAATAGAAAAGTAAACCTCTGAGAAGTATTCACTGGAATGACAGGTTTGACAACTGCTGCCCCTTTACTCTAAGCGAAATGAATACTGAAAAAATATTTTTCTCTACAAGATGGGGGCCTGACAGAAAAAGTTCGGAAACCACTTATTTAGCATGTAGCCTGTCATTTAGAGATGTGTTTCTCACCCTGAAGGCATCGGCATGACTGATATGCAAATATTTCTTAATACACTGAAATCCAACATGGCTATTTTAATAAATCCACCACACAGTGTAAAGGGAATACTACTGAATATAAAGTTGAGAATCACTACTTGATAGTTTTCTCTTTTGGTTTTGTTCCTACAAGCAGCTTGTATATTTCCATAAACCATCAAAGACAAGCTACAGCCACTCCTCTCCTGAAACCTGTCCCACCTCAATCCAGTCCTCTTCAGTTTCATGTCTGTATCCCAGTAAGTGACAGATGCCATGAGCAGTCACCACCTGCGCAACACCACAGAAAACCATGTTGTTAAACCTTCGTGACATCCTGCCAGGCTGCAGATATAAATGTGCTCAGACTACACATATCTCTTACTGTAAGTGCTTCATGAAGTTCCTGGGAAGTTTCTTTACACCGGTGCTTTACATACTCTACACCCAAGAAGATGTCGCCTAAGTTATACTCATCTCTTTGGAGGGCACATGGGATTTTGCCAGGCCTCAGATCCTTTGGAAATGAAACACACTTTATTTTCCTTTAACTGCTCAGACATGGGTTACTTCCACTGCTACCAAAAACTGACATGCTTTAGCCACCTGTCAATGGCCAATGTTTATATACAGGTGCTGGTCATATAATTAGAATATCATCAAAATGTGTATTTCACTACTTCCATTTTAAAAAGTGAATATCATTGTATATCATATTCATTCATTACACACAGACTGATATATTTCAAATGCTTCAGTATCTCAGAAAATTAGAATATTGTGAAAAGGTTCAATATTGAAGACACCTGGTGCCACACTCTAATCCACATGGTGCAAAGAGATTCACAAAGAGTGGACTGCAGCTGGAGTCAGTGCTTCAAGAACCACTACACACAGACTTATGCAAGACATGGGTTTCTGCTGTCGCATTCCTTGTGTCAAGCCACTCTTGAACAACAGACAGCGTCAGAAGCGTCTCACTTCAAAAAGGACTGGACTGCTGCTGAGTGGTCCAAAGTTATGTTCTCTGATGAAAGTAAATTTAGCATTTCCTTTGGAAATCAGGGTCCCAGAGTCTGGAGGAAGAGAGGTACATAATCCACGTTGCTTGAGGTCCAGTGTAAAGTTTCTACAGTCAGTGATGGTTTGCAGTGCCATGTCATCTGCTGGTGTTGGTCCACTGTGTTTTCTGAGGTCCAAGGTCAACGCAGCTGAAGTTTTAGAGCACTTCATGCTTCCTCTGCTGACCAACTTTATGGAGATGCAGATTTCATTTTCCAACAGGACTTGGCCCCTGCACACAGTGCCAAAGCTACATGTACCTGGTTTAAGGACCATGGTATCCCTGTTCTTAAATGACCAGTAAACTCGCCTGACCTTAACCCCATAGAAAATCTATGGGGTATTGTGAAGAGGAAGATGCGATATGCCAGACCCAACAATGCAGAAGAGCTGAAGGCTACTACTATCAGAGCAACCTGGGCTCTCATAACACCTGAGCAGTGTCACAGACTGATCGACTCAATGCCACACTGCATTGCTGCAGTAATTCAAGCAAAAGGAGCACCAACTAAGTATTGAGTGTTGTACATGCTCATACTTTTCATTTTCATATGTTTCATGTGGCCAAGATTTCTAAAAATCCTTTCTTTGTATTGGTCTTAAGTAATATTCAAATTTTCTGAGATACTGAATTTGGGATTTTCCTTAGTTGTCAGTTATAATGATCAAAATTAAAGAAATAAACATTTGAAATATCAGTGTGTAATGAATTAATATTATATAAGTTCAACTTTTTGAATAGAATTAGTGAAATAAATCAACTTTTTGATGATATTCTAATTATATGACCAGCACCTGTACAAGAGAATAGTCCAAAATTAGGCCAAGTACTTCCTCTTGTCGATGAGAAGAAAGTGTATAGCCATGAAATCAACCTTGAGAGCGCTTGTACCTCGTAGAACGGGAACGACAGCACGTCTGTGGGCTGGTTGTTTTTCCTGTAGAGGTTGTTGATGTGTTGAATCCTGCGGTTGTCCACACAGATGATGCCCAGGTCAAACCTCTGGACCCCGAAGATGTGTCTCAGGACCTCCACATCTCTGCGCAGTTTGGCGCGTCTCAGGGGAACCACGCTCTGAAGATTCCGCAGAACTACACCCATAGCGAGAGTACAATTAAATAGAATAAATACAAATTATAACCTACAAAACCCAACCGGTTTTTTCACAAGGTGAGCGTCTCAAATAGAAATGTGTAAACGCGTTGTTCACAAAAAGGATAGAAATCTCTCTTCATATTAATTAGATTTCAGTGAACATACAACAATATAACGATAATTTAAATAAAAGTTCTATGGTCCCGAGTTTGCCCTGACCGGTAATTTTGAAACTGAAAGTGCGCATGCGCCAAACTGTTCATTCATACATGTGGACGGGAAGTTGGGGAAAAGTGTCAAAATAAAAGTTCTGTCATTTTTTGATCAAAATCTGAAAGATTGAATAACATATTGTTGTAAAAACCTTTAAGTATGCATTTTTACAGCATGTTTACCTGTTTCATATAATTTGGTATTTATTTCGAATGCGCAGTGACGTTAGCTCTCTCACAGGAAGCAGTAACTTTAACTGAACTTCCGGGAATTATTGCGCGTTCGTGTTGGAGGTCACTTTGCTATAGTAGAAAAGGTAATTATGTTGCTATTTAACACATTTACAAAATGTGTACATTGGTTTTCGTCTAATTTAACGTTAGTTTAAGCTGCAGGCAGGATTTATTTGCTACTGATTTGCAGTTGTCATAAGCTGCTGGTTCGCTTGTGTTGTTTTTGTCTTTACATGACTTCACTGTTTACTTTTATTCAGTTATTGTTTAACACGACTGAACAGCTAATTCATGAAACGAAACCATTGAAGTGCAACTAAACTGACCCGTTGCAATCTCAAAATATACATGTAACTACCCTTAAACACAAGCTTTGGCCTGTATATTAACCACACGGTTTGTGTGTTTCTCTCTCTTGAACAGACTCGTCCTTAAGCTTTTTAGTAGAAAGATTCAGGTGAGTCAAGAGATTTTAACTGGACCCAGTGAAAGAGACACTAGCTACTCAATTCTGTGCATGATGTGTGATGCATAAATAACTGTGAGATTTCTTCAGCAGCAGTCATGGGTGGGGATCATGGACATGGCAAGCTGTCCATGCCGGACTACAGAGTGTGGAAGTGGGAAGGAACGCCGCTGGAAGCCACCCAGCAGAGACTCGCTCGGAGAGGACTCCGGGACCCCTGGGCTCGGTAACATCAGACTCTTTCAGATATTTACTCCTGCATTGTTTACCTGGAGCTCTCTGTAGCATGCACATGATATTATTACTGTATCTGTATCGGCCCTATGTATTGTGATAAGAATTATATAAACGAGTTAAAGGAATAGATCACCCAACAATGACAGTTAGCTGAAAGTGTACTCCTCCTTTGGGTCATCCGTGATGTAGATAAGTTTGTGTTTTCATCAGAACAGATTTGGAATAATAGTATTCCATCACTTTCTCAACAAGGGATCCGCTGCAGTGAATGGGTGCCGTCAGAATGAGAGTCTCTGAACAGCTGATAAAAACATCCCAAGCAATAATCCACACGACTCCAATCTTTGGAGTTGAAAAGCTCCATGTTTGTAAGAAACAAATTCATCCATCAGTAAATATTCCGTAATAACTCCATTCTTCAGTGAAGAAGTCCGTCCTTTGTTGTCCTTAACTGGTGTATTTGATTAGAACAGTTTTTGACTGTTTTCTCTTGTAACTGGTGCTTGATCAGACGACCCTTTTTGAATGGAGAAAACAATATTATGGATAAAAGTATTTTAGCCATAAACAACAATTAATTGGATGTTTTTTTTGTTTTGTTTTTTTCCAAACCTGAACTTTTTTCCTAATTCACACAACATTAACTAATGGACTCGAGTGGTGTGGATTATTGTGATTGTTTTTATCATCTGTTTGGACTCTCATTCTGACGGCACCCATTCACTGCAAAGGGTCCATTGGTGGGCAAGTGATATAATGCTACATTTCTCCACATCTTTTCAAATGAAGAAACAAACTCTTCTACATCTTGGATGGCCTGAGAAAATTTCACAAGTTTTAATTTTAATGAACTAAATTGAAAAATGTATTAATACTAAATTTATTAGCCCCCCCCCCCCTCAATTATTATTATTTTTTTATAAAATTTATAAAGTGATTCTCTTATTGTGACTTCTAAGCCATCGTTTCAGTACATTCCGCCAAGTATTTAAAAAAATGTAGATAAAAATGTTTAATATGTAAAACTTTTCTGTACATTTGGCTTCAGCAGTAGTTTATTTTTCTAAAACATGACATTATGAAAGCTAAAAAATAAAGTACTAAAGGATGACAATTTGTGTTTTTGCAGGAATGAGGCGTGGAGATATACGGGCAGCTTTGGCGTCCCAGTCACCTTCCGAGATGTTCTCCTCCGTGGATTTAAGACAGGATTCGCAGCGTTTGCAGTGGCACTGGCAGTGGAGTATGCTTTCTTCCCTCCGAAGAAGTCTGAGCACTAATAGCGTGGCCAAAGCTCAGCTGAACCAGTCGCCGCCGGACTCTGTGTTTGCAGCAGGTGTTCAGCCTGTTGTTGTCTATCCATGAAGACATTAGCCCATGAAAGGCTTCCTAATACCTGTGTTCATTCATTGTTATGATTCCCATGACTAGTATGTAAAATAAATATAAATTAATTGAATTGGGCTGAGTATGTTTGTTGTTTGTTCATTGGACATTGCATCATCAGAGTCAAATGCTATTCTTTATAGATGTATATATGCCAGTGATTTGCATGCAACATTTTCTGAATATGAAAAGAGTTAACATGGTTGCAAATCTAAGATAATGTTCTGACTGTGACGTCCTTAATGCCCTCAATAATGTACTGCTGTGTGCTTATATATATATATATATTTAGTATGTATGTATTTTTTGCTTTGTTGTGCACACTGAGGTATGAATCAAAAGGATTGTGGCATTGCACAGATGCTGGTAATTAGATTGGAAGGTTAATATTTAATTGAATGGGGAAACTTGTGTGTAAAATGCTACATTTTAACAGCTACATGAATCATTTTGGTCATCTAAATTTAGTTTGTTGACTTCTCTTCTAGCTAAATGGGAACAGCTGCCAGAAGAGGAACAGTAACCAGATATTAGATGATTAGCTTATTAAACACTTAATCTTAATAGACATAGTTTTCTAGTTTTTCATATCCAGTAAGTTTTTGGTTGCAGTTTTATGTGATGTGAAGTTTAGCGTGTAAATGTCAACTAAATATAACGTTTTATTGGAACTAAATGCAAGTGTATTACAGTTTCGTACAACTGTTGTCAGATATTTTAAAGCATGATGTGCTGTTTAAATTATCATCTAGGCCAAGAGAAATTAGAATATGAAGATATGTACAGTTTGTTCTCTCTCTCTCTCCACAATTTATGTCATAAAAAAGCGACCAACAAAAGATACTATTTTAAAAAGACCAAATGTAAACACGACGTGCATTCCCCGCCCACTTCCTCTTTTTTTTTTTTTTTTTTTTTTTTTTTATTAAACTTCAATATACAAGTACAACAAGTACAGATTTTGTGTACAAACAGTAACAATCACGCCAGGGGAGAAGACAACTAAGATAACATACAATAAAAGAAGAAAAAAATAAATAAAAAAACAAATCATACAAATGCATTGTAAAGCAGAAACATTGTATGTGACCTAACAGCTTTCTTATTCGTAGAGCAGGAAATGGAGGAGATGTATTGTTTTACATTAACGGAAAGTTCAATAAAGGTAGGTTTCTTATTCTGGAATTTCGATTTATGAATGTAAAACTTGGTCAAAATAATAATTAGATTGATTAGATAAAACTCAGAGGTAAAGTTCATGTCATGGGTAACAAAACCAAACAGTACATTTTTGCCCACTTCCTCTTTTCTCTTTCCTTTCCGAGTAAATTGCGTCACTGGAATCTCTGTGAATTACCGCTATCTCTCATTCAGTCAGAAGAACAGATCTCTTGAGGTAAGGCTTACAGTTCTGTCTTTTTTATTCGAGAATAAAGAGATATTGACTTAATCTCCACATAAAACACGTAGCAGTTTTTTAAGAGTGCTCACAAAACTTTACCGCACTGAAGCTTATCATAGTTCAAGAATCATAACCATATAGTATTGTCATTTGTAACTATACGTTATAACTATATACGCTATAAATGCGCCTAAAGATATTGTTAAAATAGCTTCAAAAATAAATGATGATATAAAGTCTTAATCTTAACCAGAATATAGGCTACGATATTTATTTAATGCAATAAATGATAGGTAATATGTAACGTAATGCTATTTTGGCAGAAACGCTCGCTGTTTATTAGGCTATTATTATTATTATTATTATTGTGATAGACGAATATCGTAGTATAATGTAGATGGGTATCATGTGAATATACATATAAACGAAACACCCCTGCACTGAGTCAGATCCTGCTGTTATGCTTTGGCTTGTACATTTTCAAATGCCTTGTAATTGTGAAAGTAATGACCTCACTCACTTTAACACATTACAAGAAATACATTTAATACAAGAAATGAATGCTGCCTACTCTAAAACCCTAAACGTTTGTAATTGTACTAAATTCCCCATTTAAGAGTGGTTCTTCTTTTTAATAATGGCAGTGTTTGTCCTCATCAGGGTCATTCTGGAGCAGAATGTCGAGCCTGTATCACACTATCAGTCAGATCACGGATGAGCTCAGCACTGATGAATGCAAGCGCATCTCTTACCTGTGCGGCGCTCTTGATACGGACAAGTTCTCTACAGACCCCAGAGGCATGTTACAATCTGTGCTGTGCCAGATGAGGATGGATTACGTGTTTCTCATGGAGCTCATTCTGAAGATAAAGCGCTATGATCTGCTGCGAGAAGTGCTGAGCACCAACAAGAGCACGGTTGAGGGGCTGCTGAAAAACAGCCATTCTGTGTCAGAATACAGGTAATGCCCCCTCTACGAATCTTAATGTATGCACAGTGCGGGGTTTTTAAGAGGAGGTTTTAACCTGGACGTTGTGTTTCTAGAGTGCTGATGGTTGATGTTAGTGAGGACATGGACACAGAAAACCTGAAGTCCTTGGCATTCTTACTCAGAGGCACTTTACCAAAGCACAAACTGGAAAATGTCCAGGTACGATGAACTGGAAGCTCTGTTCTTCATGTGTCGAACTGAAATGTTTCATGTCTGGGGCTGAAATGAGTTTTTTTGAACATGCACTCGCAGAGTTTTTTAGACATTGTGGTGGAGCTGGAGAAACTCGACCAGCTCTCCAGTGAGAAGATGGACTTGATCAAACACTGCCTGAGGTCCATCCATAGGGCCGATCTAGCTAAAAAGATCAGTCACTACCAGCAGACAGGTAAGAAATGCCAGCTTCATGTTGTTATTGATGTTTTTGTAGATGCAACCAGATAATACACTCTAATTATTAGACCTGTTCTCTCATGCAGAGGGTTTAGGCTACAGTATGTCATTAACATGATACAATCTGAGAAAAAGAAGTTACAAAGCTGTCACCAGGATGTAGCCTTAGCATCATATACACCCCTAAAGGGTGGGTTTTTAGTCATTTAAAAGTACATAGTAGTTCCCTTTGGAAAGTTACTGCCCATGTGAAAGAGTCATATCAGTTCCTCTTTCCTACTTAGCCTTTTTTGGTAGTACTTTCTGTTGTGTCATCACTATTAGGAAATGAACCTTTCGTTTTCTTTTTTTAAATAACTGAAAACCGCTTTCGCAGTGCTAATGACCAAACAAGGATCTTCACCTCCGGACAGACTGATGTTCTGCACGACGGCATCGGTGAGATTCAATTTGGTTGCTTTGTCTCACTTCAGATGTTTCATATTTCCATAATCTTTACTTCAATTTGAATGTTTGCATCATTCACAGCCGAACAGCTCATTCAGTGTCTCATCAGCTTCCTGTAATGTCTGGCCAGTTTCCAAACTCTGTGGTGAGTTCATTCAAAAATGAGACAGATTGAGGAAATACTCTACCAGTCAAACATTTGGACGAACCTCTCATGGTCTCTTTATTGTTTAAAAAAAAAAAAATTATATATATAATATAATATATGATACTAATACCGGAAATTGTGGGATATATATATATATATATATATATATATATATATATATATATATATATATATATATCCCACAATTTCCGGTGTTAGTATCATCAAATTAGAGTCATCAAAACGAGAAAAAGTTTTCAGTATTAGAGTCATCAAAACTAGAAAAAGCACATGAAGGTATGGCAAACATTTTATGCAACCAAAAATCTTAATAATCTTAATATTTTCACTACACTGTAGAAAAATAAATTGTTGAGAAAAGTTCAAAGCAACATTATTCATTCAGATTTTCAGAAAGCGACTGGTGTTATATTTGTGACTCATCTGAAAAATATCCTAAATATGTGTATTTAATCAGGTTTGCCTAACACCTGACTGCTAGAGTGCACTGTGCTGCGTAATTGTATAAATATTTATATCTGTTTATCTATCTATCTAAATGTTATTTTATCTATTGTCTTTTCTTTTTATGAATTAATTGTATTTTTTTATTTTTTATAGATAAACCGACCGCAGTGAAGAAGAAACTACTTGGCACTAGCTCTTATTGTCAGGTAATTTAAATAAATAAATAAATACATATTTAATGAAATGCATATCATGAATTTTCGAATGAATCTGAAATATGTTTAATATGCTTTTAAGATGTACTGTATATCGGTTCAATGTAAGGAGCACTGATGCTCAGCTAGTTCATTATGAAACTAAAGGTTTCATTTCTTTCAGTTACAGTTTTCTTACATTTAGGGTGTTATTTGGTTTACTATTTATTATTTTAAGTAATAACAACATTTCCTAGTAACGTGTTATGGGTGCAGACTCCAAATATAAGTGAAATTGTTACTGTGGGTGAAAATGCCAGTGTGGAAGATTGTTATCAAGTGATGAATGTGGTCAAACCACTGACGTACAGTAAGAGATCAGTGTTGATATGATCTGTTTGATCTGCAGCAGCAGGAAGTGTACAGCATGCAGAGTGATCGCAGAGGAGTGTGTTTAATCATAGACTGTATCGGCACTGAAGCAGGTGAGAAATGTACTTTACACTACTGGCTGGTAAGATCTTCTATTTGAAGACATTTATAAAGTGCCATTTATTCCTGTGATATATTCTGTATTTTCAGCATCATCATCGCTCCAGTCTTTTGTGTCACATGATCCTTCAGAAATCATTCTGATATGCTAATTAGCTGCTTATTATTATTATTAGTGTTGAAAACTGTTGTGTTGCTTACTATTTTTGTAGAAACCATCATTCTTTTCAGGATTATCTGATGCATAGATGTTTCAAAAGAACAGCGATGTTTAACTGAAATAGAAATCTTATGTAACAATGCCTTTACTGTTACTTTTGATCAAATAAATGCATCCTTCATGAATAAAAGTATTAATTACATGTGTAGTTGAATGGGAATGAGCCATTTCTATTTACTAATTGCAATGCATTTCTATAACTATTATTAAAGCAGAGTTTATTTGTATTTTTAAAACTGAGCTTGAAATTGAAAGTCAATTGAATGTATATGTCTGTTTGGTGATTAGTACCACTTAATTGTGAAAGAAATCACATTATCCTCTAGTAATGGCTTCTCTTTTCCTTACAGATGAGCTGGAGCAGATATTTAAGGCCTTACACTTCTGTGTGATCACGCACAAGCTGCTGAGTGTGAGAGACGTGCAGTCCACTCTGAGGGAAGTGGCTCATCAGCAGGGTCACTATCGAGCGTCTGCGTTCATCTGCTGCGTCATCAGCCGAAGCCGCTCGTCAGAGCTGCTGGCCACTGACTCTCACGGCCCAGGACTGAACCTGGACACTGTCAGACGCCTCTTCACCTCAGACTCCTGCCCGGGCCTGGCAGGCAAGCCTAAACTCTTCTTTATCCAGAGCTATGAAGAGTCCGAGGCTCAGAGGTGTGCTGGGTGTATGGGGTGTGGAGATGAGGAGGGTGGACAGCTGGAGACAGACGCACCTGGGCTCTTATGCTGCAAGAGGACTGTCCCGGTGGACGCGGACATCTTCTGGAGTCACTGCTGGACTAAAGGACAACAGCTGGAGGTGCCAAACCATCGGTCTGTGTACCTGAAAGCCTTGAGAACCTCCTTAACTCAGGGACAGAAAAGGTAAGACTAATGCTTTGAAATATTTAGAATTACACTACTGGTCAAAATATTGGAATGATTATGATGTGTTTTTAAAATGACATTTATTCCTGTGATGCAAAGCTGAATTTTCAGCATCATTACTCCAGTCTTCAGTGTCACATGATTCTTCACAAATCATTCTGATATGCTGCGTTGCTGCTCAAGAAACATTTATCATTTTCAATGTTACAGACAGTTTTTGTTTTAAATAAATCCCGTTCTTTTGAATTTTTTTCATCATAAAATCCTGAAATATCCATCACAAAAATATTAAGCGGCACAACTGTTAATAATAATAACACATGTTTCTTGAGCAGTAAATCTGTATATCAGAATGATTTCTGAAGAATTATGTGACACTGAAGACTGGAGTAATGATTCTGATAATTCAGCGCTGCATCACAGGAATACATTACATTTTACAGTATATTCAAATAGAAAAGAGTTATTTTAAATTGTAATAATATTTCACAATACTAACTGATTAATAATACAATTATTCCAAACATTTTTCTGTAATCATATAGTATACTGCATAAATTAGATTGCATATTTCTATATCTCTATCGGCTGTTTTGGACGCAGGGATTCATGGATTGATTGATTTTATCTCTGAGCGTTATGTAAGTATCACTAATTTCTATTTTTATTCTTTTCAGGAGGACTCATTTGGTAGACTTGCACATGGCGGTGAACCGTGCAGTATATGAACACAATCACAAATCTCCAGAATCCTCGTACTTTTTAAATCTGAGACACACTCTCAGGAAGACAGTCTATTTGTCTTGATTCTGTCACGAACCCTTACGTTTAAGTGAAGGTAGATGACTATTCAAGAACATCTGCTGTTTGAGTGGATGACCATCATAATGATGTCTCTATGAATTGTATCAATTATGATTTGCAGTATTTCAGTAAATAAGTCTCAGGTTTTGTTGTTGTAGTTTCCTATATTGTCCACATGTTGGCAGTGTAGTCCAGTGTTGACACCACGTGTTAAACTTGCTTTTAAAACCAATATTTTTAATAAAACCAATCATGTATGTAATTTAATTGAATACATTGGCAAAAGAAAGTTTTAACAAAAGTCCCAAATAATATTAAACTATTTGAATAATAGCTCCAGAAAGCCACAGTGTAGTCACAGAAAACTGTATGACGCATCAACGTTAGGCTACATTATAACTCAAAGAGAGACCTGGGATTCAATCTTTTGAAATGCAGGTTTATTATTCAATTCTGTTTATCATTATATTTTATATGCATGTTTATTGTCATAACGTGTGCTTATGTTTGGCATTTAATAAAATTGGTGCTATTTGTATACTTCTTGAAGTGTGAAGAATGACTCAGCATTGAATAAATACCAGGCTTTACTAAAGCATTATATTAAAAATCCGGTAACTTTATCTGACTTTTTTTTGTTGTTGTATGTTTCCAACTTCTTGCTTAACTAGCAAAGATGTGCATTTTAAAAGAAAGAAAAAGTCAACCCTGTTACTGTCATAACTGAAATTATTTCCTTTTTTAAAAATAATAACATTAAGAAACAGCCTCCTCAAAGCCAAGTATAGTTTTTTTTTCTCATGTTTTCAATTTGACGTTCAACCCCGTTACCTTGGTTTTGTCAGGAGCTGATTACTGAAAAGGGGATATTTGTATTATCAGCTTGTTCTTTCTAATAAAACCCATGTGTCATGACCTTGAGCACAATGTTGACTGAATGAATTAAACCACTCCTCCTGTTACTGTCAACCCTGTTACCATAAACCCTGTTACTTAAGGGCGTAGCGGTATTTTGATAAACTGTTTACATTTAGCTTCAAGTGTCACAGTGCATATTTATTAACATTTGGCCCATGCTATAAATAGATATACATTATTTATCTGATAGAAAGCGTAGAATCTGAAAGAGATGTACTTCAATAAACACATACAAAAGGCATAATACTTTATTATAAAGAGAAAAGGCTGATTAAGTGTTAGCAAGAGGAGCGCAATAACAGTGGATGTCACTGGTGTGTGTGTGTGTGTGCTGGACTGACGCGCTGGATCTGTTCTCGCGCTGTTCCCAGCTGCTCTGCTGCAATGGCGAAGGTGGCGCGCTGAAGAACAGAGTTGGACGAGTTTCCCTTTGTTTTACGAAGCATTCTTCAGTCATGCACGACCGTCCAGCGCTAAATCCGGCTTGAAGAAGGGCGTGGATCTTCCATTTTATCAGCGGTCCGAGCGGCTGGGCTGTAAGCAAACGGCAGCCTATATGCAACCGCCCCGATACTTCTCACATCTGCATGCGATAAGCGACCAGCAGCAGCACCCACCCGCCCCTCTCTTTCCAGCAGCTGATCTGAGCCACAACAAGCCCTCTGGCCGGTGAGGACCTGGAGCTGTCTGAGTCGGACCCAGCTGGATCATGGCAGAGCGCAGTTCCACCGGATTACTGATGATGATGCTGGACCCGTCGCCGGCGATCGCGATGACTCTCCCGGCGGAGGTGCGCGAGAAGCTGGCGGAGCTCGAGCTGGAGCTCTCCGAGGGTGAGTCGCTGCTCTTCCATCTCCATGCCACGTTTTAGAGATCAGGGTTGCATCAGATTTCATATGAAAAGGGTTCATGCGTTATTATTGACGCATGCTGTTGACATACCCTTAAATACACACCTGTCCACATGCGATCTAAAATATCTGATCTGTCATCGGTATGTTTTTACGGCAACCCTTCTTTACCTATAATAGCGGTGATGAAGATGATGACAAATGTAAAGCAGGTTCACTGTTGTGTCAGCAGTGCTTCAGACCCAATAAAAGCAATGCAATATAAAGGACAACTAATACACAAAATCACATGTTGGTGTAGCCTAATAAAACTGCTGTTACTTGTGGCAAACAACAGAATCAGTTTGAGAATCATCCTATTGGTCGTGTTGTGTGTGTTTGAAGGCTCAGGAATGAATGCAAGACTTTTAGATTCATACAATTATGATTTTCAGGTTGTAGAAAACTGTATGCATGACATCTGGACTATTTGTTCCAAGCAAACTGCTCAGTATTCACAATATGCTATCTGGCTATATGGAAATTTCTGTCAAGAACAACATCATGCTTTGCATGTCATGTCCGTGCTGCAAATCTTCCCTAACAGATCGTTTGGTGATAAGAATATTGATTAAACTTGTAGGTCCTCACATATTAAGAATTTGTATCAATATATTGTCTCTACCATATTAAATCCTGACATGGAGACAAAGTCACGGATCCATTCTGATTACTATTTCTAACAAATCCCACAAGAGATTGATTAGTAAAAAACAAAACAAAACAAACAAACAAACAAGCAAACAAAAACCTTATCATATGGGCTAATATAAGATGTGCTGAACTGCAGTGGTAGTGGAACCTTTTAAACTGGAGCATGTCTTCTGTTTAAATGCACATCAGGAAGAGTTCAAACTGAACTAATTAGTCCAACCATGTGCTGTTTTCTTGAGATCTTCCAACACTTCAGTGAGGGAGGGGAATGAAAATTAGTCTATGATTTGATGACTGTTATTTTAATGAAATTCATAATTACAGGGCTGTTTTTTAAAGGGATACTCCACCCCAAAATGAAAATTTTGTCATTAATCACTTGCCCCCATGTTGTTCCAAACCCATAAAAGCTTAGTTTGTCTTCAGAACACAATTTAAGATACTTTGGATGAAAATCGAGAGGCTTGTAACCGTCCCATTGACTGCCAAGTAAATTGCACTGTTAAAGTCCAGAAAATTATTAAAGACATCGTCAGAATAGTCCATCTGCCGTCAGTGGTTCAACTGTAACGCAATGAAGTGACAAGAATACTTTTTGTACATGAAGAAAACAAAAATAACGACTTTATTTAGCAAGTCGTCTCCTCTGTGTCTCTCTGCATCACCGTAGCACCATTTTTGAGATTATGAGCAGAATGCAGGCAGCATACGTTCTTCTGTTTCAGCCGCAACACAAGGATGCGCTGTTTTCTTTCACATCAAAGTGTAAAACACATAGAAAACCTATACTTGTGGTGCCGCTGATACAAAAGAGCGTACACTATCTTGCTGCCTGCGTTCAGCTCATATTCTCCAGAATGGCGCTATACGGTGATGCGGAGAGACACAGAGGAGACGAATTGTTAATAAAGTCGTTATTTTTGTTTTCTTCACGTACAAAAAGTGACAGTAAAGACTTACATTAATACAAAAAAGCTTTTCTTTTTAACTTTCTATTCATTAAAAAAATGTATGCAGTGCTGACCTAGATTTCATTTGATTGTCTCTGGGATGGTAGCACCAGACCTAGTTTCTTAGCAGGCTGAGGGAAGTTTCACTGTTGTGGTCTTTTAAAAGAAGACAGTGAATCCAAAATTGCAGTATACTGCTGACATACTGTGTCACCGCTGAAATCTCCATTTAGTCTAAGTCTAAATTTCCTTATGTAAGTTAGATTTTTGCTTGGTTAACAAGAGGTGAACAACACAAACACAACAGGATTGCAGAAAACAGCCGAACCCCTGTCTGCTTCCTGTTTGCGTGTGCATAACTTCCTGTCCTGCACACTGTCTGATAGCCATTGTTTTCCTTTATCCTTTCATTGCTGACATCACCAGGCCCAACTCTAAAAGACCCTCAGAGAATCATATTATGCAGCGTGCTCCTTCTTAATAGGAATTTAAAAGTGAAGTGATGTTTTCTGATTTCAGCTAATTTCCTTGAAAATGAGGTTGATTCTGAATTTAAAAAGGTTGAATTTGTGTACTGCACCAAAGGTTCAAAGGTCATGTGGTATAAATTGTTCTCAACATTGTAGTTGAAATGAAGAACAGAGTGACCTAAAACTGTGGGATTTTTTTCTTTCCAAGGACACTGCTTTATTGTTATTCTTGACTAAGGATGTTCAGAGATGTTAATGGAGAATCACACTTCAAACTACAGTGCGGTTCAGGACTCTGGCTCTGAGAAACCAGCCCTGAGGCTGTTTCTCTAGTCTTTTTGAGGTTTAAATATCCATTGATGTAGTCCTGCTAATGATTTTGGATGATGGTGCAGGTGGATGAAGGAGTCATGTTTAATCACACCACATTGTTAGCTAAGTTCAGCCATAATAGATGTGTAAGTCTCAAGGGAGGCTTGATGTTCCTGAGCTGAGTGTAACAGACAGGCATATGAATAACTTTAGTGTAAATCATTCGCTTGTTTAACTGAAATGTTTTGCAGTGTATTGGCAGTAATGGAATGTAGTCTGAGTGATAGTGGCTTGAGTAGCACAATTGTTTAAGTCGTCTGTTGAATTGTGGGTTAGCTATTTGTATAGTCATGCACAGTATGTCAGTGCTATGTTATTATATTTGTTATATTAGGGTATGAGACTAGACATTTAATAATATACAGTACGCTTCTTTCCAATATTGTTACCTATAGAATAACTCTTTAAAGTCCCCATGAAATCAAAATGAAAGTTTTTTGGGTGTTAGTATCAATGTTAGTTTTAAGGTTATTTATAAGGCAGTGTGCTCCAAAACACTGACAAAATTCGCAATTAGAAGATATAAGCATTCAAAGCTTGCAGTTCATAAATTCCGCCGAAACGGCTCAACGATGTCACATTGTACTTTATCTTCTCATCAAATCTTCTGCCCAATCAAATGCTCTCTAGAATCTGAAGAGCCTGCCCCCTACACTATAAATAGACACTGAAGAGCCGGTTAAGATCAGTCAAAACTTAGTATTTCCTGTACGGTGAATAGCTCGTAGTGCACAATGTAGGTGATAGGGAACGATACAGTGTAAATAAACTTTAGATTGGTGCAAATAAGGTCTGGTTTCATGTTGTTTCATGGTAACCACAGCAGCACACATTGTCTGATCCAGACTTTGGCTCTGGTCCAGAGATGCGATCGCACGGAGAGGATCATATGCGCGAGTGGGCATATATTAAAAACTACACAGCCTCAGCATTATTATGACCACTATTTTGTTTTACTAAGAGTTTCATATTGAATCTAGGGGGTAATCTATTAGACAGTGGCTGTCAAACATGGCTTTACCAAGCTCAACGGCTCTGGCCAGAGCAGATATAAACAAAATGCTATTGGCTATTTTAAAAGGGGGACGGGGATGCTCTATGTCCTGCCCTCTCTTCCTGTTTCAGTTGAAATTACGTCACCACATAGAATAACACTTTGTGTTTCAAGGCACTTCAGGGGACCATAAGTTCATGCACACGCTTTCCCTCTCGAATGTAAACAAGGCTGACTATGCTGCATGCTTTCCCATTCTTGGGTACTCTCCAAAATGTTGGAAGATGTAACTCGGTTGTTAAATAATTTTTTTTTTCTTTGCACAAAAAAAAAAAGTATTTTCGTAGCTTCGCAAAACTGAATTTGAGCCACTGAAATCACATGAACTCACTATGTTTCTGAACCAGGGAACATTTCAGTTGCATTGCTGTCTATGGGAGGATCAGAGAGCTCTCTGATTCCATCAAAATTATGTTAATTTGTGTTTTGACAAGAGGGTGAGTAATTCATGACAGAAATTTAAATTTTGGGTGAACTAACCCTTTAAGTACACAGTCGGTTTTTTTTTTTTAGTTTTTAATGTTGTGATTGACCTCATAGCTGATTGCTTTGGCTTATAGCTTCTAACTAAAAAAAAAAAAAAAACCTTTCAAACCGAGGTCACTGAAAAAGTGTTTACATGCTGTTACACACTATAGTGATATCCTGTATACCAGTAGCTGGAGTCCATGTTTGGCTTCTCCTTAAATTAAATGCACTGATATCTGAGAATATTTTGTGGGGATTGCTAAATGAGATATCAATTGCAGTAACTCCTTTCCACTTCTAAAACAAACCCTTGTTTGTCCAATTTAAGCATAGTTCCTGATATACTTCACAGACTTCCCTGACACTTATTTTTTTTTTTCACAGTACAGGGCTGTCACAGAGAAAAGTGTGATTTCAAGACACCTTTGTCAGGAAATCCAGACATTTAGCATGTGGTTTTCCAAAAAAAAGAAATCACTTACAACAGCTTCAACTCAGATTTGAGCAGATATAATTGTGGGAGGGTCTCATCTCATCAATGAGAAGTAACATAGCATGTCCTGACATTCTCATAAGGTTTTCATGGGAAAGGTGCAGAGGCGTAAGACTTTGATCGGGGAGCCATGCAGACATGCCGAGCTGTTGACCTTGATATGGATAAGCGCTGGAGAGATGGGGCGTAAATGAGTGCAGGAAGACAAATAGTGTACATTAACTCCTGCGGCTCTGCTCTGCTCGTCCAGATAATTCATTCCCTCTCTCATTTTTTCATATCTCCACTTTCCTTCATAGCTCACCACTCTGGTTTGTAGCAATGCCTCAAAAACACATTATAGCAAAACATCTGTATGTATTGCTCAATGTCTGAAAGTGAAGGAGAGGATGTAGTCTAGCCTAACAACAGTCATATGTCAAGTCATGTGAAGAATTCAACGCAAAATGACTTCAACTAGATGGAACTCAGCATCGCTAGGTGTGTCCATTGCTAGTCCTTCCTTCTCATGTGGTCAGTCAGGCGACTGCAGGCATGTGGTGTTTTCTGCAGAATGAGAGGCATCTGGTGTAATGGTTTGAATGCTTGTGGTCAGTATTGGTTTGGTTTTGTACGTCACTATTAGGATGCAACCAATTAGATTCATTTGAGGCTGAATTTGTGCAGTTCTTTCTTACCCTTTAGAGATAGTTTAGTAACATTTAGATTAAGGAACACTTCACTATTAATTAGTTGGTTTAGCATGCATGTTTCTAGCATATTTGCTGTTTATTAGTACTTATAAAGCACATGTTAATACGTGAGCATATTCTAGATCCCTTAACTCTACCACATACCTAGGGCCCTATGAAATCCATTTTATTTTTGGCAGCGGCTATTTACTATTTAAGTGCAAATAACTATAAATTCTATTTACACTATGTTAAAATAGCAGGATTTTCTGGTATTTATACTACTTATTGCAAATAGTGGCAAATATCTGCACCTCAGTGTTGTAGTACATTATAAAACAGTAGGCGATATTGTAATAACATATTGTGTAAATTATCAGTTTTATTCAAATTATTATTGTTTTATTTTTTGCAAATTCCTTTTTTTTTCTCCATTTTTACAACCCGAATTCCGGAAAAGTTGGGACGTTTTTTAAATTTTAATAAAATGAAAACTAAAAGACTTTCAAATCACATGAGCCAATATTTTATTCACAATAGAACATAGATAACATAGCAAATGTTTAAACTGAGAAAGTTTACAATTTTATGCACAAAATGAGCTCATTTCAATTTTGATTTCTGCTACAGGTCTCAAAATAGTTGGGACGGGGCATGTTTACCATGGTGTAGCATCTCCTTTTCTTTTCAAAACAGTTTGAAGACGTCTGGGCATTGAGGCTATGAGTTGCTGGAGTTTTGCTGTTGGAATTTGGTCCCATTCTTGCCTTATATAGATTTCCAGCTGCTGAAGAGTTCGTGGTCGTCTTTGACGTATTTTTCATTTAATGATGCGCCAAATGTTCTCTATAGGTGAAAGATCTGGACTGCAGGCAGGCCAGGTTAGCACCCGGACTCTTCTACGACGAAGCCATGCTGTTGTTATAGCTGCAGTATGTGGTTTTGCATTGTCCTGCTGAAATAAACAAGGCCTTCCCTGAAATAGACGTTGTTTGGAGGGAAGCATATGTTGCTCTAAAACCTTTATATACCTTTCAGCATTCACAGAGCCTTCCAAAACATGCAAGCTGCCCGTACCGTATGCACTTATGCACCCCCATACCATCAGATATGCTGGCTTTTGAACTGAACGCTGATAACATGCTGGAAGGTCTCCCTCCTCTTTAGCCCGGAGGACACGGCGTCCGTGATTTCCAACAAGAATGTCAAATTTGGACTCGTCTGACCATTAAACACTATTCCACTTTGAAATAGTCCATTTTAAATGAGCCTTGGTCCACAGGACACGGCGGCGCTTCTGGACCATGTTCACATATGGCTTCCTTTTTGCATGATAAAGCTTTAGTTGGCATCTGCTGATGGCACGGCGTATTGTGTTTACCGACAGTGGTTTCTGAAAGTATTCCTGGGCCCATTTAGTAATGTCATTGACACAATCATGCTGATGAGTGATGCAGTGTCGTCTGAGAGCCCGAAGACCACGGGCATCCAATAAAGGTCTCCGGCCTTGTCCCTTACGCACAGAGATTTCTCCAGTTTCTCTGAATCTTTTGATGATGTTATACACTGTAGATGATGAGATTTGCAAAGCCTTTGCAATTTGACGTTGAGGAACATTGTTTTTAAAGTTTTCCACAATTTTTTTACGCAGTCTTTCATAGATTGGAGAGCCTCTGCCCATCTTTACTTCTGAGAGACTCTGCTTCTCTAAGACAAAGCTTTTATAGCTAATCATGTTACAGACCTGATATCAATTAACTTAATTAATCACTAGATGTTCTCCCAGCTAAATCTTTTCAAAACTGCTTGCTTTTTTAGCCATTTGTTGCCCCGTGCCAACTTTTTTGAGACCTGTAGCAGGCATTAAATTTTAAATGAGCTAATTAAGTGGATAAAAGTGTAAAATTTCTCAGTTTAAACATTTGCTACGTTATCTATGTTCTATTGTGAATAAAATATTGGCTCATGTGATTTGAAATTCCTTTAGTTTTCATTTTATTAAAATTTAAAAAACGTCCCAACTTTTCCGGAATTCGGGTTGTAATTTCCAAGACTCTGTTTTTATGGTTCAATAATAATAAGAAAATAATCAAAAAGCATGTTTTATTATTTGAAACCATGAAACCTTTCACAATTTAACAGGAATTTATTGAAAGTTAAACAGAAATAATTTTTTTTAAAGCCCTATGAAATAATAATAAATAAGTAATATACAGGTGCTGGTCATATAATTAGAATATCATCAAAAAGTTGATTTATTTCAATAATTCCATTAAAAAATCAAAACTTGTATTTTATCTTCATTCATTACACACAGACTGATATATTTCAAATGTTTATTTCTTTTAATTTTGATGATTATAACTGACAACTAAGGAAAATCCCAAATTCAATATCTCAGAAAATTAGAATATCTATGAAAAGGTTCTATATTGAAGACACCTGGTGCCACACTCTAATCAGCTTAATTAACTCAAAAC
The DNA here is from genome assembly GCF_963082965.1 of Carassius carassius. Classification (NCBI taxonomy): domain Eukaryota; kingdom Metazoa; phylum Chordata; class Actinopteri; order Cypriniformes; family Cyprinidae; genus Carassius; species Carassius carassius. Next base: position 4,653,387 of record NC_081773.1, read on the forward strand.
ACCTGCAAAGGCATTTAAATGGTGTCTCAGTCTAGTTCTGTAGGCTACACAATCATGGGGAAGACTGCTGACTTGACAGTTGTCCAAAAGACAACCATTGACACCTTGTACAAGGAGTGCAAGACACAAAAGATCATTGCAAAAGAGGCTGGCTGTTCACAGAGCTCTGTGTCCAAGCTCATCAATAGAGAGGCGAAGGGAAGGAAAAGATGTGGTAGAAAAAAGTGTACAAGCAATAGGGATAACCGCACCCTGGAGAGGATTGTGAAACGAAACCCATTCAAAATTGTGGGGGAGATTTACAAAGAGTGGACTGCAGCTGGAGTCAGTGCTTCAAGAACCACTACGCACAGACTTATGCAAGACATGGGTTTCAGCTGTCGCATTCCTTGTGTCAAGCCACTCTTGAACAACAGACAGCGTCAGAAGCGTCTCACTTCAAAAAGGACTGGACTGCTGCTGAGTGGTCCAAAGTTATGTTCTCTGATGAAAGTAAATTTAGCATTTCCTTTGGAAATCAGGGTCCCAGAGTCTGGAGGAAGAGAGGAGAGGCACACAATCCACGTTGCTTCAGGTCCAGTGTAAAGTTTCCACAGTCAGTGATGGTTTGGGATGCCATGTCATCTGCTGGTGTTGGTCCACTGTGTTTTCTGAGGTCCAAGGTCAATGCAGTTGTATACCAGTAAGTTTTAGAGCACTGCATGCTTCCTTCTGCTGACCGACTTTATGGAGATGCAGATTTCATTTTCCAACAGGACTCGGCACCTGCACACAGTGCCAAAGCTACCAGTACCTGGTTTAAGGACCATGGTATCCCTGTTCTTAAATGACCAGTAAATTCGCCTGACCTTAACCCCATAGAAAATCTATGGGGTATTGTGAGGAGGAAGATGCGATATGCCAGACCCAACAATGCAGAAGAGCTGAAGGCCACTATCAGAGCAACCTGGGCTCTCATAACACCTGAGCAGTGTCACAGACTGATCGACTCAATGCCACACTGCATTGCTGCAGTAATTCAGGCAAAAGGAGCACCAACTAAGTATTGAGTGCTGTACATGCTCATACTTTTTATTTTCATTCTTTTCAGTTGGCCAAGATTTCTAAAAATCCTTTCTTTATATTGGTCTTAAGCAATATTCAAATTTTCTGAGATACTGAATTTGGGATTTTCCTTAGTTGTCATTTATAATCATCAAAATTAAAAGAAATAACATTTGAAATATATCAGTCTGTGTGTAATGAATGAATATAATATAAAGTTTCACTTTTTGAATGGAATTAGTGAAAATAAATCAACTTTTTGATGATATTCTAATTATATGACCAGCACCTGTATTTCTGTCACAGTTTGTTCAATTTAAACCAAACTTTTATTTTGACGGGTTGCAGTGAAGACCTTTAGTTTCTGTTTATATGTAGTATGATGGTAGTTTTTCTCCAAAGAAATGGTAAAATGCTCATGAAGTGACTCAGAGCAGTTCTAGAGTTTATGTGTTCATGTACTTATATACTACGGCAGCAGAAGCTGAAAACACTGCGAGCGTCACACGCGCTTCAACATGTACAGTAAATTAAACTCTGTGTCTGCACCATTTATTCACACAGGCAGACAGAACATGTAGGATTCATATTTAATTAGAATTTTGCAGCTTAATATTCACAGACACTAGTCCATATTGCAGTTTGATGTACCGTATTTTCCGGACTATAAGTCACACCTTTTTTTCATAGTGATTCTCACTTGGTCCTTCTACGTCATCAGCACATAGTGAGTGTTATAAGTTAAGTTATCAGTCTTTAAGAGAAGGACTACATGAAAACCACTATGGATGATAAGTTCGTTCTGTCGCCTTGTTCTTATTACTTTATTTGTAACGGTAAGAAAGATTTAATCTCTCATGTATGAGAAGAGCGTGTTGCCGTGTAGCAGCCGTTAAATGTGTGGGACACCAACTCCTCATTTTCTATCTCTTTCATTTCATGGATTTAACGAGTTATTCGAGTCAAAGTGTTACAATTTCAGCGACTGCAGGCTCTAATCCTCTATTGCGCGCATGTGCGTGTGTGAAATGCAATGCTAAAGTCAAATAGCTGGGCAGTTTGATAGCCTAATTATAATAGGCCGCCTAATAAAAATAATAATGGTTATTATTATTATAATCTAATACATTAATATGAGAATGAGCCTAATATCCTCTTAATGATCAACAGAGAAATCTGCTTATGTCGATATCTCTGACTATCGTCGATACACGATACTATCGTCTATCGGCACAACCCTACTTTGCACTCAATTCTGACTAGGACCGTACATAACCACTACAACAACTACCTTACTTTATATCAATAATCAGCAAATAAGGGGTTTATTGAGGGAGAACTCTTAGTTAATAGTGAATACGTGTTCCCTAATCTAAAGTGTTTCAAATTCTTTCATTACACATATAGTTTTTGTTTAGGTTAACAACACAAATCAAAAAGAAATGTTTTAGAGAGAGAGAGAGAGAGAGAGAGAGAGAGAGAGAAATATTCTGTTACTGCAGGAAAAACCTCAGACAGAATGCAATCCGTGCATGGTACAAACATGTACCAAATGTGGATGGTGAAACATTTATTTATTTCTTTGCAGGAAACATTTCACCCCTAGTCTATATATAACTGTTTGTTATTGCTGGTTTGAGTGCTTGTTAGTGTTTCATTGTCCCTGATCAACAACGTCAAAGTCATATTCCCATCTTGTTGCCATATTTGTGGTCTGACCAAGTTCAGTCTGTCCAGCTGTTGTGTTTTGTATTCAGTGGGTTTCTTCCAGGAACACAGCGCTGAGAAAGAAGTGTGGGACTGTGATAAGACTGTACAACCCTGACTCTTCATTTAAGCACCAGCTCTGGATGTGTCTCCCTCTAGGGTTTCTGTGTTTCAGGGGCTTTCTGCGGTCTTTTGATGGAGCTTTCATTAGTGTAAGGCCAAGATAGAAGTAAGAGTTTGTCTGGAGGTTTCCTCAGACAGATTGTGAGGTTGAATTAAGACATGTCTAGGGTTCAGGCAGCAGTGCTTGGTGAGACAAGAGAACACATACAAATATGCTGAATAAAATCTGGTGTACGATTTACTTTGAAACTGTTTTCACTCTAAATTTGTTAGTACATTTCGCAAACAGTGACAACGAACTGAGAATTAAACATGGACGTTTGAAATAGAAAGTGTGAAATATTAAATATTTTATATTATATATTTTATTGTCAAATTTACTTTTATTTCCAACTTCAGAGAGCATGTTGCCTGCTGTTTCTGTAGGAGGTAAATCTAGATAAAAGACAATCAAGTACTCAACACAATATTATACCTGGTGGAAGTTAAATTTAGTTCCTTCAATTTGGTTTGGTTTGATTTCGTGGACTCTTTAAGGTTGGGAGCACACTTGAGGGGAACTTTCTTTCCTGTATTCCGGTCTGATTACTGGATCGGGATGAAAAGGTCAGGTCACTCTCGGACTGTGAACCGGCTCACATGACTCAACATTTCCTCAGCGTGTAATCATAGCACACGGGTGGGCTGGATCTTCAGAGACACACCCACTCCAGCGTAACCCTTACAACGTGCCATTTCTGGAAGGTACATAAAAAGAAATGCATTTCTAGTAAAGGGCCACACGGATTACAGGAACATACTTTGAGAAACAAGAAACCATTCATTTTGTAGCCATTTTCTATCAGTGACAGTTGTTTTGCATATTATATATATGCAATGTTAAGGAATTCATGTTTTTTTCATTCAGATATGTAAATCAACATGTATAAATTGTTAGTAGTCAATTAATGGGGAGATAATCGAAATCAAATCGGTCTGAAAAATTAATCGTTAGATTAATCGATGCATCGAAAAAATAATTGCTAGATTAATCATTTAAAAAATAATCGTTTATCCCAGCCCTAATCTTCAACCTTTATTAATCTTAATACCAGAGGTGGGTAGTAACGAGTTACATTTACTTCGTTACATTTACTTGAGTAATTTTTTGGGGTAACTAATACTTTTCATAGTATATTTAAAGATGGGTACTTTATACTCTTACTTGAGTAAATTTTTGGGGAAAAATCTGTACTTTTACCTCGTTACTGTGGGCGATGCTCCTCTCGTTACTTTATCTTAATGCAATAAATGTTATAAATGCTTCAGTTTATTCCAAACGCGCCGTCTACTTTTCTCTGGGCAATGAGCGATGCCCATTCACGAATGATTCATTCTTTTGAGTCAATTCTGTTCCAAGGCTTGATCAAACCAATTGGCAAACGAGTGAATTGGTTCATGAATCAGTTTGAATGAGTCGTTCAGTTCTCTGCTGCACGCGCTGAGCGTCTGAAGTGGTTCACTCAGAGTCAGAGTTGTAACGTTTAAGAACAGAAAAAGCGTTGAAAACGTGGCTGGAACTGCACTGAATTGAAAGCAAATCTGCAAAGGCTATTATTTGCTTGCGATGGAGATCCTTATTAGATGAACACCGCGTGTGCTGTCTACTGTTTAACAGGTAATAACTTGGGCTACATTCGATTACAGTACACAATACCTGTGACATTAGTTTGTTGTACGTGTGTGGCTTATAACAGAGGGGAGTCAAGTTGAATGCAGCTTCCAAAAGACAAAAAATAGCCGATTAAGATTTTATTAATTTTAATACAATCACACCGGTGCGAGTACGTTCAGCGTGTCATATCATCAGCTGCTAAATTAAAATCTGTGATCGCTTGCTGGCGCTGAGCCAGAGATAGATGTGTTTTTACAGCACTGCTGATTATAACCAATCACACATGATTCTTTTGGGCTTATTAAAGCATTGGCCAATCAGAGGCGTTCAGATGAGTCATCGCTAAAAATGCCGGTGCTTCCTTCACTCGCTCACTGACTGAATACCTCTGGCGAATTCTCTCGTCAGAAACAACAAAGTGCAGATGTGTGTACGAATCTGTAATTAAGATATTGATTTCACAGTGTTAACAGTTTCAGTGATTTTTAATGGGAGTTTCTGAGAGTGATTGAAATCTAGACTGTCAGTGAAAATGATCTTTAATAATGTAAATGTAATTTGCTCTCTTTCTGAACAATGAAAGATTAGTAGCAATATTTATATCACATTAACTTTCAATGTTAAATTCACATTCAATATAAAGTCAGTCGTATTAAAAATATGTTAAGGCATGACACCTATATCTGTTACTTAAGTAAACAGACAAGGTTTTATAATAAATTACATAAATTGGAGTAAAGGCTGATGAAATATATACATTTATACATACACACATACATTACATACATTTTATCTATATATCTAAATAAAAATAGGCTCAGTATATATGACCCAAAGTAACTAGTAACTAACTACTTGAGTAGATTTTTTATCCGATACTCTTTTACTCTTACTCAAGTAACTATTCAAGACTAGTACTTTTACTTTTACTTGAGTAAATATTTCTAGAAGTACTTTTACTTTTACTTGAGTACAGTTTTTGGGTACTCTACCCACCTCTGCTTAATACTCATTTCAGCATTTTCTAATTCATTTCTACAATCAAAAGTTGTAATTTAAAATATATTCTGTTCACATTTAGCAGTGTGCAAACAAAGAACAAATGTATAGTTATTAACTAAGATTAAAACGAATACTGTAGATATGCATTGGTTATTATAAGTTAGTTTTAGCTACTACTTGTTAAAAGTTGTAACTTATTGTAAATGAGTCTATTTCTTCTCAATAGCAATGAGTTCCATCAATATATATGATGCTTGGAAGACAATATTTAGGGAAATGTCAGCTTTTTATAGCAGGTGTAATGATTATTAATAATAAGCAAAAGATCATTTCCCCTGCCTACGTATGTATGACACAAGTTTTATCATGTATTGTAGGAACTCTGACACATTGATGCATTATTATGTGTTTAATAAGTGAACATTTAACTTTGACATCCATCTCTTTAATAAAAGAAAATGATTGATAACCACTCTTGATAAACATCCAATGGTCAAGTAAAGAATTCAAGTGTTTGTATGATTGACTAGCATGAAATTGTTTCCTTTATTTTTCTAATCTTCCACCATGTGCTGGCCGCCGTAGGGAAAAGAAAGCTCGTCCTTGGCTGCTGACTCACACCCAAACAGTATCCCAGCTATATAAACTCTGATGTGCTGGTTTTAGCCAAGAACTCATGCGAGATACACAAGGCTTTTTGCCTGCGGCTGTGGAGAATAGATTTTCTGAGGGGGTCATAAATTTTGTATGTGCCTGAAAGCATGGCAAGACTTCAGAGTGTTATGCCGCACACTGTACTGTCTGTGTGTGTGTGTGTGTGTGTGTGTGTGTGTGTATATGAGAAAGAGTGTGTGTGTATTTGTATTTGTCTCTGGGTTTGTTGTTTTATGTCCCATGTTCTGTTTGTTGAAATGAGTCTCTTCTCTTTCGAAGGCTCAAGTGTCTCGCTGCATGCCATGCTAGGTCATAAACGGGTTTCTTTCACTGATGTTTATTTTTTGCATGACTTCTTTTGTTTCATGTTATAAGATTAAATATCACTAATTAATGAACTGCACTATATGTTATTGCTGCTTTTGGTTCATTTGACTTATAATAAGCCCACCACATCACATTTCAACCTATTGCACCCACTGTTCTTTTTGCTTTTTGGGGCTAGTCATGTTTTATTTAACCATGTTTCTGTTAGCACTGTCTACAGCTCGGGATAATGGAGTCTCTCAGCATTTTTATAGGGGCACTGATCTCTTTCTAAAAACCTTTTGTTTGGACAGTTACCAAAATTGATTTCACTTAGGGGTTAAAAGAAGTTCAGTATAAGAAAGCAGGGTCATACTTTTAGTGAACAGTCCGTTTATATGAATATGTTAATTAATATGCGCTGTGTGCTTTCCTCACAATAACAAACTGAGCAATGAGCATTCAACAGAAATTGCAGTTGTGAGAAAACAGCCGTTAAAACGTTTTTTTTATATACTGTAGTTCTTTATACAATAGATTTGCAGCTTTACGATATTAAACGTACAAAGTGTAAGTATCACTATCAATTGGGATTACAACTTAATTTTCTGCTAAAAAGCAGTTCTCCCGTGTGGTCATGTTTTTACTCATGGATGTCTGACCTTGACGGATTAGAAAGAAGAACTGAACCAGATATCAAAGAAAGGGCGGAGCCCCAGAGCCACACCTAGATATTACATCATAACCACGGACCAAGGTAGTTTGAAGGTGCTTAATAATGAGAAATTTGCTTTTATAGGTTGTTTAAAATTCCAAAACGGACTCCAAGCGTACTTTTTTTTGGCCCTGATTTTGTTCGAAATGTGCTTTGATTTTAAATTAGCATGTTGCTATTGCTAAGCTACAAAAATAGCATAAAAATAGTTGGCACACAAAGTCTTTTTTACTCATTAACTCAAATTAACACTAATAAAGCGGGAACACATTAGTGGAACTTAGGTGAGCTTTAGTGGGGAAAGAAGCTCTGTTGTCCATCATTATTAGTGTAGCGATGCATGCAGCCACGCTTTGTGTTTAAATTCAACATAAACAGCTTTATATTGGTCGACCTGGTGAATTTGCATGTTCAAAATTTAACAAACTTGAATGCAAAATCTTTAAGAATTCTCAAATGTTCACATATTCATTCTAAAAAAACAGAAACTATGTAGCATTTTATTTTCATTTTCATTTTAATCTATACATTTCCATGAAATGTTTCAAAAATGTTGCATGGTACAATCGATGTCAAAACCTATGCACAACTTGCTAGATGGGTGGTACTTTCATTGAACATTGTTCAGTATTGAATACAATAATTTTTGGAACAGAGTTTAGTGTGTGTGCGTGCCACTGCTTGCTGTATATTAATGATCAGTCATCGTTTTAACTCTTTAACAAATATTCTCTGGCTTGCTTGTGTTTTTATCACACAAGCGCTCTCTCAGGAGGTATTTAGTGCTTTCGGAGCTCTTGAAGAAGGACTGAGGCGGTGTGTTTTGTAGTGGATTGATTTATGGCTGGCAGGAGTCCTGACCATGTGATTGAATGCCCATGAGCAGATTGCTAGTGGACATTTTAATTTCACTCCCAGGATCCTGTGCTGTTTTTCAGCTAACTGCTGCTGTCAAATCACAGGAGTCTAGGGTGAGATTGAACAAGTGTTTTAATAATCAATTCCTTTGATCCCAAGACTCCATAAAACATGTTAAACTCATTGTTTTTGCCAAGATCCCAATGCAAAGAGAGAAAATATGTGCAAAATAAGGATGGACGGCTTTTCATCTAAGCTTCACACCCAAAGAGTCTTTTAGGGTGAATCTCATGAAAACACGTCCAGGTAATTATTTACCTCCAGAAAAGAAAAAATAATATCTTTATATAATATAATACAGGATGAAGACATTATTTGTACTGTATTATATTTGTATAAACCTTTTTTATTTTTGCATTGTATTGCACTTAGGATGCACTCATAAAATAATAAAGAAAGCTCTTTAGTAAATATAATAAACTTTATTTTTTTCCACCAAAATATAATTTATAAATTCTTTATTTTGATTTTAGGATGAAATGTTCTCCATAGGTTTCGTGAGATTCACTCTTAAATGTTCCAGGTGTGTTTTAATTTTTAAGGTCACCTGGTAATAGTAAAGCTCTGAATAAATGCTGTTTCTCAGAGGCACAGAGAGAGCATGTGAAAGAAAGCACAGGTATTGCTTGGGTGCTGCTGTAGCTACTGTGTTTACGTCAGAAATGAGCGGCGTTTGATCTCACCAGTGATTGTCCACTGTCCAGAATCCCTCCGCTGCCTCCATCTGTCTGCTTTAGCCCCTCAGCTGGGTACTGAAACCACACGGTGAACTCTGGTTGGCCCAAAGAACACCAATCACATCCTAAACCAGTGTGGAGCTAAGAACTGGGACTCTGTAAACCCCGCTGAGAGCAACAAGAAGAGCAACAGATACCAATCAGATTGAACAAATCCAAAGTTATACTTCAAACTTATCTGGAAATTCTCAAATTTGTTATAGTTAAATGCATTATTTTTTCTCAAATTATAATTATGATTCAGTTTAAACCTTAAACTTTCATTTAAAGTGCTAAAGTAAATTAAAAGGGCTGGTATTCTCATTAGTTTATCTTAGACAGCAATAAGAGTTTGCTAACATCTCCACTTTCTCAGGTTTGCCTTGTGGGAACAAGTCCTAGGTAATCTCACATCAACACAGTGATGACTACGGATGGGTCGACAAGTCGATCAGTTGTCCCAATTAAACGACCAGTCAATCAGTCGACCATCTTGATCCAGTCCTAGTCATCATTTCGTTACCAGTGTCTCTCCTCAGTAGCATTTCGTAACTTGGGCCATCGGGCGGCCCTTCTCAGACTAAAGCCCATGTTTTTTTCTGGACAGCAGTCAAGGACACCTTTCCAAGCCAGTGTCCAAGCTCCAGTGTGGCTTGTACTAATATATAACACATGATCTGATCCAGTCAAATAAAGACAATCACCTGACATCGTTTATTGAGGACAATGTAGCCTGTATGTATTTTCAGGAATGAGCCTGGATTTTTGAGAGAAAACATTTGTTATGAACAGTGACACATGACTGTAACCAAATGAACTGTGGAGATATTTTGCTTTGCGCTCCTTTCACAGTTTATGGGTAAATATTATGTGTAATTGAGGAATGCCCATGTGACTTTGTGTCAAAGGTCAACGTGGCAGATCCTCCGAGACTTTCACAGATCAATGTGTCCAAAGCCTTTGGAAGTCTATGTTATGGACATATGCTTGATTGATCCGTTTTCCTTCATCTCAGTAAAGATGGTTCAAAGTGGAACAGAGGGCTAAAATGGACCTGTTTCTTTATAATAGCTGTGTGAGTCTAATCCCGAGCTGAACCACTGGGATGCATGAAAAATGTCCCCATGTGAGAAATTTTCTGGGTGAATGGCCAACACTCTGCAGGCACAGGGGGCCTTTGTGTCCGAGCTCTTTTAACTGGCCACAAAGAAAATCCATTATCACACTAGAGGACCAACACGGCTGGACTCGTGTCTAAATTTCTAAAATTCAGCAGTGGGACTATTTCTGAGGTCTCACTCTCGTCTCATGTCTGGTGTGCAAATTTGCGTGTGTCCTCAGATGTTTGCCTGGAAATCACAACATTCTCATTTTGATTAATGATTAAACGCAACTTGCATTTCCAGGCACAGGATCTGTTATAAGGAGGCCTGATTAGGCACAGGAAATGCTTTGAATTGCTCTTTCCAGCACAATGCAAAGGTAAATTAGTGTTGTGTGATCCGGGACGCCTAAATTTACATGCCCAGAATTCCTTTAAGACAAATTTTTTCCATGTATAGAGTTGACTCAGGCTCTAATATGTTTAAACAGACTCCAAACCCCCATGAAAAACATAATTTTAACCATACATGTCTGATTTCAGCTGAAATGGATAGAAAGCAGATAGAAAATGATGTAGGTCAAAAACGAGAACTACCTTGATGAGCTAGTTTTATTTTGTATTCGTTCATCTACATCTATTTATTTATTTAAAATTACATTAAACTAAATTGTAAATGTTGCTTCAGCAACTAGCTAAAAAATGCATGTTTTTTCCTAATATTGTATGATATATACAATATTACATTATTCTACAAATAGACTTTATCATTTTGCAAAATATTATTTCTTATTTAGTTTTTTTACATTTTGGGGTAAAACTAATGCAAGGTAATTCTTAAAGATAAACATTTGTGGTTGGGGAACTGTCATTTGTATAATTTCAGTTAAGATGCTATATGAAAAACCAAGCAAACAAACAGTGAAGTATTTTTTAGCAGATGTGTGCTCGCTCCAGTATTAGCATGAGGTTATTTTGCGGAGACGTGTGTCTCTTGGGTCTGTGAGGTCTATCTCTGAGGGGTTGGACTGGGCCTTAGGCCTCACGCTAAACAAATAGGCAGAAAATGCATAGAATGTGTCCTGTCCAATCAGCAACTTAGAGAAGCTGGCCAAAGTCCTCTCTTATTAGCACGGCACGAGAGCAGAAGCTTATCTAGCTGTGAACTTTTCAAAGAGCGACTCCAAGTTTACTTCCTGCAGTGTCCCTGTTTAACAGCGCTTGAAGGAAGGATGATGAAAGCAGAGCCGTGAACTTAGTGCTGTTTGAGTTTGAGGCCAGCGTGCAGAACAGAAAAACTCAGCTTGGCAAAAGCATTGCACATACCAGAGAGAAATATTGAATGTTCTTCATCTTCCCTGGAGAGAGTGGAGCCAGAGGCTTTTATTGCTTTATAAAACAAATTTGCTGTCCTCAGGATGGAGATCCAGACTGTGTTGAAGGATCTGAAATCCCTGGGTGTTGGGATAATGAATGAAGGGATGAGAAAAGAAAAAAGAGGAGAGGAGAGATACAAGTTTGTGTTAGATGATGAGCCAAACGCTTGCTAAAGTAATTGCAGCCAAAGCCAGTTAGCTTAATAAATGTGAATATTGTATTTATTATGGCAGTAAGAGCATTTTAAGACAACATGAACTCAAAAGTTTAATAATCATTTTCATAAACATTTTGGAATATCAAATTTAAAATTGCTGGATAGAAATGCCAAGATGCACATAAATTCAAAAAATGTGCATTAAAAAAATATGCAAAAATTTGAGTAGGATAAACTTTTTATCTGATAAGATAAAAATAAATTCCTCCATGCACATCGAAAAAGTTGTGACTTTGCGCTGTGAGACGATGTGATAACTTGACTAACAGCAGATCGATCTTGTTCACAGCATCTATATGTTGTTTAGGTCATTCTGAAATGCTCGAGAAAAGTCTGTTGTCAAAGTATTTCTGTACAATTACTGTCTTACATGACTGCGTTCCCAAACAGCAGGCATCCAGCTCTAAAAGCAATTACCGCATTTATTGTGTCTGCTCTCTCTGAAGCGAAAGTAATTACATATGAAAATTATTATATTCTCCTAGATTTATTCAGTGCCAGTTTATCAGGAGGTGTCCGTTTTGTTTTCTTTGACTCGTTGAATGTAAACGGTGCTTTATTCGCAAATGTTTTATGCAATATTCCAGTTTTGTGCATACGTTTAATTCAAATCTTTGAATGGAAACAGCTTTGGATGTATAATAACCACTAACATTAACTTAAATGTCTATTATTTGAGTTGTTTGCTCTTTCTTACCTTTTAAGTGTCTCTCACTAATCCACAATAGGCCTGATTTGTGTACAACTGCAGGTAGAGACAAACAGTCCTTTTTAAATCAGTGAACATATTTTCTTGCCACCTGCTGTAAAGTTTCACCTGCTGTCAGACTCCAGATTCACCCATCAGAGAGTCTAAGGCCTGCAGTGTGTTTATCCCAGACATCCATTACTGTGCCACATCCATCTGGCAGAGGTTTTTACTACTCTAAAACACTGAACTGTACTTTGGGGCTCACATGGGACATATAGCTTCTGATCCCGTTTCCTCTCCCAGCCCTGCAATTTCCTGCCTTCTACTGTATCTTTAATAATAAGTGGCAAAAACCCGTCTCAGACTGATTGACAACAACTGAAGACAGTGTCCTTTATGTGGTTAGTAGTTTCAGGGTTTATCTGTCTTTCTCTGTTTCAGTCTCTCTATCTCTGCCATTTCCTCCATCAGTATCTCATCCTCTCCTGGCTGTGGTGAGAGTCTGGCTTATTGAGCCTGATAAAGTGAAGACTGATATCTCTCCACACCTCACACTCGATGTTCCAGTCATGGGTGTATATGATATAACTGTATTTGGACTGCAGATTAAACCTTCTGCCTTCAGTCCTATCTATCTATCTATCTATCTATCTATCTATCTATCTATCTATCTATCTATCTATCTATCTATCTATCTATCTATCTATCTATCTATCTATGTGCTGAGATCTTTTGAGTAGTGCAAGCTTTTCCAAGTTAAATCCATATCATGAGTATTTGCAATGTTGCTCAATGCTGTATATCAGAGACAGTTCTAGAAGCAATCAGCTCTGCGGTCCTGTCAGAGACCTCCAGCTGCTCTACCATTCACGGATGGCGGTCTCTGGCTGAGCCAGAGAAGATTTGTTGTGCTGCGTGTTTCTCTGGGGGGAGCCCAGAACTCTGGAAAGTGTGCCTGATGGGCCTGCAGCCAACACGCAGGGTCACACAGTGTACAGGAGGACAGGCTCACCTCCGCAGCCCTCCTCTCCTTTTCTCTCTCACAGGAACAGCTGCTGCAATAGAGGAAACGGTCCGTGAACGGCCTCCCTGCACCACCAATTTGCCCTAATGCATTCTGGGAAATGTACACATCTGCTTAGTTATTCATCCCCAGGTCTTTACCATATAGGGGCTATCTCACCCTCAGATCTGAAAGCTCAGGGTAGGGGCCGACAGAGAGGTGTGTTCGTACAGCTCCCACAGCTGTTACTCTCTGCAGTCTAAAGAAGTCCTAGAGGAAGGTTTTTGGGAAGAACAGGGTTTCTACAGAAACCTAGTTGCATCTCTCCTTTAAAAAAAAAAAACCCTGATTTATAATGATTTATAATTATTGGCCAGCTTCTCTAAGGAGCTGATTGGACAGGACACATTCCATGCATTTTCTGCCTATTTGTTTAGCGTGAGCCCTCCGGCCCAGTCCAACCCCTCAGAAATAGACCTCACCGACCCAAGAGACACACGTCTCCGCAAAATAACCTCATGCTAATACTGGAGCAAGCCCACATCTGCATGAAAACCTTCACCGTTTGTTTGTTTGTTTTCCTGATTTATAACCATAATAAGGACGTTAGTATATATATATAACTTATAAATAAAAACATTCCAAAATAATATTTGAATAAAAATGTTCCTTGTTAAATGGAGTGGAACACACTGCAAAATCTAGGCAGATGCTCAAAAATTGTTCAATATTTGCTGACCGTATAAACTATTTTATTTAAAAATGGGCAGTTTTACCCAATATTTTTGTGTGAATATTTAATTCTTCTTAGTGAAAGTTATTGTTAGCTTAGAAACATGCTAAAGCCAAATTCTGGGGAAATTAGTTCTTTCAGAGGAATTTGGCATGGTAATGAATATGACAATGTTAATGTATTTGGTGTTGACGGAATAGATCTGCTACACTGCTGCTGCCAATATATCCACAAGATGTTGCTGTGAGCTTGTAAAAAATACTGCTGCTGCACATATAACATATATGAATATCCCCCATATAGCATACACAAATCACCATCAGTATAGTAGCAGATCTATACAGGTGGAGCTGGGGAAGGTGGAGGGTTTCTAAAGCATGCTGAAACTGCTACAACAAGCACTAGCCAAGTTTTTGAAAGCTGAGCAGTGAGCTCATTGGCTGCTGAGACAAAAACAAAAAAAACAGTCAGCTGCACCATGTGATAATGATGCCATTATGTCAGTTTGATTTAGACCTGTCGGACTGCACCATCTAGAGTTTCATGCCAGAACTTTGGATTTGTGAGTCAAGTTTTTGTGCACTTCATATGAGTTCAGTTTCAGTTCAGGCAATTTTAAGGTTCCATTGCTGTCTTAAGGTGAGGTCACATTAGAGAAACTTAGACAAATAAAGGTCCATTGTCTATTGTCAAGAGTGTAGCGATGTATGAACCACTGCTTACACATAAATCACTTTTAAATCAGACAAATTTGAAAACCAGTTGGTCAATGGGGCAAATTTGTGTGATTTAACTTGAACCCGTTGTGAAGTCAGTGTGGGGAAATCTTTTGCCCACAGCATAATTTCCAATCACACAGGTTCCTATTGAAAAAGAGTTTGCGCGTGAAAATTCACTAAACAGCGGTAAATGTGACTGCACCTTTAGATGATAGCTGAAGAAGCAAATAAGCTTGGTAAACACAACTAGAGCTATTGTATTTTGTCCTCACCAGACTGCACAACTAGCTTAACCTGCAGGACTTCTTTACCATCTTTAACTGTAAGAGGTTGCTGGACGCTAGCTTCACTAGCTTAAGTTTGAACCGAAATGAAACAGATCTTTTCAGCAGGGTGGATGTTAGAGTCACTTCTCTCCCACTGTTCCTCCAGTGTGGATAGAGTCTTACTCTGTTTGATCTCTGTGGCATGTGTCAGGAACTAGTATATATCTATATTCAGTGTTGTTTAGTGATACAGGAAGTGACAGAGTGCAATGACTCTGCTCTTGGTTAGTTTTGACTCCCTGATCTTCGTCTGACCACTGCATGTGTGTATTGATGTGATCTGTCGTCCTGATGTATATGTCAGCCGATAAGCGTGAAATGAAATGTCACGTGTGTTTGTGTGTGTATGTGTGACCGCTCTTCACAAAGTTGCCGTCCACTGCAGCTCTCTGTAATTGCGTATTGATCAGGAAGTCTCTTCCAGTCATCTTGCTTTCCCAGCGGAACAAAACAAACATCACACTTAATCTTAATGGTGACAGCAATTCATATACCAGACGAGGAAAAATAAGTAAATAAATAAATAAAAAAACATGCACTTGATTTTTACCAGTTCAGAAGAAAATGTTAGGGATGTCCCCAATTATTATAAGGTGCTATGCAGTGTCTGAGTGATTTTAGGTTGTTACTGGCCAAAAAACTCCCAGGTTTCTATGATAGTTTTTTTTTTGTTTTTTTTTACTGACTGCGACATAAATTCTATATCTGATTTCTTAGAATTCAGTGCTGTTCACTTTAGCAAGCACAGCTAATGGAAAAATCCAGAGAGTATCAGCTTAGCCCTCACGGTTGACATCTTCACTTCTTCACACAAATGCATAAATGAGGGGCAAGGTTAACCGCTGCGCTGACCGTTGACCATTATCAGGGTCAGCATGTTTCCTGTGGCCCTCAGAGGCCCCAAGAGACTCTTGGAGAAGCTATCTTACTCGTTCTTATGGATTCAGTCACTCATTTTGCCACTGTATGGGCTCACTGACCCTCCCATAATGCTTTATATTTGAGTCTGTTATTTAAAGTGTTCTGATTTCCTCTCTCGGCCTGTGCTTGTTTATTGAGAAAAGCTCAGGCTTTGCTTTCTTCTTGTCCACAGTCTGTTAAGTAGAAAAACAGACCAAACCCGGCTGCCTCAGCAAAATATTAGCCAATTTATTTCTGTAAGGAGTATTCTGTCAGTTTGAGGTGAACTGTGGTGCCAAGCTTGGTGAAAAAAATGCTGTTTTAACAGTCAAAGTGTTGGTTTAACACAAACTCCTCTTGTTGCAATGACAATGTTCTATTTTATCTGCATAACAGCTTGGAAATGGCTTTCTTTTTTTTGGAAAAAGGCATATTTGAAAGGAAATTTAAAAATCTGATTTCCTATAATTCAAGGGACTGAAGTTTCAGCACATCTCTCTGCATGATTAATATTTGTTTTAATAATAACTGAAGCTTATGAGGCAATGACATGTTTTTTAAAGACAACATGAATCGTCATCAGTAATGTGATGTTGTAAGCCTCTCTGATTGTGTTACTGAGAGAATTGGACAATGAGGAACCCCTGTTAGATTTCATCTTGCTGTTAATGCAATTAAAGTGTAGTGTGATCCGTGGTTCACTTTCACCGCTGGGCGTAGCTGGAATGCTCGGAATTGGAAAAAACCCTAAAGGTTCCTTGTAATTCAAGAGCAACAGAACGTTTGCTGTTATTTTATGGTAAATATGAAATTTATGGAGCTCACGCAGAAATAAAACTCATTGGTTCTTGAGCCAAACACACCTCAGTGGGCTGGAATGCCCAGAACACGTGGATAAACAAGCCAAGTTCACATTTACACTCTCAGGTTTTGGCATTGAGGCTGATTTATGCCCCAGTTCTTTAAAAAAATATTTTGTTATACCTAGAGTTGAGAGGTTTGGTAATACTTAAGAATATTTAATGTAATGTCTCTTATGTTCATCAAGCTTACATTTTTTTAATAAAAAAACACACACACACACACACACACATACACAACACACACACACACACACACACACACACACACACACACACAAAGACAAGCAGAGAGAACACCCTGTAAGACAAGAGAGCAAATTAAAGTTTAAACCAGACAATAATATTTTCATGAGCTGGTTTAGCAAAAACTGTGCACCATTAGGACAGGTGTGTCAGTGAACTCTTGCTAATGTCAGTTTTGACAAAACACAGGATTTTCCTCTGAAGCCAATCATCCGACATAAGAGCACACACCCTTAGGACAGGGGTGTAAAATCCTGCTTCTGGAGGGCCAACGTCTTGCAGAGTTCAGCTCTAACCTGCCCCAACACACCTGTCTGGAAGTTTCTAGTAAGTCTGAAGACCTGCCCATTACAAGGGATCTTAAATATCTTACCTATCACCTATCAGTATCTGTCCAATCTGCCTAACCATTAAAGAGATAGTTCACATAAAAAAAAATACTTGGCCTCATGTCATTCCAAACCAGCAAGACCTTCATTGATCTTGGAAACACAAATTAAGAGTTTCTGACCCTCCATAGACAGCAATGCTGCTAAGTCCAAGGCCCAGAAAGTTAGTAAAGACATCATTAAAATGGTACAAAGCTGCGAGAATACTTTTTGTCGTGGTACTCTTAATAATGGCAGCCGACTTGACTTTGAAGTCAATCTGAATTTGAAGTTGAATTGAAGTTATTTTTGTTTTCTTTGCGCTCAAAAAGTATTCTTGTAGCTTGGTACCATTTTAATGATGTCTTTACTAACTTTCTGGGCCTTGGACTTAGCAGCATTGCTGTCTATGGAGGGTATAAAACAAGAGAAAAATCACTCACTGCTCTTGACTGAAGAAATGTAATACAGTTGCTTTAGGAATCAGTTTATATAGTGTTTTATTTTTATATTTGTTAATTTTCTTTTTCTATTCATTTTTTTGAATGCTCCTGCTAAATACACCTATTGTACCTGAAAGTAAAGCACTGTTTGTTTATTTGTATATTCTGAGTAGTTGTAATGTGTATCTTTGTCATTCTTTTATCTTTGTTAAAGAATAAGAACAAAGATCTTTATCTTCACCCTCTTTGGTCTAAATATCTGCCATTCTTTTCTTTTCTTTTTTTGTTACCTTGAAAGGCTTTGTCTTTATAATAGGGAAATTAGTTTGGCTGTAATGCTCAGACAGCTTGTAAAATAGTGAAACCAACTTCAAAAAGAATTGTGATAAAATTTGAATCGTGATAAAAAAAAAATAAAATTGTGATATATTTTTTCCATATCGCCCACCCCTAGTTCGGAGGACTTTGAAGGTTTAGTAAGAATGCTGGGAATTCAAAATAAGGAGTTTAACATGTACCTGTTATGAAATGTTACTATGTGCCTGAGCTACAATGCTATGTCAGCTCTTGTGCCATTAGACGTTGGCTTGTCATGGTGCTGACAATTTTCATTATGGTTTGTGAGTCAACTCCAGGAGACCCTGACAGAAGAGAGATGCCCCTGAGCCATTCACCTGCATTTTTTCGCACTCTTTCGTGTGCTCGCTGTGAAGTCAGCACGGAGATATCCATTTACATTGACATTTCTCATGTCCGCAGTCTGTCGTTGACATTTTTGCTCCCTTCAGTGTAGGCCTCAGATAAATGAAGAGAACCATGACTCCTTGAGTAGTGTGGAGACCTGTGAAGTGTTTAACGCGGTGTTGAGAAGTGCTGGTCACATGCAGTTCTCCTAATCTTACCTCCTTCATCTCCTCGCCTCTCAAGTTCTGGACTCAGGTCATAACTTGAACCAGCTTAAAGTCAGAGTTTAAGATGTGGGCTGTGTCATAAATATACTATCAAGAGATGATATATCAAGTTGAATTGTGTCAAATCATGTTTAATTATGGAATGTTTTGTGAGGAACTACAATACCCATAATTCTGAAGAGATCTGTCAATCAAAATAGCTCCTCATATGAATGCCATCTCCCCACATTATTTATGCATGCATATATATTTTAAATATTTTGCAATTAACTAACAGTATAATTTTTTATAATAATATAAGCAAAACGTAAAACGCCAATTCATATGAATTTGTGCAATCTTATTTGTATTTTTTCATATGATCTGCTTACAGCCCACTGATGGTTAGTTTCAAGGTAGACCTTCTTGATCAATTTTTTTTTTTCTTCTGAAAATCATTAGTTTCATCATGTCACATCATATGAATTTCATATTTCTCAAAATAGTAAAATTTTCCCATGAGATCGGGTTAAAGGTGCCATCTGTCATATCTGGCAAAAAAATCAAGTCATACTCCACATTCCATACCAGATGGGGGCAGTATGCCTCAATAAAGTGAATTGGTCTACTCTAGAGTAACAAACGAGAAACGGCAGTCTCTATGTTCCGCCCCTACCTTCACAACAACCCTAGAGCATAGCTGAAGCCTATAAGACAGCGGTTCTCAATTGCAGTCCTCGCGCCCCACTACTCTGCACATTTTGAACGTTTCTCTTAGAGCTTCAGACATTTGTTCTATTCGAACATAAGTGCCCTGCGAAGTGGACATCACAGGATATTCAGCCATGATTCCAGTTCGAAGTGAACGTAGCTATATGTTCCAATCAAAGTGCATTGAAGTGTGCAAGACGTGAATTTAAATTGTATTGATTCACAGAGGTATATGATGTCACAGTTGTCCATGTTTAAAGACGCTGCACAGCACAAATCAGTGATTGAATGTTTCGATGTGAGGTAAACTTCAACAGATTTCCCCTGCTCAGGGAGTAGGGAGCAATGAACATTTGAAAAACAGTTCATGCACAGAGTTGTGTTAACAAAGAGAAACGTGCAAAATATGCAGAGCAGTCGCGCGCGAGGACTGGAAATGAGAACCGCTGCTATTAGAGGACGTTTTGCCTCCAGAGGAATGTTGGGTGATGTCAAGTGATTTTGAAACATGACATCTTCAAGCTACTCCCCTTCACCTTTACCAGTGAATATGTTCATATTCGTTTTGTTCATATTACATTGAGTTGTATATACACATTATTTGAATTAAATTAATTTGACAGGCAGCATTCTGTCAACATCATTGGTCAACATCAGACTGCTGATGTTGACCAAGCTAGCGCCAACCAACGTAACCAGAGCTGGCAACTCTCAAGCATTCACCGTGAGACACACGCAATTGACTCTTTTCACACGCTTTCACGCCACACATCAATTTTCTCACGTACAGAAAAACCACGAAGCAAAGAGGACACGGAGACCAACAGACTAGACAGAGCAGGTTAGTTATGATATAAAAAAATGGGTAAGTTATAGCTAGCTAATTATCAAACGCAGCTACGGTTAGCCATCGCTAACATTAGCACGTTTATCGAACAGCCTTTGATACATTTCTATGTTATAACTTCCCGAAAAAAAAATACACAAACATATAAAACAAACTTCTAGCGAAATGCTAACAGCATCTAACTTACCAATCCAAAAGAAATGTTGCAAGTTTGGTGTCGAACCTCATTTCTTTCAGGTCCATCAGTTGTCTCCAGCGATTGAAAGCAGTGCCGATGTTTACTCTGGTTCGGCTCCTTTTCTTATCGGATTTGATTTGTGATTCCGAGCGCGGTTGTTTCCCTGTAGCGGGTGGTGGTCTCTAGCCAAGGGTTTAAGTCATCCTTCCACTCTCTTCCCTGAACTGAAATGTAGTGGGCTGTACTTTCCACACGATTGACATCAGGTTAGATTACGCCCACAAGCCTTGCGAGTTATTCGTGTATTGCAGGTTGGCTGGTGGTTATGTTGCCCGCATACCGCCTCCCATGGCCAAAACTGGTATTACGACACCTGTCGGGCCGGGGCTAGTAATGCTACTGCTAATTAAGGTTGATATCTCTGCAGCACTATAACTTGACATTTTTGTAATGACATCATCGCCCTTATTTCTTCTCATACTTTTGATGCGTGTAGGTCATTTTTGTATATTTTTACCTAAATTTTTGCACATGGCACCTTTAAAACAACAATAATTTACTAATTTAAAAATGTAGAATATGAATAATAACCCCAATAAACAATTCTTCCATAAAGTGTTCTAAATAGTTCTAGCTTATGTTCTGGACTGATTTAGGCCTGGTTTCATAGACAGGGCTTAGCCTAAACCAGGATTAGGCCATAGTTCAATTAGGACATTTAAGTAATTTTTATAAACATGCCTTAGAAAAAAACATTACTGGTGTGCATCTTGAGACAAAACAAAGGCATTGATATATTTTAAGATCAATCAGTACAAGTTTCTTTCATTTGAAACAACTCAGACTTGCATTTTAGTCTAGGACTAGGCTTAAGTCTTGTCTGTGAAATTGGGGGTATATGTTTTAAATAGTGATGGGCAACGATTAAACGCTTCCAAAATAAAAGTTTTTATAATATATGTGTGTGTATTGTGTATACTTAGAATTTAAGACACACATACAGTACATATTTAGAAAATATTTACATCTATATATTTATATTTATACTATTTAATATATAAACATTTTTCTTAAATATATACATGCTTGTGTGTATTTATATATATATATATATATATATATATAATAAATATGCATAGCACACACACAAATATTATGTAAACAAAAACGTTTATTTTAAATGCGATTACCGGTAATCGCTATAAATCATTGCCCAGCACTAATTTTAAAGTAATGTAGCAGCTTGCCAGATTCAAATTCAATAGAATGCAACAGTCCAGATTGGAAAGAAAAAAATCCTACTTGTTTTGATTTAGTGATAATTTATAATCCTTCCAAGCTAGAACATGATTCCTAGTGAGGACCTTCGCCAATCAGAGAAGTCGCATTTGCTAAAACACAAAAGAGTTCGGCAGTTACCCCCCACCGAAGCATTGTGCTTGACGTCATGAAGCCAGTCTCCCGAAACTTTACATATATTTATAAATCTATTCGATATGCCTACTATTAAAATGTTTTATACTTGATCAATTACTGTAAATTACCATCATTTAAAAATGGTTAAATAGTTCATTCTCTCATAGAAGACACTTACTTCGGCTTCTTTCTTTCTTTCTTTCTTTCTTTCTTTCTTTCTTTCTTTCTTTCTTTCTTTCTTTCTTTCTTTCTTCTTTCTTTCATCAAGTATTGTAATGCTATGATTCCTCTCAGTAAAGGTTGGGTGAATGTTTGATCTGTGAGCAGAGGATGCTCTGTGAGTTGACTCTCTCTCTGGCTGGATGGATGTATGAGGCTTCTATAAGCTCATCTGAGATGAGAGGAGTCAGACTAACGTGAGACACACAGGCAGACCTCTCTGTGTAATTGGTGCTGTCTGAAGGCGACAGCAAGCAGTGCTAAATCCTGTCTGTGTGAATACTGATGTGGCTTCTGCCTCTGGTGCTCTCTAAATGAGGAAGAGGACATGAATTATCACACTGAAGCGCTGATTGAAGAGAGCTGTGAGAGTTACATCAGATGAAACATATATGATGAATGAAGAATCTAGAGTGTTCACAATTAAAGATAACACGAAGCACACTTTGCTTTTCTGTGCTGATGTATTTCTTGTTGAGACAGGAAGTTGGGCAGGAGGTAATAAAGAGTTCATTCATTTTTAAATAGCTACTTGCGGTTGCTAATGGTGCTGCGAGAGGACATTGTCATTCTAGTGAGCAGTTGATTGGATAATTAAATAAAAAAAAACTATTATAGTATTTATTAATATTTAGAATTGAACATGTATTCTTGCATTTTCTGGTTTCAATTTTAATTTCAATTTAAGTTTAGTATTTTTGTAAAGTTTAGCAATGTTTTTGTTGCTTTTATTAGATTTTGTTTTTTTTCTATTTAGTGTTTGATAAATATTTTTATTTAGCTTTAAATTATGTCAGTTTTAGATTAGTTAACATCAATGACACTGGAAGACAAAGACTACATTTGAAATGTATCTGTCTGCGAAAAGTGTATTTTGTTATATTTAGGAGAACACTTGATGACCTCAAAGATAATGTTCATGTACTAAATGCCACAAAACTGTGTTTAAAGTATAAATATGATAAATTAATATATATATACACTTTATATATAAATCAATATATAATTAATATTAATAAATAGGAATTAATAATATATTTATATTTCTGATACACTGATATGGTATAATATTGATATTTTAATGTTATTCTGCATACTAAAGAAAGCCTTCTGCCGGTCAATTGAAACTAGTTTGGCAGAATTTAATAGTGACCATGTCTCTGAAACTTCAAAGAGACGAACACCATAACTGTAGTTTATATGAGCACAGTAAGTCACATGAAAGCAGAACAAAATATGGCAAAGTCTTACATTTCGATCTGTTTCTCACATAAAATAACTGCATGGCTTTAGAAACTTGGCTTCTGTTATGATTCTTTCAGAGTGTTTTTGTACTTTCTGAAGCTTAACAGGCTGTGAATTATTGTTGTATAACATAAAACATGATGTTGAGGAATGAATGACAGCATTTTCATATTTGGCTGACTTTTTCTTGATTTTTGGCCTGCAGTAAGATCTTTGAGCTGCTAGGAGTCATTGTGCTTTTTAACAATGAGGTTTCCCGCTTCCCATGAGCCAAAAAACTAAAGTTTGTGCTAGGTGTGCTTGCTTGCGGTTTGTGTGGCCACGTGTCTCTTTATGTGGGTGTTGATTGCTGGGCACAGATTGGGCAGCGAGCAGCTGGCATCCTGGTGTGAAGAAGATGGTTCACCATGTGTGGTGGCTGAATACACAACAGTAGTAGGAATAAGCATTACATTTTATGGAAAACAGCAGTGGCAAGATGTCTGAAGATTTAAGTTTATGTGTGGGATTGAAGAGAATTTTAATGCTTGAACATTAGATCCTGCTGATAATAGAAAAGAGAGAGAGAGTAAGATAGACCCATGAGCTGTGTGCTGCAGTCATCGTGTTTAACCGTATGAACTCGGTGACCTCACACAGTGTGTGCAAAGAAACAGCTCACACACACACACACACACAATCCAACAGTATCCAAACAGAAATGGATGTATGGAATGTGTTTATGTTACCTATAGACATACACTTTCTGTCTGTCGTTTTAATACTATAGCTGTATCGGTTTCATACTGACCCATATCTCTTTTTACAAGCTTCTTAGCATGACATGGGTCACTTCTTTAATATAAAACCTACTGTAAATCTGACATATATGGAAATACATAGCGGTACTGATCAGCAAGTTGCCCTCAGGTCAAAATCCAGCCCTTCATTCATTTTTATTTGGCCAAGATTAAGATTAAATCACTGCACAGCCTGATACATTAAAACAGCCTCTAGGAATAGAACTTAAAAAAGTAAAGAGCAGTTCAAAAATACCATATTTTGCTCATAAAATTACTGTGTAGGTGTGAGTCTTCATCAATTTCTTATTCAATCAGATATATCATGTCATTTTTTGTTCATGATTTGAAAGACGTCTCTTATATGCTCTCCAAGACTGTATTTATTTGATAAAAAAACAGTAAATACCATAATATTGTGAAATATTATTACAATTTAAAGTTGCTGTTTTCTATTTTAAAATATAATCTAATAAAATCCAAGTTGAAGTTTCAGCATCATTACTCCTGTTTTCAGTTTCACGTGATCCTTCAGAAATCATGTTAATATCCTAATTTGCTGCTCAAGAAACAATTTTTCAATGTTGACGACAGTCGTGTTGCTTATTTTTCTCTTTTTAAATATTTATTTATTCACTTATCATAAACAATGATACATATTTTTGATTAGAAAGTTATTTGTTTGAATAATAATTAAAAAAAGCATTTTAGAGCAATATTTAATCATCCTTACAAACAATTCAAAATTTAAACAATCCTTAATCAATATATACTATATATGATTAGATATGAATGTATATATTCATCTCCTATGGTTGCTTAATTGTATTATTCTGTTAGATTACAGATACATTAGTTAAGAACTTTTAATCGCTCTGAAATATATTTGGCCCTCCTTAAATTTTCATTAAACTATACTTTTATCCTTTGTGTACAAATCCTTAGACACCTGCCACCACTGTTTTTCTTTCGTGCAAAAATATGAAATATTTAGCCTCTCAAGAGCAAAGATGAATCATTCGCTATTATTCCAAATCCTTTAATGGAAGTTTTGAATGATTGTAGTTAATAAGCTCAGGGACATCATATAGAAAGGATGTGGAATGGCAGTATCCATGGAAACAGGCCGTTAACCCCTCCATATTTGCCAAAGTTTAGGTACTGTTGCTCCTCTGAGGAACACGTCTGTTCCTGTAGTCTTGCATCTGTCTGTCTTAAAGCATTGATTTAAGTGAGGATATGAGTTTGCTAATGAGACGTTCTCTCTGGCCTCAGTGAGCTTCAGGGACGGAGTGTGTGAGTGTGTTTTTGTGTTTGCTGAGGTAACCAGTATAAACAGTGTTATCGGTCTCCATACAGAAGGACGTGTCAGTCAGCAGTCCCTGTGATCAGGGGCCGTGTGTCTCTTTGGTATTTCCTCTCACGCTCAGAAAGCTTTGTCAGAACCTGCGTGTGTGCACATTTATGTACCATTCAGATTATAGTGCATTTATAGTTGTTCCTTAAACTATTATACACCCTCACTCTAATATTGAACATGTGGTTACTTTATTGCATTTATGTTAAGGAATCCACAAATTCCTATAAAGAACAGTTGAATATACTGTATATAAAAATAAACATCAATGTGAATTCATGGCCTGTTATGTGTAAAGTATTTCTAACTAAAACAGGATATATGATAAAATGTTGGAGATGACTTTAATTTATCGTAATAATGTGACCTTGGACCACAAAACCAGGGTCAATTTTTTGAAACTGAGATTTATACATACATACATACATCTATTTTTATTGATGTATGGTTTGTTAGGATAGGACAATATTTGGCTGAGATACAACTATTTGAAAATCTGGAATCTGAGGGTGCAAAATAATGATTCAAAACAATTATTGATAATATCACCTTTAAAGTTGTCCAAATGAAGTCCGAAGCAATGCATATTACTTATTAAAAAATAAGTTTTGATATATTTACGGTAGGAAATTTACAAAATATCTTCATGGAACATGATCTTTACTTAATATCCTAATGATTTTTGGCATAAAAGAAAAATCGATCATTTTGACCCATGCAATGTAGTGTTGACTATTGCTACAAATATACCTCAGCGACTTAAGACAGGTTTTGTGCTCCAGCATCACAAATAATAGTTATATAAGTTATATATATATATATATTATAAGATTATATACCAGTTTGGTTTAGTTGATCCAAGTAGTTGCGAAAGCTGAGCTAAAGTGTTAAGCATATGCTCTCTGTGCAGCTGGCGGTGAGAATCGACTCATTAAGGAAGGTTACACTCGGAGGTTACGTGACAAATCCAGGCCTGGGGGAGTAGAGGGAAGGGTACGAGACTCCCTCAGCTGCCTCAGATAACTTATAATGGATTTATTATGCAGCTTTGATCCAGACAAACCTTTGCCTGACTGTAAGACGGATGTGTGAGTCAGAGTCTGTTAAAATGTGTGATACATGCAGACATAGATGCTGGACTGTAGCGAGGTCACCCCGAATATCTGCTGGAGGAGGCGGAGGCGTTCATCTTATCTGACAGACCAAGCGCTGACATCACAAAAGAAAGAGTAATGAAGTAATGAAAGAGAGGAGGAATGGAAAGGAGGTTTGAGCAGCATTACGTCGTTTTCTTTCATCCTATAGGTTTGGTTGTCTCTGTGAATCTGATATGAAATGTTCTTTAAACTTACACTTCAAAGCTGCTATTCATCTTTAAGTGCCTCAGTGAAACATTGATCAATGCTTTCCAAACCATTCATTGCTTGGTCAACTGGTCGAGCTGCGTTTTAGTTAACCAGCTCAACCAGGTCTCCATTAGACCCAGCTGAACCACCAACAATCTGTTCACTGAGCATTTGATGTTACATTAGTTTATATAATAGTTAGTTTCATTCCACCAATCTGATTAACTTATGATTAATGTGCAAAATTTGAAAATCGCATAAAACCTTTGTGAATAAAGCACCATTTCCATCCCATGTGCATAAAAGAACAACACTGTCAGTTTCATGGAAGTATCAATAATAAAAGGAAAGTTGTTGCAACTGGGGAAGCCTGTGGATATTTATTTTTTCCCCCCAATAATACATTACTATGCAGAATATATTTGGTAAATGTGCTATGAAATTATTAGGGTATTCATTTTTAATGCACATTTTTAGAATTTATACCAATCTTGATATTTCCATCCAGCATTTTTTTTATGCCACATCCCAAAATTTTACAAAAAAAAAAAAAATTGTATGGAAGGTTTTTTGTGGCCACTTTTTAGCGATTCTTACTGATGGTAACATGGTTGGTACCAGTAGGTATTGGCAAATGACTGTCTGTATTACTGAGTCATTGAATCATTCGTGAAGTGTTCGTGAAGATAGGCTGATTCATTCAGGAACTAAACACATGACTAGTTGCGTCTGAAATCCCATAAGCCCCTTTCACACTGCACGTCGGACCCGGCAAATTGCTGGAACATTGCCGGGTCGCCTTCTGTGTGAAAGCAAACACATCCCAGGATTGATTCCAGCATTGAACCCGGGTCGGGGACTTAGTAACATTGCCGGGTTCAACCCGGGATGAGCGCTGTGTGAACAAAAGTCAGATCTAATGCCGTGTCGAAGTGATGACGCACGTTATCGCGCGACTCTTTTACTGGCTGTTTTGAAGGAAGATCAACGTTCGCGACGAAAAAATATGTGCAAACTGTAATGAAGCAGAGATCAGTTAGTTCCTCACTTTCCACACTGACACTGAGATCGTTCGCTTGCTTCAGTGAAAGTTTAACGTGCCTAACGTTTTCGACTCGTACATTACACGTCAGGCACTGATGTCCCGTGTCGTTACGGGACCTTCACGGGTTGTGTGTGGAAGCACGCACATATTTGGGTAATGACTGGCAGTGTTAAAGTGCAAAATCTAGTGACCCGGGAACAATTGCCGGAACACTTTAACCGTGTATTTGCCAGAATGGCAGTGTGAAAGGGGCTATACTGTGTCTGAGTAGGTGCGCTTGCAGCCCGTTAACCTGGACATAGTGTAATGGCTTAGTGTGGTTCTTGGCTAGAATAAACCACAAAGTTGACTGTAATCCTGGTTATTTGAGACTAGGTTCCCATCAGCCTAGCTGAGGTGGAGTACCAGCTATAACAAGGTTGACCGATTACTGGCCGTCCTGCTGATTGGCCATCTAGATGAGCATGGATCAGTTTGGACTAGCTTCATTGACCAGATAGAGACCTTGTCAAACCAGCTGGATTTTCCAGCAGCAGGGTTTGCTTTGTGTTTTTCCACTTTTTTTATTTGCACTTCCTTTTCTTCTCTGTTATTCTCTTCTCTGTCTGTCTGTACTTCAGAGATGATGAAGGTGTGTGTTTGTTGTTTAATGAGAGGCGAGGGGCTGCACCTCTCTCAGTCACAGTTCAGCAGTCCTTCTCTCTGCTTTCTGTCTCTGCTTCTGGTGCTACTATTAGTCTAAAAGCCCAAAGGATACGGCTGTCTTTTTCCAAGTCTGTCTCTTACTTTTGATGTTACCAACACTGCAAAAATCATTTTCTTCATCAGGATTTTTCTCTTGTACTTTAGTTAAATTATCTAAATATTCTTGTGAACCTACATTAACTGTCAAACACCAAATATTTCATTGAAATTTATATTTTAGTTAGAATTATTGTGCAATTAAGTTATTATGAAATTATAAAAATGAAATGACCAACATTTACTTAAAATTAATCCAACATTTCATATATAATCAAGTTATATGCTCTATGGAAAAAAGGTTTTTAGCAACGTTGTTGCTTTAAACAACACATGCATCCATCAAAGCTCCTGACAGGTCAAGCTGCAAATATTAAACATTGTACTGTAAGGACAACTTGGGTAACACACTTCTCCTGAATCAGCTATGTGTATATACTTCAGATGCCCATAGAAAGTGTCATTCACTACTGTGAAGTAAAGTGACTCTTGAATATGTTTCATGCAATACTTTTATTTTAGATTATTATTGGTTGTTGTAGCCCTTGTGTGTTTTTTTTAGAGCAGCTTAATGCCTGCACAGAGCCCGCCAAAAGACACTAAAAGAAACGTCCCTTCACACAGCCTCTTACAAACATATCAACCCTGATACACACAGAGTGGAGAGCTATGCAGTGCTGTGGGCTGCTTGTGGTGTGTTTTTAGGGCTAGGGAGATTGATGCGGTGGCCTATTCATTATCAGCAAACCTTTGGCTTGCAGCCATTTCCTTCTTCTTTTTTCCTTCTGTTTCTTTGGTTTATTTTCTCTGGCAGCTGCTCCTCTCCTTATATAGCCTGTTTTCTTAGCTAACTCAGTATATCTCCTCTTACTTAGTTACTAGACTTAGGGCACACCCACTGACATCTAACATCCATAAGACCTCCTGCGCTGTATTATCTGCCGAGTGTCATCGTGGGCCAGCACGGAAAGGTTGTAGGAGAGGAGGTGTCATTCACAAACATGCCTGTGTAAGAAGTAGAGGCTGAAGATAGACTGGACTATTATGGAAACCTCTGAGTCCCCAGTTATCAGTTTTCTCAAATACACAGTTGTTTTTCCCCTGAATCTCTTAGTTCAAGAGCTTGTCCTTATTCTTTCACTTTAGCTTCATCCTCCCACGCTCATTCTAATGTGTTTTACACTAGAGATTCACCATAGATCAAAACCACAGTATCAGACAATATTAGAGCTTTCTTGTATATTTATCAGTGTTGTATTAGATATTTAATTGTGCATGCTGTTAATTCTAATTTGAATGAAACCTGATAGATTCAAGTTCATAAAGATATCGTAAAGCAATTTAGTCTAAGTTCTCCGAAGACACAACATGTCTTTTTTTAATAACTTTTTTATTACATTTTCTGAGGAATATACTTTCAGTGTAAGGACAGAAATCTCTCAGGTTTCAATAAAATATGTTTATTTGCATTTGGAACACCATAAGTAAACTCTTAACAATAGGGTGTCACTAACTTCACCATATACATCAAGATACATGTTACGATTCATTAAGTTGCAGTGTATCTTAATTTTATTCAGTAATTGAATCTTGATGGAATGTGTGTCTGTATTTTATTTTTATTTATTTTTTTGGCCAGCATGGCACCTAAACTCTTAAAATAAAGGTTCTTTACTGACATTGATGGTTCAATGAAGAAACTTTAACATTCATTGTAACTTTAAAACTGCACAAAAAGTTCTTTATAGTGAAAATCGTTTTTTCAAATTGTTAAAATGTTATTCATACTAGGAACAAAAACCAGATTTGGTTGTTTTACTAAATGACCTGCAGCGTGGACCAGAATTTGTTA
The DNA here is from genome assembly GCF_963082965.1 of Carassius carassius. Lineage (NCBI taxonomy): Eukaryota > Metazoa > Chordata > Actinopteri > Cypriniformes > Cyprinidae > Carassius > Carassius carassius. The sequence continues at coordinate 4,683,837 of NC_081773.1, forward strand.
AATAGTCAAAGGTCTGCTTTACCAAGCAAAAATATCAGCTTAGTTTAGTTTTCTTAGCCATAGCTAAGGAAACATTCATTTAACTTTTGACAGATGGATCAAGTTAAAGAGCAAGTATTAAAATTGATTGTAGATTTCTGGCACAGAGAGTTCATTCATGTAGATTTTCGTCATAATAAAGCAAGTGTTTTGGCAGCTCAGGGATCTTGAGAATGTCTTGGAGCTGATGTCATTCTGCAGTCTCCTGACCTCTCTCAACATTAGCATCAGCGCTGGCAACCGTATGACGGTGATGTAGCGTGAAATATATGCGTTGCTCGACGGTGTGTGCTTCCCTTCTGTCACCATAAATGGTCAAAACATGTTTGCTGGCTGAGCATGATACGAGAATAGAAAAATGTAGGCTTGAGTTTCAGTGGAAACAAAGTGCCAATCTCCACTGAGCAGAGGGGGATTCTGGGTCTTCCAGATCGGAGGACCGGTCGAGAGATAGCAGCTGTGCAGGAAGTGTGTTTATGTGCATATCTGTGTGTGTGTGTGTGTGTGTTGGCACGTTTGTGTGTGTTTGCATGTGTATGTTGGCACAGTTGTGTGTATGAATCTTGCATGAATAAGTTCACACTCTGTGAGTAATGCCCTCATTGTACTGACGCCTCTTTTCTTCGGTCAGATTCCCAGCACTGTTTCCTGTGTGAGCCCTCAACCGGGTGTGCAGGTGCAGAAAAAGAGGGATTGTGTTTATCGGAAAAAGAAAGGGGGTGAGAGATGGTAGGCATGAAAAGAGAAAAAGGGATGTAGAAATGTGGGAAGATCGAGTGCCAAAGTGTGTGTGTGTGTGTAGGATAGTAGCGTCACTGCAAGTATTGAAGCAGTTTTATGTATACTATCTTTCAAACTTAAAAAAAGAAGAAGAAATTAATATTTGATTAAGCAATGATGCATTACATGTCACTAAAAACGTTTATAATTTTACAAAATATTTTTTTATTCATCAAAGAATCCTGAAACGAATGCATCAACTGTTCCAACAACTGTTTTCAACATTTTTAATAATGAGAAATGTTTCTTAAACGGAAAGCAGCATATTAGATTGATTTCTGAAGGACTGGACTAATGGTGCTGAAAATTCAGCTTTGATCACAGGAATAAATTACATTTTAAAATAGTACATTAAAATAGTTTTTTTTAAATTGTAATAATATTTAATATTACTGCATTTACTGCATTTGTGATCAAATTAACACAGCGGTTGTGAGCATAGGAGACTTATTTTAAAGCTATTCAAAAAATCTCTCTGCACCGTTCTCAACAGTAATGTGGGTAACAGATGAGATGGTTATTTCTGTTTTCCGTAACAAAAAAGAAATGCTGAAATAAAGTTATAAAACATCTGGCAAGTGCAAAATGTGAGCAGAACGTAACTGCTGTCTAAGTACGTTGCTTCGGTTCACTAGCTGGATGATAACATCATTTGTAATGTAAGGTGATTTGTAAGAATGATCATCTGACCGCCTTCTACTGAACACATCTGTCAGTACATGTGGATCAACTAATGATTTATCAGCAGAAGTTTATCTAGGATGACTTTTTTCCCCCCTTCACCGCTCCATGTGGCAACAGGTGGAATATTCCTCAAAAACAAAAAAAAACAAGTATGTGCAATGTGTTTTGTGACAGGTGCAGTTTTACTGAAAGATGGAGACTGACTCATCTTGCATGTACAGCATAAGTGCACCATGAAATGTGCTGCAAAATATGCACACAAAAAGAGAGAGAGAGAGAAAAAAATGCAAACAGAAAAATCATCTTTTATCTGTTTAGAATAATCCTAAAAAGATATTTATGACTGGTAAATGTGCTCGTTTCACCCATCATTGGCAGGTGTGGTAAAAACCTATTTTGGCTACAGCTACAGCGTTGTATTTTCCTTCAGTCAAGTGTTTGGTATTCTCTGTGGGCTGGTTTGAATTAGTAGTGATGGCCAGTTTCTAAACAAATCCCTCTTTTCAGTTGATTACTTTCATAAAAAATAAAATGTGTATGGTCTAAATTGATTTGTGAAGTGGTTTGAATCGGTCAACTTATAACAGTCGATCAAATTCCAACTATATTTATTCATAAACATGCATTCTACTTTTGCTATGAGATTAACTACTCCAGAATAAAATAAAAATACAATTTTGGGGGGATTTTAAGGATTTTTAAATCTGACTCTAAAATACATTTTAAAGTAGCTTCACTGCAGCAATCTACTGTATTTTCTGGAAAATAAGTTGCACTGTAAATCACACAGGGTAAAATGGCATTGTTGAGAGAAAAAAAAATTGCATCAGTGTATAAGTAATATTTTATTATTACATTCAGAAATACTGTAAAATGTAAAATACCAGTAAACAAAGCAAAAAAATTGACAGACACTGTTTTAGTTCCCCTCTCTACACAACGAATCTAACAGGATTCAGACCAGAAATGGAATGAAAAATGCGAATGCTTCGTGGTTGACGTAACAGCAATATAGAAGTCGCTTTGGAAAATAAGTCTTATTAATGGGACTTATTTTGGAAAGTAAAGCACAATGAAGCCTGTAGTCTAGCTAAGCACTCTCTCTAAAGGCTTAGCTGAGTAGTTTGTAGCCTGGAGTAGTTTGCTAAATGGCTGGAGGATGGGGTACACTAGGTTTAGACAGAGGCATTGAGAAAGAGCGAGGCGAAGCAGACAGGAATAATGGAGCTTCAGAGGCTGCATGCTGAGAGCGGCTCTTGAAGAAGAGGGCCGGTGTGGGCCCGTCCGCCTGGGCACAGGGCATCCTGGCTCTGATACTGTCTGCTGCTCAATGCCCACTCTGTCTGGATCCAGCCATAACACTCCTGCACAACAGAGCAGGACAGTCATGAGAGGAATAAAAGAGTTTTGAACTGGGTCACAGCAGGCCAGTAATAAGCTGCTCTCCTCTTTGTGTCTCTCTTTCACTTTGTTTCCTGCTGGAAAAACCAGATCATACCAGATTAAGGTGTAGTCTTTGCGGGGTGATCAAGTGCAATGTTTTGCCCATCACCAAAAAGTCTCCAATTTCCATCTAAACCACCTTCAACCTGCTAATGACCTCAATTTAACAGACTGGACATGAAATCGTGTCAAATTAACCACTGTCTTAATATTAATGATAATAATAATAATAACAAAAATAATATTTGGTAATGTATATTTGGCAGCAAAAGTCGTAGTTAATTAATGGTTTGTTAACAATGAGAATTGGACCTTAAAACAAAGTGTGACTGAATATGTAATCATCATTTAGATTTATTCTGTATGCATTGGGGACAGGCACTCCAAAAATATAAATGAATGAATTTTTTAATTAATTGTGTGTTTGTGTACTTGGGCGAGAATCAGTTTTTCCTGGATCTGGTTTGATGTGTGTTTGAGGCCTGGTGCTGTGTTTGGTCGAGGGTGTGTGTTTGTGTACATTTTTCTGTGTCACTTGTAGTGGCTGTGTTTGCGTGGGTGTGAGGTGTGAGACAGAGTGTGTCATGTTTTTGTGATCATGAGATGGTTTAGTACTCCCTGTGTATTTGTGTAATACATTTGTGTGTACATTTTTTAGAGTGCTTTATTATCGTAGGGATTTTTTTTCTCTCTCACTTGTGTTTTAAGGTAATATTTACTCTTTGAAAGCAGAGACAGATCTAACGGATATCTTAAAGGCTGTCCACACCTGTGAGACTTAATATTTGTTCTCTACAGCCAAATAAACACACACACACACACACACACACACACACACACACACACACACACACACACACACACACACACACACACACACACATACACACACTTGTTTTCAATGTTTTATGGGGTCATTTCATAGGTGAATGGTTTTTATACTGTACAAACTGTGTATTCTATAGCCTCATTCGTATACACCAATACTACCCCTAAACCTGACCCTCACAGAAAACTTTCTGCATTTTTAGATTTTCAAAAAAAAAAAACCATTCTGTTTGATTTCAACAAACTTAGATGTTTTAACAGTTGAATTTCTATTTTTGAATTTATTAGATGTTTTTATCCAAAGTGACTTACAAAAATATATATATATAATAATAATAATTTGGCATCCCTTGTGGAATATAGCATTTTAATTTTAAACAGAGTACATTTTATGGAAATTACATACTTTAAAAAATATATATAACTTTTATAGGTTAAAATGTAAGTTTTATGACAATTAATAGCATCTGAGTTGAACTATAGAGTGCTTTATTGACCCACTTCAGTAGAACTTAAGTACATCTTTAATTTAATTAAGGTAATTTCATAATTCTGCTATTGTGGTTATATTCTATATATTGTCTTTTTCATTCTGTTGAGATCTTTTGTTAGTTATCTATTTCATCAATTTAACGGTAGTAAAAGTATCTCCAGTATGCCACATGAACAGCTTTCTCACAGTGCACAGAAAGAGAAAACAGAGAGTCAGACCGAAGCCCATGCGATGTCCAGTTGTCCTCTGTATGAAGTACATGTTTGTTGACTCATCCAGTCTATTGTTGAGACTGCGAGGGCTCAGTTTACCCCGTCTCTCAATCACTGACTTCCTTTTTGAAATGACATGGACTCTCCCTTTCAACCCTGCAGAAAATACACAGCGATTAGCAGATATTAAAAGGCACTGAAAGGAAGATGGTGCATCTCAGGTCCTGGCCTTTTTCTGGAGGTAGTCATGCAGTGAACATTTGCTGAAGACATTTTTAGAAACCACAAAATGGTCTTACAGATGCAATTTTCTTACCTTTCAAGGATAATGAAAACATATATACTTTTTTGAAATAGCGCAGTATATTTTGGAGCTAACAAACCTGGGCTTTCAAGGCATTGTGCTGTGTATCAGCACCTCAAGGTCTGGTATCAAAATGAACAAATTGACATTGCGCATCTGGTTTGAAGCATTTACTGAAGATTAGTGGTCGACCGATATATCGCCAAGGCCGATATATCAGCCGATATTTGGCATTTTTCAAATATTCGCTGTAGTTGTTAACAGTTCTGTCTAATACGGATACAAGTCTGTCTAATAATCCGATAGAACACTTAAACAAAGGAATTAATGTATACAAAAAAATTGTATAACGATTGATTTTATATTAGGCCTATTAGTATTTTGCTGCACTTAATGCATTTGCCCAATGTCATATTCATGTCATTTTCACTGTGTGCTGTGTGTAAAATGAGGGTTACCCTGGCTTTATTTGAAAAATATGATTCCCAGTGCACACAAGCTTCCCAGAATACGGAGTGCCCTGTTGTTACAGTGTTTACTTTCTTTTTTGATTATATTTGTTTTAAATATTTAATAAAATATTTTTCACACATTTACTTTTTAATTTATTTTCAAATGATTTCAAATTTCTTAAATATTATTATTATTATGACTAATAATAATAAAAAATCATGTGGGCTTTATGACGACTATTACCCTCCCCTGCATTCCAATATATCGGCATCGGCTGTCAAAATACACATTTTGGTCAGCCACTACCAGTGAAAATCCTCTTACATTTACATTTCTCCACACTGTTGCTCTTTAAGAAACACCATGTGTCACAGCTCATAACCCCAGAATGGGATAATCGTGTTCAAAGTGGAAAGCAAGTAAAATGGGCTGATAATGTGGCTGTTTGATTTCTGTTTTCTGCTGTAAATGGCCGTGGGTCAGGAGCTTTAGAGAGTCTGCTGGTCTGAGCGGTTAGCCGGGGTCACTGATCGTTCTGAGAGCCGTATCACACACAACACCTGCACGTGAGTCAGAGAAATGGCCCGAAGCTGTTTACAGAACACAATATCTTTAAGCACTTTTGACTCTGACTTCTAGACAATAAACTTTCTAAAACAAATCTAACACTGCAAATTTATACTTGCATTGTCTAAAAGTGTCACAGGCGAATTGTAATGTCATTTCTAGAATTTTTGTTGTACTGTATATTGTGCAGTGCTATTTTAGTATTATTTACTTATATACAGTACTATTGTAATATATATATTTTTTAATTTCTATTTGAATTTGAATTTCTTCCTTGGTTTATGTAACTTATTTCAGTAATTTCAGTACCTCATTGTAAACATATTTATTTCAGACAGTTTCTAATTTTCCTTTAAGTATTAATCTAAGTTTAATAAATCATAGTTTGATTTCATTTTTTTTAATTCCAACAATAGCAACAGTGGTACTTTTTTGGTATCATAATCACACACAGTTGAATCATATTTTCACTATTTACCCTAGATATTTCCATGATTTATTCACATATTGCATCTTATATTGCGTGTCAATTGTTTTTATAAAAAAAAGGGTAAAACTGTTGGTTCTAGTTGGAAAAGAAACCACATCTCGTAAATAATTCTCACACAGTATTTTGATATAGTTTATTTCATGCTCTTTTCATAAAATCATCATAGTATTACGCATGATCCATGTAATAATTCAGGTTTTTACAGATTTTTATGCAATAGTTTACAATCAAAAGTCTCAGTCTGTGATAAGAGTAAAACAATAAAATCTGACACTATAAAACAAAATAAATCATTAAGGCATGATTGGAATGGAACAAAAAGATTTGACACATTTGAAATCCTTGTACAGTAATACAAATCAACCCTTGGGACCTAAAAGTGCTTGTATTTGAAGAAACACCCTTTACTAGTATTGTGATTCCAGGACTTGGAAAGCTTCTGGTTTGTGTGCTAGGTGTGCTTGAGAACAGTTTTTCAAAACCATCTGAGCCTATTATGTAAAAATCCAAAACAAATGTTTAGCAATTTCCCAGCACCACCTGCGTGTTCTCAGACAGGCGAAGAGTTTAACCAAACACATGCTGCAGACATTTTGTAGCCTGTGTTTTTGCCTACCTAAACTAGAAGACATGAATGCCTCGACACAGCAGGAGGTGTGTGTACGTGTGTTGACAGGAATCTGAGCGTGAATGAAGAGGATTTGCCTGCAGTTTCAATAGAACAGAATTAGCAGCGTTCACATGACTGCAGGGAGTTCAATCACAAAACGTGACTGTAATAACAGGCTAGACCTGTCTTTAGGAGCTGGAAACACATACAAACACACTTTAGACGGAAGGAAATGTTTGTTAAAGTTGTTTTAACTACACATAGAGCTCTAATTTGATGTCATCGTGCATGTTGTCTTAGGTTTATATAAGCAAATACAGAATGGCTGGTTTATTGAGGGTGAAATCCTGCTTTGTTTGCAGTATTTGGTTAAAGCGTGCAGGTGTGTGCAGTCATCAGTCATTATATGGTGTCAGTTTGTAGGTTTCGTCATATCTGTTTGATTTAAACTCAAGTGTTGTCATACAGCAGTATTATAGTATTATGTCTTATAGTTTGTCCTTTTGCTTTATCATGGATCCTTTGCTTTGTGTAAGTTGATACACTACTCAGATGTCAGAGCCAGAGAGCTGTGCTGTTTTGAGGTCAAAGGTGACCGGGTTGTTGTTTAAACAGTCAGTGGGTGTGTTTTCAGGTCATGTGGAGGTGGAGCCAATTTTAGCCAGTTCAGCCAATTATATAGAATTCTGTTTACTTTGTTAATAAATATTTCTGGTATTAGGGTCTGTATACAGTTATTATAATTTTTTCCATAATTATTGTATTGTATATAAATATGCGGGAGACCCTTCTTTAACCGTTGCACTAGTGCTTTGCACCTTTTTCAACTCGTTAGTCAAAAAATATTTGTATAAAATAATATTTGAAAAACATGTTTGCAAATGTTGTGTTGTTTTTTTTTTTTTTTTTACATAAAAATGTATTGTTTGATACTTAACCCTAACCCTTGCCCATTATTGCACACAATTCATGCATGCGGTTTCTAAAATTATATATATATATATATATATATATATATATATATATTTATTTATTTATTTTTTACGATTTTTGTAATTTACAATAGTTTTTAATTTAAAGAAAAAATTCTCATCTATTTTTTACTTTTGTCATAATAACTTTTTACAAAAGTAACTTTTAACTTTTTACGAAAAAGATTATTGGAGTAAAAAAAAAATGTATTTCCATTTTAAAATATCCCATAGAATTCGGCGAGATACCATTTGTTTGTATTTTTTAATGAAATTGTCTGAATGAAAATTGTTAAAGTAAATGCTACACCATCTTTTAAGTAACAATGGAAAGCAGAAAGGAATTTAGAAATTTCTATTTGGAAAATTGCCAACAAAGTACAGTAGCACTTCCAATTTGGAAACTAGGGTAGAAATTTTCATGCCCAACTTCAATGTGAACATTTATGTACCGTATGAATGCATTTTAAAAGAGATGGCTCACTCGAAAATGAAAATGATGTCATCATTTACTCATGTCATTCCAAACTGGTATGACATTCTTTTTAAGATCAATGAGGTTGTTTGGTCCACATTGTTCTTACAAATCTTCTTTTATGTTCCACGGAAGACTGAAAATCATCCAGGTTTGGAACAACATGTGGGTCAGTGAATTATGACAAGTTTAATAACAGAAGACTATACACATGCAAACCAAATGCTACAATTGCCATTTTGTTTCTTTTTAGAAAGAACAGATGCCAGTGAAGAACATATATTTTTAAGAGTGTATAGTCAGAAACAATTGATCTGAAGTAGGAATATAACACATCTGATTTTGAGAACAAATAATGTTGTAATGTTTAATAATTCATTTACACTGAAGCGTAATGCTCATGGTCTGATGATTGTGATTCTGTGTCTTTTTTCAAGGCCTTGTGTGAGGTCTTCATGCATGAGGCCTCAGAGGTCATCATGTCTTTCTGTTTAATGGTGAGATTAGTAACATGATTAACACACGTCATTAGTATCAGAACAGGCAGCTGTCACGAGTATTAATCAGCACAGATGCTATAATATACCCACACGCAAAGAGCAGTTGAATGTATGCGGACCCCTCCTGGACCCCGTTCCACATGACTGACCAGCACACACTGCTTAAGAAAAACCACACAAAGGGCTTAAGTGTGTGTAATTAAGGCTGATTAGCTGATGAAGGAATGTTTAGTCTTCAAAGAGGTGTGTGCTGGTCTCAAGCTGAGAGAAAATACCGGAAGATGAGATCAAGAAGAAAAGCTTGATGTAGTCATTTATGTAGTTTTCCACAAAGCTTCTCCTCAAGTCCACTCAATACATTAATGAAAACAGCTGCAAAAACAGTTCGTTCAGAATGAATGGATCAGTATGGGATTTTCACCGGCCAGAAGCAATACTTAAAAAAAACTGGGTGGCTGATGCATTATACAATTTCAAATTACATGTACACAACCAACATTAATAAAGTGTATTTGTCTTTATATAACACATTTGTGTTTATCTTCCAGAATATTTAACTAAATTACACTAAAAAGCATTGGTTATTCAATTTAAAAATATACATGATTATACTTTTCCCGTCATTTATGACTCCTTTCCTTATAATTGTCCCTCCCTTTTTGTTTCTCCATTCTTCCCATTAGCATCTGTTCCCACTGAAGCCTGTCTGTCCTGAAGAGCTAGTTCCAGCACTGCACACTTTCAGGAGCTCATGACCCTTACAGTCTACACCTGTATTTCCTGCTGTAGCCTGGGATGTAAGCTGGGGCTGACGGTGTTAACATAACCTCAACTGTTAGCTCAGCGCTGAGCAGGGATGTTGGTGTGATAACCTACTTACTGTACCTACACCGCAGAAAGTGGGCTTTTACCTAAGGGCTTCTGGGCCCTGTGCCAAAAGCTTTCTCTGGCAAGAGCAGCTGGAGTGGATTTTTAAGTAAAACAAGGTTTTAGAAATAGGTATTTGTAACCCGTGACCAGCAAACCTGCAATATGCACAAAGAAACCAGAAGGTTATGTGACAGCTATCTGCAAAGAGAAATCCATTAGCAGAAAGCAGTGGTTGATAAAAGTACAGTTTAGATGATACAGCTGAAAATCACTCATTCATGCAAGTAATGTATTATTGCAATTATTTGTTTGTTTTTACACCCTGTAAGATGAGTCAATAGAATTGTGTGTGGTAGTTGACAATTTACCACAAGATGCTGTCAATAGGTTTTGTTTCCTCTACATGTATTGCTACTTGCTTGGCTTGTCAAATTGTGTTTTAAAGTGTTTCATATTGCATTGTTGAATCATTCTTGATGGGATGTTAATAGCTGAAAAACATCCAACTGCATAGCAGTTGTTGAATTTCTTTGCTTTGTAATTAAGTCAAGATTAATAAACATGCTGTGTGTAGGTTTATTTCTTACATAAGCCTTATAAATCATGTTAGTTACTATTTGTGTGTGTGTACGGTAGATATAATACCTGGAGAAAGTACAGCTTATGCTGAACTGTGATGGTAATGGCATCAGACAGGAAGAAAAAAAAATCTATTTCACAATTTAAGAGGCCCTTGAAAACTGGTAGAAGATCCACTTTAATATAATTATATATCTGTGGTGTACACTGCTATTCATAAGTTAAGTGTCCTTCAGGTTCTTCAGTGTTTTGAAATCTCTTATTTTCACCCAGGCGGCATCAAATATTTTGAAATATTGCCATTTAAAATAACTGCTTTCTATTTGAATACATTTTAAAATCTGATTTATTCCTGTGATGCAAAGCTGAACTTTCAGCATCATTACTCTTCATCTTTAGTTACACATGATCCTTCAGAAATCATTCTAATATGATGTTTTGCTTCTCAGAAAACATATCTTATTATTATCATCGTTGAAAACAGTTGTGCTGCTTCATATTTTGGAAATCCTTTTTATTCCATCAATAAATAAAAATTCAAAAGAGCAGCAATAGAAACTTTTTTGTAGTAAAGTAAAAGACTTTGTTTTTAACTGGGCCATGCTAACCAGCCAAACCTTGACCCCTCGGTGTATACTAAAGAAACTAATTACATCTTTTTCACATCCCGTCCATCTGTATGAGGCGTTGTGTGTCTCCGTCACGTGTGTGTGAGGTGTAGTGGTTGCCAAAGACCTTCTGTGCTTCTCAGAATCTGCTTCCTGTCTCGACACAAACAGTTCACGGCTGCCTTCCTCTTCCCTCTGAGCTCTTCACGCCGCACGGCCCGCAGCAGTCGCGGGCCAGCAGGAAGGAGATAGGAAACAAAGAACCCACTTCCTGTGGTGGATGCCAGCATTCCAGACAATGGAGAAGGAAATGCTTGGTAACTAGAGGGGCTCAGAGGAGTTTGCTGTCCCAGCTTTCCATCAATCTCTCATTGTCTGCCCCCTCCTCTGCCCTTTCAGTCTTTGTAGTTGGTTTATTACGCTTCGGCCAATGTTTTCTAGTTATAGTTAGCCAATGGGAGTGGTCTCTTTAATCAAAGCCATCTTTGCAGATGCTGTCACTGCACCTCAGTTGAGATTTGCGAGCTGTGTTTCATCTACGATTTGATATGAGTCATCAATCCTGCACCATTTCTCACCCGACCCCTCATACTAAACGTCCCGTTTGTGTGTTAGTGGAGACAGTCACCATTGAGACCCATCAGAAAAAGGGGGAAGGGGCCCAAAATAGAGACGCAGATGCTATGAAACACTATAAAAATCCTGCGGGATCCAGATGCCGGGCCTCTCTGGAACAAAGCATGTGGCGTGAGACACCCCTGGACATGATTCATCCCCTCTGCCCCCTTCAGCCTGACCCTTGAGATCCTCGTCTTAGATGGGCTTGATCGTTCAAAGAGCGCCGTCTCCCTCTGGACTCCTCAGACTGACTTAGAGCCCTTCAAAAGCATTCTGACATCTTCTGGAACCTCGACAAGGACAGGTGGGCTCACAGGATCGCGAGGGAGAAGAAGAGTATTGGCATGTTAGAAAACACTTTACACAATTTGTAGAAAATGAATGCATCAAGACGACATGTTTGACAGATGCGAGTTTAAAAACTTGCTTTTTCAGAACATTCTAAGTAGAAAACTGAGAACTGAAGATTCCGGGAAAGAATATGGAACTGAGTGAGTGATCCAAGACATTTGGTTCTATTAGCAGTTCTTCAACCCCATATGTAACACTGTGCTAAAATAGTTTGACAGGATTATCTTGCACTGTTGAATCTATAGCACTAGCGCAAATTAAATCATGACTATGTAATGCGTTTGTGTTGGAATTACGAGTTATAAGCCAGAAAGACTATATAAAGAAATGAATAGACATATTTTGGCTGACTCACAAATACATAAATCTTATGAGCTGGATCTTTAAATGAACTGGTTGAAATGAAGCGCAGACAAGCTAATCTGCTCACTGAATCAGTCCAAGGTCACAGATTGAACATCTGACTCGATCACAAATCATTACATTACATCATGTGTGACGCGAGAGTTCGTGTGAGTTAAATCTAAACTAAACCCTAACCAGTTTTTTCATATGACAATACATACCCTTGTAAAAAAACTTAGGCATACTTAAAATATATTGAGAATTGCTAATGAAATTAAGGAAGCACAATCGAAAGTAGAACCATTCTAGAGTACACCTTAAAGGGATCCCTGGGTATTAAGACATGTATAGCTTAATATAACATAAATTATGTCTCTTATTGAAATATGTAATAGAAAACCCACGAAACATTGAAACAAAAAAACTGACATCGTTTTTACACTATAGGGGGCGCCATTATTTTATGTGCACAGTACATTCTGCGATGATGAAATGGTTGCACTCTGTGAGTTTCTGGCGCTTTTTACCGCAACACAACTCAGAATACACAACTCAAGAAAATAAAATACTGATACGATACCACATTGTGTGGCTTTTGGTTGTAATTTTCAGTCGGAGGGCAACAAGAGAAGCAATATAAGACTTCACTGATTTCCTAGCGATAAGAAGAGGAGAAAAGAATGGGAAGATGCATGTGAACGAATAAAACTACCTAAAGACCCGCTTTTTTTCTCTCCACTTCAGCCCCGATGCCTTTGAGGTTTTTAGTGGACCACAGCTACTTAAACAGCTTACAAAAGGCAGATACAAGAAACATTATGCCATCCTGTTAGAATGTAAACATGTCGACGCTAATCATGATGCTGCGGCCGCTGGAGGAGTTTCTCAGCGCAAATTTCCCTTCAGATCCGGGGCGTTTAGACTCCTTTTGTGGAAAAATCCACGGTACAGCATTTGGTTTAAGCCTGTATCAATCACCATCTGAAAGCTCTTTCAGTAGCTGTAGTCACATATCAGTATTTTATTTTCTGAGTTGTCTATTCCGACTTGTGTTGCGGTAGCTCACTCAGTGCAACCATTTTACGTCATCAGAATAATGCCCCCCCCATAGTCCAAAATATGTCTAAAACTAAGTGATTTTTTTACAATAACATCAACCTTTAATGGGATTCTCCACTACATATATTTGGTAAGGACATCATTTATGTTATATTAAGCTATACAAGTCTTAATACCCAGGGATCCCTTTAAGATTCCATTCCATAACAGTGGCTTTGGCTTCCCACGCTTCTGTTTACAAACCCTGTTCCATTTCCTTCTCACCATGCAGAAGGTAAGCAAAAACTAAGAGAAAAAGATGTCTCAAGAGGCTTTCCTTTCAACGCTCCACTCACTCCTGACTTCCATCCTCTGTGCTGTTTTTAGCCGGCCTGTTTTTTTTTCCGCAATACATCAGAGAGTCAAAGTCAATTGTCATAGCAGAGAACAGCTGGAGGAAGTCGAGTGACTACACAGCAAGACTTGAACTCTGTACAGCAATTTACAAATGAGACTCTTCTCCCTGAAGAACATTTCTTTTCCGCTTTGCAATCACACATCATGCTTGAGTGACTGACTGCTCATGTTTTCTTATGCATACAACGTCATGCTAGTTGCATTAGCGAGCGTGTCCTAAATTACTTTTTTTTCTGTTAATATGACATCAGTTTATCAAAGAGAAATGATCTTTCATCTCTTATTTTGTGTACATTTTGAACGCAGCTTTTAACTTAGTCATGTTACATTATTGACAGCTGAACAAAAGTAAACCTTAAAATCATTGTTCTTCCTCTAAACTTATGTTTTCTTCCTCTTAAGCTTTCAATTTAAAAACTAATGTTGAAGCTGTGGTAGACTAGGAACATCTAAAGGTTGTAGTGTCAAGTAATTTATGCTCTGTGACTGACTAGGGTGTTTCTATCATGTTGTTGATATGGTGTATCTGTTGAAGCTGTCTCAAGGTTATCTCCATCTGCTGAGGTTAAACACACACACACACACACACACACACACACCACACTTGTGCAGTTCCTCAGTCAGCTCTTGTTTTATGCTCTTGTCCAGTGGAGTGGAGTGACCTTCACATTCCTTTCCCAGCCAAGAGTGATGTCACACCTCTGAGGGGCCTGCAGTGGGCCGGATCTGAGCAGGTCAGGCTCCCTCAGGTACACGTTTATGGAAACATTTCCACATCAGTGTCAAACGGTTTTACAGCGACTAAGCTTTGTAAATGTTTGTGATTTTGGGTATAGTTCATTCAAAACTGCCATCATTTACTCTTTCTTCCGTGGAACACAAAAGGAGATGTTTTGCAGAATGTCGAAGGAGCTCTTTTACACATAAACAAAAGCAGACATTGAAAAGTTTTTATGTTTTTATCTTCCATCTTAAACGTAATTTATACATCTTCTGAAGTTGTATAATAGCTTTGTTTGAGAAACAAACAAACAAACAAACTCCTAAATCTCATTGGCACAATTTCGGAATATATTTAATTTTTTGGGATGAAGTTTGTAGGTGAGAAGTTTTGTTTGCAGAAAAGCGGCGATTTGCATTGGAAAAGTGGTCGACCAAGTAGCTTTTTGTTGGTTGATGCAGATAATTTGTTTGACTGACTTGAACCACTGCGAAATTCTTTAACCTCGCACGAAATTCCAGATTGTGTAGATTCTTCTTTGAAATGACTGTTTTTTGGCCATGAACATCTGTTAAAAAACAGTAAATGTGACTGCACTTTGTCTTTATTTGTTATATTTTGCGTTGTGGCTCTAAAAGGCAATGTGATTGGTATGAGACATTCAGGAGACTCTGACAGCACATAAATGTAAAGATATTCGTACTTTGTAGATCTTAAAGTGACAGCTGTTATTTCCAAGACACAGGTGTTAAAATAGAACACAGTTACGGTCCATAAACTTGAACTCTGTGTACCTGACACAAGGAGGTTTCCATGGTACATTATGTAGCTTTCACTTGCATTTTATTTTGCCTGGGAGCAATTTGCAATACAGTGTATGAATGTAATGCCCTGACTAATGACAACTGCATGCTGAATCATCCAAATCCAAATCATGCAAATCTACTAATTTGGTTTGAGAGGACTGTAACAGTCTGTTTTTGTTTGTGTGTATGTTAGTCTGAGATGCAGTGTACTTCAAAAAAAAAAGGAAAAGAATATATATATAAGACCAAAAGTTTGGAAACATTACTTTTCATTTTTAATGTTTTTGAAAGAAGTTTCTTCTGCTCATCAAGCCTGCATTTATTTGATCAAAAATACAGAAAAAAATATAATATTGTGATATATTATTACAATTTAAAATAATTGCTTTTAAATTTATTATACTTTGAAATTGTCATTTATTTCTGTGATGCAAAGCTTAATTTTTAGGATCATTATCACATGATCTTTTAGAAATCATTCTAATATGATGATTCATTATCAAAGTTGGAAACAGTTCTGCTGCTTAATATTTTTTCAGAACATGTGATACTTTTTTTGGATACTTTGATGAATAAAAAGTAAAAAAAAAAAGAAAAGAAAAAAAGAAGCTATGCTTTTAAAATATAAATATTTTGTAAAAACAATATACACTACTGGTCAGTAATTTGGGGTCAGTCATTTTTTTTCTTCTTTTTAAATAAAATCAATACTTTTATTCAGCAAGGATGTGTTAAATTGATAAAAAGTGATAGTAAAGAAAATATATTATTAGAATATATATTATTAGAATTTTTTTTTTTTTTTTAATGAATGCACTTCTTTTTAACCTTTTATTCATCAAATATATTAGACAGCAGAACTGTTTCCAACACTCATAATAAATCAGAATATTAGAATGATTTCTAAATGATCATGTGATAGACTGGATGTTACATGTGACACTGAAGGCTGGAGTAATGATGCTGAAAATTCAGCTTTGCATCACAGGAATAAATTATTTTTTTTAAGTATATTCAAATAGAAAACTATTATTTTAAGTTGTAATAATATTTCACAATATTACAATTTTTTTCTGTATTTTTGATCAAATAAATGCAGGCTTGATGAGCAGAAGAAACTTCTTTCAAAAACATTAAAAATAGTAATGTTTCCAAACTTTTGATCTGTACTATATAAATACAGTATATATATATATATATATATATATATATAATATACAATACATATACACAGCCTCACAGATATATTGTGTAAACAAAATCTTTAATTTTGGTTGGACAGCACTAATTTAAATACATGAAATACAAGCTTCAATAGAAATTTCATTAAAGTATATTTTAGTGTATCATAAATGCACACCATACTTAAATCATACTTCAAAGACAATTATGCAATTACATATAAAGATGTTCTTAAGTCCTATTTACAGTGTGTCACATGTCTACAGATTAGCTAACTGAATTTAACATAAACACAAACTATATTTCAATTTCAATTTCAATTTTATTTCTATAGCGCATTTACAACAGCCTCCCGGCTGACCAAAGTGCTTTTCAGAAGAGCAAGAATATACAAGCCGAATTCCGGAAAAGTTGGGACGTTTTTTAAATTTTAATAAAATGAAAACTAAAAGACTTTCAAATCACATGAGCCAATATTTTATTCACAATAGAACATAGATAACATAGCAAATGTTTAAACTGAGAAAGTTTACAATTTTATGCACAAAATGAGCTCATTTCAATTTTGATTTCTGCTACAGGTCTCAAAATAGTTGGGACGGGGCATGTTTACCATGGTGTAGCATCTCCTTTTCTTTTCAAAACAGTTTGAAGACGTCTGGGCATTGAGGCTATGAGTTGCTGGAGTTTTGCTGTTGGAATTTGGTCCCATTCTTGCCTTATATAGATTTCCAGCTGCTGAAGAGTTCGTGGTCGTCTTTGACGTATTTTTCGTTTAATGATGCGCCAAATGTTCTCTATAGGTGAAAGATCTGGACTGCAGGCAGGCCAGGTTAGCACCCGGACTCTTCTACGACGAAGCCATGCTGTTGTTATAGCTGCAGTATGTGGTTTTGCATTGTCCTGCTGAAATAAACAAGGCCTTCCTTGAAATAGACGTTGTTTGGAGGGAAGCATATGTTGCTCTAAAACCTTTATATACCTTTCAGCATTCACAGAGCCTTCCAAAACATGCAAGCTGCCCATACCGTATGCACTTATGCACCCCCATACCATCAGAGATGCTGGCTTTTGAACTGAACGCTGATAACATGCTGGAAGGTCTCCCTCCTCTTTAGCCCGGAGGACACGGCGTCCGTGATTTCCAACAAGAATGTCAAATTTGGACTCGTCTGACCATAAAACACTATTCCACTTTGAAATAGTCCATTTTAAATGAGCCTTGGCCCACAGGACACGACGGCGCTTCTGGACCATGTTCACATATGGCTTCCTTTTTGCATGATAGATCTTTAGTTGGCATCTGCTGATGGCACGGCGGATTGTGTTTACCGACAGTGGTTTCTGAAAGTATTCCTGGGCCCATTTAGTAATGTCATTGACACAATCATGCCGATGAGTGATGCAGTGTCGTCTGAGAGCCCGAAGACCACGGGCATCCAATAAAGGTCTCCGGCCTTGTCCCTTACGCACAGAGATTTCTCCAGTTTCTCTGAATCTTTTGATGATGTTATGCACTGTAGATGATGAGATTTGCAAAGCCTTTGCAATTTGACGTTGAGGAACATTGTTTTTAAAGTTTTCCACAATTTTTTTACGCAGTCTTTCACAGATTGGAGAGCCTCTGTCCATCTTTACTTCTGAGAGACTCTGCTTCTCTAAGACAAAGCTTTTATAGCTAATCATGTTACAGACCTGATATCAATTAACTTAATTAATCACTAGATGTTCTCCCAGCTGAATCTTTTCAAAACTGCTTGCTTTTTTAGCCATTTGTTGCCCCCATGCCAACTTTTTTGAGACCTGTAGCAGGCATTACATTTTAAATGAGCTAATTAAGTGGATAAAAGTGTAAAATTTCTCAGTTTAAACATTTGCTACGTTATCTATGTTCTATTGTGAATAAAATATTGGCTCATGTGATTTGAAATTCCTTTAGTTTTCATTTTATTAAAATTTTAAAAACGTCCCAACTTTTCCGGAATTCGGGTTGTAACACATACATAAAAAATAGACCAGACAAAAATTTAAAACCACCCATTTACAAAATTTAGCATATCACAGTAGTCAGTACACTAAGGAAAATAAAAAAGTTTTTAGCAAGGACTTAAAAATAGACAAGAAAGGGGCCAGTTTGATCTCTAAAGGCAGGGTATTCCAGAGTCGTGGCCCAGCCACCGCAAATGCACGCTCCCCTCTACGCTTTAGCCTAACGCGAGAGACCACCAACAGAGCCTGGTCACAGGATCGTAGGCTTCTTGATGGAGTATAAGGATGAAGGAGATCAGATAAATAGACAGGAGCTTTGTTATGAAGGGATTTATAAATGAAGAGGAGAATTTTAAAATCTATTCTCTGAGATATCGGCAACCAGTGAAGGGATCTAAGAATTGGAGTGATGTGATCATGTTTACGACAGTTTAAAAGAAGTCTGGCTGCAGCATTTTGGACAAGTTGAAGTCGTGCAATTTGAGATTTAGATATACCGCAATATAAAGAATTGCAGTAATCTAGACACGATGTAACAAATGCATGAACAGCCATTTCTAGAGTTTTTGGAGTGAGAAAGTTTTTAATTTTAGACGGTAAACGAAGCTGATAGAAACTGGATCCAATAACAGAAGAGATATGTTTATCAAATTTTAAGTGTTGGTCAATAATAATACCTAGGTTCTGCACTTGAGAGAATCTAAAAACGGACAAACTTTCTAGCTCAGGGCTTATACACTGAGAGTTCTCATTAGGACCGAAAACAATTACCTCGGTCTTGTCCTCGTTTAAGAAGAGGAAATTTTGGGCTAGCCATAATTTAACCTCCTCTAAACATTGGAGAAGAGAAGTGATCGCAGTGGAGTTGTTTTTCTTAACTGGATGATAGATTTGAGTGTCATCTGCGTAGAAATGAAAAGACACACCATGTTTTCTTAGAATAGAACCCAGAGGTAGCATGTATAGAGAGAATAGAGAGGGAGCTAAAATAGAGCCTTGTGGAAGGCCGCAGGTCAGAGGAGCAGGGGAAGAGAAAAAATTTCCCAGTTTCACTAAAAACTTTCTGTCAGATAGGTATGACTATAATATTACATTTTCATTTAATTGCAATTAGCATGCAATTAAGTGTCTGAAAACATATTTTTATATATTATAAAATATTATTATATATACATATTATTTTATTTCCATAATAAGCACTTTTAAAAAAAAGTATGATCAAGTGTATTTGTTTCATAGGGAATTTTAAACTACCTAAATCAACCATCCTAATCCAACTACATACCCACATGTTGTCTTTTGTAATAAGATGCCCATAAGGGTGAATAAGGGTGCCTGCATATAACAATGTTATCAGTTTGTGATGTCAGCACAAACCATTTGTGTCATTATTAGGTACAATGTCTCTGTGTTAAATGTCTCTGCCTCAGAACGAATCTTTGATCAGTCTCATACTGTTAACTACAGGCTGTTTCAGGTTAACCATCGACCCTGTTTTGGTACCGGCTCATTCAGGTGTGTTTGTGAATGAGGGAGTCACAGCACAAAGACTGGAGAAGAGGACAGAAGGAAAGACAGAGCAGGAAGACAGCAGGGAGAGGCGTGGTGTGTCCTTGGCTCTGTGGCACTCTGGTGCCACCTATTGATGATGTTATTAACTCTACGAGGTTTCATGGCGTGGTTGAGGGTAATGTGTTGTACAAATGTTGTGCGGCTGACTCATTTTCAGGTTAGAGGATGGCTTGGGTTTTCAAACACCCCTTCAGAAAAAGCTGGTAGCTGACATACACTTTGATTTTCGGACACATGGGGCAGACCTCCCACATCAGCATGTGTGTGATAGCAGTTTAGGTGAGTGTATGTGTGTGTGTGTGTGTGTGTTGAGTCATTAGCAGCAAAGACTAGTCTGTCTCAGCAGGGTATCAAGGTTTATGAAACAGCTCTGTGACAAGATGGATCAGTCCTTAACCCTCTGGGCTTCTTCGTAAATGGGTTACACTTAGCTTCCTCCGGGTCAAAAAAGACCGAAGCCTTAAAAATGTAACTTTTTTTTTCCCAGGAAAACCAATCAAATATATTTTT
Organism: Carassius carassius; assembly: GCF_963082965.1. Taxonomy (NCBI): domain Eukaryota; kingdom Metazoa; phylum Chordata; class Actinopteri; order Cypriniformes; family Cyprinidae; genus Carassius; species Carassius carassius. The sequence continues at coordinate 4,704,292 of NC_081773.1, forward strand.
GTTCAATAATATTTTTTGTATATTATTTAGAATTTTTAAAGATTTTTATGATACTTTGCATTAATTATATATTTTTTATGAGCAATTTTTTCCATTAGAATTAATATATATATTTTTATTTTATTTTAATTTTAATTTTTTTTCAATAAATGCACCATTGCACATCAAAATAGAGTGCAGGCCTAAAATAAAAAAAAATTCAAGTGAGAAGAGCGCCATCCAGTGGCTTTAAAATATAATAAATGTGTGTAATGTCCTGTAACCGCCTATAGGCTGCCATAGCTTTTTTTTTTTATTTTTTTTATTCCCATTTGGAAAGAAAAAAAATCGAATTACTAAGCAACCACTGAATGGAACAACACAATCTATATATCATTTTAAAGCTTAGGATCTCAGCTTTTTAATGCATCTAATCACATTTATTAACTCTTAACGAGTGCTGAGTAATCCCTCTAAAACCGAGTGTACCGCCAGCAGGCGCCACCTAGCTGCGAAAATATTCATTACCATATTTTTCAAAAATATTGCCTTGATTAACACAAAGTTGATGTCATTTGAAAGCTTAGGGTATGACCTTTACAGTGAATGTATCCACTTTGAAAAAATCTTAAGTATTGCTGAGTTATTTGGTGATAAATACAATTTCTTTTTTTTTCATAATCTATAAAATAATGTACTGCAATGTGTCAAAAACATCATACAGCTCATGAAACATTCACAGATCATTGAAAATGGCACTTCATTTTTTACAGCATATTATTACAATTACAATGAGCCTAAAATTAACATAATCTATTGCTTTTATGACTAGATATTCTTCATGGAGAAACAATTGCCCATGAGGGGGCGTCAAAGACTGTACAAAAAGGCTATCTCTGTTCCAAATGCTGTAACTTTTGATTCCTTTATCCAAATTATTATTATTTTTTATCCAGATGCAGCTAACATGTAGGGGGACTTCACTAAAAAAGAATTTTCCTCCTACCTTATTTCCTTCCTGAGTTATTCCATGACAAATAAGAAAGATATGCAAAATCATAATACAAATTATATATATATTTTGTCTTTTATCCGCAATTTCTCTGCAGGACAATGTCTAAATGTAATCTAATTTATATTTTTGAAAAATTTAAAAAGAGTTCTTTCAAACGATACCTACCTTTTGACTCTCCTTGCTATAGTTTTGGAGTTATTATGATTATATAGTAAAATATAGCAAAATTTGCTGTTTCAGTCTTACCAGTTAATTTCTCTGTGTGTGTGTGTGTTTGTGTGTGTGGGTGTGTGTGTGTGGGGGGGAGGGTGTCTTATTTGCACTCTTGATGTTTTAGAGTGTCACCCCTTCATTGCTGTACACTTTTTTTCTGCACAGTGGCTGATCTGTAGTTTGTACCACCAAAGTTTCTCTGAGTTTTCGGATTTTCTTGTATTTCCCATTCATTTCCTATGTGGGTCGTTTTTGACCCGTAGGAAGCTAAGTGTGCAATTTTTTTTTACGACCCTTTAACATATCAGAATCATCTCCTTGATTTTTTTGTGTGTTCACATAGGTAATACAACAAAAGTCACCAAGTTTCATCCCCCTCCGATGAAGCAAAAAAATTAAAAAATTTAAAACGTACATGGTTTCGGTCTTTTTTGACCCGAAGAAGCCCAGAGGGTGAGCTACCACACACACACACACACACACACACACATTAGTCTAGCGCATACGACTGGTAACTTGACTTGCTACTAATTGTTAACAGAAATGCCTTCGCTGTTACAACCCAAAAAGGCAGAGTATGTTTGGAATGGCATACTACGTAGTAAGCAGTATGCGTAATGCATAGAGTATGCAGATTTTCTGCATGTTTGACATCAGTGGATGACTTTTTACTGGCTAGTACATTTAACGAATTGTGCAGTATGCAACTGGATCACACTGCACTGGGTAACGTCCAATGACCTTTACTTGACCTTCCACTGATTTCCAGTGTGAATATACTGTAGATTACTGCTCAACTTTTTTTGTAATGTTCTTGAAAGAAGTCTCTTATCTCGCCAAGGCTTCATTTATTCTAAAAAAAAAAAAAAAATTAAAAAAATAAATAAATGCTTTCTATTTTAAGATATTTTAAAATGACATTTATTCCTGTGATGCAAATCTGACTTTCAGCATCTTTAGTCCAGTCTTCAGTGTCACGTGATCCTTCAGAAATCATTCTGATATGATGATTTGCTGCTCAAGAAATGTTTTGTGCTATTATCTATGTAGAAATGTTGAAAAATGTTGAACTTTAAACATTGTGCTGCTTAATAATTGTGCTTGCTGAATAAATAAATAAACTGGTGACCCAAAGATTTTGAACAGCAATGTAATTAAAGTGATACATTTAATTTTGTGATTTATTTGTATTTAACTTTTTAATATAAAAATGATTTCTTCTAACTTAATATTTGTTTTGTTTACCTATATAGGTTAAAATATGTTTTTTTTTTTAATTTTTTATTATTGCATTTAATTGTAAAATAAATGTCAAATAGTTGCATTTATAATATTATAATTCCTATTTAATTAACTATGATAACTGGATACCACTTACTGAAATAATCATGTAACACAGAGAGTCAGGCTGGGCATTGATAGAGATATTCTAATTCACTTTGATTCTCAGCTCGATTTCATATCAGTTCATTTGGAAATATTTCAGGTACATTAGCTGGTAACAAGGATACATTATTTTAATAACTATTAACTGAAAGGTTCTTTGAGGAACCAAAATTGAAAGACCCCCTTATGTTATGGTACCGTTTTATTTAAGAGTTGATACATTACTATATTGTTCAAGGTTAAATGTTACAGTTTGAAGTGTTTCTTGTTGCATATACTGTTTCAGTACTGAAAGTGCAATACTGCATACCAGTACTAAATAAGCAAGGCAAGGGTTAGTTTTAAGTGTGATCCTTACTCTTTCGAGGCCTATAGGCATATATCTCAAGTAAGTTGAGCCGTGGTCTCCTCTGTCTAAGAGCAGGCATATGTGCACTTTATAGTTAAAGACCAAGACTCTGATGTGTTAAAGTTTAAGCAAGCCCTCGCTTATAATATCATCACTCTTACTATGATAGCCGCTGAGGGACCTCCGAGCCGCCCGCCACTTCACGAGGCCTCTGAATTATTGATAGGCCTCAGAGCGCGCTCAGTAGCTGGAGGAAAGGTGTTAGGGAGAGACAGTCCATCTGCTGTAGCTTCATCACTGCTCCCTCCATCCAGCAGGAAAGAGGAGGAGTGGAGGATTGTGGATAATACAGGGAGAGATGTAAATACCACACAATCAACTCATTGTGTCTAGGGTGTTTTTGATAGATTAGGTCTCTGTTTGTGAGATGAAACCTAAGGCAGCATGCTAACAGGGATGAAACCTCACAGGAATCATGTTTCAAAAATTGATTCCAAAATAGTTTGAGAATTTATGGAGTCTTTAAAGTATTATTTGCAGTAAAAAGAAAATTCCTACGAGAAACTTGTGCATGCGGATTCTTGATATTTCAAGCATCCAGGGCTGCAAAGGGGTCTGTGGAAAAATAATTACAAAACTACAAAATAACTATAATTTTAAATAATATAGAATTTATGTTCTTATGTTAATTATGTTATTTTTAATTGCACATATTCTATTTTTTATGCAAAACAAAAAAACGTACAATTGCATACTAATAAAGAATGAAAACACACACACATATGTTTTTGTGGAAAGTGGGGACATCCCATAGGCGTAATGGATTTTATACTGTACAAACTGTATATTCTTTATATATGAAAATATATAGCTGGCCTGGATTCATATTTTAGGAAAATTTACCTCTCAAAGGAATCTTTGTATTTGGAGTCCATGGCATCAAAATATTAGAAAACCGCTGCATTATGAGATTACATTCTCCACCCAGGATACATGTGGAACTACATTATAATTTTGCCAAAATGAGCTCTCTTAGGAGGCATCATTATTAAGTTGGCTACTTTCTGGAACAAGCTTCATGTTCTGTAAATGCTGCTTAGATAGGAAATTCATTATGTTATTATGTTAAGATACTTCAAATCTGCAGCTACTAAACTTTTTCTCTGTGTAATTTGGCAGAGGGATGAATCAGTTCTTCCTGCAGTCATTGCTCAGTGGTGCTATTGTCTTCTTCAGTGACACACACACACACACACACAGACAGTTTCCTCTGACCCACTCTACACTGAAGACACATTAAAGATTTGGGAGCAGAAAAGACAGTGTGGAGAAATAGAGGGATTGGGAGGACCAGATGAAGAGCTGCAGTGAGAGAGGGGTGAGGGCTGTTGAGTGTGTTTGTGCGGATCATATTCCCTCTGAGGCAGATGCTGAGGTCACAGCAGTTCACGTCCACTAACACTCCCTCAGTTTAAAGCTGAAGAGAATCAATTTAGCATTGATATTTATTTATTTATTTATTTATTTGTGCATTAAATCATATTAGAATGATTTCTGAAGGATCATGTGACACTGAAGACTGGATCAATGATGCTGAAAATTCAGATCTGCATTACAGAAATAAATTACTATTAATTATCTTATTATTAATATTCTAAAACAGTTATTTATATAAGTTGTGATTTTTTTTTCTAAAGTTTTTATTAGGCTGATGTGCTCAACTGTTAATTTTTTCTAGTAAGTTTGGTTTAAGTTAATTATAGTTATTTAATGATTAAAAGACGGGGTGTGGCATCATGGGTGTGTGCTTGTGATTGGTTCTGAGGAAGTTTGGGCGGGACCTTGATGCCAAAAGACTTGTACTTTACTTCCATTGTAAGATGACGGTGGTCATTTTTGGGAGATCTTGGCTTCACTTTTCTACAACGGAAGGAAATACAGATGCACTGTCCATCTTTTATTACAATTTATTGGTGAGAATCACTGTCTCATTAGGATCTACTGTATGTGTATATTTTAAAATCCATTTTGTAAATGTGTGTGTAGCCTCTCTCAGTGTGGGCAGTTCCTGTGTGTGTTGTTCAGACAGATGGTAGTGGGGTGCAGGCTGGTGGTCTTCCTGCCCCAATCCTGGTGAGCCCAGCCTGTCACACAGCAGAGCAGCTGCATGTGTGTGTGTGTGTGTTCTGTGGAATCAGTCATACACACCTGCGTACATGTCTGCACCTGCGTTTTCCTGCATTTCAACTCACCTGTACATATCATCCACTCTTTCTAATATTACATATCACTCACCTTTGTCTTTCTGCAGGCACTTCTATAATCATTCTCAATTGTAGAAGTCAGCTCGCTTATCTGAATATGAGCTAATGCCCCCTAAATAGGGTCAAGCATCTATATTGTACTGGTTTAATCTATGTAATAACTGTGCTCTATCTCTCTCTCTCACACACACACACACACACACACACACACACACACACATACACACACACACACACACACAGACAGTGTCACATGGTCTGCATCTTTCGTGTCAGCTCTATATTGACACAGTGTGTGTGTCCGCAGCTATTAAATGGATTTGTATGGTGTCCTCTGGAGATGTTTGGTGTTTAATTTCAGCACTGGGCTGCAAACGCTCCTCAGGCCTTATGAGAGAGTCCCACCCTAATCACCCATTCAGACAGAGCAATAGTGGCTATTCATATGATAATTCACTTTCATAGGGCTGCTTGGTCCATTTATTTTCAGTTTGAGGGTTTTAATGCCTTTGTGACCGGTAAAATACGACACAGACACAACGAGACAATACAAAGCACTCATCTTGCATATGAACACATGCTAACACTTAGCTGCTCTAGCTGCCGTGCCACCTTCACTCGTGATTGACATGACCTATCATAGTTTAAATTAAAATTAAAAGCATTTTGACATATCTTTATGTGTACTTGACTGTTCAAGAGCAACAAGCCAAGTCTTCTGTCTTTTATTGCCTGAAAGGCATTTTAGCATGTATGTCTGTAAATGGGTTTATCAGCACTCTGTACAGTAATCCGCTGAGTCTCTTGAGCTTTTTGAGTGTGTGTGTGTGTGTGTGTGTGTGTGTGTGTGTTAGGTATGGTGTAAACTGTATTTAATTTAACAGGCCTCAGTCTAGTCTGGGTTTAATTCACTCTGTTTTTGTCATTTTGTTGTTATGATGGAATAACAGTTTATTTCTAGTCTCAGCTCCAGACAACATGCCCACTTTAGCTCAATCTGATGCTCATTACACACACAAATGGCAAGAGCTTGATCTGACAAGCTCTAATCTCATTGGCCAGCTTTATGCAATTTTTAGGAGTCAGTGTGCACAGATTTTGCCAGTCGGCAACTGTCATGAATCCTATCGGCTTCCCTTAACAAAGCCATTTTACTGGTTGATACTCTGTTTGGTGCGAGATTAGAAATGATAATATATATATATATATATATATATATATATATATATATATATATATATATATATATATATATATATATATATATATAAATATATATATATTAAAAAAAATATATATATATATATATATATATATATATATATATATATACCACTTACTGAAAAAACTTACTATATAATATATAATTACTTTAAATGTCACATTAAATTACTGGAGTTAAAACTAGTTAAACAAAACTTTTTTTTTTATGTGTGTTTTCTTTCAGGATTTTTTAAAGATGTAATTACGTTTTTGAGCCTTGATCGTGGTAGGGTCCTTGCTGTCCATTGGAGGTTCAGAGAGCTCTCTGAATTCATCAGAAATATCTTAATTTCGTGTTCTGATGGTCTTACGGGTTTGGAACGACATGAAGATGAGTAATTAATGATAATAGTGATAATACTTTTTGTGTGAACTATCCCTTTAACAAAAGCAAGAGTGAAATAAAAATAAAAAGTATTTTCTGAAGGAGTTTTAGCTTGCTCCTACAAGTCTTGAAGCTTGTTTGTTATGATTCCTTGTAAATGTATGTCTCTGGCAAAGTCTTATCTGGCTTTGATATTCTGCAAAGAAATAATCATTATCACTTGTAATATTAAAACGTTTTTAAAATGTCCGTTTTTATTCTCGAAAAGCAGCCAATGGGTGTTTCTGGTCTGTGTGTGTTGGATGGCTGCTCCTCTTCCTTGTTCCCCAGTGTGAAAGCGATCCCAGCACCCCTCTCCCCTTCAGAATAAACGCCCTAATTATTCGTCTAGCAAACGAGAGAAAGACAGAGAGGAAGTTAATGAGAGGTGGGGGGTGAAAGCCCTCCCTCTCTTCCTGCCTCCCTTTTCCCTCCTTTCTTTCCCTCTTTTCATCTTACAATCCCTAAATCCCTCTCCCTTTCCATCTCTCCTTCCTTTTGGCTGTTTTCTCCTCTCATGTTCTTACCTTCCTGTCTCTCACCCCCAATTTCCTTTATATCACTCGCCTCAATTTGCATATTTTTACAGATTTTCACCGTGAGGGAATCCATCTGGAATAGCTGGAATTCATATGCAGAGCATAATCAGCGTCTTATTCACAGAACTGTGTGTTTGTCGTGCATGGGAGACGACCCATTTGTATTGCTGATTGCATCTCTTGTAAATGTCGATGTCTCCGTGGATAGAGTCAAAGGGTGCAGACGTGTTAAGAAGCGGTGAGGGTAAATGATCCTGGGTGAGAAGGTCTATTCTCCCTCTTTCTTTTCTTTCTCTTTATCTCTCCCTTTCCGAGTAAACCAACGGCTTCCTTTTGTGTGAATTCCTTCTCTCGCCCTCCTCTGTGTATATCGCCCTTAATGTTCTCTAATTGATGTTCAGCTATTCATTAAAGGGTCTGGTGGCCCTCAGCCTTCCCTCGGGAGTCAAACACACTTCCTGTTTTCACTGGAGTGACATTATAATCGAATGCGATGGTGTTATAGACTGTCATCTGTGTGTTCTGTACTGTAAAGCTGCACCTGTCTTAATGCAAATATCTTATAACATACATCGTATGTTATAACATACATTCATACATTTTTAGCTGTCAAATTACAGAATCATTTCACTTCAGTTCACTAAGTGCAGATTGTTCACCTTTTACAACTGTGATGAATTTTACTATAGCGATTATGACTATGGTGATTTAAGATTTATAAGGGTGTTCTCAAGTATTCAGCATAAATTGTGTTTGTGCAATTTATATATCAATATTTACAGTCCTGTACAATGTTCCCTTACAGTAAATCCAACCTTATATCTGGATGCTATTCTATATGATGACCAATATGAAATGTAACCAATAATAATAAATAAATAACAGTAAAACTGTTTTTTGAATGTAAACACTACAGTTGAAAAGTTTGGGGTTTACATTAAAACAGGAATATTGTGAAATAATATTGCAATGTACAGTACAATTACTGTTTTCCTTTTTAATATGTTTTAATATGTTTATGTTTTTGTATATGTTTTTTTCTTATTATCAATAGTGAAAATGCTGCCACTTAATATTTTAGTGGAAACCATGATGCTTATTTTTTTTCTTAGATTTTTTCTTTGATTGGATTCTTTGAACACAAAGTTCAAAAGGTCATCATCAGTTATTTGTAGTTGAACTCTTTTGTAACATTGTAAACGCCTTTACTGTTAGTTTTGATTAATTTAATGCATCCTAGCTCTTTCTTTAAAATAATATCAATAATCTCACTGACTCCAAACAAATTTACATCACAGAAATGTGAACTCAGTAACGAGTCTATATGAGTGAATCTGATTCAAGCCATGTTTTGCAAATATTGTGACTGACCCGTTAAAAGGAGACAATTTATAAATCATAATTCAGACAACGCACTTCTTTGCATTGTTTTTTTTTCATCAGTATATGCCAGTATATCTAATGAAAATGCATTATTGACTTTAATTTTTATGGTTGCAATTTTTTACAAGAACATGTCATTGCTTATAAGCTGCATTCTAAGAGACTGTGAATACCTCAGCATGGAAATGATCCATATGATGCACCATCTGCAGATCCCGTCTATGGCTTGATTCTTCTCGCTGAAGCTTGTTAAAGCTGATTAGCCGTTGGCGCCTACACTGTGTTTATGCTTCAGGGTGTGTATTTGTGTATGTGTGCAATTAGACAGTGCGCCCGCTTTAGAAAGGATCTAGCACTTGTGTTTCACGCTTTAACTGAGAAGATTAGACTTAAATCTGGTATTGTGTGTTTACAGACTTAAGACTTAATGATTATGTTTGGCCACAAAGAACCATCTCAAAGGGCCCTTGCTCTGTGACTCATCTAGAAAGATCTCAAGAAATAAGACAGAGGTGAGAATTCAACTAGTGGGTCAAATGTTAGCTTGAGTTTTCAATGTATATATTTAGTACAGTCGCTAATAGAACGAAACGAACAGCATCTTGAGCTTGTTGTGATATATTTTCTTTGAAAACATGGCATGTCTCATTTAGCTTGTGTTCTGTGTTCCCAGTATCTCTGGTATCCTCCTCCGTTGGGTGGTGGTCGCCCGCTAAAACAGATAGGAGAACACTGCTCTCTTTCTCTCCCTAACAAGATCACACAATGTCACAGAAGGGTCAACAGTCTCCTCGGCTCTGGGATTCCTCACTAACAAGGGTGCTGACACTGGCTGCAAACTCAATGAATGCAGCTCCTGTGTCCTGGATGGCTTTTTGACATGACAGGTGTGTCTTGTGTCATCTGCGTGTTATGTAGCTGTTTGCTTATATGTAAATAATGGATTCAGTCAGAAGAAAAGGGTTTTAGAGTCTGTTAGGAAGTATTGTAGAAGCTTTTTAATCTCGTAAAGAACTTTTTATACTCTTGTTCTTCTTCAAAAAGCTGTGTACTGCTGTTTTAAATGAAAAACAGATCTAAAAATAAAGGTCTGTTATGTCATTTCAAACCCTGTGATGTTCTTTCAGGGAGCACAAAAGGAGATGTTTTAAAGAATGTTGATGTTCTTATCCGTACAATAAATAATGACAGGAAAGAAATCATGTGTCACTTATTGCAAGTCATTATTTGATGAAATTACTGAAGCTGTTAATGTCATTTGCATTCACATGTACTCAAATATGGCACATCAGTGATGCCATTCTTGATGCATATCTCGACAAATTGGACATGTCGATGTCCAAATCAGCAAGATTTTCAGTGAGCAATAATAATTAGAATTTTTAAATAGTGCCTTTAAAGCTCAATGTGATTTGCAGAGGGGAAACAAGATGACAAAAAAAATATTAAAAGTAAAAATAATATACTAAGAAAAGAATAAATAACAACAAACATTTGAGTCAAAAACTGTATGGTAACACTTTACAATAAGGTTACATTTGTTAGCATTAGTTAAAACATTAATATCACAGATTTAAAAATGTAAAATACTTTTACAGCAGTTATTCATTTTGCTGTAATTTATTAATGTTAATTTGTAAATATCGTAATACATTTAAAAAAGTTTGCTTTTAATAAATTAGCTAACATTAGTTAATATGTCGTGAACAAACATGAATTAACAATGATCGATAAAATATTTATAAATTAACATTAACTTAGATTGATAACTTCTGTAAAAAGTTGATAGTTAGTAGTAGTAGTTAGTTTAGTATCTTAAAGATCGTTAGTGCATATGACTCTAGAACCTTATATTGAAAAAATAAAAAATAAAATTCTTCATTGCTGATAGCAAGGTGCTGCAAAGATCCTCAGAAGAAGCTTTATCTGTGTGAGTGTGTTATGTGTGGTGGGGGTTGGAGTGTTTTTAACGCTCTAATCCGTCAGCCTGGCTCAGCTCTGTGTGCAGACCCGGGATGAGAGGAGGGGAGGGGTAACAGAGGAACAAGAGGAGAGAGAGGGCTGAGGTTTGGGGGGAAGGAGGACAGACGGGAGGAAATGTGTGTGAGAGAGAGATACAGACAGCAAAGGTTTCCACATTTCACTCTGAGAGGAAACAAAGAGCATTTCCAAACCTCAAGCGCCTGACTTCAGTGCTCAGTGTCACCCGGCCCGGCGTGACCTCAGCGTGGAGCTCTGCGCCTGTTTCTGGTTTGCCTGTGAAGTTGACGGGACTCTGGTTACAGCATGTGAGCGGCGAGCAGCCTCTGCAGAGCTTGGGCACGTGCACCGTCTCTGCTGCTGACTTCACTCTGTGGTTTGGCTGCCCTGCTGTCAGACAGAGACAGCCGACAAAACCCTGCGCTTCAGACTGTCTCCAGAAGAGTTTTTCACACCTGCGCTGGCGAGATGTGCTGATCGAGTGGTAAGTGGGTGATGATGGGAAACTCTGACACATTGTAAAAAGTGGTGACTTGCAACTGTTACCTTTAAAGAACTGCACTGAAACTATGCTAGTCAGAAACTGCTAGTAAATTTCAGTTAGAAATTGCCTGCAAAGTTCACATGTAATTACAAATACTTGTCCCCATTTGCAAGGTATTGGATTACTGAGCATGTGCTAAATGAATAAATGTAAATGAACAAAAAAGTACATTTTTAAAATAAAGACTGAAAGCTACACCAATGATCTTCCAGTAAACTTAAAAAAAAAAAAATATATATATATATATATTTAAGTTTACTGTAAGATCATTGGAGTAGCTTTCAGTCTTTATTATATATTCATATATTTAACCTGATTTAACACATAAAGCCCATTTTGTTATAAAAACTTGCATTTAGGTTGATTTGGTGGTGTTAAATATTTCTGAACTTTTTTGAACTTTTTGTTTTTTTTCATTGTAGGCATGTTTTCTCTAATTGTGTGAGTAAATTGCATCGTCAGAGGAAAATGTTTTTGAGACAGGAGTGTTGTGTTTGTCTTGTGTTTCATTCAAGTAACAACTAAGTAAGAATACTGAGGCTGAATATCTCGAACAAAGCCCAGATCATTTAGTCATGTATATATTTGATGAGAAATTAATGAGGTTATTTTGAGACTGATTGAGCACAGTTTGAGACACACTTGAGATCTCTTTTGAAACTCTAGAGGACACGTGTGAGATCACAGGGGTCTTTTTAACTGGAAAAAGTCTGAGAAGTAATATAATCTCTATTTGTGCTCCATTTAATCTCATTACTGTTTTGGAGAAACAGCTGAGATCACCGAGATCTCATTTGTGATTATTCTGTCCTTGAAAAAATTAATGGCTGAATGTTTATGAGGTAATAGTTTCATGATTTAGGAATGCAGGGCGTTTTTTTTTTTTTAATTTTTTTTATCAAGTTCATGATTAGTCATGGTTTTACCATGCTTGCAGGGTGTACATGAACAAATATGTTTCCTGTTTGAAAAGTTTGATGGCAACAGTTTGTGTAAGGTCTGCAGTAATCACTGTGGCCGATCAGAAGACATGGGTTCAGTGATCATGCCAGGCTGGCACAGGCGTGATGTATGGCAGCAGGGAGAGCGGGGCAGCGCTGGCAGAGACATTATTGTCTGGAAATCATTTTTTTAATGGCTTTTCCCACTGACTTATTGTGTTCAGCTCGTGTTATGCTGGTTGTGGGGTTTCTGCTGTACTGTGAAGATGCAGTGGCTTTGTGATTTAAGCTGCCAGCCTGCCACTGTGTGAACATTGGATCCTGTTAAAGACTCTGTGTGTGTGTGTGTGTGTTAGTATGTGTGTGTGTGAGAGAGAGAGAGGGAGTTTTGGGGGATGGTGGTGAGAAAGAGAGTGAGATTTGTCTCTCATCTCCTCTTCCTCACACATTAATTTTAAAAACAAAAATGGACTTTTCTTTTTCAAGATTAAAAGGGTATTTCTTGATTTATTTACCTTTGCTAATTTAAATAGCATTGTTAGCATTTTTTTTGTTAACAAAGATATTGCTGGTAAATATCAAATGTGTGTATGTGTTTAGAGGACAAGAAGTACATTTATTTACATGTCACAAGCATGAGATTTGTGCCTCATCTCCTCTTTCTTACACATAAAAAGTCAAATGTACTAGAGTTTGAAGATTTTTTAAGATTAAAAGTTTTTTTGTTTTTTTATGCCGCATTTTTTGTGTATTACAATTATAGTTGGCTTCTTGATGAATTGCTTTTGTTCCTCTTTTGTAAGTCGCTTATTTAATCTTTGCTAAATGAATTAGCGTTAGAAACATTGTTTTTACACATATAATTTCAGATTTTTTTTACAAAGATATTGTTTTTTAAAAAGTGCAAGTAGCATATTTAATAGTTTACTTATGTCTTTAAAGAGTCCTGTTTATCTTTAGTGCCTCCACTTAAAAATATTCTAGTGCACATTTATTGTTACTGTTATTCATTTATTTTTATGAACATAATATTTGCCATTTTTGAACAATTTGAATGAATGAATCAATCAATCATTCAATCAATAGATGAATGAATGAATGATGAGATTTTATGATGAGAGTATGTAAATGTATTACTTTTCGTTGTTGACAAACCTGTAAAAAATGATAAAGCTTAAGTTATTTTGAACCAGAACACTTTTTTAACATTGAGGTTTTGTTGTATCAGTTTTCTGTATCATTATTAAGAGCCTGACAAACAGATCCTGGGTCTTTTTTCATGGTGGAGAATGATTTGTCACGCTGATACCATCTCTCAGACTGTATGTGATTGGAATAGACTGAACGCAGACTCGAGCAGCTCCCTGCTTCTATAGTGATGGCCCAAGCCTAAACGCTGCCTAATCGGCCAGCCCCTCCCATGTGTTCCCAGGGGGTCCTGGGCTCTTTCAGATGGTGGGGTAGCGGCTGCACCGGCAGCACTGCAGAAGACACAGCCATGGGGAGATGAAACTTGTGTGTCTGGTGAGAGCTCTGTCTGAAATATGTGCACCTGCAGTGGTTTGTGTGTCTGCACGTCTTTGAAAGCAGTGTATTCTTATTGTGGATTAAACAAAGCTTTTGGAATTTCCTCAGAAGCTTAAACATACAATGATAATCCATGCGTTTAAAAGAGCATCTTCTCATTAGAACTTTATTTATTTATTTTTTTATTTTTTTGTGCAGCCATTTAAAGTTGAGGCATGTAATTTCTGTGCTATACTGAAAAACAAAAACAAAAACAAAAACAGAAGAAAACATTTTGGTGAAGAAACAATTTTCACCAGAAAGGGCATGTAAATGTCATAATTAATTATTACTTTTTGAAATGATGATAGTTAAATTTTAATATAATTTTCTTTAAATGTAGTGTTCTTATTTACAACTTTCATACAATATATAAATATATATATATATATATATATATATATATATATATATATATATATATATACACACTTTTTTAACAGTGTATTAGCATAAAAAAATGAATGGCAACAATAATTACAGTTTCAAACAGACTTTAAAATCTGAACAGATTTTAAAACACTAGGCATCGCACACTTGCCAACTTTGTAAATAGCTACAGAGAAAAACTTGGCATTGTGGACTAAATGACTGAGGATCACACACTTCCACACTTATCAAGTCATTACAAACACAACAAACTCAAACAAAACATGCGCTTCAAACATACCAGGAGACACATGACAAATAAAAGCAAACTATCTTCTAAAATCAGCACAAGATATCATGTTTGATATCCTCAAAGTTGATGGAATCATAGTCTGCAACTAAAAAACTACAGTCTGTGCCCATCATACACTACGCAATTTTCTGTGAAAAACTAAATCTGCAGACTGGTTATGACTTTCAGCAACTGGTTTTGACTCATCCAGATTGCAAAAATGTGTATTGTATTTCAGCCTTTGAAGAAAGTATGAAAAAGATATCTTGAGTCGACTGAGCTTCCACATCATTTCAAACCAATAGTGAACATAATTGATTTGAATTACCTATAACCACTGGAAATAGGAAGTTATTGTCCTATGACACAAATCTTTCTGGTAGGAAAGCAGTGCTGTTCAATAGCAATCAGTCAATTACAGTCATCTGAAGGATGGGGGAGAGTGCTGGGAGTTTTTTAAGCCCATGTGTCATCAGAGCAAGATGAAGTGGCACCTGTAAATGAGAGTCAGCGAGCGCTTCTCCTCTCCAGAGTTTCTCATTCCGAGCGGAATAAGAAATTATTCCTCAGGACAGAAATCTGGGTCAGTCTGTGAGTGGAATGCACATAAATACACGTCTGGTGTGTGGTGAAAACTTTATGGAGATGGAGAGACAAGACTGAGAGGACAATTTAAAATAGTGAGTGATGGGCAACAGACAGCAGTCACAGTAATGATGATGAAAATGATGATGGTATAGGAAAAAAAAGAGACAGTTAAGGCATTTTTAGGTTGGATATATCATAGGGGTGCAGTGATAAAATTTGAGCCCTATTACTAGGCCTGCACAAAATATTTGGCCAAATTGACTACACTTTGTGTAGAATTCTGCTGTTTACCTGACAGAATTAGCATAGGGAATGCAGAAAAAATTCTGCCCGGCTTGTTATTTACATTTACATTTATCTGATGCTTTTATCCAAAGCGACTTACAATTGCTATATATGTCAGAGGTCACACGCCTCTGGAGCAACTAGGGGTTAAGTGTCTTGCTCAGGGACACATTGGTGTCGCACAGTGGATTAGAACCTGGGTCTCTCACACCAAAGACATGTGTCTTATCCACTGCGCCAACACCACCCCCATTGTTATTGGCTGAAATAATCCATCTGTGATACACATTTTTCTGAGCCACCACATATTTATAAGCATTAACTCAAAATGTACCTTATTTACTTTTTAGTACACCTTCACGGTCTTTATGTACACAGATGATTAGTTGCTGCCTCCCGAGTTTATTCTATTGTCATGAGGCACAACACACTCCTCTTCTTTGGGGAAGTCAAATCTTCTAAGTCAGAATCTCACCTCACTTACACAGCCCAGTGCAGCAGATATAAATGAGCTGGAGAGTGTCTGTGTGGCCACCTGACTGTGCCTCCATCAGTAGCTAATGGCCAGTTCTTATGGTTTGATGTGGGAGGGATGAGCACCTGATCCTCATCCATACCAACATCACCTGTTATTGAGTGCACACTCAGAGAGCTCATTGACCTTTGACTTCTATCTTCAAGCGCTCTGAACTAGAGCATCATTTAAAACACAATCTTCACAACCGAATCTCAAAGCTCCTGCTGTGGGGCTGATCGTTAGCCAGATGTTCTCATTATTCAGAATCTTTGTTATTAACATCTTTTTTGATTACTTAAAAACTATTTCTGATAGTAATGGTTGTGGCCAGTGGCTAGTGTGAAGATGTGGCCAGATTAGCCTAATTTTGGCAACAGAATCCGTTGTCAATAGTGTAGCGGTGTTTGAAGCACATTTAGCTCAGAAGCCATTTTCAAACAAACATCTTTCTGTTGGTCAATGTGGCCATTTTTTATATAATTTTTATTTATTTATTTATTTGCTAACCCTTTTTTACATGTATATTACTTATGCCATTATCTAGCATTCACTTTAGTTCTTTAAAAGCGTGGATAATTTCAATTTCTCGAAATGAATATATTTTCACACTGTATATTATAATGTTACGATTACTAAACTTGTAGCATTTAACATAATCGATTTTATATTACATTTTTCTTTATTTGTTTACATTAAATAGTGGCAAATTTTAATAGCTGCAATTTATTGGTAATTGGCCTTAACATGAAAAAAAACCTATATGTATTGTATATTATATATATACTGATTGTCAGATACTGATTATCAGATACTGATTGACTTTATTTATTTCTATTTTTTTTTACTTATTTAGATAAAATAGTATAAAATTTTAATATCAGCCATTTATCGGTTATTGGCCATAGCATGAAAAAAAAAAAAACTTGGCTTATCAGTATTGGTCGATTTATTTTTAGTATTTTATTTTCCAATTAATGGGACAAAATAGCATAGGATTTTATTATAAGCCATTTATCTTTTATTGGCCTTGACATAAAAAAACACATCTGCTTATTGGTATTGATCAACTGATTTTAGCTTTTAGCTTTTATATAGACAAATTACTTGTGTAGACAAAATGTTAATATCATTTATCGGTTATCTATTTATCGGTTATTCACCTTAACATGGAAAAAAATATGAGCATATCATTATGAGCTGATTAATTTAAGTTTTAAGATTTAAAAAAAAAAGCTTTTTTGACAAAATTTTAATTTATCAGATAGATGCAAAAAAAAGTATTATCGGTAACGGCTTTAGTATTACTATTAGTGCATTGTGAGATGCTATGTTTTTCACCACTGCATTCTGTACATATAGTTCATCTTTGCTAATCTGTGGCCTAACACTGTTGCCTGGATGAGCTGAGGTCTCCTGTATCAGAAGGAGGTAGTTCAGAAAGGTTGTGTAGGCAGGAGAATAACCGTCCATTGTGTGTTGCACCACGCTCTGTGTTTGAGCAGACAATGCATGCATCAGGTCAGCTGCCTGATACAGTAGTGCATTGTTTGCATGATCCACATCTCGCTCTGGAGACAGTAGACCTCTCAGCTCTTGACGGTGACTCAGGGGCATATGTACACACTGGCGACAGTGTCTGCTGATCACACCTCTGCTCCCGCCCACTAAAAATCTCAGTCATTCCATCATCCATCTTTCTCGAAGACAAGCCTTGTTTCTAGCTTTTGGCATCAGTTTTGGCATACTGTATCTTTGAGGTAAAATGATAGTGTTTAGTGGCTGTTGTGAACTGCAGGTTAGCTGTGTTGTTTGGCGACCCAGCTGTTTGAGTGGTAAGTTTTCCCAGCACCCCCTTTTATCATCTTTTCTGGATGGCTGGGAAAGGCGCTGGGAGGGGAATGTGTCAGAGACACCAGTTTGGGAGGCTCACTTTTCTTTAGTGGTGTCAGTCAGCAGGGCCGTGGCCTCCATGCTGAATCAATATGGCTTTTGTTGGTGGAGAAAAAGCTCCTTTACAGGCTTGGATCTTGGAGGGAAGCAGGGTGATGCAGGGTAACGAGGGAATAAGCATCCCAAAACAAAGTTTCAACATTCCCAAGCAGGATCAATGTGACACATTTAGCAGTGTTAATTATTTTCAATCCTCAACTTTGATTTTCTCACAGCCACAGCACATACTCCTACAAACCAGTCAACATGACCTGATTGTTTGGCTCACTTGAGGTTGTTCATTGATTTCATGCTTATTTGGCCCGTTTTATCATTATAATGTCTGATCGACGTGATCGTGGGTTTCATGTCAATAATCCCAGCTGTGCACTTGGTATAATAACTGTCAGACATATCATATACTCAGACCCCATCACACAGACTCCATTCATCTAGTCTAGGAAAGACTCAACTGACCATGACAGTCACAAATGGGACAATTTTCAGCATTACACTTGGCTTTTGTATGTTTACATCTCTCATATGTTTGATTTTCAGTGTTTATTTCCTCTTCATGTGATTGAAGAGTAACTGAAGTGTGGCAGTAATGCCACCATTGTGGTGGCATTACTGTTCAGAAAGGTCTCCATTAGTTTATAAAACTGCATGCGTCTCAGACAGCCTGTGATTAGGCCTGTGTGTATCAGAGCCCAGTCTGCCGTCAGCAATATCTGCTGGTGGAATAAACAGGAGGAAAATACAGATTTGCTGCTAAAAAACAAACACATATTATTACCATGTATGTGCTGCTTCATATTTTTGTGGAAACTGATGCATTTTGTCATGACTCTTTGATTAAAATAAGTTCAGAGGAACAGAAGTACTTTGAAATAGAATGATTTTGTAACAATGTAAAAGCTTTTACTGTCACCTTTGATCTATTTAATGCATCCTTGCTGAATAAAAATATTAATTTCTGACTTCAAACTTTTGAACAGTAGTTCATTAGTTATCTATTTTGTTGATGTAATGACATTTATGTGTCCAGACTTTTGTTTCACTGTCTGTCACCAAAAGGATCATGTTGCATATATATATATATATTCAGATTGCTGAATCAACTCTATATTTAGCTGCATTATATTTAGCTCTATGACAGTAACTTTAAAGGGTTAGATTAGGCTCCTTAAGGTTGTTATTTCAGTGCAGAATTGTCTTTTCATCTGGGTTGTTTTAAACAATTAAATATTTTATTATTATTATATATATATTTTTTTGTAAAAGGATGGATATAAGCTCAGGTAAGAGTGCATATTGTGTTTTTTTTCTTCTTTGTACTGGGAAATTGTGTGTGTGCTGCCAGTTTGCATTGCATTGCTTTTACTAAACAGCAGTTGCGGAGCTCAGCGTGGCAACGGGCTGGTGAACTTTCTCTGTGCCCTGCTGTGCCAGGGTGATCGGCTGACACTGAGCAATGTGATGCCAGCTTTTCAAGCACAGAATACATGATTCATCACAATCCCTTTCTTTCTCTTTCTCTCTCTCTGTAGGTGACATCACACAGAAAGGCTATGAAAAGAAAAGAGGGAAATTATTGGCGCCCTACATACCCCAGATACAAGGTAAACAACTCCCTCTTATCAACTGTAAAGCAACCGTTTAATTAACTTTTTTAGCAGACTGTGCATGCCTAGGTTATAAAATCTGCAAAAATCTTTGACCTTCATGAGAGGTCTACATTTTACTGCGGTCTGGATTGATCTGAAATACATGCACGGTTTCAGTACTAATGTAAGCAATGTGTGTGTCTCTTTGGGGAATAGCAGTTATCCATGCTATAAAGCTCAAATCTAAGTGCAGGGTTCAAACTGCCTCAAACTCTCAATTATGTGGTGTGTGTGTCTTTGTTGTTTGGTTTAGGGTGGCTAGCAACAGCCCATATATCCCGGCATGATATCTCTTTTAAATGCAGAATATAGATGTGACAGTTATTTATGGTTTTTTATGTCATCATGGTTATTTATGTCATCATTTACTAAAATTCTTCAAACTAAAAACTAAATAAATCAAATCAAGATATTTTGCAGAATGTTCACACTGCTTGTGTTTTCCAAGTATTCTGTAGTTACACAGTTGCTTTGTGTGAGGAATAGGCTATTTTATTTTATTGTATTTTATTTTAATGAAAAACTTATCTGACATTGCTCTAAAATCTAGTTCATGTTTGCATACAATAATAAAAAAGAAAAAACGATCATGTTATGGAGTCTGTGACCTGCCATAATAAAAAATAAAATAAAAGAATAAAATAAATGAATAAATTATATATATATATATATATATATATATATATATATATATATATATATATATATATATATATATATATATATATATATATATATAGTGTGAATAAATCAGGATGATCTTTTGGGTGAACTCTTGCTAAAAATTGCACACATCATGATCATAATGATGCACTCTGCTGGCATGTATTACTAGAATCATTTCATTTTAATATATTTATTTTGTTGTTATTATTATTATTTAGTAATTCAAGTATTTCAGCAAAAAACATTTTATTTCACAATTAGTTGCCAAAACTATTTATTATAGGCCTATATGTTATTTTTCAGCTTTATTTATTTTTTATGTTTAAGTTTTACAGTAGTTGACAGTACTGGTGGGAAAAGCCAGAGAACAGCAACACAAGAAGAGGGCCCAGGATACTGCATCTCCCTCTTCCCCGATCAATGGTATCTCTTTTGGTGATTTTGTTCACACGTGAGGGTCTGCTCATGTGTCCTAACAACCCCCTCAGGGCTCTCCCTCCCTCACTGGATGCTGGATGACAAGCTCGATCTATATTCCTTGTGTATGTTTAATTTTAGAATGGCTCTGCATAAATATTTTATGATAGTTGCGGTGGCTTGTGGAAAAGTGAACGTCTGTCTGGGCCCCCGCTCTATATTTTTGGTTTGGCTTTGAAACAGGAAATTAGGACTTCATTTTAAATTAGCCTCACAGCAGAGATTGCTCTCCATTGTGGGGTTTGTCTTTGTCGTTTTCTAAGCTGGCTGACCGACCACCACACTTTCCCCAATGATCTACTGAGAAACCACGGTGAAAAGAAGCACACAGTATGCTACTTCTGATATAAACTGTGTGAAATGAATGTTATATATCTGTGCACTTAGTTGCATGTTAATTGCAATTAAATTAAAATATATTATAGTTTAAGTTTAGAATATATATGCAATTAGCTGAACTTCAGCGTGATTACCCTCAGACCAAAGAAGAAAACGCCACACAATTTGCTAGAAAGTTCTATCACCAGTTTTGAACTCGTGCACTAGTGCTGAACAAATCTAAGTAGCTAAGCTATTTCTTATGTAAGCAAGATCAGTTATTAACAAAGCCTGTTTCTGTTACTCAGTTCGGTTCTTTGTTTGCCCAAATCTCAAATCTACTTTTTTATATAACCAATTAAAGCTTATTACAATCATTACCTCATTAAGGCTTGCACGTTTCCTAAAAATCTTCTAATTGTTACATTGTGGCATCTTCTGAAACATTGCGTCCAGATCTGACTAGTAACAATCGTTTGGAAGCAGGAATGTGATTGGCTGGTTATCAGCCAACTGTAGAGGGACATTTTTTTTTGCTTAGCAACTGGACAGAGTTACTTGTAGCATTTATGGCTCTGTTGTCTTTGCACATAGTTGAGCTTTTGTGAAGCCGTACTGTTGAGATCACACGCTATCTGGACATTGTATATGGATACGCCATGCGTTTAAGCTCTTATGAACCAAAGTCCCTCATTTCGTTTGATGTTGCAGATTGTGTCTTACTGTCCTTATTAAACTTTTCCATTCGTAAGCTTTTGTTGAGTTAAGCAGGATTGGAGGTTTTGTGGTAAAGTGTTTCCCAGAACCAGAGCTAAATGGAGTGAGCATCTCCTGTTCAGTCCTCAAGGGGCCCAAAACTGATAGAAACAGCAGGAATCTTATTATAAACTGTATTATAATGCTGTTACTGTGCAGTTATTGGAAAGACCTAAAGCAGTTACGGTACACTTAATAACAGAGGAAATAAGAGGCATTTTTATAAAACATATTCAAAGGAATAATCGTCATGTTTGCAGCAGTTTGCAAAGGAAGTCTATGAGGGAAAAGGCAGTTCAGAGGGTTTAAAATCAGAAATGAGCAGGTTGTGTGTGTGTGTTTGTGTGTGTTATAAGCACTTATAGTAAACCTTCCATCCACAAATGTGTGGTACTTGAGCTGTAAATCAGTTTAAGTTGTGATTTTATTGGTGGGACTGCTGTTTTAAATGCTGTAAAGGAACTCATGTTAAGTCATGTTTTTATACACCATCGGCCAAGTTCAGGGCAGATGATATTTTACATTGGTTGTGAAATAACTCTCTCAATAAGGCTTGCATAATATGTATAATAAAATATATTTTAAAATGTAATTTATTCCTGTGATGCAAAGCTGAATTGTCAGCGTCATTGCTCCAGGCTCTATTTATTTCAGAAAATTGTAATGAATAGAAAGAACAGAATTTTTTTTTTTTAAATGGAAATCTTTTGCAATAATTTTGTAATGACTTTAGTCAGTTTTATAGTTTTGATAGTTTATCAAAACTATAATAGTGATAGTTTTGATAAACTATCTGATAGTTTTATTCAATTGAATTCATCCTTGCTTGGAAAAAGTAATAATAATAATTATGTTTACAAAAAAATACATTTTACCAAAGCAGAATTAATGCATAACGCAGTGCAGAATATTCTACTAATCCTAAACTAGTCCTACAGTTGGCAACGCCCGTGTTTATATATCATGTTCTGTGGTTAAGTATGTGACCTTTCCTGAGCTCAGTTTGGTTGTTTAGGGATATTAGCCCTCATTGAGCCCTAATGAATGCTCCACCTTGTCAACACAGTCAGCCGAAGTTTCTTTCAGTGATTTTGGGGGTTAGAGGTCAATATAAAGTGGTTGCTAGGCAAACGGTTTGGGAGGAGGTAAACAATCCTGTGTCGCTTACATTGGCTTTGCAGGAAAAAAGGATAATAGGTCCTTACTTGTCTTAACCGTTGATAGATGTTTACCCATGTCACAACGTTTCACTTAGGTCTGAGGCATGTCTATGGTTTTTCTTTTAAATGTCCTTCATCTGTCCCTGTGTTTGTTATAAATGAATCCTAAGATATTCTTAGCATTCATTGGACTCTTCCTGGTGTGATAGATGGAGGGTGACTAGACCGGATATCAGAGCATAAGCATCTTTGATCTCTCATTTTTGCTGCGGCAGCTACAGCTGTGACGGCTCTTATGTAACCGCAGCGCTGCATGAATCATCAGTCTTAACCTTCTACAAGGCAGAGATTTCTCCAAATTCACAAAAACTATGCCAATATTGTGCTTATTGCAATTTAAGATTTAATTAGATGGCTTAAATGCAGGGCTGATACATAATTTACAATTACTTATTCTCAATTGAAGTCCATCCTCAATAGGCTGTGATTATAAAGTAAATGTACTACATTCAGGTTTCCTTTCCATTCAATGCAATTTTTGTTAGTTTTTTTTCTTTTCAGTCCTAGTTTTACAAATGTTTTTTACAAAAGTTGTGTATTTTAAATGTAGAAAAGGTTGTTCCGAGTCAAAACTACGATACAGAAAACTACATCAGTATATCATCATAAACGCAGCCGTTTTTTTCTTACGTGAACATAAACAGATAAGAAAGAAAACACACGTGCAGTATTTTTGCTTAAAGAGACAACAGCCTAATAAATGCGCTGCCTGTCATTAATGTTAATCAAAGAACAAAAGAAAATCATTCACTGATCTTGACTGAATATATTTAATAACTTTACTGGATTAATCTTTATATTATTTATAAAAAGTAAACTATGCAGTGTTTTTAAAGTTTTAATTACAGTTTCTGTACCTGAAATTTAGTTTAGTTGTATTTATTTATGATATTGCTTATTGATTTGTTTGTTTCTTTCTTATTACTGACCTATCTTATTACTTGTCTTTAACACTTTAATATTTGAAATTTATATAAATCTAGTTGTTTTTGCTATGGTATTTTTTTTTTAAATCACAGGCAAAATTCCTCTTGCAGTGTTTTGTAGTCTGCTGATTTTTGCTCATGTTATTCAGCTGCAACAGAATGCTTTGTAAAAATGTTTGACATCTAAATGTTTGACATAATTTTTTTTTATATTGGATTTTTTATCTTATTGCAATCGAAACTAGGAATCGATAAGAATCGGAATCGATAAAATTCAAACGATACCCAACCCTAGTAAGAAATGTTACGAACATAGATAAAATAACTGCTGATAGTCAATCATATTTACAGTACAAACTTTGGCAAAAAAACAAACAAAACCAAAACAAAATAATCGTTCAATAATCGTAATCGAGGTCAAATGTTCAATTAATCGAGGTTTTGATTTCAGGCCATAATCGTCCAGCCCTAATATATATATATATATATATATATATATATTAGGGCTGGACGATTATATATATATATATATATATATATATATATATATATAAGTATATTTATAGCAGAACTAACTTTGCTCCTGTAGGTTGATGTAAGATCTGTGTGTCTCTTCATCTCATGTCTGTCAAGTTTAATGAAGTAATGTGAATGAGAAACTCTGCGTCAGCACTGGCTCACCATGAGAGCTCTGTTTGGAGCTCAGATGTGGTGTAAAGGGCCCATTGATCTCAAGGTGTTGTATTACCCAGACAGCAGAGAAGTCTGAAGTCAAGAGAAGATTTATGTTGCTATCTAAATGTGAGGATAGCGTTGAAACTGAATATTGTCACTTCGATCATTTATTTAAAGAAGATTTCTCTCTGTAAGAGTCAATTTCTGTAAAACCAATAGTTGTAACAGTGTTTTACTGCAGTTTAGTGACCTTTATTCTGTAATGCTGGTTTTTTAAATGTTTAATCTAGCGTAATTTCTTTCGTGCCTAGTTGCCCCATGCTGACTGCTTCAGTCCATTTGTTATAACTGCACTACAACACAGTTAGCTTACTAATGGCTAAAATGCCAAGCATGGAAACTGAAGTAATGCATTTGACTGAGATTATCATATTCTGGCCTGTTTTGTGTGCAGGTGTAGATCCATCTCTGCAGATAGAACATAGGATCCAAACGTCGTCACAGGTGGCCCCTCCAGGCGCCAAACAGAACAAGCCCCGGGTGGCAAACTCAAGGGATGAATGCTTTAGATCAGGTAGAAACATTTCTCTGTTAAAGTAAAATGCCACCGTTTCTCCATATTCCACTATGTTCTTCCCTCAACTTAGACGAGTTGACACGTACCTCTCCCATCTCAGTGCATGGACAATTCTGCTCAATTTCTGTAGCGCGTGGCACCACTATGCTAGCATTTATCTTAGCACCATACATTCCATAGGATCAAACCAGGGATGAATTTAGAAGCTACCAAACCCTTCCATGTTTTCCCTATTTAAAGACAGTTACATGAGTAGTTACACAAGTAAGTATGGTGACAGAAATAACACTTGTTGACTTTCTAAGCGGATAAAAAAGATAACTATAATGTATGGTGGAAGAGCACTTTGCAGCACTTCGACCTTGGTGCAGTAGGCTAATATCATCACTCCTGAAAACTCATCATGTTCATTGTATTGACAGAAGTTAGAAGGAGAAGAGGTGTTTTTATGAGTGATGATATTACTGCGCCGAGGTCAAAGTGCTGCAAAGTGCTCTTCCGGCATGTATTATAGTCATCATTTTTATCGGCTTAGGAAATCGCCACTGTTTATTTTCTGTAACCATGCTTACTCGTGTAACTACTCATGTAACTGTCTTTAAATAGGGAAAACATGGAAGTGTTTGGTAGCTTCAAAATTCATCCCTGTTTGGATCCTAAGGAATGAATGGTGCTAAGCTAAACGCTAGCATAGTGGTGCCACACACTACAGCAATTGAGTGTATGCACTGAGACGGGAGAGGTACGTATCAACTCATCTAAGATGAGGGAAGAACATAGTGGAATATGGAAAAATGGTGCCGTTTTCCTTTAAGCTCTGTAATCACGAGGGACAAGCACAACAGACACTAATTGATTCTTGTGAAAAGTGCACTTCAGCATAACTATAAAAAGAGTACTTTAAAAAATTTGTATACTTACGTGTGAACTGAATGTATCATTTTCAGACACTTCATCACGTTGATTGCAATTAAATAAATATATATTATAGTTTAAATTCATATTAATTGCAATTGGCCGAACTTCAGAATTACTCCTATAGTCTTTCAAATATGCTGAAAATGTGCTGCTAAATGTACTGACAAGCATTTGCTGTTTGATAAACTATAATATATTTAAATGTCATTTCTTCTGAATCTTTTATGGGATGTATTTAAATATCGTTTTAATGTAAAGTTAATTATTACACATTTGTAAAGAAGCTGCAATTTAGTACATTTAAAACTTGTGTTAAGAAACAGTCATGAAAGTGTTAAATCATTAATATTAAATTTATCTGCAAGTATACTACATTCAATACATTTAAGCGCATTTCTAGGGTCAGTTTCACTATTGCATGCTAAAGTTTTACTAATTAACTTGCATGTACATTAAAGTAATGTGAATGAATCATTAAATCATGTGAATGAAGGAAGCAGGCACCTTGGCGAGAAGTATATTATTATTATTATCTTGTTATTATGATATCTGTTCCATCGTATCATATAGACAATTGGGATTTGAAAATGTTCATTCTCTGATGTCTGGCTCGTCTTAAGTTGGCACTATCTGTGTCCCCACAGACCTTCACACAGAAGCCGTTCAAGCAGCCTTGGCAAAGTATAAAGAAAGAAAGATGCCGATGCCCTCCAAGAGACGCTCTGTTCTAGTGCAGTCTTCAGTGGAAGCATGCACTCCCCCAGGTAAACACACACACATACCAGGGACACACATTTAGGAACTTTATGGGAGCATTTTCTATGAAGGCTATAGCAAGAAATGTTTTGGAAGCATTTGTACTTTATATTTTAATTTTTGACAGCAGTTGTCAATGTGCATTTCAGTCCATGATAGTATCAAGATGTTTTGATCTGCTTAGCCTCGAGAGAACAATGCATAGATTTCTGAATAATAGCCTCATTATTTACTCAAAGAGAACAGCCTCTGACCACTCAGTTCCCAGACCACCTTCCCACATGCCTGCATATGGAGATATTTAACAAAGTACCAGCTTTATTGACCCACTGGCTACAGATTTATCTATATGAGTTATCACATTTAGTTAATACACAAATGTCAATAATCACACGATGGACATTAAGAGATTGACATAATCTTGTTTTTTCATCATTGCTTATGTGACTGAGTTTCTTTTAAGTATTAACTGATTCCCTCGAAGGAATTAAGATGACACAATGGGACACTTGTTGACAGTAACAGTACAGAGCTCTAACATTAATGTGGACTGCTCAGATCATTCGATTTTTTTAGATTTAGAGAAAGATTTGAGGCAAATTTGAGCACAGTTTGAAACATTATTATGATCTCTTATGAAATTTGATAGGACACGTGATATGACTGGTGTATTTTTCTAAGGAGGAGAGACCTTATTGGCCCTACTTTTAATCTCATTGCTGTCTTAAAAAACTGATACATGAAATCACATTTGATGTCTCAAAATAGATTTTAACCGCATTTTATTGATAGGAAAAGGAGTGTACAGTTTTATCAGCCTATAACTTTAACATTGGTGCTGCTGGCATGAACAAATCCTTCTGATGTAATATATTCAGATTAGGGCTGCCCACATATACTCGACTACCCTTTAGGTGATGAAAAGTCGACAACTTTTTATTAGGCGCTTAGTCGCAGAAAAAAAAAAAAGAAAACAGAAAGTGGTGAGGTCATGGACATTGCAGGACATGCAAATGTTCATTTTGTTCACTGACCTCAAATGTGGCTTATCACCTGAAACATGAAAAAGCCGCTCGCTTTAACGTCATCCTAGAAATATGTGCACTATGCAAGTGATTGTGCGTAGTGTGAAAGATGAATAGTAGCATGCTCATTGCATGACAATTAACTTGGAGGTGCTGGTGAGATCATTTGCATTTAACTTAAAATACTCCATCATTTTTGGTCATACATATTAGAGTTAAAACATTTTTCATGTCTAGTTTCATTTGTGTGCACTTTAAAATAACAACAAAACATTGTGTTTTTGTAAAATAATGAAAGCAAACTATTTGAGATTATGTTCCGTATGAAACGTGCATGTCCACTGTGATGACAGTTAGTGTCGTCGATTTCGTCACTGCAGTCAAAAATACAGAAGAAACTAGCTAATCAATTAATTATTATAATGCTAAGACAGCTTTCTTTCTCTTTTTTTCCCCCTGAAGCATTCGTAATCATTACTTCTGAGGTGCGCTGTTGCAATTATGTGTTCTCTTGAACGCTGATAGGCTATAGGCAATTAAAGGCTCATTACTATGAATTATGTGGTTTATTCATATGAATGTCCGATTAGTTTACTAATTGCCTCAAATGAACAACTACTAGTCGATCAGAAAAATATTTAGTTTACATGATGCTCCTGCAAGGTAAAGTAGAAAGAACCCTGTAGTAGATCTGGACAGGTGGTGCTGGGGAGGAGGAGGGCTAAGAAAACAGGACAGAAATAAATAAGGTTGCATATACTGTATAGGAAAGAGAGATCGATTGGCTGTGTTGCCGACTTGGAAGAACCAATAAGCTATTCTGAAGAGTTTTATGATTGATTATTCATTCCTATTGGTTTTTAGTGTTATATCTGTATTGATCTTGTTATAATAATAAGACTTTATTTGGCCTTTTACAGTTTATTTTGTTATGTTAGTTAATTTCTTTACACATTACACATTATTACATCTTGTGGTCAGAAAAGCTCATCTCTCTCCTCGTGTTTGTGCAATGTCTTTGCTTTGTGCAATGGTGTTTCTGATTCTTGGTGTCCTGATACACTCTTCTGTCCTTCTTCAGTCAGAATGATAAAGTCAGTGAAAGGTCAGTGGGATTAAAGGTTCAAGGGTGGAGTCAGATCAGTATAACGGGCCCATTCAGGGTCGCCCCCCTGTGGGAATTGGTAATGGTCCGCTAATTCTTTTGTGTCCTGAATGCAGTAATGCACGCACACACATAAAGTGCCCCGATGGAGATGATCTGATAACCCATCTGGCCTGTCAGATACCCATCTTGCCCTATGCCCCATCCCCTCTTACCTCATTCTTGACACACTGCGGTCAGTTTTAAAGAACTAGTTCACCTGCAAATGAAAAAAAGTCATTATGTTTTGATTACAGACTAATTTGCTATATAAGTCTTCTAGATAGCTTTGAAGGTGTTAAATCCCATATATTGCTATAAATGCTTTGAAATCTTACCCTTTAGTTCTACCCCAACACAAATCATATTTTCACCTGCATATAATCAAACATTTCCTCTTGCAGTCAGTCATGTAACATGCAAGAACCAGTGGAGTTTGGTATCACTGACATTAAACCTAGCAAACCTTTATATTCTATAGCAATAGAGCAGCTTTATTACATTGTGACTGATTTGATTTATCTTCTGTCTGGATCTGACAAGCTTGAAAAATGCTGTCTGACCCACTTTCCTTGCCGTTTTTGATGTTTTCCGTCATCTTATACTGTTTTGCATTCATTATCCTGTTAGCTCCTGGTCTGTTCTGTCCTGTGAGACTGTGCCAGGTTTCTTCTCTGGATGTGACCTCAGACTCTTTTCTGGTGGAGTGACTGATAGAGAAGTTTAGAAGAATTATTTCTGTTTTAAAGGTCAGGTTTTCAGTACAGCAGTTGTTAAAAGTGCAGTCTTTCTTCATTCTGTCTTTTCTTGGCACACCTCCTCATTCCAGTTCATTTCGGCCTCATCCTTTCCCTCCTTGTCATTCTCAATTTCTCTCTTAAATCACTTGTGTTCTCCCATGACTCTATTTCATGCCTATTGTCTCTGTCTCTTTGTCTTTCCATCTTGCTCTTTCTGCATCTGTGTCAAGGTTACTCTCCAAGTGCCTGAGGACATGAAGTGAGAATAGAATTACAATAGTTCTCACAATAATGAGCCTAGTTTTTAATGAGTTTCTATTGCGAGCTGCTTATAAATTATTAGACATGCATACATTTTAAAAGCATTTCTGATCACATCGTAACAAAATCCCTAAGTCTGGGCAAGAATAAAGAGGTTTGATTTTGCAAGAATTGTGTAAGATTATTATTATTATTATTTGCATTTATTTGATCAAAAATACAGTTAAAATAACAATACTGTGAAATATGATAACCATTTACGAATTCTGATTTCTATTTTCATACATTTGATAATTTACAATTATTGACTATTGATGATAGTCCACCTTGATCTCTAAATCGGCAGCATTATCAGTCATTTCAGTTTCAAAATGTAAGTTAATGTAAGTAATGCTAAGCTTTAGTTTAAATGTAGTTCAGGTATTTATTCAGGGTTCAGGACTGTTTTGCACTAATGATAACAGGTATCAGACACCCTTGAGTGTAAGTAGATTATTCTCCTTCATAAGAATGCTGTTTTAAAGAGATATATTAGGCTAATGCCTTTCACATTTAATGCATGACTGTTTGTTGCTCAGTGTCTGTCTCCTAATTTGCTGGACACGCTCCATAGTAATTGCTCCCTGTAGGTGATTAATTGCATAATTAATGTTAAACGAATTTGCTACCACCTACAGGCTTCTTGTCAGTCAATCTCTCTCTCTTTTGTCTTTATACACATTCATTTTCCCCTTATTTCCTCTGTGCACGTCTAAGCCAGGGGCGTTTCCAACACTGAAGGACATCCGGGGCTTAGCCCAGACCATTTTATGTAAATACAGGGATCACGCGAAGAGGTTTTTTTTTACGTTTTTTTTTTTTTGTATTCTATAGGCTACATTATTTTTAAGGTCTGTTTTTACAGGCTGTATGCAGTATATGCAACGCCAAAGCGCAATGAAATAATGCAACTTATGATTTCGGGGGTTTACATACGTTATTGTCCAGTTTCATATTTGCTCAGTGACACTCATTACATTCTGTGCTTGACTCAAAACATTCGGTGCTGAGGCCCCTGCAAAATCGTCTGGCACTGCACATGGTCTAAGCAGTTTAATGGTGAAAAATACAATAAACTCCTTAAATGTGTTGTGCAATTTTACTCTAATGTGTATGGATGTAGTTTTTTTTATATATATTTTTTTTATTTTATGGGATATATAAAAAATTCATTTACATAATAAAGTGTTACATGATAGTATGATAGTATGAAATGGAAATACACTTCATTATGTAACTCATGTTATTGTCACAAACATTATTTGCACTTAAGTGACTTGTTGACAGTAAGACTTATGGACAACGGAAAATAAATACTGTGAATTTACAGTCTCAAATTAAGTATATCAAATAGTCAATTAACTAGAAAAACACCAGTGCATTAGTGGTAATGCAGCCTAATGATCATTACAGTTTACTTTTCTAATAGAGTTAGTTGATTATGAATTCACTGGGTTCTTGTTCTCATTGTTATTATACTTTTTAAATCTCAGCAGAATGATGAAATAGTGCAGATGGTTTAGCTATATGATATATTTTCTTCATTAATTGGCGTACATCTGTTATTTTCTGTGGCATTACGTTTATAATGTTTTTATAATAGGGGGAATGATGTAGTCATGCGTGTTCCCATAACTGCAGGCCTCACATGCTTCATTTCTGACCACATGAGCATTACATCATATGTATTTTCCAGCTTAACCCCCGGCAGTTCTCATCAAAGTGATATTTTAGTCTGGACTGAGAACAAATGCTTTCTGCTTTATCTTTCATAACAATCATATATCAGTGCTTCTGAAGTTTGTGATGGATGCTTTGAATGTAGCTTTCATCTTTCTTTTATAGAGCACAGTGGTTCCAAAATAAAGCATTTTTAAAGCTTTATTTAAAAATAAAATAAAGATTTTTAGCTCAGAAATGATACTGTTCAGAGTGTTGATGGAAAGTAATTTGACATTGGCCATGCAATTTTAGTTGATCATGATGATATTTAATGTGTTTATTTGAGGAGAACTGACTTTATGCATCAACTACCAGCTGATTAAAAGACATTGGGAAAAAAAGTTTGAGTACTCATGACACTTGACTTTTTTTTCTTTGAGGGCCACTGTAAGCATGTTAGTATCATATCGTTATATACGAGTGCAAGATGAAGAAAGGCAGTTTTTTTAAGATGGGTTAGATCAGTGGTAATGACTAGTTATGTAAAGTATTGATTGTTTGAGGTTTTAAGGCTATGAAGTGATAATCAGACTCTGACATGTTACCCAACTAAGTGAGTCTCCAATGCAATGCCTTTTTTTCATGTTTCCATATCAATCATGATGTGAGAGGTTAAAAGATCGGCATAATCTATATTCAAAACAAACTTTAAAAGATCTAATGAGTTTTACAGGAGCAGTATTTTCATATGTTTTTTAAGAGCTGCTGAATGTTGATCTGTGTTATTTATAACAAATGTAATACAGTCAGTCATTAGCATGAAAACTCTTTGAATATATATGCCAGTACAATGCAAATAAAATACACTTTCTGAAACTATGAAACCTCAATTGTGAGGTGTGTTATTATTTTTCATATTATCAGACTTATAATTTCACGTGTAAGTACAGTACATGCACAGTTGTATTAAAGAACAGACCAAAATGAGAATTTGACTTGGACTACTAAGTGACAGCAGAGAACATCCTACCAACTACATACTGTACTTGCCTTCAATAGATAATTAAGTTCCTCATAAGACAAATTACCATTTTTAGTTTAGTTTTTTTATCCATTATGGTTTCACAAATCACAAAACATTATCATCTTGTCATATTGAAATAAACTGTTCCACCTAACCATTAGTGCTCTTGTTCTTGTCCTCCCAGACACCTCCTCCGCATCAGAAGACGAAGGTTCGCTGCGCCGGCAGGGACGGATCGCCTCTTCGTCTCCATACCAGGCACATCCTAGCGTAGAGCACTGGTTTAACAGAGTCATCCAGGGCTCCTCCACCTCATCGTCTGCATCCTCCACCTCCTCCCACCCCGGAGGAAGACCCCATCACGCCACAAACACCACCTCTGCTTCAGCTGCAACCGTACTGGCCGACCTCATGGCTCACACACAGCTAGGTCAGTTCTCACCAGTCCAACTAACCTCTCCTTATATCCTCAGAACAGACATACCCATAGGCTTCAGCCTCTCTGTTTTTGGATACATGTCTTCAGAAACTCAGATGCAAAACTAAATGTGTTCTGGTAAAAGAAACGGTTTACCTAAAAATGAGAACTCTGTAATGTTTACTCAGTCTTATGTCGTTCCAAATCTGTGAAGCACAGAAGGAGATGTTTGGCAGATTGTTAATGCAGCTCTTTTCCATTCAGTGGAAGTGAAGAGTGACTAGGCCTCCTAAACTGACAAAACAGCACTATGAAAATTGAGGTCAATAAAACTTATAAGTCTTCTAAAGCCATGCAATATTTTTGATGTGAGATAAAGTTAAATAATGACTTAAATTTTGGTCTGTTACTGACACAAATCCGTCATATGAATTCAGCAGAATTCAGATATTGTTCTAAAATATGTTGTTCTATTCCTTTTTTATGTTCAATTGAAAAGATAGAGTCTTACAGGATTTAAATGATGTGGGCAAATTAAGACAGGCTTTTAATCTCTGGATGAACTGTTCCTTTAAATGAGATGAATCAGCATTTCTTCATTGGTCAACCTACACTACTGTTTAAAAGCTTGCGGTAGGAAAGATTTTGTTTGTTTGTTTTTTAAAGATATCACAGTATCACATTTTTAGAAAAATAGTAAGCAACATAACAGTTGTCAACATTGATAATAATGTCTCTTGAGCAGCAAATAAGTATATTAAAAGGATTTGCGACATGTGACGCTGAAAACTGGAGTAATGATGCTGAAAATTCAGCTTTGCATTACTACAATAAATCACATTTCAAAATATATCCATGTAGATAACAGTTATTTTAAATTGTAATACTATTTCACAATATTTCTGTATTTCTGATCAAATAAATGCAGCTTTGGTGAGCATTAAATACTTTAAAAACATTAAAAATCTTCCCGACCTCAAACTTCTGAACACTAGTGGACTTAACAAGTGAAGTTTGCTGTTGAACAGCTGGGCTACTCTATGAAGGTCCACTCGCTACCCTGTTGAACACAACAGCATATGCTGGTTAATTATGTTATGAAGCATTGCTGCTGGTTTGAGCTGGTCAAGTTTTGGTCCTAAGCTGCTCTTGAGCAGGAGCTAGTGGCTTAGGACCAGCTCAAACCAGCAGCCATTCTTCAAAACATATCTAACGAGAATATTCAGTTTTTTCAACAGGGTAGACCAGCACCAAAACCAAAAACTGAAAATTCTGGATGGTCTTTATAGCTGGGTGGCTGGATTTGTGTACTGATCTCAGTCCTGGAGCTCTGATTCTGATAACCTTGTCTTACTCTTAAGCGCAAAATCATCAACAGGCTTCGCAATGTTTCTGTTACAGCTCAGTGCCTTAAAAACAAAAGAACAGATTTTACCTTCATCTCTATAGTTGCCCATTTGTGCATGACATGCTCACACACTGCTAATGTTTATAGCACAAGGAGCGCTTTACTGCTCTGCTGCTGCTCACGGCGATGATAAAATCATGGTTTTAATGTCCTGGCTGCTTGCTTGCATAGTGCATGGTTGGTTTTTAAACTTTTTTTTTTCAGCTGTACTGGCATATCTTTAGGGTCCTGGAGCCAATCTGTGCAGATAAAGCCAGAATTGGCCTTGTTAATTTGACTGGCAAACAAAAGATCTGAGCAGGTTCCAGTTCTGCTGTAAAATAATCATTTTTGGCAACCTTCGCTGTTAATGAATCCTGTTCAAGGAATAACTCATGCAGTACTCACCCTCATATCGTTTCAAGCTATGATGGTTGTTTCATAGTGAAACAAATGGAGATGAAGATCAAGCTCTATATATGACAAAAGGCGCCATGAAAGTGTCATGTAAGTAGTCCAAATAACTATGTTTATACTTTAACTCAACACAGGGCTATATCCCAGCATTGTAAAAAAAAGAAAAAAAAAGAAAGCCTAATTTGAAAAATTGCAGAGTCAAATTGACTACTTCTATTCTGCTTTTGTGCTGGGTTTTGATCTTGACAGCCCATCATCACTGTTTGAACTGAATAAAAACTCTTATTTTATGCAAGTTTTGAACGGTATGAGAGTGAGTAACACCATAACTGCAGAACACATTCACTTTACACAGCTGCTCTGCTCTTAACAGTTCTGCTTATAAACATTTGCATTCCCCTTATCTCTTCCTTTCTCTCGTCTCCTCCTCTTTCTTTCACCCTCTTTTTTGCCTTTCTGCCCTCAGAGCTGGCCCTGGGCGCTCACTGTAA
This sequence comes from Carassius carassius, assembly GCF_963082965.1. Classification (NCBI taxonomy): domain Eukaryota; kingdom Metazoa; phylum Chordata; class Actinopteri; order Cypriniformes; family Cyprinidae; genus Carassius; species Carassius carassius. The sequence goes on from NC_081773.1 coordinate 4,739,622, forward strand.
ATAACCTCAGATTTCACACAGTGTCAGAGCCGCTCTGTGGGTCCACTGTTCTAAAGCAGTCTGCCAGACAAACCCAGCCGTAAGAGGGAAGATTAAATGCAAAGCAGCTGCTTGTTGGTTAATAGTGTGGAAATCACTTGTATATAAAAGACTATAAAGTTCTTCTGTTGGACGTTCACATGGAATCAGAACATATTTAATGTCTAATTCCATGTTTTTATCATTGTAGAATGAGATGAACCAATGAGAAATTATCGCAGGCAAATCCTGTGCAGCTTCTTAACTATGTGATCAATATCATAATTTACCATGGGTTTGATCACGGAACAGTCCATCATGCATTATTATACTTTGACCTCCACTCACCTTTGACCTTTGGCACCTCATGACAGACAACCACAGTGCACCCCCGGATGTGACAGGCCTGTCGGAGCGCTCGGTGCATGCGGAGCGTCCACAGGTGGCATCAATGCGAGGGCTTCCACGCGGATACACACACACCAGTGTCATGGAGACCGCCGATGGTGAGTCCCCTAAAGCTTCAGCCTGCAGAGCATCTTCCTGTCTCACATGTCTCTTTCCTGTAAGAAAGAGGGAATATCATGTCATTTCTCCACAGAACTCTCAACACTACTGCGTACAGAAGTTCAAGCTGACTGATTTGTTTTTAGTGATTGAGATTCAAAGCTAAAAATATTTAGCACACATAAATATTAAGGTGACTTATCCAACATTCTGGTTCTTTTTTTTTTTTTGCTACAGTTCTTATCTATTGAAAAAACAGTGGGAGGGATATTTTTGCCTGTTTTTTGTATGTTTCTGCTTGTTCAAGCCAGACTGTATCATGTCATCAGCATGCTCTTTTGTAGGAATAGTTCACTAAAAGAGTAATAGTCTGTCATCTACTCAGCTGCATGTCACTGTTAAATACAGTCTCATTTACTCTTCCACACATTCACCCCTAGTGTGTTGATAATACAACAAAAACAAAAAAAGCTTGCTCGGAGTTTTGTTTCCACCTATTTCTTTTTCGCAGATTTGTATGTATTGTGAACACACCAGGTTTAAAAGCGTGGAAGCATAACTATTTTTATGGGACGCATCATTGTTGGGATTTCTATATAGCCTAAAATATCCAGTACTTTGGTACTTTGGTGTCATACATTGATCAGTGGACAGCAACGTTTCAAGTCGAACGCATGCACGTATTTGCATCACTTTGATCATTCTCTGTAGATCTTCTCACATGCCATGATTGGTCGATTATGTATGTTACCTGGATGTTACTGGTCAAACTACTTTGGATGTTTTATCAAAATCCTGACCAGGAAGTGCCCTGTATTAAAAGCACAGGCGATCTCACCAATCATAAAGCCAAATCCACCATTTTTGTCCGATAAACAAATCAGGCAGGAGAGTTGATTAACTTTGGTGGACTTAAACTTTTAAATGGTGTGTATTGACGTCTTTCCATAGTAGAAATAAAGTACCTTCTAATGTCATTCATGTTTATTTTGTGCTTTAACTAGTAAATATGAAAATATGATTGGTTCACGAGCCACTTAAACTGAGAAGGGTCAGTTTCGATTTGAGGTGAAAGGTAACATGTTTAGCTATCATTTGGCTTTATAATGCTCAAAATATGCTTAGTGAGATGTATGCTTTTTTTTGTCACAATTTCACTGTATGTCCGTTTATGTTCCACTAAGGGAAAAATCATAAACCTTTGGACTGACATTAGGGTATAAAGATGAGGGTATAACATTTTTTTTTAGGTGTAATGTCCCTTTAAGACATAGAACTGAACATCACAACTGTACATCAGCTGTGGTGTATTAGTTCTTGGATGAATGTTTAATTTTGGTTAACCACAACAAAATTAAAAGCAAGAAGACAGAAAGACTATGTCTGCCATGCTCAATTTGAGTCACCTCATCTCTGTAGAAGCAGCATGCTGTCATGAACGTGCGTGTTTATTCACGTTTTCTCTTCTTTAGGCACTGACAAGGGAGATGGGGAGGCCATGGATGGTATTTATACATGTTTATTTCAATCTGCCCCTCCTCCTGGTGTCTCTGTGCATCTGTGTCTCAGCTGTGACCTCTGTGTTAAACACTGTCTGCTTAACTCATGGAAATTACTATCATAAGAAAAGTATTTCCTCCTAATGTGTCTCTTTGTCTTTTTAATGTCGTTTAATTATTCTTTCAAGGTATTTTCGCAGCGTTTATTTATAGATTTTGCATTATGAGAAGATACAACAATTGTCTAGAAATATCTGGGACTAAGAATTTTTTTGATGTGTCTGTGTTGATCTTTTGTGAAAGAGAAAGTACATTTTCGCATACTTTTCAAGAGTACTTGTTACAGAAAGAACATACTTAAGTGTGAAATGAGTGTAATGTTTTTGGATGCTTACTGTAATTGCATGTTAATTCCAATTTATATAAAATGCACTTATGTATAGTTTAAGAATATCTGACGAGTATTTATTGTACACTTAAAATACTGAAATGTTATTTATATTGAAACTTGTAGTCATGTATTCAAAGATATTCGTAATTACACATTTTGTAATGATGAAGATAAAAAAAATTAACTTTTTCAAAATATATTAACCTTGAATGTAATATTTAATACTGAACACGCTAGAGTTAAAATTATAATTAAGTACTTATGTGCTTTAGTATGTTAGTAAACTCGTCAAATTAAGTGTACTTTAAAGCAGGACAGAAGATAATACAGAATGATTAAAATGTTCTTTAAAACCCTTTCATTTGACATTGTTACAAAGTGTACTTAAGGATGTTAAGAAACATACGTTACACTTAAGTACACTTAAGTTACATATAATTATAATAACAAGTTTTATATCATTTGGACTGAAATGGAACATTCTCTGCAGTTAAGTGCACTTCTTTTTCACAAGAGGAAGTTTGTATTTAAGTAAATGTGTGAAGAGATAATTAGACAAAAGGTCCTTGCTTTTAACAACTAGATTATGCTATGCTCTGTGATTTTTGTTACTTTTTTATACGATATGCCCTTTACAAAACATACTTTTAGTAAAACATTTAGTTACATTTAAATGTCAAATTGGCACCATGTTCAAAAGTAGTACATATTTGTTGGCGAATAAACGCTTGGTTGAATAGTGTTGCACATTAGCCACATTATCATGGTGGTGATAGTGTGTGATTATTATGGTTAATAAGGTTAATATGGCTTATGGACATTTATGAAGCAGGTTGGCAGTAGTTATGTTGTGGTTATCCTCACATGAGAGAATTTATTCTTAAACTAAATAGCAAGAAGGTTGTGTGTGTGGGGAGCTGTTACAGTAATTGGCTTCATTGGTTCCTGCAGTGAATTCTGGGTACTTGAGCACGGTCTGTGAGTGTGTGTGAGATGCAGACAGAGATGAGGGGCAGACTGACAGCGGCTGAGGCTCAGGTGTCTGTCTCATGACAATGGAATGTCACAGAACATCTCAGTCATGCATATATACATGACACAGCCATCTCTCTGTGGAATTCACAGACAGATATTTAACAGAGAAATGAAAGAATAGATAGATTCATCATTTGAAGATGATTGTTGTGTCTTGATGTTTGGTTCTGTTAATGTGAAAGCATATGTTTACCTCAATAGAAACATTTGATGGGTGTTTCTAAAATTTCTCTAAAAACCAGCTGAGAAATGTTCCTTAATGTTTTGGTTTTTTTGTCAGTGTAACCTAATTATTACACTATATATTACAGAATTTTTTCATTACACATTGGTGATTTTGTGGTGTTTCTGTGACTCTACTAAATTCATAATTATGTAGGAGGAAAGAACAGATTATACTGAAATGGGAATTGCTGAAAATTACCATCCAATCAGCAATCACCATTTCAAACAAGCACAGTAAATGTATTTTGAACAAGAAATGTAATTATTAACATTGAACAATGTATGCATTTTACATCCCTATTGGTAAAACTAAAGACAGTAACATCAAGAAATCACTGTAATAATAATATTTATTATAAAAATAATGTAAATAAACCATCATTATTTTTTTGTACAAATGTCTTTCAAAGGACATTAAAATATTAATTGGCTTTTGGTACTCAATTTTATTAATTTAATTATTTGTGTTATTATTTAATCTGCCTAAATCTCCATCAGTGTTTTGATATTTAGATATTTTTAATATTTGGTTTTCTTATATATATAGTATATGTATTTGGCATGGGGAATTGCTCAGACATGTTTGTAGCACTTTGTAGAGTGACCCTGGTGCTCATGTGATACTGTGATATTGTTTAACATGTATTAACATATTCATTGCATCTTTTGTCCATGTGTTTCATGTGGATGGAGTTTTAATCTATTTAAACTACAGTAATCCTAAAGCCCTATCTAAAGCATATAGAGCATGATCAGATGGACTTTTTCAGAAGAAAGCTCATGAATGGTTGATGAGATGGTGGCTGGGTAGAAGCTTGTTGCTAGGCAGCATGAGTCCAGCTGCCTCAATCAGAGGCCGAAGTCTTTGATGCTCTGGGTCAGGTGTCTCTACTGAGCACACTCAGTACCATCTTAACCAAACCCATGGGCATACAGCCTTACACTGACTGACAGGCTGTTGTGTGTGAAACCCCACCATCCTTTCACAATGACCTTTCTCTGCTTTTTTATCTCATCCTCTCCATCTTTCTCTCTTTTTCTATGTCCTATCTTCTCCTGACACTTTCTGTCTAAAGGTGTTCCAGTCAACAGTCGAGTGTCCTCTAAGATTCAGCAGCTCCTAAACACTCTGAAAAGGCCAAAGAGACCCCCTTTACGAGAGTTCTTTGTTGATGATTTCGAGGAACTTTTGGATGGTAGGTTCATACATCTAGAAATATATAAGTCTGCCATAAAGCTCTGCTAGCATTCACATAATTTACTAAAGACTGTTTAGTCTCTGCTCAGCTATTAAGTTGCTTGCTCAACATTTAAATAGTCTGGTTAAGTGTTCACTGTACTTGTAGTCCTGCAGTGTGTTTCTCTGAAACCCTCTACCTCCCCCAGCTCCACCTGTCTAGGAGTGTGTTCCACTTCACTTCTAGATACAAACTCACTTTACCTTGGGGAATTCCCACCACCATTTTAATCAAGTCAAGTGGTGGGCAAACGAAGTTTGCATTGACATCCTCAGGCAGCTCCAAATACCACAATGCAACATGACTGTGACACTCCATTTATTGAATTGATATTTTTACCATTTGTTTCATTCTTAGAGCCCAGGCATATTTATAGGCATATAGAATTGTGCATCAAACAAATGAATAAAGACAAAAATTTAAATATCTCAGTGCCATAGCAGATAACATGCGATAAAGAAAGGCTTAGAAAGTTTCAATTCAACCCATTGCAATGGTTCTGCCAGTAGTGGGCACTTGTGCAGCATAAGCAATTATGTCTATTCAGGGAAGCAAGACAGAGGGACATTAGCAGGGAAGGGCATGAAAAGGCAAAGTAGAACTGCTATAGGATTTTATGAAATTATTTGGCTTATTGGGGAGAGCTGTACTATTACTGATAATAAAGTAGTGATCTCAGCTAAGATGCTAAGAACAAAATATTAGTAAAATAAAGACTTAAAATAGAGCTCTTTTGTAACAAAACCACCACATCATGATAGCGATGACAAACACCAATCGTATTTCCTTCAGAGCTTTAGTATTCAGGAGGATCTTTAAAACTTGAGCCATGTCTCACACTCAAGCCCTTCATCGCCATATATATTTACTCACAAAAGGGTTGAAAACAAAAATGTGAATTGGCATTTACACTTAGATTGAATATCCTTACTCATAACCTTTTGCTATTTAGTCAAAAATTGCTTTTTAGAAGAAGTTACTGACCCAGGAGACAGAAGGGAAAAAAAATACAAAACAACATATTTGAATAAGGCAGCCATATTAAGACTATTAGTTATTTCTGCCTAATGTGTGGTACGTCACTGTGAAGGGTTGAATGCGTCTGGAAATGGCTAGTGAAATTGAACTCAGCTTTCTATAATAATGTGGTTAATCACAGTTCTTTTATGATTTAACAGGAGGGGGCAATTAATTTTTCACATAAGGCCAGGCAGGTTTGGACAGATTTCTTCCCTTAATAAACTAAATCATCATTTAAAAACAGTTTTTTTGTATTTACTTGCATTATCTTTGTGTAATATACAAATTTGTCTTATGATCTGCATCTTTCAAGTGTGGCAAATATGCAAATAATAATAATGATAATAAAATAAAAAAACAAGGAAGGGGGGCAAAATCTTTTCACGGCACTGTATATATGTATATATATGTGTGTGTGTTAAATCAGTTTAAATCATAATATTTTTTTTTCACATCTTCTTCTTTCAAAAACATAAAAATATTTTTTGTAAACCCCAAACTTTAATGGTAGTGCGTTAAAAAAAAAGAAAAGAAAAGAAAGAAACTTTTGTTCAAGGTTCTTTTAAGGTTCTTTATTTGTCACATACGTATTACATAAATATTGAGAAAGTAGACCTGTTTACTGAGAGTTTGGAGTGACCTGCTCCTGTTTCTTTGGTAACAGTGGCTTCTCTGATTGGTCAGTCTCAAGTCAGGATTTTATACAGCAGTTAAATCATTGAAAGGTTTAAACATTATTACTCAAGTCAATTTCTCAGAAACAAATGTCTGTTTTATTATATGCCTTTGTTTATATTATATATATAATTTGTTTATTTGCATATAAACATAACATTGTATGCCATACTCAAATTGTTCAGCCTTTTATTTGTACCTGCATTATGGAGATAAACTCTTATTTTATTATTGTTGCTATATACACTGTCTAGTGACAGAACAGTGATCCTCAAGTTTACAGGTAATTAAAGTTTGAGAAACCCTCTGAATCTATCTCTTCTTTTCGCTCTCTTCAGTCAGTCATTTCTTATATTTCTTAAATATATGCTAAGAAATACTCTTTCTTATTCTCTTAGCAGCAGCATCTTCACTTTATATTCTCTCTATTTCTCTTTATATTCTCTTCCTGTTCCTTGGCACACAAAATCAATCAAATCTATTTAAAGCCGTGTCACATTTCATCCTCAGGATGCATAAGTCACCCTGAGATGCTCAGTGACATTTAAAATCACTCTCACACAAACTCTGCTCCAAAACCCAGTGAGCTGCTTATAAATGACTGATTTTCAACTGTTTATAGGAAGGAAACTCAACTTTATATATAATCTGTAAAATGTATATTAGCATAAAGCAAACCAAATAGGGTATATAATACTTCAGTATTGTATTAAAAAACACAAACAGCAGCAGTCTTTCTCTGACATGATTTCCTGTCATCTACAGTCCAGCATCCAGATCCAAACCAGCCGAAGCCTGAGGGGGGTGAGATGAGACCCCTGAATGGGGATCCGCTGGGGGTGGTCACTAACTGGCCTCCTTCATTACTGGCCTCTTTACAGCGCTGGGGCACCACACAACCCAAAAGCCCCTGCCTCACTGCACTGGACAACGCCGGCAAAACCATCTACACACTAACATATGGTACTGTGGAACTTCCCACTGAATTATTGTGGAGTAACTAGTTACATGTAATTGAATTACATAATTTAATTACAAATTTAAGAGACTTTTTTTATAAATTCCAGTTACTTATGAAAATGTTACCAATTAGAAAGGGGGTTATATCTGAATATTTTCACACACATACAGATTTGATTGATTTCTTTCCCAAATTGCATTGACTGCTGAAAAATATGAGACTCCAATGTTTCAGGAGTATAGGACACAGGTTGTTGTGGTTTTATGTATATGCTTTATTAAGGATTAATTGTTTTTCCAAAGCATTGTTTGATGCCAGTGTTTCCTAACATAGCTATGCAAAGATTTGATTTCAAAAACACTATCATACTGTAGCTATAAATTTAACAGTGTCAAGTTCTTCTGATAGGTTAACCCTGCCTGCTTTAAATGTGTTTTTGTAAACGTGTTTCTGTAGGGAAGTTGTGGACACGGAGTCAGAAACTTGCCTATACACTGCTGAACAAACTGAGCACCAGGAATGAACCACTACTGCGACCTGGAGACAGAGTGAGTGTCCAGTATACCAATTTGTATACTTAAGCACAATTCTAAGTTATTTTGTATTATAAAGGAGAAAGAAAATTCCAATATACCATTTCTGACACAACTTGACATATCCAGTGATGGACAATGTTAATACCAAGTGTAACAGGCACAGAATAAAAGAAGTAATACACAAACAGTTGCAGTAAACATAATTAATGCTAGAGGTGTAAATACATCTGTTGTGTATCTCTGCAGGTTGCCCTTGTGTTCCCTAACAATGATCCTGTGATGTTTATGGTGGCGTTTTATGCATGCCTCCTGGCGGAGCTGGTGCCTGTGCCCATTGAAGTGCCACTCACTCGAAAGGTATTAATCAGCATTACACCAGCACACAAACAACACTATTATAGATTTCAATCACAATTTCCCTACAGGAAAAGACACAATATGACACCCTGATCTCCTCACATCACAGCGTTATCCTTGAAAAAAGCTTTTAAAAAGTTCCGTAAAAGACCTGAATGTCTTCTATTGAAAGGTATAATAAGTTGTCTCTGTGCTGCTTTGACGCGTGTATGGTTTGACTAATAGAGATGATGTTCCTGATGGAGATAGCTAATCCTTTAATAAAGGGGTCATATGATGCGATTTCAAATTTACCTTTCTCTTTGGAGTGTTAAAAGGTGTTCATGCATAGATAAGATCCCTAAAGTTGCAAAAACTGAAGTCTCAAACCCAAAGAGATATTCTTTATAAAGTTAAGACTCGTCCATGCCCCCCTAAAACGCCTCGTTTAAACACCCCCCCCCCCCACACGTCTACATCACTGTGTGGGAAGATTTGCGTAACACCGCCCAAATGTTCACGCAAAGAAACAACGGCTGATGCCGCCATGTTGTGGAGAAGCTGTGTGTTTCATTGTGAAAGGAAAAATGCTTTGTTTGGTCTTACAAATCAGGGCTCAACTAGAAATCAGAGGTTAATCTGTATTTACAGCACTGTTCTGGAACAGTGCAACGCAATTATTTGAGTGTGTGCAGCGCATACAAGTCTGGAAATTCCAACTTTGCATGGACAGTCTGGCGCTTCTGACTCATAGTCTGTAAGTACGTTTACATATTTAAAGAACTTGCCACTGACTAATCAAATGTGAGTTTTGAGCAGTGCAGAGGAGCGCTTGTTGTTTCTCTGTTCATTAATGCAGACATAGTTTTATGTTTACGCAGTGCAATATCCAACGCAACGTGTAAAAACACAGTATAAGTCATTATAATCAGCAATTATGTCCCCACTGGATGCAATAAATGCCTCGCTTATTATGGGTTTTATTGGTTTTGTCTCGTCGTGCTGGGACACAGCATCACAGTATGGTGAGGGGCATAAAATTTGCATCACACGCTTGAGGTAGTCGGCCAATCACAACGCACTGGATAGCTGGCCAATCAGAGCACACCTCGCTTATCAGAAAGATGAGCTTTGTAAAAATCAACGCATTTCAGAAAAGTGGGACATAGAGGAGTGACAATAATGTACAGTATGTGTAAAATAATGTGTTTTTTTTAACCTTAAACCAGATAAATTTCACTAGATACACCAAATAATGCATGCATTTTTAGCAATTCAGTTTCATAAGACCCTTTTAATATGAATGTCACAAAAACACACATGATGCCTTAGTGTTGTGTTGTTGAGACTGTTATCACATACCGTCTGATTTAAGACAGAGAGGGAGTGAGTTGACTGCAGATCAGTGTTGTATTGATGACTGTCTGTGTCTCCTCTCATCAGGATGCAGGGAGTCAGCAGGTGGGGTTTCTGTTGGGCAGCTGTGGGGTCACTCTGGCCCTGACCACGGATGCCTGTCAGAAGGGTCTGCCCAAAGCACAGACCGGAGAAGTTGTCACTTTTAAGGGTGGGTATTCTGTACAAGCCAGTTATTTCATCTTTATTTAATGGTGCTGTTTCTACACCTCGGGTATAATGTGTATATGTTTTTACAGGCTGGCCACGACTGCTGTGGTTTGTTACTGACGGAAAGCATGTTGTAAAGCCTCCTAAAGACTGGCATCCTCCAATAAGAGACGCTTGCAATGAGGTCGCATACATAGAGGTCAGGACCACACAAACTTCTATCTATCTATCTATCTATCTATCTATCTATCTATCTATCTATCTATCTATCTATCTATCTATCTAGTGTCTGACCATCCATTCATCCATCTGTTTCTATCTATCCATCCATCCATCTATCTGTCTGACCATCCTTCTATCTACCTGTCTGTCCATCTGTCCGTCTCTGACTCTATCATCCACCTGTCTGTCCATCCGTTCATCTATCTGTCCATCTCTCTAACTCTAAGTCTGTCTTTCTGTACACAGTATAAGACCAGTAAGGAGGGCAGCACTATGGGCATCACGGTGTCTCACTCTGCCATGCTGGCTCACTGTCATGCGCTCACACAGGCCTGTGGCTACACAGAGGGTGAGTGTGTGTGCCTTACACACATCACACACAGGCTCTTCTGAGACCGGCCACTGCAGGTCTAGAGTGTCCTACTTCCACTCTCTAAATAACTTCTCACAGACCCTTAACACTCCTTACACAGCAGCTCCTGCAGTAAAGACACTGTTACCTTCTTCTTCTGCCTCTGTATACACCTGTAATACTAGATTTAGTGCAAATGTAATTATTATCAGTTAGATCTACACAACTAAGATCTAAACAACAAAATTTCTAAAGTTTTGAAATGATTCATGCATAATTTATGGTGTTTTACTTGCTGCTGTTTACATACATCACACCATTTATTGTAAATGCTTTTTGCAATATACACCACAAAATGTTTACTGTGATTTTACTGTCTTGTACAGGTGAAATTATAACAAATGTTTTGGACTTCAAACGAGATGCTGGTCTATGGCACGGGGTCCTCACGGTAAGTCAGACACATGTGGTTGACATCTGGTTTGATACGTTCACATACACTCACACACATGGATAAGGAGTTAGATCACCTCGCACTCACTCAGCTGTCTTTTGCTTTCTTAACCTGTGTCCTTGGCAACTGCTGTCATGGTGATGTGTGTTCAGAGTGTGATGAACCGAATGCACGTGATCAGCATCCCGTACTCGCTGATGAAGGTCAACCCTCTCTCCTGGATCCAGAAAGTCCACACCTATAAAGGTGAGTTTACTGCCTAAAGCCAGAGCGCCTGTGTGTCATGATCTTTTACCACAGAACAATGGCCACTTTCATATGGATAAACCAAATGAACTGATGTGAGATGCAGTTGCTGTGTATTTGAAATAGATATTTTGCATTGCAATTAACTGTATTTTTCTTCAGATTAGAGACTCTTTATGGACTCTTCTAAAAGTTGATTCCAAAGTTTTTGGATTCTTAATTAAAAAGGAGGTTTAAGTGAGTTAAACCTGTTAAGATAAATAAAGAATTTGCAGCTGGTTTGAAATGAATACATTTTGACGTAATTTGTCATCAAGATTTGTTTTTTGAATAAATGCTGTAGAATCTGTACATTAGAAAGATTTCTGAAGGATCATGTGAAACTGAAGACTGGAGTAATGATGCTAAAAATGTAGTGTTGCCATCACAGGAATACATTTCATTTTAAAATATAATAAAAAAGAAAACAGTTTTAAATTATAATAATAATTCACAATATTGCTGTTTTTACTGCATTGTTGATTACAGTAAACAAATGCAGTCTTGATGAGCATAAGAGATGTCTTTCAAAAATATTTTTAAAAAAATCTACTGATCCCAAACTCTTGGACAGTAGAATACTGTATTCTCCGCATTTCTTCAGATTATATGAATTATGAAGATTTACTCATAATATTTAAAAAAAGACACTTTTGCCACCTACAGGTTAAATGAAGTAACGACACAAAGAGGAGTTCGTGAACTTTAAACGTATTTATAAAATACTGTCTACTGGATTAAAATTGTTCAGAAATATTATATAATCTGCTAACAGAGCATTGTGAACAAATGTTAATTTTAAGGGAAACCTTTCAAAAGAGTAAAATATTTAACAAAGACAGTACTGGTACAAGACTCTGACATGTAGGTTTAATGTTAATAGTTGGTCTAATAAGGGTCTTTTTTTAACTGAGATTTATACATAAGCTGAAATCTAAATGAATAATCTTTCCATTGATGTATGGTTTGTTAAGATTGGCTCAGACATTTGGCTCAGATAAAACTATTTGAACATCTGGAATCTGTGTGTGCAAAATAATCAAGATATTGAGAATATTGGCTTTAAAGTTGTCTAAATGAAGTCCTTAGCAATGCATATTACTAAACAAATATTAACTTTTTATATATTTAATGCAGGAAATTTACAAAATGTGTTCATGGAACATGATCTTTACTTAATATCTTAATGATTTTTGGCATAAAAGAAAAATCAGTCATTTTGACCCATACGATGCATTGTTGGCTATTGCTACACAGACCCGTGCTACTTATGACTGGTTTTGTGGCCCAGGGTCACATATAAACAGTAAACACCTGTTTCACATCATAGCTGTTACTACACTGATTAAATGCTGTGTGACTGTTTGCATGGTCATATGTCCTGTGTTTTTCAAACAGCTCGTGTAGCCGTGGTGAAATCCAGGGACATGCACTGGTCACTTTTAGCCCAGCGGGATCAGAGAGACATCAGTCTCAGTTCTCTCCGCATGCTCATCGTAGCTGATGGAGCAAACCCATGTGAGTAAACACTAAAACAGATAATTCGAAAACAAGCGTAATTCAAAATGGTATGGAACACAGCCTGAAATGTCGCTGGAACATCGTGTCTGTTGTGCATATTGAAATGCAGGGTCTATTTCGTCCTGCGATGCCTTCCTCAACGTCTTTCAGGCCCGTGGGCTGCGACCAGAGGTGATCTGCCCGTGTGCAAGTTCCTCTGAGGCCATGACCATCGCCATCCGCAGGTACACTGATGACATTACAGCAACTTGCTACTGTAAAACCACTACTGTTCTAGTGCATGCATTCTGCCCAGTTTACACAAGACACTGATTGCTATGTTATTTCACCTTATTATCTAATGCATTTCAGTTAGCATCTCAGAAATGACAATTATATTTTGCATTGAAATTTGCATACAGCAGTATCATTTTCCAGAGCACAAATCCATGTTGAATGACTCTGTATGTGTGTGTTCAGGCCTCCAGAGATGGGTGTTCCTCCTCCGGGTAAGGCAGTACTGTCCATGAGCGGTCTGAGTCATGGAGTGATTCGAGTAGACACAGAGGAGAAGCTCTCTGTGCTCACTGTCCAGGATGTAGGACAGGTCATGCCTGGAGGTGAGACCTGCTTTACTCACATTGATTTTTATTGGATGAATAGTGTGATGAAGAAATGCTTTACTTTTTGGCACTTTATGTTTAACATTCTATTATTTTAATTTTTTATTTCCTTTGGGGACTAATGTACTGTCTATGCATCTCTGTGTGTGTAGCGCTGGTGTGTGTGATTCGGTTAGAGGGCACGCCATACCTGTGTCGAACGGATGAGGTTGGAGAAATCTGTGTGAGCTCCAGCAGTACAGGAATCTCCTACTATGGTCTGCCAGGCATGACAAAGAATGTCTTTGAGGTAAACAAAATGCCCAATGATTTTTAAACATATAGTGTTGGTCTTAAAATGTTCAATCAATATTCGATTTCGGTTCTATATTAAATTAAAAGAGCAGCCATAGTGGTATCAATTTTGAAAATTAAATATATCTGTCAAAGACTCACTTTGATTCATTCAGTGGGCCATTCTGTGGGTGACACATACCAGTTGGCGTATTTTGGATCTTTTTGAGCGAGTCATTGAATTATTCACTCGTTTAAAACATTCATTCACATCTGCAATTCTTGTTATTATACTTTACTGAAATTTCTGATGCTATGATTCAAGTGATTCTAGAAATACATGAGCATTTTCTCTACAACAATATAGATCAAGTTATACTATTTTGTCTGACTGTGGCATAACTTTATATAAGATAGAAAGTAACAGCAATAGCCAATGAGAACAATTTATTTAAAAAAAATGGTTAAAAGTTCACAAATAAAACCACAAGTCATCAAGAGCTTTGAGTTATGTGTTATCACCCTGTTAAAAAGTTTTTGATGCTTACCTAAAAAAAAAAAAAGGTTAGTAAAATTAGGACTTGACAGCATTGTGAAATCGACTAAAATGTTTTCGTTGTCTTGTTTTCAGACCATTCCAGTCACATCATCAGGAGCTCCCATCAGTGACAGACCCTTCACACGCACATCTCTCCTTGGCTTCATCGGGCCGGTGGGTCCAGATGCCTTAAAACAAAACCATTCCTTTTGAAGCAGGATAACTTTTGAGTGTCTTTTAAATCAATATGTGGAGTTCATCTTTCTGGGATTGGGTTTGTTTCTTGTATTACAGGATAATCTGGTGTTTGTGGTTGGAAAGATGGATGGACTGATGGTGGTGAGTGGACGGAGACATAACGCAGATGATGTGGTGGCCACAGCACTGGCCGTGGAGCCCATGAAGTTTGTGTACAGAGGAAGGTAACTCAAATATCATTTACTCTTGACTTGAGATGAGTATGAATCTCTGCTCGGACTGAAGGCTGCATCTCTTTTCTCTGTCAGGATTGCGGTTTTCTCTTTATCTGTGCTGCACGATGAACGCATTGTTGTGGTGGCAGAACAGAGACCAGATGCCTCGGAGGAGGACAGCTTCCAGTGGATGAGCCGTGTGCTGCAGGTGAACACACGCACACATTTATCTTAGCTATCTAAATGAGGACACTGCAAAATAATATTTTAAACCTAATCCTAACAGAAAACTGAATGCATTTTTACAATTACTAGTAGGTTTTTCCGAAGTGCTTTCTTGTAATGTGCACAAACACAACACTCATAGACACACACATACATATTTTCTTGATCACTTTCTGTCTCACTCTCAGGCTATCGACAGCATCCATCAGGTGGGAGTGTACTGTCTGGCTCTGGTGCCCGCTAACACACTACCCAAAGCTCCTCTGGGCGGCATCCACATCTCAGAGACCAAACAGCGCTTCCTGGAGGGAGCCCTGCACCCCTGCAACGTCCTCATGTGCCCTCATACCTGTGTCACCAACCTGCCCAAACCTAGACAGAAGCAGCCGGGTACAGGTGAGTCCTGCGTGAGTGTTGGGTGGTTGTTTTTCATTTTATGCACATTTTGCACATCATATGGCCTGTTGTCTCTGTTGTTTCAGAGGTGGGTCCTGCTTCCATGATAGTCGGAAACCTAGTGGCAGGAAAGAGGATTGCACAGGCCTGTGGGAGAGATGTTTCACAGCTGGAGGACAATGATCAGGTAAAGATCAACCCCATTTCACTCTCTCAAACCACAGAGGTCAGAGGTCACACTTTAGCGTACTTAAAAAAAAAGAGTACTTATTATGGAAATAATTAGTGCTGTCAAACGATTGATCACAATTAAGCACATCTATTGCATTAATCGTGATTAATGTTCACTCTGCTGCCTCACAACTGTGCAGCAATGCACAGTTCAAACCACATCATCAAATTTGCCGATGACACGACTGTGGTAGGTCTCTTCAGCAAAGATCCCATTGAGTTCAAATTCCTTGGTGCTCACCTAGCAGAGAACCTTACCTGATCTCTCAACTCCAACACTTTAGCAAAGAAAGCACAGCAGCATCTGCACTTCCTACGAAGGCTGATGAAACAACGTCTCCCACCCCCCGTCCTCACCACTTTCTACATAGGGACTATTGAAAGCATATTGAGCATATTGTTTTCTTTGCACACAAAAAGTATTCTCGTAGTTTCGTAAAATTACTGTGTAGCCAGCAACTGATGTCACATGGACTATTTTACCGATGTCCCTGCTACGTTTCTGACCCTCGATCATGTTAGAATCCTTGCTGTCTGTGAGAGGGACAGAGAACTCTCGGAATTCATCGAAAAAAAATCTTAATTTGTGTTCCAAAGATGAACGAAGGTCTTACAGGCTTGGAATGACGTGAGGGTGAATAATTAATGACATAATTTTCATTTTTGAGTACATCTTTATATGTAATTTCATAATTAATTCTATAGTCACTGAAATTTGGTAAAGGTACTGTTGAATGTGCTGAAAAGGCATTTATGGCTGATAAAGCATTTATGTTGGGCAGCTGTGGCCTATTTGTTAGAGACTTGGATTAGTTACCCGAAGGTTGCCGGTTCGAGTCTCGGTGCTGGCAGGACTTGTAGGTGGTGGGGAGTTAATGAACAGTGCTCTCTTCCACTGTATAAATGGCTGGCCACTGCTCCGGGTGTGCGTTCACTGCTTTGTGTGTACACTTAGGATAAATGCAGAGCAATAATTCAGAGTATGGGTAACCATACTTGACAACATGTCACATCATTATCTGCAAGTACAAGTAACTTAATCTAAGATTTGAAGTACACTACAAGCGCGCTTTCAATAGAATTAAGTGCACTTTATCACTGTTATCTGAATGTGTCCTCTCTCCTCTCGTAGTTCCTGTACATGCAGGATGTTCTGCAGTGGAGGGCTCAGGCCACACCAGATCACCCTCTGTTTCTGCTGCTCAACGCCAAGGTAAAAAAACTCATTATCCCTCAGCCCAGGAAACACTGTATTCATTGACAGATTGTGTATATTCACTATCATCATTTTTTCAGGGCACTGTGGCCAACACAGCCTCCTGTGTACAGCTGCACAAGCGGGCAGAACGTGTGGCCGTGGCGCTGATGGAAAGAGGTCGACTTAACACTGGAGATCACGTAGCACTTGTTTATCCTCCTGGTAGGAGAGAAAGACACTTATATGTGGTCTAATAAAGAGTGTTTAGATCTCAGGTTTTGTAGGGCTCAAGACCTATCTGTCTTCCTACTTTGCAGGTGTTGATCTGATTGCCACTTTCTATGGCTGTCTGTACGCCGGCTGCGTTCCAGTCACCGTCAGACCTCCACACCCACAGAACTTAACCACAACCCTGCCAACCGTTAAAATGATTGTTGAGGTAACTTCAGTCTCTGAATGCAGCACATGCTGTTTACTATAGGCATGCTTCCACCAAGAAACAGGAACACTAGCGCCCCCTTGTGAACAAGTCTGTATTATTGTATTTTATAGAATTTTATGGGTAACACTTTTCAACAGTAATGCTAATTTTGTTCATATTCATTTTTTTTCAGTGCTAACATTATCATAGATTAATAAATGCTGTAAAAATGGTTGCTCATCATGAGTTCATGAAACCTAATGCATTAACTAATTTGCAATTAACTAACTGAAACTTACTCATAAGGTGTTGTTTTATTGTATTTTACTTAATAACATATTAAGTGTCAATGCAAACAAATAATTCTAAAGCTTTTCTCACTGAAGTAATTTTTGCGTGGTTGAACTTTTTATATTAAAATAACAAGATTATTTTCATGAATGGCGATTATAATGTCCACATACTTCTTATGACCACTGTAGATAAATTAAATTAGATTATATATGTAGATTATATATATTGTGTGTGTGTATTAAGAATTAATATATATTAACAAGTATTATTTTAACCTTAAAGGGTTAGTTCACCAAAAAAGGAAAATCATGTCATTAATGACTCACCCTCATGTCGTTCCAAACCAGTAAGACCTCCGTTTATCTTCGGAACACAGTTTAAGATATTTTATATTTAGTCCGAGAGCTCTCAGTCCCTGCATTGAAACTGTGTGTACGGTCTACTGTCCATGTCCAGAAAGGTAAGAAAACCATCATCAACGTAGTCCATGTGACATCAGAGGGTCAGTTAGAATATGTTGAAGCATCGAAAATACATTTTGGTCCAAAAATAGCAAAAACTACGACTTTATTCAGCATTGTCTTCTCTTCTGGGTCTGTTGTGAGCGCATTCACAAGACTGCAGTGACGCTGCTGACGTGCTATCTTTGTTATTGGGCGCACCAGAAAACACGTCAGCAGCGTCGGGAAAGCACTCACAACAGACCCAGAAGAGAAGACAATGCTGAATAAAGTGGTAATTTTGGGTGTTACTTTTGGACCAAAATGTATTTTCGATGCTTCAAAAAACTCGAACTGACCCTCTGATGTCACATGGACTACTTTGATGATCTTTTTATTACCTTTCTGGACATGAACAGTATACCGTACATACATTTTTAATGGAGGGACAGAAAGCTCTCGGACTAAATCTAAAATATCTTAAACTGTGTTCCTTACGGGTTTGGAACGACATGAGGGTGAGTCATTAATGACATCATTTTCATTTTTGGATGAACTAACCCTTTAAGCCAGCATCTGATTGATTAAACACTATCTTGTTTTCCCTGCTGTAACTTGTCTATCCTGTTGCATGTGCTTGACAGGTCAGTAAGTCTGTATGTATTCTGACAACTCAAGCAATAATGAAACTACTGAAATCCAAAGAGGCAGCGGCCGCTGTGGATATTAAAACGTGGCCATTGATACTAGACACAGGTAAAGACATCATTTACACTATTTTACTATTGTATCATTGCAATCCCTTGTTAAAAGAAACAATACATTAGGTTTATTGATTCCATTCAGATGATCTCCCCAGAAAGAGAATTCCTCAGATCTACAAACCTCCCACCCCAGAGATGCTCGCCTACCTGGACTTCAGTGTTTCTACCACAGGGATCCTCGCTGGGGTCAAGGTGCTGTCTAACCTGCCATTCAAGTGCCAATAACACATTCATTTCATGTTCGTTTGACATTTCTAACACTGTGTGTTTCTCTCAGATGTCCCATGCTGCCACCAGTGCCTTGTGTCGCTCTATTAAGCTGCAGTGTGAGCTGTACCCCTCTCGACAGATCGCCATCTGTCTGGACCCCTACTGTGGCCTGGGCTTTGCCCTCTGGTGTCTCTGCAGGTGAGAGACAGTTTACACATTGGATACTGTGATACTATATTATTTATGTGATGCACAGTAATGTAAATCATGTTTGTGCTTGCAGTGTGTACTCAGGCCATCAGTCTATTCTGGTTCCTCCTCTGGAGCTGGAGACCAATCCGTCTCTGTGGCTTTCTGCTGTCAGTCAGTTTAAAGTACGAGTGACATTCTGTTCGTATTCAGTGATGGAGATGTGTACCAAAGGCCTGGGCTCCCAGACTGAAGCTCTGCGGGTCAGTAATACACAGTAATTACACACCCTTAGTATAAATAATGTAGCATATCGTATTTCAATATTTTATATTTTTTTTTATAAAAGTAATGCATTATTTAAACAAATGCTATTCTTTTGACCTTTCTATTTATCAAAGAATTCAGAAAATGTTTTTTATCACAGATTCCACAAAAATGTTAAGCAGTTCAACAATGATAATACATGAGTAATGATGCTGCAAATTCAGCTTTGCATCACAGGGATACATTTCATTTTAAAATATGTGAAAATATAAACTGTTTCCAATTTTAAATTGCAATTATATTTCACAGTGTATCAGTGTTTACTACATTTTTGATCAAATAACTGCAGCATTTGTGAGCATTTTGACTTCTTATACAAATATTTCAAAATCCTACCGACACCAAACTGTAGTCTACTTTTTTTTCGTTATCTTGGACTAAGTTGTGTGTCCTATCTCTGTGTATCAGAATATTTTAGGATCCAATTTAGCTAACAGT
Organism: Carassius carassius; assembly: GCF_963082965.1. NCBI lineage: Eukaryota > Metazoa > Chordata > Actinopteri > Cypriniformes > Cyprinidae > Carassius > Carassius carassius. Next base: position 4,759,422 of record NC_081773.1, read on the forward strand.
AGTTCTATTTAAAGTCGTTAAGGGCAGAAGTTGTATTTGATTGGTTCCACTGAGTTTAACCCCCATCTGTACACCTGTAGTTACGGAATGTGAATCTGTCGTGTGTACGGACCTGTATGGTGGTGGCTGAAGAACGTCCTCGCATCACACTTACGCAGTCCTTCTCAAAGATCTTCAAAGACCTGGGGCTCTCCTCACGGGCCGTCAGCACCACCTTCGGCTGCAGGGTCAATGTGGCCATTTGTCTTCAGGTCAGTGATGAACTCAAGTGTTTTGTGTTTGTGTTAGGTAGGAACTCCCATGTGTGCTTTTAAAAGACCTATTCACATTAAGTGTGAAATTTCCATGATTTTTTTTGATTATGACAAGAATAATGCACTATAAATCTCTTCACACTAAAAGCTTAATATATCGTTACATTTTAGCAATGGGTACAAATTACATGGAATGTAAAATTTTCTCTAAGGCTATCGGAATTTTTTTTTGGTGTCACTTTGTCGCATCACTCTTTGTGTGAATAGGCCTTTATCTGTTGTAATTGTTTAAAAATCATTTTCTGTACCCTTATGATCTGTTCACTGGCCTGGATGCCTGTCTGTATGTGTATGTATCTGTTTTTGTATTAAATGTATGCCTGTGTTTGTCTACTGCTCCATGCCCTCTCGTCAGCCCAACAGGCTGGGCAAGTTGGCTGAGCAGGTACTGTGACCCAGATGGGGACCACAGGGGTGCTTGCAGGGGGCTTCTAGGACGCTTGTAAAGGATCTGCTTTTCATATGTCTCTGTTTGTGTGTGTGTATATATATATATGTGTGTGTGTGTGTGTGTGTGTGTGTGTGTGTGTGTGTGTGTGTGTGTGTGTGTGTGTGTGAAATGCTCTTGTGCTTGACAAAAAGAATGCGTTGCTTCCAGTCTCTAAGTATCTAACACTTTTATCTAACACTTTTAACATATCTATCTATCTATCTATCTATCTATCTATCTATCTATCTATCTATCTATCTATCTATCTATCTATCTATCTATCTATCTATCTATCTATCTATCTATCTATCTATCTATCTATCTAGTTTTCATTTACTGACAGAATGTATTCATATGCCTGCTCTGCTCTTCACAGCTTTTGTGCTTGGCCCTGCACTTAATATAAATCTACTCCAGGCTGTGCCGAAGCAATGCTTGTAGCTGTGCATTTAGAGTAGACTGGCTAATGTACGAGCTGTGTTTGCACAATGCCTCATTTCATCATATAATGCTTTACAGTAAGACACAACCAAAGAGTAAGAGTAAGATGTTTTACAAGAACTAAGAGCTTAAATTGATGGTTCACCCAAAAATGAAGATTCTGTCATCGCCTTCGTTTCATTCCAAACCTGTATGACTTCTTGGGAAAAATAATAGAAGATATTTTGAAGAATGTTTTGGTTCCCATTGACTTCCATTATATTTCTTTGTAGTGGAGGTCAATGGGAATCAAAACTCTTTGTTTACCCCCCCCCCCCCCCCCCCCCCCCCCAAATAAAAAACCATCTGGCTGAGATACAATCTTCATTTTGGGGTGAACTATCCCTTTAAAGGAAATTTTTTATAAATTATCTGCTACTTCCAACTGTGGCATGTCATTTCTAACTTTTGCTAAAAAAAAAAGAATGCCCCAAGCATTCACAATCTTTCATTTGTTTCACAAACAGAAACTCACAGAATTGTTTGAGCCAATGTTTCCATGTCAGACTGGTTGAACAAACAAAAGATCTGCCTTTGATAGTACATAGAAATGGCCTATAGATGTCACTGCCTATTAATAAAAATATAGCCAAACAAATTACACAGTTTGCCTTTAAGAATCCATGTTCACTTTTATTATCTTTCTGAGAAGGTCCTATGTGCCATCACGTATAATATCACATGGGTCATGGTAACACAGTATGTGTGTAGTGCCTGAAGGTGGATCAGTAGCATGAACACAGAACCTGTGGTGGCAGATATATTACATACTTCCAGTGATCTGCTGTTCTTTGTTTCTAGGGCACCTCTGGGCCGGATCCCACCACGGTATATCTGGACATGAGGGCTCTGCGGCATGACAGGTGCTATAACAAACACTTACGATTGTCCTAAAGCTTATTTATCAGTGTCAATTCATGTCTATTCATATTCTGTTTTTTATCAGCTAATAAGTAAATGATTTTGGTCATTTAATTAGAAAAGTTCAGTTATATATCGTGTTTTTTGTTTTGTTTTGTTTTGTTTTTTCGCTCAGGGTTCGATTAGTAGAGAGAGGATCACCGCACAGTCTGCCACTGACGGAATCTGGGAAGGTGAAAATTTATAAATAATGAAAACACATACAAATTTTTATGGAATTATGGAATAATTACAAAATATTGATGTTTTTGAAATAAAAGTGTTTATTCTCATCAAGGCTGCATTTATTTGATGCAACATACAGTTAAAACAGTAATATTGTGAAGTATTATTACAATTGAAAATTGTTTTCCTGTAAATGTTCTGTATTATGTATAACATATATATTCTGTATTATTAATAACACCCCCACACACACACACACACACATACACACACACACACACACACACACACACATATATATATATATATATATATATATATATATATATATATATATATATATATATATATATATATATATATATATATATATATATATATATATATATATATATATATATATATATATATATATGCTGGTCAACTTTTTGCTGATATTCTAATTATATGACCAGCACCTGCGTGTGTGTGTGTGTGTGTGTGTGTTATTGCTGTGATACAAAGCTGAATTTACAGCAGCCATTGCTCTAGCCATTAGTTTTATCATGATCCTATATGGTGATCTATTATTATTATTAGAGCTCAATTATTATTTATTATTGCAATATATTATTGTTTATTAATAGAAAAGTTTTTCCTGCCACATTTACATTTTTTTTTATTCTTTCATGAATAGAAATGTCAAAGGAACACCATTTATTTGGAATATAAATATTTTTTTAACAGTATGAATGTCTTGGTATTGTTTTCAACACTGATGATAATTAAGTTTCCTGAGCAGCAAATCATCATACCAGAATGATTTCTGAAGGATCATGTGACAGTGATGACAGGAGTAATGATGCTGAAAATACAGCTTTAATCACAGGAATAAAACAGTTCCTGTAAATTGTAGTAATATAAATGCAGCCTTCGTGAGCATAAAAGACTTCTTTCAAAAACTAAACAAACAAGCAAAAAAAAAAAAAACTTACCTCAACTTAATTTTCTCAACACAGATTCTGCCTGGGGTAAAAGTTATAATTGCCAACACAGAGACCAAAGGCCCTCTTGGAGATTCTCATCTGGGAGAAGTGAGTTTCAAATATTAAAGCAAGTGCTATTAACCACAGAGAACCACATCTGAGTTCTAAAATAAGTAGTGTTACCTGCAGTCTGTTATGTTATATTATATCATGTGTAGTGATAAGTGATCATGTGTAACAGATCTGGGTGAGCAGCCCCCATAATGCCACAGGATACTATACGGTTTATGGTGAAGAGGCATTGCATGCTGACCACTTCAGCACCAGACTGAGCTTCGGTGACACACAGACGATTTGGGCTCGCACTGGATATCTCGGCTTCCTGCGGCGCACAGAACTTACAGATGCCAGTGGAGGTAATGTATCCAAACACACTCGTGTCTCATTTCAAGATATTTCTGAGATGACTTTTCAATTTAAAATCATGTTCAATAAAAGCTTTCAACACACACCCTGATAAGCTAATATATGAATTTTCTTTATTTAGTTGTAGTGTTTTTACATTGTTTTTGTGGTGTGTACTCATATCAGATAGGATAAAAGGAAAATCAGTTGTGCTGTCCAGTAAATGATGTTTTTGCACATTATTCTAGAGCGGCATGATGCCTTGTACGTGGTTGGTTCTCTAGATGAGACTCTAGAGCTGCGGGGAATGCGCTACCATCCCATTGATATTGAAACATCTGTCATAAGGTCACACAAGAGCATTGCAGAGTGGTAAGCAATATGAATTCCTTATACTTTAAAGTAGATTTTGATGGAATAATATTACTGTTTATAACAACTGAACATTTGATCATTTTCATTTGTTCAGTGCATCCATGACAATAGCTAAAAATGAACTATTCTTAATAATTATCTTTGAAAATGTTTAAACATTGTTTTACACTAGTAAGTTTTTCTCAGTTTTTCCTGAGAAGCAAAATTTACAAAGGTATTAATGGAAGTTTCGAGTTAAATACAAGATAAGATCTGTGGCATGCTGTTGATTACCTTATTTCCTGAAACGCAAGTTGTGGTATTTTTGTCATGTGAAAATTCATAAAAGACTATATGATTACTATAATTTCTGTTGGTCAGTCAAACACACTTAAACTAATGGACATTGGTAATCTAAAATTCTCTAACATAGTCACATCCAATGCAATCCACAGCTGCTTCCATTTTGCTACGATTGTTTTGTACTCTGTAATGGATTATAAGAGAACTAACAAACTGGCACCGCTTCACGTCGGGGTCCTGATCACCATGTCAGGGTTTATTCAGCGAGGACAACCGGCTGGATGTACATTGTCCCTTACATAAACAATACTGCTGGATGGCGCGATTGACTAATCAGAATCAAGTATTCCACAGAGCCGTGTAATAATACTGAATAACACACTACTGTTAAAACTATATAAAGTATGTTGCATGTGCTTTAGTATGTTAGTCAACACATCAATATAATACTTCTAATTTGACATTATTAAAAAGTCCACTTTTTAAATGTGTACTACAGTGTGAAACGGTCATGCAAGTCTGCTCTCTTTAAGTACACTGACCTCTTCTTTCATTAATATAATATTATCTGCATGTAATTTTTTTTATTTTTTATTTGCACACTACAAGTGCACATTAAATACAGTTAAGTGTACTGTACTTCTTTATCAAGGGATGCCTACTTGTTATCATGTAGTCAGCTAACATTAAAAAGACAAACAGGACTAGTTATGAATGCTGTTGGTGAAGTTTCATTTAACTTTAATTTTGTTACACTTTGTATTTGATTTAAAAAAATATAAAACCATGTGTATACCCATGTTGTACAAAAATTGCCATGTTTTGCAGTGTAGATACAGTAAACTGCTTTTCATACATCTTTCTTCTCCTCACTCTCTCCTCAGTGCTGTGTTCACATGGACGAATCTCTTGGTGGTCGTCGTGGAGCTTGAGGGATCAGAACAGGAAGCCCTGGATCTTGTTGCCCTGGTGACCAACGTGGTTCTGGAAGAGCACTATCTCATCGTGGGGGTCGTTGTGGTGGTGGACCCTGGAGTCATTCCTATCAACTCCAGAGGGGAGAAGCAGCGCATGCACTTGCGGGACGGCTTCCTCGCCGACCAGCTGGACCCTATATATGTGGCCTACAACATGTGAAAATGTGGAACATTGAGGATAAACCAGATGCCAGGAATATCTGCATATGCAAATCTTAAAAGGATGCGTTAGGGGGAAGTTCGGACAGGCTTGCCTCTTCCTCCACAAACATGAAGAGTCCTTGATGGAGCTATGCAGTTTATTTTTTTTTATATCAAACTGTCAGAATGCCTTGCAAATAAAACTCTAATTCAGTGGTCAGGGCAAATGACTTGATTCCATCTCCTTTTTTCTTGTGTGACGCAATTATGAGTTCAGTTTTTATTCAAGCACACCTGTCCTGCACATACCACACATGCGTGCTGAATGTTTCCTGTGTGTGAGGAGGACTGGCCCAAAAGGGCAAAGGAGTGCCTGATGTCAATCCAGATTGCAGTTCTATGTCTTTGTAATTTCAAGAGCATGTGAAAATGTGTAATGCACTTCATTTCAATGCATTACTATCGCCATTGTTATAGCTGTAAATAAACAAATAAACAAAAAAAATCACAATACATCAACACACAAATCTTTGATAAATGGAAATTTATCAATTTTTATGGATACCAATTGGCAGTAAGGATGGATGTAAGATGGAGAAATGGATATCCAAGTCTTTCTTTGCAAGAAAGCAGTACTGAAGGTGTGCTGTGGATATGCTGCTCCATAAATTCTCAAGCTTATGCTTTCCCAGCTAGTGTTTCAACATGGGCCTTACATATTTTCCATATGCCTGTGGACTGTTTGTTATTTTTATTTAACTCCCCACCATTCTTTATTAAATCATTTGATTCATGTGTGAGCTTTTAATCAGGGTAATTACAGTGAATAGATGAATAGTCTTATTCAGGTAACCAAGTCCAAATCTGAAAAATATTTCTTCTCAAATTTACAACCCGAATTCCGGAAAAGTTGGGACGTTTTTTAAATTTTAATAAAGTGAAAACTAAAAGACTTTCAAATCACATGAGCCAATATTTTATTCACAATAGAACATAGATAACATAGCAAATGTTTAAACTGAGAAAGTTTACAATTTTATGCACAAAATGAGCTCATTTCAATTTTGATTTCTGCTACAGGTCTCAAAATAGTTGGGACGGGGCATGTTTACCGTGGTGTAGCATCTCCTTTTCTTTTCAAAACAGTTTGAAGACGTCTGGGCATTGAGGCTATGAGTTGCTGGAGTTTTGCTGTTGGAATTTGGTCCCATTCTTGCCTTATATAGATTTCCAGCTGCTGAAGAGTTCGTGGTCGTCTTTGACGTATTTTTCGTTTAATGATGCGCCAAATGTTCTCTATAGGTGAAAGATCTGGACTGCAGGCAGGCCAGGTTAGCACCCGGACTCTTCTACGACGAAGCCATGCTGTTGTTATAGCTGCAGTATGTGGTTTTGCATTGTCCTGCTGAAATAAACAAGGCCTTCCCTGAAATAGACGTTGTTTGGAGGGAAGCATATGTTGCTCTAAAACCTTTATATACCTTTCAGCATTCACAGAGCCTTCCAAAACATGCAAGCTGCCCATACCGTATGCACTTATGCACCCCCATACCATCAGATATGCTGGCTTTTGAACTGAACGCTGATAACATGCTGGAAGGTCTCCCTCCTCTTTAGCCCGGAGGACACGGCGTCCGTGATTTCCAACAAGAATGTCAAATTTGGACTCGTCTGACCATAAAACACTATTCCACTTTGAAATAGTCCATTTTAAATGAGCCTTGGCCCACAGGACACGACGGCGCTTCTGGACCATGTTCACATATGGCTTCCTTTTCGCATGATAGAGCTTTAGTTGGCATCTGCTGATGGCACGGCGGATTGTGTTTACCGACAGTGGTTTCTGAAAGTATTCCTAGGCCCATTTAGTAATGTCATTGACACAATCATGCCGATGAGTGATGCAGTGTCGTCTGAGAGCCCGAAGACCACGGGAATCCAATAAAGGTCTCCGGCATTGTCCCTTACGCACAGAGATTTCTCCAGTTTCTCTGAATCTTTTGATGATGTTATGCACTGTAGATGATGAGATTTGCAAAGCCTTTGCAATTTGACGTTGAGGAACATTGTTTTTAAAGTTTTCCACAATTTTTTTACGCAGTCTTTCACAGATTGGAGAGCCTCTGCCCATCTTTACTTCTGAGAGACTCTGCTTCTCTAAGACAAAGCTTTTATAGCTAATCATGTTACAGACCTGATATCAATTAACTTAATTAATCACTAGATGTTCTCCCAGCTGAATCTTTTCAAAACTGCTTGCTTTTTTAGCCATTTGTTGCCCCCGTGCCAACTTTTTTGAGACCTGTAGCAGGCATTACATTTTAAATGAGCTAATTAAGTGGATAAAAGTGTCAAATTTCTCAGTTTAAACATTTGCTACGTTATCTATGTTCTATTGTGAATAAAATATTGGCTCATGTGATTTGAAATTCCTTTAGTTTTCATTTTATTAAAATTTAAAAAACGTCCCAACTTTTCTGGAATTCGGGTTGTACATTAATTACAGCATATTTTTTTTTACAGTACGACATCACCGTTCACAACAAATTATCTTATATTCTTCCAGATGAATGTATGAAGGTGACATTTTAAGTCTCCTACATATTACTAAATAAAAAGAAGAAAGTATCCTTTTTCATTAATTCATGAAAACATACCGAACATATGAGATCGTTATTTCAGGAAAAAATGACCACTGCAGGTGAGGGCTTTTATTCTTCTTTTCATTACTGTGTTAAAGTGTGATATCTGCTTGTATTTTTTAGATGCACTGTACACTGCATTGGGCAGCACTGTAAAGACAACTTTTAACAATGCTTGCTTTCTTTTATTGTGTTCATTACGTAAAAGACAGGCAGTACGCCTGCTGTAATTATGTACAGAATTTGTGTAATAAGTTATTACTGGGACACCAGAAAACTACATTTGGCATTGTTTTTCAGTAGCATGAAGGAAACCAGATGTTCAAATCAAAGCTTAATTTCGCAAACAGTAAGAGGAACAACATGAGCCACTATTCATGTACTATTTTATATTGCAATAGATTCAAGAAGTGGTTTTGCTGCAAAGATTGTAAAGCACATACAGCATCTGTAATGCAGGATGGTTGTGTGACTGTTTTGTCATTTAATGAATATTTGGTTAAAACAGCTTTTGACTTATGTTTATATTTCTTAATAAAACCCATGCTTATAAATGATGGACATTGACATTTGTATTTCTAATGTGATACACATTTTGCAGAAATGTTTTAGAAAATCTAAAGAAACTTACATTGTATTTAAGATAATTTTATTTCATTCAGACCCTGGGAATTGAACCCATGAACATGCCATTGCTAATGCCATGCTCTGCTGTTTGCTACAATAATATTCAGTATATCCAAAGAAACTTACATTGCATTTAAGATAAACATTTCATTTTATTCAATCCCTGGGAATTGAACCCATGACCATGCCATTGCTCATGGCATGCTCTGCTATTTGCTACAATAATATCCAGTATGGGGTAATATAAATGTTGCATATAATATTAAGCAAACCAATAGGAAGATTCACTATTATCAAAACATGATTACAGAGATTTAAGAATTTCCAGTGTGTATGTTAGTTGTGCTAAACAGATACCAGAAAGATCCTAATGACCGCCTCTACAGAATAGTAGATTCGAAATGTTTCAAGATATGTATTCTTCTATTTTTTCTAAAAGCTTTTTTGCAATATCCAGTGCCCTTCTGGCATTGTTGATGTCAAATTGCTTGTTTGGAATGTGAGGAAATTGGTGATATTTTGGATATTGAGTTTTTTTGTCATCAACACCAAGGTCAGTCAGTTGCCTCACAGTGTTCATTAAAGAGCCCAGCTGTGAACTGAAATTGGACACCTGTTGAGCAAGGCTAGTAATTGAGTAGTTGTTGGGTCGGTGTCCACTTCCCCTGTACATCGCTGCTATCAGGGCTTTTTCCACAGCCTGATGCACTTTAAACAGACACCACTCTGAACTATCTTCTCTAGTGTCATTATGAGCTGCTTTGATATCACATTGAGCTTGTTCATACCAGCGTTTTGCCTCTCCTCTGTTTGGCCTTGGAGTTTCTCTGTGGTATGAATAAAAGTTATAGCTCCTTCTAGAATAGTTCTGATAGAACCTCTCACGTCCCCTCCTGTGACTTCGTGCCTCTGTATTCCAAATGTCATAGAAATCTCGAAAGTCTCTCCAGTTCAAGGATGTGCTGTGTGCAGTATTCCCACATTGTAGTTCCTCAATTCTGTTTTGCAAGTATTTAAACGCCTCTGTGGCAAGTGCTTCATTGTCTGGGTTCTTGTCTGGATGCCAGCAGAGGTAGAGACGTTTGAGAGCTTTTTGTTTGTCCTCACTTGACATTTTATAGATTTCGTTTAAGCTTTGGTCAATTTCTCTTTTGATCTCTTCCAATGTCTCAGGAAAGACTATTTTGGGTGGAGGCCCAAATGTCAAAAGATGTTCAATATCTGTGCAAGTAGACCCTTTTGGTACAGTTGCCTTATTTTCCCTTTTAAACTGGTAAAGGTCAAGAGAGCTTACTGCAATGAAGTCATCACTGCCAACTTGAATTTTATAACTGGTAGGAAATTGTCTGGCTGGATCATTCATTCGCTCGATGACAATGGCATAGAAATATTCACCAGAATTGTCCTTGCTGAAGCCAACATACTCTCCACTTTCAAAGTTGTTGAAGAAGTTCATGCCAAGGCAGTCATGCCATTCTTCAGGTATACAACATCCAGGTTTTGGTAAGCTACCATGTTCATCCTCCTTGTGGCCACTGTTGTGAATGTCATGATTTGCTAATGTTTTCTCAACATCCTCCATGTTATCACACAGCAAAAGTTGTCCAAGGACTAGAAGGCTTGAGGTGGTCAAACAGTTCTTTAGAAGAGCATTGATTTCTTTAGTAAGACACCTATTAACTTCATTTACTACTTTTAGGGACATGTCATCATTGTGTTTTATGTAGAAACTGCATCCATTTTGCTGCTTTTTCACATAAACATCTGTTTCAGCCTTACTACCCTCAAGTGGCACAAGGTTCAACAGAAGCTCAGTTTGAAGAGTTTTACAACAGATGATTTGAATCTTAGAAAATATTTCTTCACACTTTTCTTCAGCTTCAGAATGTGAAGCCCCACCTTTATCTTCTTCTCTGATGAGACAGACTAGTCCATGAAGAAACGGAGCAGAGGACAAGTGCTTGTCAAACAAGCCACCGAATTCACACCCCCCTTCATAATCGCAATATTGGACACTTGTTTCCTCCAGGTTTTCAGAAATTGCATCTGAGAGAAGTTTGGGGTGGACATGCTCTGGAAGGAACTGCAACAATGTTTTATGTTCATAGTGATCATTTCCAAGATGACAGAAGTAAAAATTTTCTAGCAGTTTCAGCTTGGTTTCCAAAAGATCCTCAAGTCTTGTGGGCTGGAAGACAATGTCATTGAAATACAAAGTGTTGGATTCATATAGTCTTCCATCTGTTGAAGGAAGATAAAGCGGGTTGTTGTGAAAAAAAGATTTATTTTGTTCCTTTTTCAGCAGGCAAAATAGCTGTTGTACAACACGTTTCACAGTTTTCTGCTGGTTTGCCTGAAGGCTGTCTTTGTCAGAGCTATCTGAATAGATTTCTTGAAGAACAGTACTATATTGGTCAATGGTGGGCCTTTCCTCTATGCCAATCTTCTTGAAGAAGTCTTTAAATTTATCATAATTTAAGGGAACGCTGTAGAAGTAAGGCCTAAACTCATGCTCATCTGACAGTAAAAGTACTGCCTGGCAAGCTTTCACAAGGGTTGTGTCATTTTCCACAAGGATAATGGGAAGGTCTGAGAACAGAGAGACATCAAAATGTATTGACTGCAGGTATGCGTATGATTTGATAAATACCTTGGTTCTTGTTTTAAGCAGAACATCTGTGTGGCACTGAGATTTACAGATGTTTTTTAGATTAGTAGCTAATTTTCCAGGGGGTGGAGTCTCCAATGCTCCGGCATCCATCATTTTCATTAGTTGTTGTGTAGAGCAGTTTTCTAAGGGTATGATTGGCATAGACGTCCATATCAGATATTGGTTATCACTGTCTCTGTCAATGAGTGATCCATTGATTGCAACAACCTGCCTCTCTTGAGCAAAGGGCTTGTGATAATCACAAAGTGATTGCTGAATTTGCACTGGGAAGATGAATTTAATGTTAGCAACTCTATTCATTAATTTAGAGTTTTTGTTATAACTCTTTGACAAAACAGTCTTAAACAAAAGTTGTGATCGTTCCTTGAGAACATATAAAGGAGTGTTGTCTCCATTTTCAGATTCAATTTGTTTTGCAAACTCAATGATTTCCTCATCAGACACTTCATGTTTCAATCCAAGGTCATTTAAAAATCTACATGCTTCAGTATATTTATCTTGGAAATTGTCCCAAAAGGTTTTGGGCACAAATCTGTCTTTTGGAAGCATTACTTTATAAAGGTGTACAGTGTCATCATAAAAGTATGAAGCCACTTGAAGAGAACCATGGATATCTCTGATAAATCTGACCTCTCTCAATGCAGAGACAATCCTGTTATCCACTGGTCCAAGTTCCATTAACAACCGCATAAAATCAAGAAGCTTGGCTGCTTTCATCTTGTGCACAGAAGGAAGAATGAACTGTACACAGAACTCTAAATCATTCAGAATCTCAAATTCTAGCTGTTCTGCCAGTCCTAAATTCACCCAGCTGTGCTTGAGGAAGAGACTGTCACATCCATCGACCTGGTACAAATTTGGAAAATCATTCTGATGCTGAGAATTTAGAATGAACACCCTACTGTGTAAATCAATCCTTTCCCGTTTTCCAGATATTGACTCAAACAGGGGCAAAGACTTGAGCATTGACACATATTGACTCTTGTTATTGGAATCTCTGATACCATGCTGTAAGAAGCACTGAAGATCTGCACAATTATCTTTAGACAGCTCCTTAAACTGCGGATGTGGTACATGATAAACCTGCTCCAAAACACCACTGCTGTCTCCTGTTTGCAGGAGCTCTGGATTCATATTCCTGTGACGGAATTCCAAACTGAGATCAGTGAAAAAGGCACAGTATATTTTCATGAACCCCAGTTTTATGAGAATGGCTGCTATTTTTCCAGTTTTATCCTGAATTACTTTTGATATGTTCTTCATTGTTTGTAAGAAACATGTGTTATTTTGACTAGGGCAGATTACTGGTAAGATAGAACTGTCCTCAAAGTGCTTTTTTATCTGAGTGAATACATTCAGATTTTCATTTTGGTCATCATCATCAAAGAAGCTCCATAAAGTTTTCAGCCATTTGATTGTCTCTGTATCTGCCTTGTAGAGCTGGCATCTTTGATCAGGTAATGACTGTCTGAGCAATTGTTCAAGTTCTGGTTTCAAATATGTTGCTGCAACATCAATTGTTAAGCCCTTAATAAACATTCCATCATACATAATTTGGTCATGATTTTCATCGACAGCATCATCTGCAAACATCTCCTGATATCCTTGGAAAAGACTGCTAAATCTTGATATCAGCTTTGGGGATTTAGTGTCAAAGACTCTTAACATCTGATCTTGTGTGAGGAGAAGAGGCAAGCCGTTGATGACATGGACATTTTCCTCATTGACATTTGTCAAGCAGAAGTTCAAAAGTTTTGAACATCTTGTTTTGTTTTTGATCAAAGTCTGGTTGATAGGCAAAGGCAAACTACCAGTTGTCTGGGAAGGATCATTCAGTGATCTTTGCTTCAAGAAATTAATCACTGTTGAAGCACTGATTTCTGCCACATTCACACCAGCCAATTTGAAGTTAACTTTTATTTCATTCATTTTAGAAGAGTATGGTATTAAATTCATCCCAGTGTCATCTAAAATGTTAAAAATTCCATCATGGTCCTCAGTTGTAAAATATGGACAATTTTCTGAATGTGGTTTAGTTGCACTGCACCAGGTAACTGTGTATTTTTGTATATCTGTATCTTCTAAAACATGTGATAACTCAACAGGAACAGCGTGCACCGTAGGTATGACAGGAAGGCCACGATGGTTGATTGATCTATAGACCTCATGAATCATCTCATGCCAGACATTGTCTACTTCTTGAGAAATGCATGGAAAGTATTTAAGGCAAGAAGGCGTAAGCTCTGTCTTGAGGACTACAAGATCAGTAGGTTTATCTTTCTTCATGTGTGAACAGAGATGTAACAGGAGGTCAGCATAGAGTGGTGAAATGATGTTTACCTTCAGCGACTGGTTCCACTCAGTTTTCAGACTATCACCATCCTCTTTCCATAAGTCTCTTCTAGAAGAATCAACTTCAAAATTTGCATTCACATGAACTGGTAAACCAGTTTGTCCAGGTAAGGGCAAAGAACAAAATGCCCTACCAGTAAATTTGTAGTTAAATGAGCTACTCCAACATGCACTCAGAGCAGCTTGAGGAACTTTGAAATAACTTTCTTTGTTTTTTCTCTGAATTTGGTTTGAGAAGCCAAAGCACTCTGCAATAACCCACTTGCTTTGTTTTTTTCCAGATGAGATTTGCATTTCATAGATGGTTTTGCAGGGTTCTGCTGTTCCTGACATGAGGAATTCTTTAACATGTCTGTGAAAGTTAACCTTGTGTATCATGCTGCTCTGCTCTTTGTATTTCTTTTCGATAAGGAAAGGATATTTAGGTTGTTTTCCATCTTCAGAAATCTCTGAAAACTGTATTTTTGTGATGTGTTTCAAGAAGAGAATAAGTCCTTCAGGATCTTCTTTCAAGGCATAGTAAAGTTCTTTCATGTCATGATCTGTGACTGTATGTCTAGATATGTCAGATTGTTCTGCCATTTGCTCTGTCCTGAGAGGGAGCCTTAACATGGTTCCAAAACTGAGATCAAACATTTCTGGAAGAAAGGTATGATAAACATCTTCAAAAGACTTTTTAAATTTATCTTCCACTGAAAACATGCAGCCCATGGACTGTTTTGTTACACCTTCCAGATATTTTAAATTTGGATCAGAAATGCAGAGCCATTTGTCACTGGTCAAGATACATTGACAATCTGTGAGATGATACACTGAATTGAAGCCAAATCCATATTTCCCAGTTCTCCCTAAAGTCCCATGTTTTCCTCCTTCACCCAGCTGCTGAATACCTTGCAAATCAGCGTCAGAAAATATTCTGTTGTTATACACACAAAGTGACGGTCCTTGAACCAGTTCCCATTTCTATTTTCCTATGTTTTCTTTTGTCCCACACAAAGTGAATTTCTGTTGCCTCTGCATCATCTGCATTTTGAATGAGCTCTTTCAGAATATCCTTTTTAGATGGATATGCATCAATTAAATGTTTTATTCTGAAACTTAGTTTCTCAGTTTGTCCAAACTCTTTGGCATGAAGGGAAAACTCACTGACAAAATGATTTTTTTTTTTATAATTCAAATATTTATTGAGTTTTTGCATTTTATAACAACAACAAAAAAAAAAAATGCATATATATATAAAATTGAAATAAAAACAAACAAACAAACATAAAACAGTGAGGTTCAATGTAAATCTCTATAAACAGCTGATGTCAAAGTTACATTGTAGACATGTAGGTGCAGAAATTGTCCCATTGTTCCTTCATGGTTTCATTCGTACAGTGTAGCCTTCCCAGCATCTTTTCGCATCTGCTGCATTTTCAAGTCATTCTTTCTTTCCACATTCTAAGTGTTGGGGCATGAGAGTCCTTCCAAAATTTCAAAATGAGTCGAGAACATGTTACCAAAGCAGTATTTAACACTCTAAAAGTATATTTATTTAACATTGGGACTTCTCTTTTATCTCCGAGTAGACACAGTCTAGGTGACTTGGGCAAACTACAGGGTAACCAACCCTGCATGTAACCTAAAACACTGCTCCAAAAGGCATAAATCCCTGGGCATTCCCAAAGGGCATGCATCAAAGTGCCTTTAGCTATTTGGCATTTCCAACACAAATCGTCTCTGCCAATACCCATTTTATAAAGCCTAGAAGGAGTATAATAATATATATTAAGGATTTTGTATTG
The DNA here is from genome assembly GCF_963082965.1 of Carassius carassius. Classification (NCBI taxonomy): domain Eukaryota; kingdom Metazoa; phylum Chordata; class Actinopteri; order Cypriniformes; family Cyprinidae; genus Carassius; species Carassius carassius. The sequence goes on from NC_081773.1 coordinate 4,774,956, forward strand.
AATAAACTTGCCCCTTGCTTCTCTAATGTACAATCCATTATTTGACAGAATTGAATCCCATGTATCATCATCCATTGTACATCCTAAATCTCTTTCCCATATTACTTTCAGACTTTTATTTGTCTTATTTTTAACCCAGGGGCAAATATTATACCATTTTGAGGCTTTGCGCAATAGTGGAGGTAGTAGCAGAAAGGTTTCTATAGGATTTTTCCCATTTAATAGCTTAACACTTCCTTTCAAACAATCTCTGATTTGTAAATACTTCCAAAAGTGGTCAGGATCCTCCAAGTTAAATTTCCTTTTGACATCATCATATGACATAAATGTATCTCCCTCCATTAGATCACCTATAGTTCTAATACCTTTTCTTAGCCATTGTGCCCAGTAAATAGTCTGTTTATTAATTTTAATTTTTGGGTTATGCCACAAGGAGGCGTATTTTTGCACATATGTAACAAGCTTGTATTTTTTATGTACCTCCAACCACACCATTTTAGAAAATTTCAAGACAGGATTTTGCATTTTATCCCCTTTATTTGACTTTTGTGATAAAATATCTATTGGTGTGAACGGAGAGGCAAGCTCTTGTTCTATTAAAATCCAGTCCAGGTTATTTTTCCCTGCCCAATGTTTGGCGATCCTAGACATTTCAAAAGAGATACTATAATGTTCTATATTGGGCAGGGCCAACCCCCCTTCTTTTCTTGGTTGGCAAAGCCGATTAATATTAATACGAGGTTTACCACCATTCCAAAGAAAGTGTTTTATCATGTTATTGTAACTTATTAGTATTGGCCGTGGTATACACATAGGCAACATTCCAGTATAATAATTAATAAGAGGGGCTATGGCCATTTTCACTGTGTTTACTTTCCCCCATAATGTTAAGTTTAACTTACTCCATTTATCCAAGTTAGTCTTAATTTTGTTGAGCATTTTTCCCATATTGTCAGCCATAATATCATCAATATTTGGGTTCAATTCAATTCCAAGATATTTCATTCCTTTATCCAACCACCTAAAATTTAAACCAGTTAATAAACTATGAGTGCAAGCTTGTGAGACTGGCATCGCCTCAGACTTATGCCAATTAATTTTGTATCCAGAGAACAACGAATAGTTATCAATAACTTCAAGTAAGGTTGCGATAGAGTTAGTGGGGTCTTGACTTAATACCAAAATGTCATCTGCGTACAAAAATAATTTGTGTTCCCTGCCCCCAGCGAATACACCCTTGATTCTTGAGTTTTCTCTAATTTGAATAGCCAATGGCTCTAAAAAGATAGTGAATAACAGTGGACTTAAACTACACCCTTGGCGGGTTGATCTGGAAATATTAAAAAATGGAGAAAGTACCCCATTTGTGAACACAGCTGCCTTTGGTCCCGAATACAAGGTTCTAATCCATCTACTAAATTTTCCACCCAGACCGAATTTCGCCATGGCGGTAAACAAAAAACTCCACTCTACCCTGTCGAAAGCTTTCTGGGCATCTAGAGATATAGCTAACACAGGATTTGCATTGTTTCTATTCATATATAAGAGATGCAATAATCTTCTCATGTTATCTGACGCAGATCTGTTCTTGATAAAACCTACCTGGTCGTTATGAATAATTTGTGGCAGTACAACCTCTAACCTTGTTGCTAACACTTTGGATAATATTTTACAATCGACATTTATTAAACTTATTGGTCTATAATTGGCTGGGTCGGTTAAATCTTTGTCGCCTTTTGGAATTAGAGATATTACTGCCTGGTTAAAACTTTCAGGAAGTGATCCATATTCAAATGCTTCTTGAAATACTTCAGTCAAAAATGGGCAGAGTATGTCTATAAATTTTTGATAGAATTCGATTGGAAAGCCATCTATCCCAGGTGACTTTCCAGATTTCATTGCACCAATAGCTTTATTTACTTCAACCTCTGTTAAAGGAGTTTCCAATTTGTCTTTATCGTTTTGTGAAATTTTTGGTATTGTCATTTTGTCAAAAAATGCATCCATCCGATCCTTACTGACCATGTTCTCAGATGTATACAAGTCTTGACAAAACATTTTGAAGGCCATGTTAATATCTGAGGAAGATGTAACCAATGTATCATCCTTTTTGATTGCGGTAATTACATTCTGATTATCTATTTTTTTAAGTTGTCTTGCCAATAACCTTCCCGTTTTTTCCCCATTCTCATAGAAGTTCGTTTTAAGTCGAAAAAGAGCATACTCTGCCTTCTTGTTATAGATTTCATGGAGACTAAATTTAAGCTGACAAATCTCTTTAAATTTACTATCATCAAATTTCCCTGCTATTTGTTTTTCCAAAGTACCAATATGTTCCTCCAAAGTTTGGATCTTTGCCCTATTTTCTTTAACTTTTTTAGAGCTAAAAGCTAAGCATTTACCACGAACAAACGCTTTCAGAGCATCCCACACTGTAGCCAACCTGTTAGTAGATTTATATGTAGTTCCACCGGTGCATGATCCGTTAAAGCGATAACACCTATTTTACAGCTCGATACTAAGTCAACACATGAATTAGAGATCAAAAAATAGTCTATTCGAGAATAGGTTTTGTGGCAGTGAGAATAAAAGGTGTACTCCCTCTCCAGAGGATGTATAAGTCTCCAAATGTCCACCAAGCCAACATCATCTTTTAGAGAACTTAATGCCAAACCTGTTTTAGTGATTGAAGTTACATTATTGGCACTTCTATCAATATATTAATCCAAAACATTATTGAAATCTCCACCTAATAAAACATGTCCCTGCAAGCTTCCCAACATCTTATTAACCTTATGTATAAAATTAGGTTCATCCCTGTTTGGAGCATAAATGTTGCATAAAACGACCTGAACGCCATTAATAAGTGCCTGGAGACATAAATAACATCCAGTTTCGTCCTTAAATTGTTGTAATAAAACAAAATTAAGTCTTTTATTAATAAGTATCACAACACCGCGGCTTTTACTTGATACTGAATTATGAAATACTTTCCCAACCCAATCCCTTTTTAACTTCAAGGCTTCATTTTCATTTTCAAAGTGTGTTTCTTGAATGTATGCAACATCAGTGCTATGAGACTTAAGATAACTGAGTATTTTTTTCCTTTTGATTGGCGTACCGCATCCATTTATGTTCCATGATACAATATTAATATCTATATTACCCACTGTTATGCCACCGCAAGTTATATAGAAGCCCCGCATCTTCCAGTCTACAATAGTTAAACAAATATTGACAGCTTTGTGTGAACCAAAATGTAAATAATACCACCTCACTTTGAAAACCCATACTGGAACAACCAAAAAACAAAACTAGCACTGACCTAAAAACGAACATGACAGTGCAAATGCCCTCTAGGCAAAGCTAAAGTTATCTCTGGTCCGTGTGGGTCCCACAGACAGCGAACTCCGCTCCTCTGGCTGTCCAGGCGATGCCCCAGCGATCCCGCCCCGTCTTCTGAAAGAACTTATCAACTCTCCCCCACATGTGTAGTAAAACCTGTTGACCGATCACTCCATCTCGTCTTGAATGTTATCACGTACAAATTTCTCTGCCTCCGCAACGTCTTCAAAGCTCTTCCGTTCATCTTTCCATGTAAATCGTAATTTTGCTGGATGTGCAAGTGTGTGCTTCACCTGATGTTGCCACAGCGTTTTCATTACCGGGGAGAATAGCTTCCTTTGCGCAGCGCGCTCGGCGGTCATGTCCTCATAAAACGACATGCGACAGTTCTCCCATATTATGCCTTTCTTCTGTTTTGCGGCAGCCAAAACTTTCTGTCGTGCATAGTAACGAAGAAATCTCACAAGAATAATCCGAGGGGGTTGCCCAGGGTCCGGGTGAGGTCTCAAACTACGGTGGCATCTTTCAATTTCAAACTCGTCTCCACGTAGCCCCAGGCCCTCAGCGAGTATCTTCTTCACAAAATCGCTCATATTGCCACCTTTTTCCATGCCTTCTTTCACACCGATAAGCCGAATATTCTTCCTGCGACTTCTATTTTCCTGGTCGTCAACACGAGCCCAGAGTTGCTTGAGTTGTTTAGAACATTTACCGTTGTCTGCAGCCATGCTTTTCACCTTGTCCTCCACATCCGAAATGCGTCCCTCGGCCTCGCTCATCCGTATTTGGGTCGCAGTCACAGCGTTTTTTAATTCAGTCATGTCTGACTTAATAAAAGATACATCTGCTGCAACACCATTCAAAATAGCACCCATTTTAGTCATTTCGGCAAACAGAACGCTTATGTCCATCTTCTGGGTTTCTTCTTGGTTAGCGTTGGTATTGCTAGCTGTTGCAGAGTTAACATTAGCATCACCCACCGTAACTGTAGGCAAACGAGTTTGTACACTCTTCTTCTTGGACCCCATGGATATGTTTTACATCGATATCAAGATTAGTGACTTAAGAAGTTACCACCGTTCAGTAATGTGTTGTTTTGGGGAGATTAAGTTGTTTAAAACCAGCATTAGGTTGACGGGGTTCGGAGCTTTGCTACGGCGCGGCCATTCCCTGGTACCTCACCACGTGACTCCGACAAAATGATTCTTCAGAGTATGGTGTCTTGTTGTCATTACACCAAAATGACAGGCCACAGGCCGAGGTATCAGCTCATGGGAGAGTTTGACACCAGCCGAGACAGGCATCCATGGGCTGTCATTAAATCTCAGCTCTTTAGAAGATGTCAACACACCGCTCTCATCAGGTATGAGACAGTCTGTAAGCTTTTCTTCTTTGATTTTGTACAGCCCATTCATGAGTATTGCAACACAATTATGGAGGTCTGACGTGGAAAGAGGGTGAGATCCATATAAAACCTTCATTTCCTCAAGTGCAGTAACAAATTGTTCTTCTGTGAATTGTTTTTTGACACCAATGCAGTCCCAGAGCCTCTCAAAATTGGAGAAGATGACTGGAAGTGCATAGAGATATGGTTTCTGTTCAAATTCTTCACTTCTGGCCACTGCCTTAACATTAACAAAGTGATCCTCAATGAAAATGAATGGAAATGATTTAGCATGGCCAATAATTGGATTGGGATCTTTTTGTTCCAACAAGTAATAGTTGAGGTATTCATAGCTAGATTGAGCAATGTTGAAGAGCGCCGTTTTTTCAAATGCATTGCAGTGTTGGTGTGCGTTTAGCAGCTGCTGGAGCACTGTCTCAATTGATGGATTTGTTTGGACTCTCAGTTTTTGAAGAACTGAATCACAACCATGCATTTGAAGGTTTGAATGATCAACTGTGAATTCTGTCATGCTTACTAAATTACGACAACTGTCCATGTACACTTCAGAGGGTTTTTTAAGAACCGTGTTGATCTTGTTTTGATGAACTAAAGGAGCTAAGGCAGGAAGGAATGGTATTTGAGACAGTGTGAGCCAGTGCACATAATTCAAATTTTCTGAGGAGTCTTTCACTGACTGCATGAGACACTGAAGACCTTTAAGAAATTTAGATTCATACTGTTTCCAAACATTAGATATCTTTCCTGCTTTTTCTATGGTGTCTTCGAATCCGAGTCATTGAATCCTTTTTGGTGAGAGAAAGTTATCTGCAGTTCCTTCAAGAAAGCGCCCCTCTTCAAGTTCATACAAAAAAGCCACTTTGCCAGATGGATTTACAAGTCGCTTGATATATTGAAGCTTCTGACATTTCTGTGTTGGAATGCAAGGGTAAATTTTCAACAGGTCATCAACATCAGGATCATTCAAGTCAATGGCATTCAGAACAAGCAAATTACTGTTATGTGTGTCCACAGCACTCAAGTTCTTTAACACAATGCTGTAAAACTCAGGCCAGTTGATTGTTTTCTGTTTGATCATTTCCTTAAAGCCACAATAATAGAAACTTTCTCTTACCCATGTTGGGAGAGAAACAACACAAGAAGCTCCCAAGGTCAAGACCACTTTCATGGCTATGTCTCCAACTGCTAGGTTCTTCTCAATTTTTGGATTCAGAAATCTTGCCTTGTCCATAGAACACCAATTATGTCCATTGCTAAAAAGATCCAGAGATTTACCATTGCCCATCGGTGCAACTGCTGAGTAGAAAGCCTCAACCAGGGGTAAAAACAACTCTCTCTCTGCTTACTCTCTCTATGTTAGGCCAGAATGAGTAGAACAAACATGTCCATTTTGGGCCATTTTCTTCAGCTCAAGCAGTGTAGTGACGTAAGCAGAAATTACAGCATCTTTAAGTAAAGCTTTGTTCCACTCAGACTTCACTCCTTTTTCCCATAGGCCTTTCCTATTTGATGTGACTGCAAAAGTCCCATTTATATGGACCGGCAGACCGGTCTCAATTGAGAGGGGAAGAAAACAAAAAGCCTGGCCAATGAGGCTTTAATCAGGGTACCATGCTTTAGTTTTTTCCTCTCTATGCAAAGGTACAGCTACACCTCCAATTGGAAATGAAAACAGATGTTCTTGATCAGTTCTTTTCTGGAACATTTGCAAAGAATCCTGTGTTCCAAAACAAGAATACAAAAGCCAGTACTGTGTGAGGGATCTCTCTGAGTGCTCTTGAATTATTTTAACAATTTGTGCTCTGTTGACATCAATAATGTTGTTGTATGTGATATCAGTATTTCTGAAAGTGCTCTTGAACTCTTGGAGAAATGTGTCATTAGAGACAGCAAATCAAGTCATGACTTCTCTGGATATTTTGAGAGGAGTCTGAATCTGATCATCCTGTGGAGGAGTCGATGCCATTTCAGGGACAATTTGAAGGGACAAAGATTTAATTCTCTTCAGAAATAGTAGGTGAGTTTCTGAGTTTTCAGTCAAATTATTTTTAAAACTCTGAATGCGTTCTTCGTCATATACCTTTGAACTTATTTCTGACTTGTTTGCCTCCTCCAGAGTGCGAAATGGTAATTTAATCAAGGTGCCATTATAAGATTTCTCGCTGTTTTGCAATGAGAGATCACAATCAAAAATGCTTTTATACGATTTAAACTGTCCAGGAAACCTTTTGTACAGCCGCTCCTGGAATGGGTTGAGTTTAATTCCTGGGTTTCCTTTGCTGATTATGTGCTTTTTCAAATGGGTGACATTTGGATCAAGTATGAGAAGGCTGTCCCCACTCAAAATTGAGGGAATATCACTCACATGGTAAACAGCATTAAATCCAAGACCAAACTTTCCAATCATCTTAACTGTGTTTTCCTTTGATGCTGACCCCACTTTGACAATGTTTTCCCAGTCTTCTTGTGAAAAGAGCTCGTTGTTATAGATCCAAAGGCATGGTCCATTGCAGAGGGCCATTCCATCATCAAAGAGGGTTTCGGGGGGGTCTCTGTGTTTTCGGAAGTCAATAAGGAATTTACACGAAGTTGCCCCAGCATCCTCAGCATTTTGTAGGAGTTCTTTAAAAATGTCACTTTCTTCATCATACTCTTTAAGAATGTTCTTATTTCTTTGAGTTATTGGTTCAGATTGTCCATATTGTTTTATACCAAAGAACTCTTGCTCTGCTTGTATGGACTGTGGTTTTAAGATGCGAGTACTTAAGAATGGGACTTACAACCATCTTGCAGTGAGGAGAAGAACTTCCTCATGAATTACATAGATTTCCTCATTGTCTTGTTTCAGGTCTTCAAGTCCTTCAGCACTGATGTCACAGAAGACTGTTTTGGACAAAGATTTCAGAGTAAAGTTTTGGTTTTGTGCCATGACAGGCACAGGTGTGCCGTCCTTTAAATGTTTCTCATTTTTTCGCATCCATTCAAGAATGGCAAGTGTCACTCTAAGTTCTGTCGAGTCTCCATGAGGAGGACACCTGCAGTCAATTTTGTGTTTTATGTCATGAAGTATGTCTTCAATCTCCTCATCAGACATTGTTTGCTTCAAACCAAATTTTGTTAGCAGGTTTTCATATTGCAAAAACTCTTCAGGCACTTTCTTGATGTAAGGGCTTAGATCCAATCCAAGTGGATAGGTTAAAACTATATCTCCTGGGCAGACAAACTCACTGTTATTCCAGATCCAGGGGAAACATTTTGTTTCCATTAAAACTCTGAAACTTGTCATGTTGTCCTGCATGAATTTATAGATACTGTGCAGCTCGGTTTTAAACTGAAATTCTGAATTTGCGTTGACCATTGACCTCAGTGCAGAGAGGTTCTCCAGGACTTTTTCAGCAGGAGGGGGGTCATAAAGTCCGAGATGGTTACAGACATGTCTTGTCAGCTCAGCAGTAAGTGGCATTACATATCCAACAATTGAAGAATACATTGAATCTCTAACTTCAGGAGGCTTATAGAAACCTCTATTTAGATTTCTGCACATGCTTTCATTCAAAAATGTGGGATTTTCACAGGGCACCCACTGCCTTTGCATAAGCTCTTCCATCTGCATCTTGGTGAATTTTGAAAATAAATCATTCTGATTCAGAACTTGGACAAGTGTATGTGCTTTTGTGAATGCCTTATCTGGTGAGCGAACACAAAGCTTATCAATATGATTTATGACTTGGAGTATGTTTGTTGTTGATATTTCTTTTTGGTCCATCTTTAAGCCAAGACGTTGCAAACTCTTATACATTTCCTGGGTCTGTGTGTAAATAGGTGGGGGAAAGAAATCTGTTTCGACATTTGAGGCTTGTTTGCATTCTCCCTGAGTTGTCTCAATAAAACTCAAACTTTTTGTTTTTGTGAGCAGCTGCTCACGGTGTGAGAACAGAATGCTACCATTATTCAGTATCCAGGTTATTATTGCCTGTTCCTCACCATTTTTGCAAGAGCCTGTCCTAATGCAGTCAACCAAATGAACAGCGACCTCAGCTGAATCCAAAATTTTAATTTCCAGTAGAGTCAAAAGTCTGTGATCAGGTTCATTTGCACACTGTACAATTGTGTCAGGTATTGGAAGATCATTTTGAATGGCTGGAGTGGTGGATGAAAAAACTGCTTGTTTTGATTTAACAGCAACATATTTCCCAGACATCATTCTGAAGATTGGCAACATGGAAAGTAGGTCCTGTTCAGCAATTGAGAGAGAATCCAGGGAAGAGAGGTAAACTTTCAACTCATCTATTTCATTTGATGAAGCAGAGGCAATGGCTTTGATGACCTGGTCTCTGTTTGAGTTTACAAAGACTTGTAGAACATTTCTTGGTGAAGCTGGTAAAACATAACTTTCAATGCAATTATGTCTAAGACATTCATCTCTTTTTATGACTGTACATCCCACCATCCTTAACACTTTCTGAACATTATCTGGCAAGTTGGACCGTGTGGTACTCTGAAAGATCAATGTTGTTTTACTCTGCAGCCTTGCTAACAATACAGAATTGCCTGAACTCCTCAGTGGCTCTGTTGGTATCAAAGACATGCCAATAAAGCTGCTTAAGTCATTCCATTCAGTGCTTAGAAACTTCCAGAATTCAACCAGCCAGCTCTTTGGAGGATGATGAACTTCTGCTGTTTTCCATGTCACGTGACCTTGGATAACTTTCCAGTCCATTGGTAAGTGCTTCTTCATGAGTGCAACAACATGTTGTGCATCCAAATCGATTATGTTGTATATGCCTGGAACACACAGACACACAGACACACACACACACACACACACACACACACACACACACACACACACACACACACACACACACACACACACACACACACACACACACATACTTGTTTTTGCTACGTCGTGGGGACTCCTGACTAGAAGGGTACACGTGGGGACACCAATTTCTAAATACAATAAAGCCATAATTTTTAATCAGAGGTGTCTGGGGGAATTTTTGAATCCTAAAAATCAACTTTTTTATCAGAAATTATTCATTTTAGAAAGATGAATATTTGTCAGGTTTTTCTATTCCGGTGGGGACCTGCCTATTGTGTCTTACCCCAAACCACCACAGAGGGGCGCTATTATGAGTTATCTGTAGGTTATCTAGTTTTAGTACAAATTTAAACCTGTACCAGATTAACAATAAATATTAAGTTTAGATCATAATTAGTTGTTTAAAATAGTCTATATTTTATCTTTTTATGGATTTTTACTTTATTTTACAATTTACTAATTCCCATAAACTCTTGTATTTGTATAGACCATTTGTATGGATGTAAACAGTAACAGCCTCACCTCACTTCCTGTTTAACAGGAATCTATTTTTCTTCAACTGAGAATCTGAAAAGGTTCACATTTTGATAAATAAGGCAGTCATGTTGTATGACAAGCAGGAAATGTCCATGGGTATCATTGTTTGCTGAATAATTATTTGTGCATACTGGAATCAACTCTGAATTAAAACACGAGCACATGCTGGCATTCAACAGGGTTGCAAGATATATTGCTATTTGTGTTTTTTCTTATTCGTCATCCTAAATTAGTCACGCACAGAAACCTATGAAATCCAATGAGTGTGATGTGTATTAATGCGTTGCGGGATAATTCACAAAACAATACAAAATGGAATCTTTAAGGAGGATGATTTTGTTGTCCTCTCTCTTCTTAAAAAGAGAAAAAGAAACAGGAAATATAGGGTCCATCCAACAATCATGAGATCGTAGAGAGGAAGGAGAGTTTACTGCGGGATTTTTTTACTGCCATCTATCCGTGTGTAAGGACTTTAAGCTGTCTTTTTTTTAAAATCCTTAAACTCAACACAAAACTATCTGTCTGTATTATCTATCAATCTGTCATCTGTATGTCTTTATTTCTGCCTGTCTATCCATCTATCCAAGTTTTTTTTTTTTTATGCAAATGTGCCAGTTTTGGACAACATTTCTCCAAGAAAAGTTTGAAAATTTGGGTAATTACAACAAAAACAAGAATCTACGATTTCTTAATGCTCTTGAACATTTATTTAACTTGTGTTTTGAAACACATTTTGAACATCTTGTTGCCTTCAACAAACAGGAAGAAGAGAATATCTAGCTAAACGACCTTTTCTTCTACATTTTTCGCTTTAAGGCATCAATACGATTCTTAACATAAAATTTCACCCCCTCCCAACTTCTCCCCCGAAGTGCTGCTGGTGACCTTTCAATGCACTCCATGCACTGGGCTTTACCAGGAACCTTTCCAGAGTGGATGCAGTCCATCAGAGTTTTTTCCACAGCCTGGATCTCTTCTTTAGACCACTTTCTCCGTGGGTTTTGTGAAGATACTGAATAAAATAAAAATAAATATTAGTAATTGTGATTGGGATAAAAGTAATTGTTATCCCACACGACATGAACGTGAATAACATATCAAATAAATACATGATCTTCAGTTTTTCTCTCATTGTTTTACAGTTTTATACATACGTTTTTGCTAAAATCTAGTTAGCATGGTTGAAAATCTGTAAATTATGGCACATGTTTGCAAGCATGATACCTAGCAACAATATAAACAGTGATACTATATTAAAAAGGAATATTTTGACAAAAATATTGCTGGTAATTTAGTCACTATCTAAAATGTGTAATGGACCTGGGCCGAAAATGGACCAAGCCAAACATGACAAAATATTTAGGTTTTATTGGTCATAACCATAAATACTGCTTGGGAAATTGAAGTGCATTTGTACAGGATGACCTTTTCTTTTCTTTTCTTTACATGTTTAAGCCTTTAGAAACGCAACATTTACGATATAGGACCTAATTAAAGCTGCACATAATGGGAGGGGTTTACCCATGCTTAAATTATATTGGCCCACGGTGACCAACGGCAACAGATCTTAAAAAACACAGTTATAAGGATTTTGCTTGGAAATGAAAATATAGTTTCATATATTTATGATCAATATATTATATGGTGTAAATATACTGAAAATATTTGTTATATTTTACAATATATTGAATAATACACAAGGAATTGCCACTTTTCATTTATAAAAGAATATATTAATAATAATAATATATTTAATATATATAATAATACATTTACACTGTAAAATGTCATTAATTGAGTGTACTTCAAAAGCATGAGGAACACGATTTCCTTACATTTCTTAAGGGTGTTTTAATCAAAGTTGTAAGTTGCTAGTACAAAGACTTAAGAGTGTTGGGACAATGATAGACTTCGTATTTATTTCTATTTATTAAACTGTAAATAATTTGTGCATGTCTGAAACTTCACTGAATAAATGCATTTAAAAAAGAATAACTCCAATAGAGTTCCATAGTTTTTAGATAAAGCAACATGCAGCATATTCTCAATGTTTCTTGTTCTTCTGCTGGACTGAAGCACAGGCTCTGTTCTTCAGCACAATGATGACCCACGGAACTCAGACAGCACAAACCCTTTAAACTCCAACAGAACATTAAACACTAAGGCCGCATTTACACTGCAGGTCTTGATGCCCAATTCCGATTTGCTGGCTATATCTGATTTTTTTGACGACCCGCTTACATCATCTTTTAAAATTGACTCGTATCCGATATTTGCGTTTACACTATACACTGCCAAAACAACCAAACGTAAACGTTCTGACCCAGAAAATGAAGTAAAATAGTTCAATATGCAATGGATGCAGAAGCAGACAAAATTATTATAGTGATGCGCGGATCGCGGTCATATCCGCGGGAGCTCTGTGGATAATCCGCAGATCGGGCGGGTCAAGTAGGCTGATAAAAATAACATTCTGATTAAATTCAGGTGGGTAGCGGGTGGATATGATAAATCATTATTAACGAAAATATTAACTAGCCTACATTCTCTAAAATAGGAGTAGCCTATTTAAAAGCCTGTTTATGCCTTTAAGAAAATACAATTCTGTCAAATAAATTTTGTTTTAAAGAAATGTTCATTTAAAAGCAGCGCTCATTCATCAGTGTATTATGTTACCATTAAAGATGCGCGCATCAACCGTCGCCTCAAGTCCGCTGTTGAAGATGATGATCATCCATTTATAACCACGCGTAACAACACATACGAATACATAATTTGACCATCAGGTACGGATACTTAAATCAGACAAAAATATTGGTGCAGGTGAGTGGCGGGTGGATGATTTGTTTTTGGCTGCGGATTCGGGTGAATTTTTGCTTTCCGCACTATTTTCAAAAATCAGCAAAACATTGCTCTCGTAAGGCGGAGAAAAAAAATACTCCACTGTGATGAGCCTTCGTCCTCCATCGCACCATTAATAAGTCATGTGATCGCAGTTGGTGTCCACCTGAGTTGACGTCCCTTTTTTAATGGCGTATGACTCGCATTTACTGGGGAATGTCCGATTTGTCTGCTTACATGGCAGACACAAATGCACGTATCCGATTCATATCCGATTTATTACCACATATGAATGAGGCCTGAATCCGATCTGAGAAAAGCGGGTCACTTGAACCATGCAGTGTAAATGGTGCCTAACAGATCTCTGAAGATCTCAGCAGAGGAGGGTTAAACGGCTCCACAAACAGCATTACCAGCTTCCCTTATTACTAACCAGACTGACTTGATTTCTGTCAGACGTCTACACAAGTTCTTATTGAGAAATTAACATATAGATTTAGATGTTGATGATTTATTGAAAATAATATAATATTAGTCACCAGATTGTGATCAGTGTTTGCTTTAGTTGGGCTCTCTACTTTATAACATTATAACATCAGCAGAAGAACAAGAAGAACATACATTCAATATGCAGAAATCTATTGAAGTGATTTCTATTAACTTCTATGTTAAGTTGATGTTTTTTTGCATTTATTCAGTAAAGTTTCAGTGAAATAAATACAAATAAATGCACAGTCATTGTCCCGACACTCTTTTGTATGTTTTTCTATTAGAAACTTTCAAATTTGATTAAAACGCCCTTGAAATTTAAGGAAATTCATAAATGTTTTCCACGTTTTCAAAGTACACTCAATTTTACAGTGTAAATATATGGTGAATACATTTTTGTAAGTATATTTACACCATATACTGATCATAATATATTGATCATAAATATTGGAAATATATTTTCATTCCGTCTAGTCTCGAGCCTGAATTCTCAGACAGTTCTGTCCAATACAACACTTGCAGATTAAGAAATGGTCCGTGAAAAGACGCTGGATGGAGAGAAGTAGCCAGTAAAATAAGCACTTCCTCCACTTTGGATCTGCCATGCTACTGTTACAAAACTCCAGCACAGATCACTGAGATATAGACACTTTCCACTTTTCACCAAATATGACCTCCACATGAAATTTAAAGGGTTAGTTCACCCAAAAATGAAACTTCTGTCATTAATTACTCTCCCTAATGCTGTTCCAAACCTGTTAAACCTTAGTTTATCTGCGAAACACAAATGAAGATATATTTGACGAAATACGAGAGGATTCTGTCCTTCCATAGGCAGCAACATCATTGCAACTTTCAAGGCCCAAAAAGGAAGTAAAGACCTAGTTAAATAGTCCATGTGAATACAGTGGTTCAACCTTAAAGTTATGAAGCGATGAGAAAACCTTTTGTGCACAACCTTCTTCTCTTCCACATCGTTTTCCTACACTATTCACGTAGTGTAAACAGTGCAGCGCTTCCTGATCCTACATCAGAACGCTCCTGTGTCAGCATCACACGCATGTGTCGTAGTGCTCACATGACCAGCGTCGGCCAATGGTGAGCCGGTGTTCTGACGTAGAACCCGGAAGCGCTGCACTGTTTACACTATGTCAACAGAGTAGGAGAATGACGTGGAAGAGAAAAAATCGTTGAATTAAGTCGTTATTTTTGTTTGGTTTGTGCGCACAAAAAGTATTCACTTAATAACATTAAGGTTGAACAACTGTAGTCACATGGACTATTTTAATGATGTCTTTACTAACTTTCTGGGCCTTGAAAGTTGCAATGACGTTGATGCATATGGATGGATCAGAATCCTCTTAGATTTCGTCAAAAATAACTTAATTTGTGTTTCGAAGATGAACAAATGTCTTAAGGGTTTGGAACGACGTTAGGGCGAGTAATTAATGACAGAATTCTCATTTTTGGGTGAACTAACCCTTTAAGGGAACTCTGTTGTCAATATAAATGGGTCTCTGTGTAGATTCCAATTGAAATTACTTAATTCTGACTGAACTTTCACAAAAAATGGAAAGTGTGACATTTCATAAGACATTTGAAAAACAGCTTACCCTTTGTTGTGTGTGGTTTGTCCAAGTCCTTGCCAATTGGCTGCGGTTCTTTATCCTTGCCTGTTATAAAACATATGAGCACAACTGAGGAGACTTTAAATATAGATAATATACAGTAATGGCACAGAATGCTGACTAAACGGGTACCAGTAATTGTGTCACATCTCGTTTACCAAATATATTGGGGTTTATTTTGTTTTGTTTTTATGAAACTGTGTTTTGTTGTAACCGTTAGAACAGGGGATTGTTTTTATACTTTTGAACAAAAGATCAAAAGCTGAAACAACAAAAATGTCTTTTCACTTTCTCTTCTCATATTAACCAATAATGCCAATATTAGCAAGGGGCACTCTGTGAAATTAAGTACTCTTTTTTTCTGTTGGTACACACAGAATAAATTATACTATTTTCAGAAAAATGTATAAGAGAAAATTATATAAAATTATCTTAAGAATATATATTATCTAGGATATAAAAAAAATAAAAGCAAGTGAAAACATGCAAATCATAAAGTACTGGTTCTTTAAAAGTAAAACAATATCAGAAGTATTCATAATCCTGCTGTTAAATTTAAATCGTATTACCTTTGGATGGTTGTTGATTGTGTTGTTCAACTTCATTAGTGGACTCCATTGATTTGTCTGGACACATAATAGCTCTCTTTTAGCAAAAAAAGAATATTCAACAAGCACTCCTAAATATCAGTAAAAACTCACATTTTTCTTCCAGTAATATTCAAGCCTTTTCTAGCTTTCCCATCATTCCCTTTCAGTAGCTGACTACATACCTGCTGAATCTGAAGGTGAAGCACCATTTCCGGTCTCATTTTCAGAGTCTGATCCATCACTGTCCATCAGTACTTTCTCTATAAAACACAGTAAACACACAAGTAAAATTAATAAGTAACGAACAAAATAGTTTTTAAACAGCTACATTCAACCAATGTTTATAACCAACAATGGAGTTCCAGCTGATCATAACATGGCATTTGATCATTTTCAATCTGCTAGTTTATTTACTTAAATCAATCAATTGAAAATTTAATTGGCATTTGACAAAATAAAAAATCTATGGAAGAATATGTGTAAATGAATTTACTTCGTTATTAACCCAGGCCTGTTTTACCTTGTGGATCAATCTGGATCTCATCAAGATTCCTTCCTTTGAACTCAGATATTTGTCCTCGTTCCATGGCCATAAGAACCTTACTTATTTTAGCAAGCTGTAATGTGCCTTCGGGTAACCTATAATACTGCCGATGGACTCGGATGTCATGTCCGAGGAAGTCAGCGAGGTCATCCATTTCATTGTCCTTTAAGTTGAGCACCTTGGACATGGTGGCCATGTGCTTTCTCAGTTTCGTGGAGGATAATGCCTCCGGGTGTTTTGCTCCACAGCTTTGAGCAATCTTACGAATAACATCTGATGCTCTGAAGTGACTGAGTGCTTGTGGTCTTCCAAACATGAATACATTCTCATCGGGCACTTCACAGTTATGGCGAGTCTTGACAAGTAGCTCCATCGATGTCAGCATATCCGGTGTGAGAAGAATGGGGACCTTTCGTCCTCGTTTGCCTCTTATCTCAATTCTTTGGAAGTGCTTACAAAGTTTCTTCTCAAGGTCTGACAAAGCAAGCTCTACATCTGGATGAGTCAACGAGGTATCCCTCAATGTGAAAGCAATAAGGGACATCTTGGATACTTCTCCTTCTCTTCTACGATTAAAAAGTATTACCTGACAAAGTGTCATTTTTGCAAGTTCTGCCCAGTTCTTGTTACTGGGTTCTTCCTCAAGTTTTGTTTGGTACTCCTTACTCTGTCTGTCAAGATACTGGTGCATTTTTTTCACATCTTCAGCAAAGGGAAGGAGTTGCGGAGAGTTCCATTTTGCCTCACTCAAATTTCGGAGAGCCTGGGATGACACACACTCACTCCATTTAGTGTTACAGATTTGTTTGAAGGCCTGCACATTGTTAAGAGCATTCTTATCGCCTGACATCATTGCCTCGCATTCAATAATGTTGGCCAATTTCTTGAGGTTGTGCCCTAACTTTAGTGCTAAAGATGGTGCTTTGAATGTGTTAGTTTCATCATTCAAACCAGACACACTGTGAACTGCTTCGATCACATGAGGAAAATTAGCGGGTACAAAGAAGTCTGACACCTCCTTCAACTTGCCAGTCTCTTTTCCTTGGAGAACTAGTCGCCCTGTCTCACGCATCTTTTGCCTGATATATTCGTGTTTTGTGACATCATGGCCATGCTTATTAAAGAGATGTTGCCCTAATTTTAAAATGATTTTCTCTTTACGGACAACATGTGTTATCTTGTCCTCATGCATTTCAAGCACCATTTTCCAAAATCGTGCATTCACACTCTCTGGAACTGGTTCAGTATACGAGCAAAGGGCCTGAACTCGAGTTTTTCCTGGCTTCATTCCTTTGACTTTTTTGCTTAGATGGCATCTCTGCATGTGCCTCCATAATGATTTCCTCTTTAGGTAGGCCTCACAGTTTACACAGTGCAAGTAATCACTTGCTGTTACTGGTGCAATGGATTGCTGTCGGGGTATCACCAGTCCTTCTCCTTCTTTAAGCACCCGAGTATTATGACAACGGTTCCCTTTATTTCTCAATAAACTCAGCTGTAATCTTCGCTCTTTAGACCCTTTCGGAAATGCAACTGCTCTTGCCACCTCTGGCTTATCTTTGTGCTTTGATTCCAAATGGCGAGCCATTTTACTGAATGGTTTAGAGCAGAACAAGCAGAAGTACTTTTTGTTGTACAGTCTGCCGCCATCTGTTTTCTTCTTCAACATCATGACCTTCACATTAGAAGTATCAGGTGAAGAGGATTGGCCGCTGATATGCTCATCCGATGAAGAGGAGTCGCCGCTGTCACGTTCGTCACATGAAGAGGATTGTCCGGTGTCATTTCTAACAGATGAAGAGGATTCTTTGGTTCCACTGGTAGCCGAGGAACTAGAAGGTGTCACACGCTTTCTTTTATATGGTTTAGATCTTGATGTTTTTGACTGAGCCTTTTTTCTCTTTTGCTGTTTGACATTTTTTGCTAAAGTCTCGTCCTTTGCTGACCTGTCACTCTCTGATTGATCCTCTGTGTCCGGTATATACTCGCTGAACTCTGAATTTGATTCTTCTGTTTCATATCCAAGCATTTTCCTGTCAGGCTGTGAATAAAACGTATGAGTTAGAAGTCTTGATCAGGAATGCCAAGACAAACAACATACAGCAATTATGAATGCCTGTCCAAAGTGAAACATTAAGTGTGCAGATTTTATAATTAACAATGCAACTTAATTTCCAGACTGTAGTGGCAATACTAGTAGTAGTGGCATTAGCGATGCATGAATATAGCAAAAAATCATAACCATTGAGTCGAGTCATTGCTGATAGAGATATATGTCAAGAAATCAAATCAGACATGAAGATGTGCGCTTAAAGAAACACAAGATTATAATATGAACAAAAGAAAAAAGATAGCAACACAGCTTTCTCATTTGCTCTGCATTCAGATATTATTGGCGCTTTTTTCGCAGAGACTCATAGCATGGGCGTGATCGTCTGATGAGTGAATAACTGTTTCTTCTGACAGTCATCTAAGAATGGGGGGAGGTGGGCGGGTTGGATGAGCATCCCTATTGGACGAATGTATTGGTAATGACCATGAGCACAGTCTGTAGGCAGGCAAGAACCTGAGAGGTCTGATGATTCACCAAACACCGGTGGCATGCTTGAGGAAGGGACAAGTAGAGCAATGCAGTAGCAAGCAGTTCCAAGTTTCATGGTGCCGACTACAGAACCTGGTCAGACGGAGGAGGACTCCTCCCATAACCTCCATGCAACATGAGTGCCTATACAAAGCAGGAAGTCTGAACAGTGTCAGGTTAAGTGACCTGCCACTAAGTAAAAGGAGTGGCTTTAGTTGGATGAGGATGTAGAGAATATCCTAGAGAAGACATCAAGGGGCAATGGGAAACTCCAGACTATGTGCACACTCATAATGAACATAGGCACAGAATGTTTCAGTGTCATTGAAGAACGGGTCAAAAGTGATCTAGCTAAACCTATCAGAAGTATCTCCTCAGGGAGGACTGTTCACCACAGCACAGGACTGGCAGCGCCAGGTTGACCTTGGAAGGCAGCTTCAGTTCCCAGAGAACAGCATATCACACGGCTCCGCCCAAGCATGGTGTTGACATAGGTAGCGAAACCAAGTGGTTTTGATAGAACTAACTGTCCACTAAAGACAGGATTGAGGAAGCCAGCGAGTTCAAAACGGCAAAATATGAAGAGTTCGTCTCAATGTGTTGGAGCAATGGCGGGAGATCTCAGTGCGAGCCAGTTGAAGTTGAATGTCAAAGCTTTGCTGGGAAATGAGTTCAGCAAACTCTAAAACTTCTCGGTTTAAAAGGGAAGAAGAGCTATCAAGAACATTCATGAGGCTTCTGAAGAGGCCTTGCAATGGGCGGATCCGTGGCTTTATTTTGGGGAATCTGTGGCTCACTGTCTAGGGTGCAGACTGAGCACTGTGACCTGGGCTCAAAATCTAACCCAGGCAATCTACTGCATGCCAAAAAATAACCAATGTGTGGGTCAACTGCTGACTAGAAGGGCCTGCTGACGGCAAAAACGGCAAGCTCAATGGTATGATGTTGAAAAATGCCCCAAAGTTCACTTGTTTTACGAACACAAGAATGACCTAGCAACTGAAGGTATATACACGAAAGCATTTAATACAACTAACCTTTGTTTTCATGCTCTGATATAAAAACATGGTCTTCTCCCGTTCATCATTTACAGTTTTTGTGTGTGCCTTCATGTAGCGTTCTTCACAAGCATTGTGATGTGCTCTAAGTTTCTGGAGGTGACCCAAGTGACAGCTTTGAACCTACAAAACAAACAAACAAAAAAGGTTTTTGGAAGCTTTTCTTTTGCCATTTATGCTACCTCCAGAACTGAACCTTTAAATATGGATTTATTGTTGACAGCAAACACTCAACCAGGTGAGCCACAGGGGATCCCCTATATTCCACTGAACAACTCATAAAGAGCAGCAAAATAAAAGGATAAAAAAGAATTCAAATAGAATTTCTCAAATTAGAAATGTCTTAGTTATGGATACAGTGTCCTGTAACACAGTTGTGTTTGCCCGGTAGGGTTCAGTTGGTAGCCAACTTTATAGTTAGTACATGTAGTTGATTAATACTACTCAGTATAATGTAACTACATCACTTTAAAATAAAGTGTAATCATTTTTGTTTTGCAATATGGGGAATTATTGTATTAATTTTATTTACATATATATTTGGCCTGATTAACATGCCTTACATCTTTACATCTACTGTCACTATGAATTCAAAATTTATGATTCTTATTTTTAATGGAATATTTTTATTATAAATAATTCATTTGTATCACCGCAATACTACGCCAAATTAATTATAGGTAGGACACTGGAAATCTGGCAAAAAGATGTTTTAGTAATGGAAATTATATACATAAAAAAATCTTGAGCTCAAACTTGACTTTTGACCACTATTTTAAAGTTACTTTACTCTGCCAAAAAGTGAGAAGTCATGCCAAGGCAAAAGGCAGTAACTTCCACATTATCAATATTTAGTTGCTGATCACCATTAACAAAATCATTATAGTACACACCTGTATACAATCTTGTGATCATGGCATTTATTTTGTATGATTTACAATTATTTATAGCCATCTACTTATTGATATCCTGTGCTTTGGTTGCATTCTGATGGCATTATTAATACATTTGACATGACAAAATACCTCCTATTAGTCCAGCGTTGGCTCGACCGTGTTTAGGGCGGGGCTGAAGGCAAAGTTTTGGCACTCTGCCAGCTAGTTTACCGAGCTTTAATTCTTAGTTGTATTCATCTGATACGGCAATGTGTAACGTTTTTCTGTCAACCCTGCATAATCCTTCGCGATCGATATCGCACGTTTGTCGATGGAGCAGACCATACTAAATGTTCTGACCGCTCTGAGGTAGGGCTGGGATAAACGATTATTTTTTAAACGATTAATCTAGCGATTATTTTTTCGATGCATCGATTAATCTAATGATTATTTTTCCCGGACCAATTTGATTTCGATTATCTCCCCATTAATTGACTACTAACAATTTATACATGTTGATTTACATATCTGAATGAAAAAAACATCAATCCCTTAACATTGCAATACATGTTTATTACTATTAAAATTACAAAATAAAAGACTGACTAAGAATGCATTACTTTGCACTTGTATAGAGATAGCATTCAATAAAACCTTGAAGCCTTGAAAACACATAGCTTACTGAAACAAGCTTACTGAACACATAGGGCCTAGCTTACTGAAAAAAGAAGTTCTTTCAGATGAAAATAACAACAACTTGATGTCTAGCATTCAATAAAAAAGGTCACCCAAAATACTTGTTTAGAGCAATTGAAAGAATACAGTATGTAAATGTAAACTTGAGGGCTTTAAGCTAATACAGAGAGTGCTTTTACAAAAAAAAAAAAAAAAGTTAACAGTCGGAGCCAGCAGCCTGTCATGGAGAAAAAAAAATCTCCGAATGCTCCACGTGAAACTTTGGTGTTTTTGCCCTTTTTCTATCGTGTCTAATGATTTTGGTTAATATGCATGAGGATGAGAGAGAGAGAGAGAGAGAGAGAGAGCGAGCAAGACAGCGCTCGTGTAGTTTGAAGACTGTGAGTGCGCGAGCGCGCGTGAAACTTTGGTGTTTCGCCCTTTTTCTATCGTGTTTAATGATTTTGATTAATATGCACAAGGGAGGGAGAGAGCAAGAAGCGCTCGTGTTGTCTGAAGACTGTGAGTGCGCGCGCAGCCGGGGCTCTCTCTCGTACGCGCCCTGTCACTGTCACTCACCGATCAAATAAGGCTTTGACACCCGCCAAAAAAAAAAGATCAATGCAGAAAAACCCCTGGATTGGTTATATAACGTTGGACAGAATTTTGATCCGGCCATCACGTATATTCAGCGCACACAAGGTAAACGTTTTGCAAACGTTTTTTAGAGAAATAAAAACAGGTCGACGAATCGATGCGCATATTTTGCGTCGACGTATTTTTTGCGTCAACGTCATCGATGACCTCGACGCGTTGTCCCAGCCCTACTCTGAGGACATCAGAAGTTAGAGCGACTGATGGCAGCTTTACAAAGTACACAGGCTACACTGTAATTTTAATTTTAATGGACATTAAAACAAAGGCAGATAACCGTACAATCTGGTAGGTAGCATTATTTGATTGAACACCGGCACAGTTCTTCATACTGACGCACGGCTAAACAAAGGCAGAGCTCCGTAACTCGTAATTTGAGCGTTCCAAAACAAGGCCAAAGAGCGGTAACTGATGTTACGGTGTTCTGCCTTGGTTTCTCATGGGCTTTTGGAAGTTACTGTTAAGACAAATCATTATTTTCCCCCAAAAAAACGGAATTGATTCAAGATACATATCCACATGATAAAGAAGGTCTTAAATATGCCAAAAATATAAATAACTCATTTTCGACCATAAACGAAGTTACGGTCTTTTGCCTTTGCACGGCAGAATAGCAAACCCTGATGTGATGGACTTCAAAGACAGAGTGAACATGTACAATGGCATTTCGCACTGCTTAATTAATGCAGGTCAGGCACAAATAAAATGTACGTAATTGTTGCGGTACAGTGTGTTATTTTGGAACTGGAAGGATTGCTGTATAAAAATTAGTTAGTTGTCTTAATTTGTTGTCTTGTCAATCAGTTAGTCAGTCAGCTCCTTTACTGAACGCAATAATTACATTATTACAGACTTTACACTGCTGTTGGATGAATCAAATTAAAATAGCATGCTTTTTAATGCGTCTAACGAAGTTATTTCATTTTCAGAAAAACCTGTTCCCTTATATGGTTCATTAGCTAAGACCTTTGTCAACAAATATATCAATTTATAATAATGTAGTAGCCTATTAAATAATACAAAGTAAAAACTAACTTCTAAAACGGTTTTGTCCCTAACCTCAACCATTAGTTTTATATATATATGTTTATCTGTGGATATAGCCTACCTTTGTCTTCTCTTCTGTCACATCATCTGTCACATCATCTGTCACATCATTCACTGCAATGTAAACTACAAAGACAAAAAAAAGAATTGTCATTTAAAATATTTTTCCATTTTACTTCCTCCTACTATAGACCTTATGCGCCAGAGAAACAAGCGCGCAGCATCTTTAGAATATTGTCTTTGAACTTCCGTTTTTGCGGTCGCGATCTCTATGGCATTCGCTATCCAGGAGTAATAAGCTTTTGAAGTGGATTTACTTAAAGTCCAACTGAAATCAAAATTGAACCTATTTACTTTGTTAGCGCATAGTTAATACAAGTTAATACACAGAAAAAAATTGTTTGCTGTCGTAATCTTTAATCAAAGTCTGAAAAGTTACTTCCGGTCTGGAATGGCGTTCCTTCTCTGATGATGTAGGTTTGACGGCTTGGTTTGGGAAATGCTTAACCACTCCCCTCAAACCGCTAGTCTGCTATGAGCAGAGATGGAGAGTAGGAGCGCTGGAGTAAAACCCTGCCCTCTGTTCAATATTCCCTTTTACTGGGAAATACGTCACAACACTGGAGAAAAGTCGTTTGCAACTTCTGGTTCACGCGTACTTTAATGTAAAGTTAAGGAAGATGTCTTAACAAATGTCAGTAGAACGGGAAGATTTTAAAACGAGTCGTTCATTGATAAATACACAAGATCACTGTGAATATACAAGACAAAAGACAACGAGCGCGGCGCTGAAAAGGGGCGGGGCTACATAAGGTCTATAGGGTTAGGCTTAAACAAGAGAATCATCAGTATCGAATAACAAACTAATACATTTAAAATAAGTATCAAAATAAGGCTGATATCAATGACACCAATTTAGCAAAACCTGTAGTTACCACAAATTTAATGTGAACTGTGATTTTAATTTCATACAATGATAAAAAATTACAACAAAACAAACTTAACTACAGTATCCACTGAAATTGACAGTACACAGGACAACATGTTGTATTTCCTCAGCACGTACAGTTAATTTTATCAATGGTTCAGTAACTTGACATTACTAACATGTCAGAGTTTAGGGATAATTGGCCAAATTTATTTAGCCATTAGAAATTAATTGTCACCAACCATGAATGCATGTAAAATAATTTTTTTAGATATCAGCGAGGTATTTTTTATCTTTATATTGAACACGAAAAGTACACTTTTGGTTTCAAAATAACATGATCATATGGCTAGACATATTTATATCGTTTAATGCCACATACCAAATCTTCTGTCCTTTGAAAGCGTTTCAAATGTTTAACAAAAAAGTAAAAATACTGAAATGTTTTTTCACTAAAATAAGCAGATATAATCACCTACTTGCCTTTAATTTTTAACAGATGATGTTTTATTTTTTAATTAAACCGTAAAGAAAATGTACAGATCAAGTTATAACAAAAAAATGTAAGTTTACAAAAATCGACCTTAAGATTGTATTAATTACTACAATCATCCCTTAATTACTTTGTGATAATGTAGTGGCCTCTAAACTTTTATTTAAACTCACCGGTTATTAATTACAACATTGTTTACCTGTAAACAATAGATATCAGATTAAAAGATTGAATTTCATGCACATTCATGAACTTGGCATGGTGTTGCAAGAGAATGAAAGGAGGGCGCATGGGGGGCTATGATGGATATTTCTTTTTCTCCAAGGTTGTGCTTTTAAAAACCTCTGTTACTGTCTCATTAAGCTACATATATAAGCTTTAAGACTTAGGCTATTTTAAGCAATAAGTGACGCACTAAAATTTGACATACCACAAATGAGTAAAATGTGTTTTGTAGCCTACTTCTCATTATCTCACCTGTGCATCCAGAGCTGCCATTCGTATTATTAGTCTGCAAGCACAAGTGACATAGACAGTCAAACATCATGGTCAAACATCACATTACACTGTATTTAAAACTGCAATGGTACAATTTGGCAATATAATAAAGTAACTGCCATTGTAACATAAGCCAATACAATTTCATACTGAAAATAAATGCCATTTATTGTCTGGTCTTGAAAACTGCATTACAGAAGTAGAAAAAAGTTGTTCTGAATTTATTAAACTTCCCTCTTGCTTTTGTGAAACCCATTATTGATGTTTAGTGTGATAAAACGCATGAATCTCAGGCCTGGCCTCAGACTCCTCATGCACGTGTAACGTTAGGCCGCAAAAGATCCAACTCCTGGCCATCTTACATTAATGTAACCAAAAGTGAGCTAAACATCTAGATGAAGTAACAGGGACGCAAAATATGTCTTTCAGAAGTTACATAAAGACAACAACATTTTATATTAGGCGAAGTTTAAAAGCGGATTACCGCTAAACATGCAGTCACCTATGCAATCCTATCTGTGGCCTCAAAACATACGCTTAAAACTCCTAATGGATATATTATTATTAGACTATCATTATTTTCATTTTGGTACATTAATCTATACTTTCTGCAAAGCTGCTTTGAGATTATGATTAATGTGAAAAGCGCTACAGAAAATAAAATGACGTGACATTTACGTTACGATATATGTGCACACAATATGCAAGTTAAATAAACAGCACCAAGTTATTTTGAGAACCTTGTACAAAAAGTCAAAAACGTACCTTCTCGTCGGATGTCTCGTCTCCTCTCGTCTCCATCTGGCCGTGTCGGTCTCATCCCTGCCTCTCGAGCCTCTGAGTGTCGCAGGTGTGTGACCCCCAGCAGAGTGGGGGAGGGGACGGTCGCGGTGGGGACTCGAGCCTCAGGTTCTGTGTGATCTGGGTCAGCCATTACTGACATTCACTCGCCGCACTATATATATATATAGCTATGTTTATTACCCGCGCTTTTTATTTTTTTTTTGAGCGGTTTTTGTATTCTTTTAAAAAATTATGTATGCACAATGCTCTGATAATATAGTGTATAGGATATATGCTGTTATAAAAGAAATACATTTTCTGCTCAAATTCAGATATAACGTTTTTTTTTAAGTACAAATAAAATGACAGAATGTAGATGTTAAAATACATATTAAATGTAATATTAAAAAACAACACATTAATGAATGGAACCAATTTGGAACTTTTAAACAACTCACAAAAAGATTGACATTCATAAAAAAAAATATATATATATATATATATATATATATATATATATATATTAGAAGACCTTGTACTCACCAGAACAGATATTATTTTGACCCTCTAGGAGGAGATCAAATAAATAAAATAGGTTTGAAAGAAGTGAGGCTTGTCTTAAGTGAGACCACACTCTGGATACGAGGCCTCCACACACGCTAACGTCCTTTAGAAACTGTCTATACTGATTCTGAAACTCTTTAACTGCATTCTCCTCACGACTGTTAAAATAACAACAAACATCTTCACAGAAAGTGCTCTCCTTGCTCATACTGTTCAAGACAATGACTGAAACCATGTATTGCTAGCACTTCTCTTGCTGCTGCTTTCTCTTAAGACACATTGCTTGTTGTATTCCTCATTTGTAAGTCGCTCTGGATAAAAGCGTCTGCTAAATTAATAAATGTAAATGCGCTCACCTAAACAGCAGTTCGCCAGGTAGAGGAGAAAGGAGAAATACTTTATTTGCAAACTACATCAATTAACTGTCAATTCTAGTTATAAATACTATCACGTGATTTAATTTATGGTAAGAATAACAATAATTCAACAAACGCTGATGCGGTTTCTCCACACTGGGACACCCTTCAGGCTCAGCACTGGTTCTGGCTCAGCCACTGGTGCAGATTCTCCCACAATATGTTTGCATGTGTACTGCATACATGTACGTGCATACACTGGTGTGTTAGACTAGTGATTATGACAGTGCACATCATTTCCAGGATCTGAGTTCACCTTGTCAGAGTAGCCATAATAATTTAGCACCTGTGGTCACCAACATCTGGACCCAGAGGTCAATGTGCAGCTAGAGTTAGGGTCAGGGAGAGGTACTAGTCCACCACATCCAGATGCTGACAGCATCTCTGCTTCATGCCCTGCTGGCTCTATTAGCTGCTCTGCTAACACGCCTGCTGGTGATGGTCAGTCCTCCACTGTGGCCTTTAGCTGTTCCTGCTGCTCCTGCTGTGACACTGGGAACGGGAGTGCAGACGCTGGCACATGCTTACCTTAGCAGCACATGGGCATTAGCCATGTTCTTAGCTAGCGATCATTGTCCCACTTCTGCTTTACTAGCAGCACATCTGGATGCTGGATCAGTATTTCTACGTCTGTTTATCTCTCACTCTGTGCTGTTCACTTAATTTAGCTTCACGATAAGAGCTGTGTCTGGCCCTGTTCTCCCACACTGAGCGCTCTTCTGCTGAAGAGTCCTGCTAAAGCAGTGTCAGTCTCTCTCTGTTAGCTCACAGCATCTAGTAAAGCACAGGGTGTGGAAGACTACTGATAAACTGTGAGATATGAGGTATGATGAGGGTGTGTAATGTGCTGCTCTGTTAGCCTAGCGGCTAGCATTTACCAGATAATAAAGGCATGAAACATTTATATAAAAATAGTGTGTTAGTAGTTCACTTTTAAGGCTTTTGAAAGAGCACACAAATATCACACCATTTGTGCAAAGAAATTACAAAAACTGACCAAAATATGTTGAATCCCATTTGTGATATTCTTAAAAAAAGCCAGAAGATTAGAAATAACAGCAGCTGCCAATTTTAGAAAAAAAGATTGTATATTGTCAGGGCCTGTTCATATATATATATATATATATATATATATATATATATATATATATATATATATATATATATATATATTTATTTTTTCAGGTTTATTAGTGATCTTGAAAGTGAACTCTTTGATTCTGTGTAGGTGTCATGATTCTGCCTTCATGTCCTGGTTTTTCTCTAGTCTTGTGGCAGGATCATGACAGGCCCGTGTTTTGTGTACAAGCACATGACCTTGTCTTTGGGCCATGTGCTTGTGTTGTCTTGTTTCCTTGCCCCGCCCCCTTGTTACCCTAGTTTTGTCATTATTGATTTACCTGTTCCACCTGTTGTATTCATTAGTAGCCTCCCTTTATAACCTCGTGTGTTTCTCTGTCCCTTTGTCGGTTCATTGTGTAATATTGCCATATATTATCAAACATTGTCTAATATTGTCAAGTACTGTCAAGCTTTGTCACTGTCCTTCATTAATTGAGATGTTACTGTGAGTATTTTGTTTAGAGTTCTGTTCAGCGTTTAATGTTAATTGTTTTGTTGTTAGTTTAGTCATCGTCAAGTCTTAGTCAAGTCCTAGTCGAGGCTTTTGCCTTTTGTCTTGTTTTGCCCCCTCGTGGGTTTTGTTTTCCTGTTTTTGTACAATAAACTGTGTTGCTGTGACTTCTGTCTGCATTTGGGTTCATCTACCTCCACTCACCACATAACAGTAGGCTAATATATGCAGAAAGGCTCTGTCAGAAGGGTATCACAGAGTGGAAAAACTATTATCATTTACTGATCATAATTTAATTAGTTTAGAATTAAATGATAATTACATATTAAAGTGATGGTATAATAATGTATTAGAATTACATTAACAAAATCACTTTGGAGTGTTTTTAACTAATTAATTATTTATTATTAATTTAATTAATTGGTTTAGATTTAGTATATAATCTAAATAATATATTTAGTATATATTAGATTTAGTATGAAACCCCGGAGTTGACTAACCTCGTTTGATTTCTTTCCTATTGTTACCAATAATGAGTATGGTATCAACGCATTCTCATCCTAGGGCGTCATATACTGACGCTTTCTGGCCCATATCTATCTGCGTCTCATATTGACGCTAAAGGGTGCCATGTGCGTTGCATGTGGACGAAATGTCAAAAGCGTCAGTATATGACGCCTTGGGACTTTGTCTCATTAAGTATAAATTGTGTACACTGTAATGATGAGAATATGAAAACAATAAGATGCCCTGTCAACTCTTCCTTTCTCATTTCACCTCTGCATTTTACTTGTCAACTTAGGTAAATTGTCAACAACAGGTAAATAAAAAAAAAAGTGCTTTGTCAAATATCTGTATCTCTTTTAAATAGTTAAGTGGAAGCTTAACTGACCTTAAAAATGGTCATACATATTTTGTTAATGCATAAATTCTCTTCGTTATATATGAACTATATGGGCCTAATATTTATTGGGTCACAGGGATTTATCGACTTTAAAATGTGGGTCCCCAGAAAAAAAGTTTGGGAAACACTGGCTTAGTCTATCCAGAATCTTCATTCTAGTGTAGCAACAGTAAATTTATTTAATTCTGTTTATTTGATAAATTAATATAAATAACTAAATAGTACACTAATATCTAGTATAAATATACATATAATTAAAAACCCTATTAACTCATATCTTACTTTAGTGAAAATACTTTGTTTAATTTTATTATTGACCAATACCCCCAATAGGGCGCTAGAGAGTTTCACACTTTTCCAGAACAATGTGTCTCGTGGGGACGGCAGTACTCTGTGTGACCACCAGGGGCGCATAGATACACACTCACACAGATTTTTGTCTTGAAAACGGTCTTCATGAGGACTTCAGAAAAAACTGCATGGGGCGTGTCCAGACACTGTCTGGGAGGTGCCTATGGGGCTTTGCCGGTGGGGACCTCAATTTAGGTCCCCACGGTGACACGAGTCCCCACGAGTCTGTGTGCAGTCAGGTTGAAGTCCCCACCGGGATAGAAAAACAAGAACACACAAACACACACACACACACACACACACACACACACACACACACACACACACACACACACACACACACACACATTAATTTGAAACATTAATTTTACATTATTATAAGCATTCCTGATTAAATATATGAAACAATTTTTCTTACTCCTTGTTGCCAGTTCCCTTAGTTGCATAGTGCAAAAATGGCTCAGATCGTTGGGTAAAAACCATTCTTTACAAAATGGCAGCAATGTTCTCAACAAGAAGGAGAAGAAAACAGATTATTACTACTTTAACAACACAATATAAAGACACTAAGGAATTCAAGTAGGAAAGAGATTATGTAAAACCTTACCTTGGAAACCTCTCATTGTCAATCAGAACAGTGTTCTGCACTCCATTGCCAAATGAAGTAAAGGTTCCATCGCTGAAAGGCAGAAGCTTCAGTCCTCGTAACTCTGTGTACTTTTCATCACTGAGAGCAAATTCAAGAAGAGCGTATTTGTCATCTTTAGTGAGATTTTCAGCCTCACTCCTGTGTAGGACATCTCTAACATAAGATGGAGTCACCCATTTCAAGGTGTCACTTTCAGGGAAGATTTCTTGAACATCTTTCAAAACATGTTCTGGGACTGTGACCAGGTTCTCTCCTTCAGCAATCAATAATCTTGACACTGCAGACATTGTGTCACTTTGTTTATTGTTTCCTCGAAAAACTGCATCTGAGACAGACCCCAGATTTGCTCATCATCAGCAAAGTGAAAGATCTTGTATTTAAATAGACCTTTCAGAGTATTTATTGCAACTTCATGCCATCTCTCTTTATGTACAGTCTTCGATAGGTCAGGCCAAAGATTGTACACAGTGTGGGAAGGCAGGGCTGAGTTTCCTGATAACTGAATAGCATCTAGAATCATCATGAGATATACATGTGGAAGAATCTCTTTTGTGAGCAGCTCATTCCAGATCGCAGACTCATCATTCTTCTGATCCTCCTCTTGCCACTTGAGGAACCTCAGATTGTATGTCAGGCCAAAGCAAGAATTGATGTGAATGGGAAGTTCAGTTTTGTTTGGTTCATTATTTGGAAGTGGTAGAAAGCAACTTAGCCGCCCATTGCAAAGTGATCTGCCTTCATCTAATTGAAATGCTGTGTCAGCTTGAGGGTAGAAGCTCAGCTTACTAGCTAGAGAGTCAATCCCTGGTAAATATCCCTGTTTCAGAATACAAGTTGTCACAAGCCACTGGAACTTTGTTTCTTCCATTTGCTGGGAAATCTGTGATATGGTTTTAAAACATGTTTTTCTGTCAAACAATTCCTGCTTGATATGAGAAAGGTCAGTAATAAAGTTATTTGTCACTGAAACTTTCAGCCTATTGTTGCAGAGGCCATTGGCATCAATATGCAGCAAAGTAATCGATGACACATTTCTCAGGAAAAGGAGACTGATGTCTGCATCAGCAATGAAACTGTCAAATAGCTGGGTAACTTTTGTGGAGTCATATAGGTTATCGGAGATCTCAGAAGCCTCATTACGCAGAGGGAAACGGAAGAGTGTTCCTTTGAAGTATTGCTCCTCGCTGATGACCTTCTCCCAGGTACAACTGTTGACTTGACTGACAATATTTTGAAAGGGCTGAAACTGATCTCTCAAGTTCAAAAGGCTCTCTCTGTCCTCTTTGTCATTCAAAGACCATCGATAGCCTTCTTCATCCTCTCCAAACATCATCTTTTGTGGATCAAAAATGGCAAGGTGTTCAGAACTGAAGACACATGGCAAGTCTGAAATTAAAAAAAAAACTCAAAACAATTGTAATATTGTTAACATCACTAGTGTTGTGCTAAATCTTGTGTCAGAATCTGACACCCAAAGTACCCTGAGGTGCCTTTGTTTGTCAAAACTGATGTTGCTGCTGATCAGGTCAATGCAACCAGATTGTTGATTGTTATAATACACTATAATTAGGGATACACCAATACTAGTCAATACAATAAGGCAAGGCAAGGCAAGTTTATTTATATAGCACATTTCGTACACAATGGTAATTCAAAGTGCTTTACATAAAAGAAAGTAAAATAATCATGAACAAAAATAAAACAATCTATTTTAAATCTTTGGAAATTATAAAAAAATGACTTACTTAAAATAAATTTAAAACAGTTAAAAATAGAAAATGATTTTACTTTAAATACAGTGAATACGTAAAATACAGTGCAATCAGTTCAGACATCGCACAGTGCTCATTCAATAAATGCACAAATAAACAGATGAGTTTTGAGATTAAATTTGACTAATGTTTTAGCACATCTAAAACATTATGTTAATGCAAATGTAATAAGGCAATATTACATTATTTTTTTTTTTCTCTAAATCAGTGCAACAGTTTAGGGATTGGCTAAATACTAAATTTAAAATTGTTATTAAATGTGTTATTTTTAGTGTTACTGTTGCATCTTAAAATGTTATGTTATGTTAACATGCTGCTACTAGGTGTCACTAATAACCTTGAGGTGAAAGAAGTGAGAAATAAAAGAGAAAGAAATGTTGAGGTTGCTGCTCGCTTTTCACTGCTGCATTTTCTTTATTAGTAATAATGTAAAATAAAACAGTTACGTATTTAATGATTAACTTGGATGATGAGTGTTAGCTGATGGAAAAAAGGGACAATGCACAATTAAATGTCCAATATCGCATTTTACTATTAACAGTAGACTGTCCTTCAAAAACGTTTGCTGTAATCTGTAACATAGTTTTATTTCTGTTGTGATCCCTACAATACAATTTAACAGCATATCAGCATTCAAAAAGAAAAGTCATTATTAAAATATTATACATCATTCTGTTAAGCTAATTTGTTAGTATGCTAACCATCACAAAGCTGAAGATACAAAAAAAAAAAAAGTTAAAAAGACATTGACTGACATTTGAAATGTTGACACTACATAAATAAACAAGCAATATTGTAGGATTTCTAAATAGCAGCAAGTAGAATATGCAAAAAATATGACCCAGTCTGGAAATGTAACATATTTTACCTGTAATATGATAAACAGAGTTAAAACCGATCCCAAATCTTCCAACTTTCGTTGGATCATCCTGTTTGATGCTTCTGCCAACTCTCTGAATACCCTCCCAGTCTTCGTCTGTAAAGGCTGCATCATTGAAAGTATAGAGAGTGGGTCCTGCCAGATCAAAGTTACAAATGACTGATCATACAAAAAAATTAAAAAACATAAAACTTTAAAATTTAGTCTTTTGCATAGAATAATAAAATATTTCAGTACTAGTCCTAGCAGACAAAAAATGAAACGTGTCTCCCATACATGTGTACATGTACAATTATTTGAAGGCTATTTTTTAGGACTAAACATTGATTTTGACCTAGTTCTGGATATCTGAGATACAGCTTGTGATACAACCATGGAGACTGGAGCTTTTCAAAAGAGGTTAAAGCACAGATATCAGTCATTAATGGCGAACAATGTGTAAATGTTTGATTTAGTATAAAAAGTACTTTATATTTCAGAACTCAAAACTCCTTGCTGTTTACAAAACAGGAGATAAGCTGCAAAACTCCAGAAATCTTCATAGTTGTGCCATATGATACAACAACGAAGGATGGTTATGCAAACAAATGAAAAGACCTACACGGTAAAACCCTTTGTTGCAGGCTCTAAAATAATTTTGAGTCTAGTGTGACTTGAATCTGCTCCCAGTGTTTATAAATACCTTGATACTTTCCAAGCTCTTCAGTCCACAAGCTGTGGGTCCCATAATGTCTCTCATCGTGAATAAACACCACTGTTGAAGCTCCGGCATCTTCTGCATTCTGTATCAGCTCCTGATATTTTATAGAATAATTATTATTAAAGATTCTTCTCTTTAACCCCCCAATCTTATTTCATATGCAAGACACCATACTAGAAACAAAGAGTTGTAAAACTTCTCTCCAAAAGGTACCATTCCTCATTGGCTCACTCAAATCCTGAGGGTGTGACATCATCCCCCTATACAGATCACTGATCACCAGATCAGGCGGTTCTTTTAGATTTAGGAATTCCAGGAGAAGATGCTGAGCTAAGAGCCTTAAAAACCATGCTAAGCTTGTGCCAGGCTTTGGTATGGCGACATTTTAATACCAATAATGACCGAGTATAAAACTGATGCTTGCGCGCGCTGTAATTCACTTTGGCGAGAGGAAAACTAAATCGGACGCGAAGAAACGGGAGCCTGTGAGCTCATTTCAAACTCTCGCACGCACATGATCATTCCCCACATCCTTGCGCTCGATCTTCACACCTCTGCTCGCGCGAACAATTGTATTTTTGTCAGTCGTGGGGCTGGGCTTGCTGTTTTAGTTGCTATCTCAAATGTCATTGGTTATTCCCCTTTTCCTGAAGTCAGTATTGGACGCCTGCTAGATGTTTAATAATTCACTTGACTTGACACATGACTTCATCAGTGCAGGGCCGTATTAAGACAGTGTGGTGCCCCTGGGCACTATACCTCAAAAGACCCCCCCCCCCCCCCCCAGACATCATTAAGGTGATTTCGCAAATATAATTTATTAACTTGTCCAACTACCGTATTTTTCGGACTATAAGTCGCACCTAACTATAATTCGCATCAGTCCAAAAATACGTCATGAAAAGGAAAAAAACATATATAAGTTGCACTGGACTATAAATGTTACGCTGGGTATTGAAGACAGGAGACAAAAGCAAGTTAACAGAGTTTATTGAAAGTAGATGTGATGGATGCAGGTTGGAGAGTGACGCAGGGACCTCGATGGCAGCACAGACTGGTGAGTAGGTGAGTTGAGTGCGCTGGTAGAGATGACGGTTGTGGTAGATCCGTGAGAGGTGAAGATAATCCATGTGTGAATGGAACAATCCAGAGACGACTGAACAGGAGACAAGCAAGGGCAGGAACACGAGAATCAGAACAGACATCTAACACGGAGGACCTCAAACAACGATCTGACAAACAAGAGATGAAAGACAGGGCGTTAAACAGGCTGATGGAATGAGACGATCAGCGGCAACACCCACATGAAACAATCAACATGACGTAACATGAATACAGCTGGAGACGGTGCATTCATGAACCGTGACAGTACCCCTCCTCCTAAGGACGCCTCCTGGCGTCCCCAGAATCTCTTACCTGTCGATTGTAATCATCGATAAGGGAGTGATCCAGGATGTCGCTAGCAGGTACCCAACTTCTCTCCTCTGGACCGTAACCCACCCAGTCCACCGGGGTAGGCGGATTAATGGGAGAATGAAATACGGGCTTTATTTTAGATACATGAAAGGCGGGATGAATTCTCCTGTACGCAGGAGGGAGATTAAGGTGGACTGCCACTGGACTAATGATCTTGGTGACAGTAAACGGGCCAATAAATTTGGGAGCCAATTTAATAGATACGGAGCGGAGAGGAATATTCTTAGTAGAAAGTCACACTTTTTGACCCACGACGTATACGGGAGGCCTAGACCGGTGGCGATCGGCTTTGGTCTTGGTGCGCGCCCCCACTTGGAGTAGAGTCTCGCGGGCTCTAGTCCAAGTGCGGTGACACCTCTGGACGAAGGCGCGAATGGAGGGGATCGCGACTTCGGATTCCAGACAGGGAAAAATAGGTGGCTGGTAACCTACACTACACTCAAAAGGAGATAGGCCCGTAGCTGATACTGGTTAGGTATTGTGGGCGTACTCCACCATAGACAATTGTTGGCTCCAGGAGGAAGGATTCTTGGAGACCAAACCTCGCAACACCCTTTCCAAATCTCGAAGGGACCGGCAGCGGTTGGAGTAACCCATCAGGGGGCCGATTGGAAGTCTTACCAGTGGCACAAACCGAGCAAGCCAAAACAAAACTGTGAATGTCGCGAGCCATAAGTGGCCACAAGAATCGTTGCTTGACTAAAAATCTAGTGCGGTTAACCCCTAGATGGCAAGCTACATTAGAGCAATGTCCCCACTGGATAACGTTGGACCTTAATCCCTCCGGCACAAATAAGCGGTTCGGTGGGCACCCGGGCGGAGGAGTTACCCCTTCTAAGGCCGTTCTGACCTTCGATTCGATCTCCCATGTGAGAGTGGAGACCACTAATGTCTCAGGAAAAATACACTCGGGAGTGGACGAGCGTTCGGAATGGTCAAAACTACGTGACAAAGAGTCGGGTTTAATACTTTTGGAACCCGGGCGATACGAGATAGTAAAGTCAAAACGTCCGAAAAAAAAGTGCCCATCGAGCCTGCCTTGGAGTCCAACACCGCTCCAACCCCCACCTCCGACGCATCGACCTCCACCACAAACTGACGTGTTGGGTCAGGGGTGATCAAAATTGGGGCTGAAATGAAGCAGCTCTTCAGTTTGGCAAACACAGCCTCAGCTGTGTCTGACCACCTGAACGCAGTCTTGGCGGAGGTCAAGGCTGTCAGAGGTGCGGCTAGTTGGCTGAAGTTGCGAATAAAACGCCGGTAGAAGTTAGCCAACTCCAGAAACCTCTGTAGGGCCTTATGGGAATCTGGACTTGGCCACTCTACTACAGCCATAACCTTCTCGGGATCTATGCATATTCCCTCAGTCGACACGATATACCCCAGAAATGGAATTGACTGTGCACGAAACTCGCATTTCTCCGCCTTGACAAAAAGCCCATTCTCTAGCAACCTCTGAAGCACTCGTCGGACGTTCTGCACATGTTCCTGGAGAGAAAAAGAAAAAATCAATATGTCGTCCAGGTAGACATATATGAACTGATCAATCATATCTCGCATTACGTCGTTGACGAGTGCCTGGAAGACCGCTGGGGAGTTGGAAAGCCCGAAGGGCATAACCAAATATTCAAAGTGCCCTCTGGGGGTATTAAAAGCGGTCTTCCATGCATCCCCCTCCCTGATACGAACCAAATGATAAGCATTGCGTAAGTCCAGTTTTGTGAAAATTGACGCTCCCTGCAACCTCTCGAAGCCTGAAGACATCAATGGCAAAGGATAAGTATTCTTTACCGTGATGTTGTTCAGTCCCCGGTAATCAATACGAGGTCGCAGTGATCTGTCCTTCTTTCCCACAAAAAAGATCCCCGCCCCCGCAGGAGAAGAGGAAGGGCGGATGAACTTCGAAGCTAGAGAATCAGAAGTATATTTCTCCATAGCCTCCCTTTCCGGAACAGAAAGTGAATATAATTTGCCTTTAGGCGGAGACTTACCTGACAATAAATCTATGGCACAGTCGTAGGGACGATGCGGAAGAAGAGAAGCAGCACGAGACTTACTGAACACTTCCTTCAGATGGAGGTACTCAGCGGGCACGTTAGACAAATCCACCGCCTCCTCCTGTAACACAGACATAGACACAGACGGACAGGCAGACACTAAACAAGACTCATGACACTTTTTACACCAGGAAAGAATGGAATTGGAGGACCAGTCTATTTTGGGGTTATGGAGGAGGAGCCAAGGGTGACCGAGGAAAATGGGTGCCAGGGGAGAGTCAAGGATGTGGAAGGAAATAGTCTCAGAGTGATTGCCAGATGTGATGAGGGTGATGTCTTCAGTGATGTGCGAAATGGTAGGGAGTTGCTGTCCATTGAGGGCGTGAACCGTGATGTGGTGCGGAAGGGGTCTGAGGGGAATGTGGAGCTTGTGTGCCAGTGTGCTGTCCATAAAATTACCTTCTGCCCCTGAGTCCAGTAGTGCTTGACAGTGGTGGGTCTGTGCTGACCACCTCAGCCTTACCGGGAGGAGCGTAGATTATGATGATGATGATGGTGATGAGGTCTTCTCGGCGGAGATCCCACCCGATAGCCCCATACGTACTACCGGGCCTGGCCTTTTACCGGACAGGTGTAGGCTTGATGTCCGGCTCCCCCGCAGTAGAGGCACAGGCCAAGGGACCTCCACCTCTCCTTCTCCTCCCGGGAAAGCCGAGCTCGCACTACCTACATGGGCTCGTGATCGTAGGAGGGGCTGGCCACGTCCCCGCCGCTGAATCGCACGTCTGCAGGTCCCCTGGGTGTGGTGCTGGGTAAGCTCCTCCTCTCCATCCGTGTCAGAGGTGCGTCGACCTGCAAGGCCAGTTCAATAAGTCCGTTGAGGGATGTGGGGAGATCCAGGGCGTAGATCTCCTTCTGGAGGCGGTCAGCCAGCCCATGCAGGAACACTGCGCCTCCTCGTTCCAATGACACTCCACCACCAGGGTCCGGAACCCGATAGAATAGTCCGAGACTGATCTCTCGTGCTGGTGTAACTCCGCCAGCCTCCTGGCCACCTCCCGCCCTGCGACGGCCCGATCGAAGACCCGTCTCATTTCAGCGGAGAGTGCCTGAAACGAGGCACAGCATGGATCCCGGTTCTCCCACACCGCTGTCCCCCATAATGCCGCCCTCCCAGAGAGTAGAGTCAGCACAAAGGCCACCTTGGCCCTTTCATTAGCAAAGGTTCTGGGCTGTAGGGAAAAGTGCATGTCACAGTGGGTTAGAAATGCTCTACAGAAGTTGGGCTCACCCGAGTATGTCTCCGGGATCGGGAGACGTGGTTCTGGCTGGGAGGGGGTCTCCGGTGGTATTGGGAGAACAGGCGTTGTGGGCGGCGCAGTGGGAGCTCGTAGTAGTTGGAACTGTTGAGTGAGCTTGGACACCTGCGTCACCAAGGCTTGAACCGCGCGACCAGTGTCGTTAAGATTCCTCTCCTGGGAGTCCATCCTCCAAACACTGGCGCTGAGGAATTCCTGGAGAGCAGAAGGTTGAGAACTCGCTGCCTCCATGTTGGTCAGATCGTTCTGTTACGCTGGGTATGGAAGACAGGAGGCAAAATCAAGTTAACAGAGTTTATTGAAAGTAGATGTGATGGATGCAGGTTGGAGAGTGACACAGGGACCTCGATGGCAGCACAGACTGGTGAGTAGGTGAGTTGAGTGCGCTGGTAGAGATGACGGTGGTGGTAGATTCGTGAGAGGTGAAGATAATCCGTGTGTGAATGGAACAATCCAGAGACGACTGAACAGGAGACAAGCAAGGGCAGGAACACGAGAATCAGAACAGACATCTAACACGGAGGACCTCAAACAACGATCTGACAAACAAGAGACGAAAGACAAGGGCGTTAAATAGGCTGATGGAATGAGCTGCACCTGCCGATCAGCGGCAACACCCACATGAAACAATCAACATGACGTAACATGAATACAGCTGGAGACGGTGCATTCATGAACCGTGACAATAAATCACATTTATTTGGAACCAAGAGAAAACATTACAGTACAAAGCCGCGAGAGGGCGAATTGTAGCTAAATGACTAGCATCCTTGTCTTTCTTTAACTTTCTTTTTGCAAAACCACTCAATTGACTTCTGTCCATTTTGATTCATTTTCTGTAGCCGTTAAAAAAATTACACATTTGTACAATTTACAATTTATATAGTACTAGACACATTTTTGAAATACATAGGCCTACACTTTATTGGCCAAATAACTGGCATGAAGATGACGCACAAGCTCAGTCTGCACGTAGAAATGGAGGCAGCAAAGAAGACTGCATGGGTAGCAACGTCGCTGTTTTTGGTAAAACATGATTTTGACAACTTCATTAAGTTTTATTTTATAGAAAACTATTTTTAAAAGATTTTCGTTTTGTATAAATTGTATCTTAATTTTGATCAATGTTTTATCAATCAGTTGCCCGTATTTGATAAATAAGAAGCAAATATATAGCCTAGCAGACAATGTAATAAGGCGCCGGCAGGATCACTTGCATTTCATGTGAACCAAACTCAGCGTGTGCCTCAGATTTGAGTAAAAATAGGCTATATATTACAGAAAGCTTGAAATGTCTTCTTTTAAACGAAAATATTCAAACCAAAATTAAAGGGCTACTCTCTGATGATGTAATCCATATGAAATGTGCATTTCTCTCTGGTGTTCATGGCGAGTCTGCATTGTCAACTTCATATTTGCAGCGACACAGAAAACACCAGTTTATTACTAAACAATAAAATGACTCCTTGCATATTTTCGAACAGGCCATTCTGGGTTGAGTGAGACCCCACGGAATGAGCGAGCGGATCGGGATATTCAGAAATATCCTGTATAATTGTATAATTCTTGACAAAAATATAATATATAAGTTATTATTATTATTTATTTATTTATTTTTTGCCTAGTTAGTTTTGCCTACGTTCCTATGGCCCAATGACGCTACGATGAGCATTTACTGCTTTTTAAAAATGCGGGTCAGGAAGCAGGTCGGGTACATTATTTTATTTTATTTTTTTTGCGGTCCGAGTTGCGGGCAGGTTAGTTGAAAACGTCTGTCGGGTGCGGGTTATTAATACATTGACCCGCGCATCACTGGCTCTTATGGATAATCCGGATCTGCATCAGTGGACCAGATACATGTGAGTTATCATTTCATCTGCTTGTTTGATTAATTCTTGTCTTTATTTAAAGTTATTTAATGCATTGTTCATAGAGTAGATTTTTTCTAGATACTTGATTAACTGGAAGTCTTCTGATTGCTAGTGATTGCAGTCTTGTGATCAGAGATACACATATGAACTCTTTTTATAGACTGTAATGATGCGCACACACACACACACACACACACATATATATATATATATATATGTGTGTGTGTGTGTGTGTGTGTGTGTGTGCGTGCATCATTACAATCTGTAAAAAGGGTTCATATGTAATCTGTAAAAAGGGTTCATATGTGCATATGTGCATATCTTCATATGTGCATTGATATGTGCATTTCATATGTTCATAAGGATGTGGGGAATGATCGTGTGCGCGCGAGGGCTTGTATTGTGCGCTGAGGACATGTCAAGTGCGCGTTTGAAATGAGCTCGCAGGCTCCCATTTCTTCGCGAAGCCGGTAATCAGCCTTCTGTTTTCAGCAAGCGCTCTGTGTGTGTGTCAGTTGCTATCTGTTTGTGAGTCTTATTTATAGTGTCGTTTGTCCATTGATTAACTCCATTGTCAAAGCCTCAATCAAGAGAAGTTTTGGGCAAGAGCAGACAGCGTTCAGGCTGTGTGTTTTCCCTGCCCCCCCCAAAAAAGGTAGGGACATACACAGCTCATGTGTTGTCTGCTTGAGAGTGAAGTGTGCAGTGTCAGCTCTTGAGGGAGTTGACGGCTGCGATGCGAGCATTTTGCTTCACTCTCAGAAGGCTCTCTTTGAGGAGGGAGCCTTCACTGGCATTTCTCGCGGTGCCAGCCCCGCTTTCGCCAAGGCGGAACGGTGGTTGTGCTCGCGGGATTCGCTTTCGGATCTGCTGTAAGCAATGTAAGACGGGCCAGTCCCTATCTTCTTAACCACCAGATCCGGCGCCCACTCTCGGGGGTTCAGAAGCCCGCGTTTGCGGTACTTTCTCCCCAATGAGAGGGCGCAACGAGATGAAGACTTAACGTCAAGAAAAGTGTGCTTTCTCCAGTACAGAGAACCACCTATTTGGGCGTGGTGTGGGATTCGACCACGATGCAGGCCCATATGTCACCTGTTTGGATCGAGTTGATCCTCACTGCAGTCGCGAGAGTGAGAGAAGGCTGGTCACTCACTGTCAAGCAGTCACAGAGATTGCTTGGTCTGATGGGAGCTGCGTCCAACGTGAATACTATTGGCCTGCTGTACATATGACCCCTACAGTGGTGGCTCAAGACCAAGGGGTTCTCCTTGAGGGGAAACCCACTTCATATGCTAAAGGTCACACGGCGGTGCCTACGTGCCTTAGACATGTGGAGAAAACCTTGGTTCTTGTCTCAGGACGGGTGCTGAGAGCTCCTTGTCGCCGCGTAATGCTAGCGACAGACGCATGCTCACCGGCTGGGGTGTGGTCATGAGTTGCCACCCTGCCCGCGGTCTGTGGAGTGGCCGCCATCCGACATGGCATTTCATCTGCCCGAGGATGGTGGCCGTGCATCGAGCCCTACATTACTTTCTCCCAGACCTAAGAGGTCACCATGTGTTGCTGCGCACCAACAACAGAGCAGTGGTCTCTTACATCAACCACCAAGGAGTTTATACAAACTAGCATACCAGATCATTGTGTGGTCCTAGGGTGAACTCCTCTCGCTGAGAGCAGTCCACATTCCTGGGCATCTTAATATGGGAGCAGACATCCTGTTGAAGCAGGGGCTGAGGCCCAAGAAATGGCGGCTTCACACAGAGGTGATGAAGCAGAGTTGGAGAGGTTGGCAAGCCTCGGGTGGGTCTGTTTGTGACTCGAGAGACATCGCACTGTCCCCTCTGGCTTCCTCTGACTCATCCAGTTCCATTGGGGCTGGACGCCATGGTACAGACGTGGCCGAGGCTTCATCTGTACATTTTTCTGTTAGTAGCCCAGATCTGGCCAGGCCGGGTATGGTTCCTGGGCCTGATTTCTCTTTTTGACGGCACTCCATGGGAGGTTCCCGTCAGGAGAGATCTCCTCTCGCAGGCGGAGGGTGCGCCCCCGCATGAAGCTTAGAGGCTGTAGGTGTGGTCTCTGAGGAGGCACAACTCTTGGCTTCTG
The DNA here is from genome assembly GCF_963082965.1 of Carassius carassius. NCBI lineage: Eukaryota > Metazoa > Chordata > Actinopteri > Cypriniformes > Cyprinidae > Carassius > Carassius carassius. Next base: position 4,817,333 of record NC_081773.1, read on the forward strand.
GTCTCCCCACCGAGGTTGTTAAGACCGATCTCCAATCCAGAGCTCCCTCAATGAGGAAACTGTATGCCTTGAAGTGGAAGCTTTTCACTTCTTGGTGCGGAGACCGCCAGCTCGACCCAGTTAAATGCCCTGTTGGTACAGTGCTGGAGTTCCTGCAGGCTCTCCGCAGGGTTGACCCACTCCACCCTGAAGGTCTACGTGGGGCCATGGTGGCCTACCGCGCCCCTCTCGGTGGCCAGTCAGTGGGCAGAAACCGTCTGTTTACATGTTTCCTTCATGGTGCGCTGAGGCTGAGGCCTCCGGCCAGAAGAAGCTTATGTTAAGCGGTGATCAGGATGCTTCCCTAAGCCTATAGTCCTCTGATCTCCCCTTTCCTGGGGGTCAAGACTCACTCCTTCTGAAGTTTGGCCATTGGACGGGTTGTCCCCGATTTCTGTCAGGCTCCTGTCTCCTTCTCTTGCTTTAGCTGTGCTCTTCCACACTAGGCAGAGATTTGAAAGTCTGACGGTGTAGGCATTCTCATTCCCCAATCTTTCTCGACGCAGCTCGAGTTCCTGAAGAGGACCGTCTAAGGTTACGTATGTAACCCTGGTTCCTCAAAGGTGTTTTTGAACAAAAAAAACTGATGTTTCCTTCAGGCTGTAGATCTGCTGAATATCAAATGGTATCAAAGCTTCATGTCTTTTTTCTCATTTCTTTACTGCTTAAGCTTGAACCCTTTTTCCTATGCCCACTGTATGTGTGTGTGTGTGTTAGACTAGTTTAAGTGTTTATATAGTTAATAAAGTCTTATTTGTATCACACTTGAAGTTGTTCATTGGTTGCTCATAACTGAAGTCCCTAATCATGCAGATTTTTGCTACAAGGAGTAGTATACCTTAACCAGGAAATTAACGTTCATAGAATTGACAGACAGTTGACACTGAGAGGTCAAGTAAATACCTACAGTGGATCTAAATATTCATAATTACTCATACCTAGTTATGATTCATTATTCATATTTCTCCCTTGAGCTGATTCCTTACAAGGCCCAGAATTATCTGAAATGTTTTGAGATGGTTTGAAGGAGGTCGCCAGCCTCCGTATGGCCAGAGTTCCAGTGCAAATACCGCTCTCATCTGGACTGAGACAAAAATTTGCTTCCTGGGGAACAATATGCTCTTGGCAAAACTGACCCTGAGTCCCAGGCACTCCAGATGGCTGAAGAGGAGGGCCCCGTATGATACTAGTTCTACCTCCATCTGGGGCAGATCAAGCCAGTCATCAAGGTAGTTGAGAATGCAGATTCCCATCTGTCTCAGAGGGGAGAGAGCCATCTCTATGCACTTCATAAAAGTGCGGTAGGCCAGAAAGTATGCACCAGATGCAAAGAACCAGTCTCCCGAGCAAATCTGCGCAAGGATCTGTTTCAGCGTAGTCATCCTGAATGATCTTTCCATGAGGGCACGATTCAGGTGTCTGACCACCATCCTTTTTGGGGACGAGAAAATAGCGTCTGTGGAAGCCTGATTCACTCTGAGCTGGAGGAACTGTTTCTACAGCTCCTATTGCCAGAAAATTCATCACCTCTAAACACAGGACATTTGCATATTTGCTCTAAACTGAGGTGGGAACCACACAGCTGAATCTCGGGATATTTGAGTTTTATTGTCCCCAACACCCAGTTTGGCACTACAGGGATGGCCTGCCAAGCCTTAGCCAGTGTGACAAGGGGTTGGATTAAATTCAGAGGCAGGTTGTCATATGGGGACCCCACACTCAGAAGAGGAAATATGTTTTCCCTGAAAATTGCTTTTTTTTTAAATGGTGCGTGCTGCCTCAGTGTGGGCGTGGCCCAGACACGTCCAATTTGAAGCTGTCAGTTATAATAGTCATTAGTGACAGCATTCTCTTTTAATCTACCTAAAAAGATCAAGTGGAGTGGAGAAGACTCATGCTCGAATAAGCATTCTATCTCAGTAAGCGTGCAGCTCACTGCCCTTCTGCGGCAGATCTGAGTGCTACAGGGAGAGAGAGCACTCAGGCACAGTGCCGGCATGAGATCGGTCAGACCGAAGAGTGAGTGGAGAAGAGCGAGACCCATGCTTTTGTGGGGGATGCACAGACAGGTGATGCACCGATTGCTCTTCTGCATTGTGCATGATTCCCTGCACAAGCCACACTAGTAGCAAGACATTTGCAACAATGTTGCTAGAATTTGCTCTTATAGGGCTTACCTGCTAGAAATAAGCTCTTTCAGATTCGCTGAATGGCGGCAGAGGAACAAGACCGGAACTGCTGTGACGGTGAGGCACGAAGGGAGCTGGTCAGCCAAGCAGGGAGGTCTCAGTTTAGCAGCGAGGCGTGTCAATGGTCAGAAGGCTTTCCTGATCAGCGATGAGCGTAAGGTCGTCGCTGAAGGTGGAAGTATCGGAGAATCCTGTGGTGATCTGCCACTTATATAGCCAGGTGCCCTGTCCATCTGGAGGGCTTTTGCGGGTTTTGTCACCATAGGCTCATGCAGCTCTGCTGCCGAGCCATTGTTTCATTTTTAATGCACTGGACAGACCAATGGCCGTGCAGTTTCACTGCTTGATTGAAAAAAGTCTTCGGTTCAGAAGAAAAAAAACTTTTTCCCATAGCTTTCCCAGTATGAGTGTAGTTTCAAAAGGGAACATTATAATATGTTGATTTATAATCAATGTTGGAAACAGTTGTGCTGCCTATTATTGTTTGGCACCTGTGATTTTTAAGGATTCTTTGATAAATAAAAAATTAAATAGAACAGTATTTATTCAAAATTTAAATTAAATTTAAACTACTATTCTATATTCTATATAATTGCAATAATATTTAACAATATTACTATTTATTTTTTCTATTTTTGACCAAATTATCAGAAAGGCGGCAGTGGCTCAGTGGTTCATGTAGGTTGTCTACAAACTGGAAGGTTGGTGGTTCAATCCCCGGCTCCACCTGACCAAGTGTTGAGGTGTCCTTCAGCAAGACACCTAATCCCAGCTGCTCCCTACGAGCTGGATGGCTCCTTGCATGGCTGACATGTCACCGTCGGTATATGAATGAATGGGTGAATGTGAGGCAACTTGTAAAGTGCTTTGGATGGCCATGGGGTCTGTTGAAAGCGCTATATAAATGCAGTCCATTTACCATTTAAAAACAGCATTGATGAGATTAAAACATTATCTAAAAGATGTCAATACACAACATTTTTCAAGTTTAAGTCCACCAAAGTTAATCTACTCTCCTGTCTAATTTGTGCCAGACAAGATGGTTGATTGGTCAGATCGCCTTTTAATCAAGTTCTTTAGAATGGTCAATTATTCATGCAATATGTAAAGGTATTTTTTTTTTTTTTTTTACCTACCTTCAATATTTGTCCACCATCTGGGTACCTTCTCAAAATGTCCTTCAAGTAGTCAATAAATGGTGGAGATGTAGCACCAAATTTATTTCTACTTTGAGAAAGAAAAAAAAAAGTTTATCACAAAATGCAAAAAACAAGTGTTAGTATGCTTGGGATTATTTGTAAAACATATAAGCATTATTACTGGCTTTTTTTCATAAATTCGTAAATACTTAACTTACAGTTCACTTTTAATCAGATAATAACTTGTCTTAAACATAAAAACATTCAGTGAAAAACTCTTACTTCTTTTTCTTATTTTGCCTTGATGCTGAACTCATTGTCTTTCTTTTACAATCTCCTGTGTGGTGAAAAATAGTAATAATAATAACTTACAAAGCATTATTTTGAACAATTCTTATTCCATTGTCAGTGTTGGGGAAAGTTACTTTTAAAAGTAATGCATTGCAATATTGTGTTACTCTCTAAAAAAGTAACTAATTGCGTTACTTTTGTGATACTTCTTAAATATAAGAAGGGCTTAATTGTTTTTAATAGAAGAAGTCATTTTAGTAACACTTTCCATGAAGCCCGTATTTATAATACATTATGAGGGGATTCACGAGTTCACGCTTACATATAATGTAACATAGCTGAGGTATAGTATGCTTATTTGGCGTGCTGTCCGGGGAAGGGCTCCGAGCTCGGGAATGGCCCGAACCCAGAACCTCCCCGTCTATTTATAAAGTGAACTCAAAGTGAGGAGATGGGGTGGAGGAGGGATGCTGATAAACCGTCAATGGATAGAGGTAAGTCAGCGATATTTATACTATGGGATTGATTACTTGATTATGGTCCACCTGTGTTGATTAGGCTAATTATCTGATGCGCTCCTTCCGAATCTTGTAAATAAAACATCAAAGTGTTATCTGAGTGTTTCTGTGGAGCTAATGTTAATTAATTGATGTGAGTTAGTTCACCCAGATAGCAAAATTATGTAATTTATGACTTACCCTCATGTTGTTTCAAACCCGTAAGCACTCCGTTTATCTTTGGAACACAGTTTAAGATATTTTAGATTTAGTCCGAGAGCTCTCAGTCCCTCCATTGAAACTGTGTGTACGGTAAGTCATCCACAAATGACTTAAGCTGTTAACTTTTTTAATGTGGCTGACACTCCCTCTGAGTTCAAACAAACCAATATCCCGGAGTAATGCATGCACTCAAACAGTACACAGTCTCTCTTCACAGCAGTTCAGTCAGTGTACTGTTTGAGTGCATGCATTACTCCGGGATATTGGTTTGTTTGAACTCAGAGGGAGTGTCAGCCACATTAAAAAAGTTAACAGCTTAAGTCATTTGTGGATTAATGCATATTAGAGATGCGAACCATTTAAAATGATTCAGTTCAATTTGGTGAACTGAATGATTCGTTCGCGAACCAGATATCCAGACCGCTTTGTTTTGAACTCTCTCACACAACAGACACGGAAGAGAAGACAATGCTGAATAAAGTCGTCGTTTTTGCTATTTTTGGACCAAAATGTATTTTCGATGCTTCAAAAAATCCTAACTGACCCTCTGATGTCACATGGACTACTTTGATGATGTTTTTCTTACCTTTCTGGACATGGACAGTATACCCTACACACAGCTTCAATGGAGGGACTGAGAGCTCTCGGACTAAACCTAAAATATCTTAAACTGTGTTCCAAAGATAAACGGAGGTCTTGAGGGTTTGGAACAACATGAGGGTAAGTTATTAATTACATAATTTTGCTATCTGGGTGAACTAACCCTTTAATACTTACACTATCTGGCAGGCTGTGTTCCCTTTTTCATTTTTTTCCCTTTGGTTGTTTTTTGTGCTTTTCGGTAGTAATGTAATTGATGTAGTCTGTCTTTAAATGGTAAGTGGGGGGCCTGGTTCTTGTTTTAAGGCTCCTTTCCTGTTTTGGAATGGGTATTAGGTCACTGGTCTTTTGCTGACCTCTACAGAAAACCAGGAAGATGAGGATTCATGCTCCTGATGGTTTGAGGTGTCTTGCTCAGGAGTGAAAACACAAGGCTGTCTCCATATCCTCCTGTGATGGGATGACTACTTCTTAATACAACAAATCCTCACTGAAAGTGTCACAAGGTATCAATTTCAAAGGCTCATTTTCCATATAGTTTCACTTTCCATAAGTGAAGAAGAAAACCATAAACTAATCAGTATTACCACAATCACGTCAAAAAAAAACAAAAACAAAAAAACAGATTGACAATTATATGATGTTAACGTTCTAATAGCCACACTTCACATTTACGCTTACGTAAATTAAATAAATGCATTATTTGTCTTTCAAAAAAGCTGAAGGTTGCGCGTGTAGATTTAAAATTCCGCCTCATTAGCCCTAATCTCCGAGTTTGAGCCAACTGGTGTTTGTGTGATGTCAGATGGAGTAGACGGTGCTGGATGAGAATGCAGGGTGCTAGTATGTTCTAAATCTGAATAAGGCCTTGCAGAAACAGAACCTACGAGCCATTTTCTAATATCCATATTTTACATGATCAATAAAATGAAAAAACTTGTTGCTAGCATCAAGTCACATCAATATGCTAAAGACGTAATGACGCATGAGACGCTGCAATGAAACCAATCTCAGAAACAGGTCGATTTTAATAAAAAAATAAAATAAACTGATATCAAATATATTTCCTCATTTTTATTACATTAAAATCATGGAACATTCAATGTTTAATATATTTAAATTATTCTTGATATATATTAAATTAATTAAAAACTGTGTATGGGGCACAACAACCTCTGCATGGTCCGCGAGTGCCTGTGACAATTAAAGAGAATAGCACTGCTGAAACAGTTGTTGTCCATATTAACACAATAACAAAGGATGTAATGCTGAACCTCACAGAGAATCCTGTTTTTAACTTTATTGAAGCTTTCCCGGGTGTCGCCATTGATTAGCGGACCCCCACCTGCTGTTAGCATTCCATTGACTCCCATTCATGTTGGCATCACTTTGACATTGAATAACTTTACAACTGAGGCGTTTAAAGACTCCATTTGTCCATTAATTATTTCTAAACAAACACGAAAATGTATAAAAAGCTCCATTACCTTGTATCTTACGTTATGGCCCCATAGAAGCAGTTTTTGTGAAGATACTCTAACGATTGCGTCATAACCTGTGACTCTCTGTCGCACAGTAGAGAAATTACTGTATGGACAGATGGAGAAGCTTGCGGGCAATCTTTTACTGTCTATGAGGCAATCGGGGGGACGATTAATACTAAATATTATGCGAAATGACAAAATAATTAATCAGAATACTTACCAAAAATACTTGACCATGGGGTCACTGTGTCCATTTCTTTTACGATCTATGTTCAGAACTTGTAGCAAATAAAGGCCTGGACTTTGAAGTATGTTTATTTCATGACTTTCTATTGTCTTGTGCCAATTTGAGCTACTATGACGACATCAAACCCAGCTTCATATGGTAGCTATGTTTACATGGTTTCCAGCTGGTCATTCATGATCATTATCTGATCCAAGTTAATTTAGATAATGGTTAATCAGTTACACTAAATGGCAGTGGACCTAGTTTAAACCTGCTGATAGACCAAACTGGACCAGCAACAAACCAGCACTAGCTTGAACATCTTAAACTGATATAACTTTGTTTCAATATGACTTGGTTTAACACTGGACTACTCATGAAAATACATAATCACAGAAGTTTGATCCTAACTTCAGCTGATAGTTTTCTAGACACTTTCAGGTCCTGAAGAACTAACTGTCCAGATCCGATGTAATAAACCTGGCCACAGAAGTGTACTCAGAACTGTAATTACAAGTATGCAGATGAATGCAACAAAATAAAAAAAAATCAGTGTCAGTCATTCACAAGTTCGGCTCTGTTTAAAATAAATAAATAAAATGAATAGGCTAATAATAAAAAATAATATTAATAACTGTAGTAAGTTTGTGTGGGCAAGGAAGAGGACAAAGGGGTCGGCAGGACTGCTGACATATTTATTAAACAGAAAATAACTTGCAAACACCAAATGGTGACTTCTATTCTGACACGTTGTCACAGCACTTTCGATTTACTCCTTCTGGTTTCCGTTTCCGGCTTCACGTCAGCAGTCCGTCTCTCTCTCCCTTGCTTCCGTCTCCCCTGGCGTTTTATACTCTCTCCACGCCAATTACTGGAACAAGAAACAGGTGATGATAATTTCTGCCCAAATCACTCACTTACCGCTCGTCTCCTGATTCTCTCTCCCGCTGCAGACTTCGCTAAACCACGCCCCCCCCGCCACAATAACCTTTTGTTGTTTTTGTTAATATTAAACCTGAGCAGAACAATATGACAAGGGAGGATGATGACATCTAAATGATTAGAATATAAAAAAATAACTTGACAGACAGAATTATAACATTGACAGAAATAATAATAATCAAGTCAAGTCACCTTTATTTATATAGTGCTTTAAACAAAGAGGATTGTGTCAAAGCAACTGAACAACATTCATTAGGAAAACAGTGTGTCAATAATGCAAAGTGACAGTTAAAGGCAGTTCATCATTGAATTCAGTGATGTCATCATTCAGCTCAGTTCAGTTTAAACAGTGTCTGTGCAATCATTTGCAGTCAATTCAACAATATCGCTGTAGACGAAGTGACCCCAACTAAGCAAGCCAGAGGCGACAGCGGCAAGGAACCAAAATTCCATCGGTGACAGAATGGAGAAAAAACCTTGGGAGAAACCAGGCTCAGTTGGAGGGCCAGTTCTCCTCTTACCAGACGAAACCAGTAGTTAAATTCCAGGCTGCAGCAAAGTCAGTGTCAGGATATATACGAGGACAACAAGGTAAGTAGGATTCAGAAAGCTTTAATAGTAGAATGGCAGGAGATCTTCAGATGAAACAGACAGATGCAGTAATAAGTGCGATGATGATATCTTGCAGAGAAATGCTTGGATGTAGAAAGGATATGCAAACCGGGATACACAGGAAAGGATCACAGGAGAATCGAAGAGTATTCAGGAGGAATTGCTGGGTCTTGGGCAGAGAAGCAGTAGGTAAGTTCTTATACTGGAATTCCGTAGAGTAACACTGGAACAGCAGAGTATACGAATCTGGAAATCACAGAGAGAATGTAAGCAGGTCGGTTCCTAGTTCAAGGTTCGACGGAGACTGGATGAGAAGTGTGCTCTTTTGTAGTGCTCAGTGGTGTGATTGAACAACAGGTGCAAGTGGTTAATACTCAGGTGATTTTGATCTTTGTGCAGTGGGTGTGAATGAACCTGATTGATCCCTGACATTACCCCCTCCTCCAGGGTCCGCGCCAGCGGAACGGGGACCCCGACGTCGTGGTGGTCTACCTCGAGGTCGTGGAGCCGGTCGCTGTGGATGCTGCTGGTGGAACTCAGTGAGAAGTGTTGGGTCAAGGATATCGTCTCGTGGAATCCAAGATCTTTCCTCTTGTCCATATCCTTCCCAGTCGACCAGGTATTCTAGGCGACCACCCCGACGTCGGGAGTCCAGGATGTCACGAACAGTGTAGATGGGATCTTCCTCAATGGGGGGCATGTCATGATCAGGTTCTGTGGAAGGAGGGAGAACAGCAGGATAGTGAGGTTTTAACAATGACACATGGAACACGGGGTGAATCTTGAATTGAGGAGGCAGTTTAAGCTTGTATGTGACTGGATTGACTTGGTGGAGAATTTTGAAAGGTCCGATATATCGTGGGCTTAACTTTCGACATGGTTGGCGTAGATGAATGTCCCTTGTGGAAAGCCAGACAAGTTGACCAGACTCATATGTAGGTGTTTCACCTCTTCGGGCATCTGCGAACATCTTATGTCTGTTGACCGCCCGTTGGAGATGACAATGTGCTTCGTTCCAAACCCTTTCACTTTCTCGGAACCAGTAATTAACTGAGAGAACCTCGGACGGTTCACCGGACCATGGAAACAAAGGTGGCTGGAAACCCAGGAAACATTGAAAAGGTGTTAGTCCATTAGTGCCCTGACGTAAAGAATTCTGGGCGTATTCGGCCCATGCGAGGAACTGGCTCCATGTCTCTTGGTGGTTCTGGCAAAAAGTGCAAAGGAAACGGGTTATTTCTTGCACTTTTCTTTCCGTTTTCCCATTCGCCTGAGGATGGTACCCAGATGTTAGACTGATCGTGACCCCAAGGAGAGAGAAGAAAGCCTTCCAGACCCGAGATATAAACTGGAGACCACGATCGGATACAATATCCTCTGGGATGCCAAAATGACGGAACACCTGATTGAAAAGATTCTCTGTGCTTTCGAAGGCTGTGGGAAGTCCTGGTAATGGAATCAATTTACAAGCCTTAGAGAATCTGTCCACGATGATAATGATGCACGTGTTACCTCCAGATGATGGTAGATTGGTGATGAAATCTACCCCCAGATGAGACCAGGGTCTCTGAGGGACAGGGAGTGGTAAGAGTTTCCCGGATGGTAAGTGGCGTGGAACCTTGGATTTAGCACAGATTTGACATCCTTGGATGAAGCGTTTTACATCTCTTCTCATCTCTCGCCACCAGTACCGTGGTTGAAGATTTTTGCAGATTTTTATGGTCAGTAAGGACTGTGAATGGATGTTGAGCACCCTCGAGCCAATGTCTCCACTCCTCCAGAGCCAGCTTGAAGGCGAGAAGCTCACGGTTTCCCACATCATAGTTTTGTTCTGCTGGAGACAACTTCTCGGATAAAAATGCACAAGGGAGAGGTTTGCTGATTGAGATAGGAGAGGTTTGCTGTTGAGATAGGATGGCACCGACTCCGGTCGTGGAGGCATCAACTTCTACAATGAAGGCGAGGTTTGGATCAGGATGACGCAGAAGGGGTGCAGAGGTGAATTCCTGTTTCAAGATGTTGAATGCTGTGTTCGCCTCTGGAGTCCAGGTTAAGGACTTGGGTTTTCCCTTTAAGAGAGAGGTAAGTGAAGAGGTTATGGTACTGTAGTTATTGATAAAACGTCGATAAAAATTTGCAAAGCCCAGGAATCGTTGGAGTTCTTTTATGGATTGAGGTGTTGGCCATGAGGTGACTGCTGTGACTTTCCCGTCATCCATCTTCACTCCATGTTTGCTGACGACATAACCGAGGAACGGAACAGCCTCTTGGTGGAATGTACACTTTTCTGCCTTGAGAAAAAGGGAATGATCTCGTAAACGTTGGAGAACTTTTGAGACATGGTGTCGATGGACAGTTTCGTTGGGAGAAAAGATGAGTATGTCGTGAATGTAGACAATCACTAATTTGTTCAGGAAGTCACGGAGTACCTCATTCATGAAATCTTGAAACACGGAAGGGGCGTTGACCAATCCATATGGCATAACGAGGTACTCATAGTGGCCAGATGGGGTAATGAACGCAGTTTTTCCCAAGGGCTTTCAATGGATGTCACAGCGATGGGAATATTTGCTGGAGAGAGAGAAACCGGCTTGGGAAGTTCAGGAAAACAAGTAGGGAAACATGTTGATCCCCATTGCAGAATTTCTCCCTTCCTCCAACAAACTACAGGATTGTGGTGTATGAGCCAGGGTCTGCCCAGAATTATTGCTGCTGTGGAGTTTTCAAGTATCAGAGGAGTGAATGATTCTTCGTGTAAACACCCGACTGGTAATGTGATGGGTTTGACTTGATATTTCACATACCCGGGATTCAGGGCTTTTCCAGTCACTGATTTTGCGGTGAACGGGGTTGGAGAGTGGATCTTCGGGAGTTGAAGTTGCCTGCAGAGGTCGCTCGAGATGAAATTACCCGCTGACCCGGAGTCGATGAGGGCAGTAACTGAAATACTAGTGTCAGCAGTAATCAATGACACTGTGGCAGATAATGGAGCAACACGTAGAGTATTGGTGGACAACAAACTCACCAGGAGACGCGGTGGTCGGACAGGACAGACGTTGATATAATGGGTGTTGTCTCCACAATACAGGCAGAGATGATTCGACATCCGTCGGGCTCTTTCGGAAACAGTCAAACGGGTATTGTCAATCTGCATGGGTTCTGTATCGTTTGCCACAGGATTTTCCAATGATTGAACAGAAACAGGATGTACTGGTTGTCGATTCTCAGGATAACAGTTCTGAACACGTCGGGCCACTCGGATGGATAACTGGATGAATTTCTCTAAACCAACAATATCATCATATACTGCAAGTTGCAATCGAAGAGCGGCATTTAAACCTTGCTGGTAGGTAGTGATGAGTGCTTTCTCATTCCATCCGCTTGCCGCAGCCAAGGTTCTAAATTTCAAGGAATATTCAGTGATTGAACTTGTACCTTGTCGTAGATGATAGAGTTGTTCACAGGTGGATGAATCGCCTAGAGGACAGCCAAACACCTCTTTGAAATGGGATATGAAAGTCTGGAGGGTATTGGTGACTGGACCAGCCTGATTCCAGATGGTTTCGGCCCACTGCAGTGCTCTGCCAGTGAGTAATGAAATAACAAAGGAGATTTTTGAACGTTCAGTAGGTGATATGGCTGTACCTCTAGCGCTAGGGAACATTGAAGGAGAAATCCGTTGCAATCCTCCTCCTTGCCTGAGAAGGGCGCTGGTTTGACCATGGGGCTTGCCACACACAATGGAGATGAAACTGCTGATGCGGAAGCGAGACTGGCTGCTGCTCCGCGCTCGTCAAACACAGGCAGAGGAATTTCGGCTGGATTTCTCTTTGGAGCGGGATTTTCTGAATCCATGGCGGTTTTGGTCGAACCTTCTGTCAGGATATATACGAGGACAACAAGGTAAATAGGATTCAGAAAGCTTTAATAGTAGAATGGCAGGAGATCGTCAGATGAAACAGACAGATGCAGTAATAAGTACGATGATGATATCTTGCAGAGAAATGCTTGGATGTAGAAAGGATATGCAAACCGGGATACACAGGAAAGGATCACAGGAGAATCGAAGAGTATTCAGGAGGAATTGCTGGGTCTTGGGCAGAGAAGCAGTAGGTAAGTTCTTATGCTGGAATTCCGTAGAGTAACACTGGAACAGCAGAGTATACGAATCTGGAAATCACAGAGAGAATGTAAGCAGGTCGGTTCCTAGTTCAAGGTTCGACGGAGACTGGATGAGAAGTGTGCTCTTTTGTAGTGCTCAGTGGTGTGATTGAACGACAGGTGCAAGTGGTTAATACTCAGGTGATTTTGATCTTTGTGCAGTGGGTGTGAATGAACCTGATTGATCCCTGACAGTCAGATTGTGCAGAAGAATCATCTGTTTTCTGTGGTCTTGTCCCGCTGGTCGTCTAAGACAAGGTCTTTAAAGGGGATCTGTATCTGGGTTCTCTTTCTAACATTCGTTCTGTATCTCACTATGGGACCACCTCAGGCGTGGCTAATCCCGGAAGCACCAATAACACCACGTCTGCCAACCATGGCAGACCAATCGCTGCAGCGATCAGGGGGTCCTACTCCCTGTATATAAACCGCAGCTACCTGCCATTTCATCAATTCTCTTTCTCTTCCCCGTGAAGATTTCGGAAGCTGTCCTCAGCAGACTTGGAGAATTATTGCTAAACAGTTTATCGACGGAGCCGCAAGGTAATGTCCCAAACGCAATATATTCTTAACGTTTGCCGAGTGACCTAACACTTAAGAGTAAGATAACTAATGCGTCAAGGCGAGTTTTCTACTTTAAGTTTCTCTACTTATTTTTTTCGATTTTTTGGCGCGCTCACCACGCACCAAAAAAAGTAGGAAAAGAGCTCTTTGTCGCAGCACAGCTCCGTACTAGCTGTCACGTTGTTGTGGGCTTACCTTACGAAGAGAGTGCAGGTTTCATGGCCACTGCAAAAGAGCTTGAGAGCCCTGGAGGACAGGGCCGTCCTCCTCATCCGTGTGCACGCGGAATGTGGAGTTCTGCGTAAGATTCACACGGTCTCTGCATCTCCTGCTTGGGTGTTAAACACGCTCAGGCAGCGTTGACCGACCCAGAGGGCTGTCCCCACTGTGCAAAGTTCTCGGTCAAAACCCCAAGAGCGAAGGCTTCGCGTTGCAGTAGCTGGGAAGTCGGACCCATGCCTCTCTGCTCAACCCAGAGAGGAACCTATGGATTGTCCACAGGCCTCCAGCTCCTGGGGTGAGATGATGGAGAAGGTGTCACCCGTCCTTCCTCCGCTGTTTGGAGATCTGTTAGCGGGAGAGGAAGATGATGATGACGTATTTTTGTCGACCATCCTCAAGGATGAGGATAATGATGATGAAGATGCTATTCTTCCCCCGATGCAGTCGTGTCCGCCGAGTGCACAGGACGAGAGCTCACCCTCCCCTGTGCAGACGGATACAGATCTTATCGAGGTCTGTCGCAGGGCCGCGGCTAGACTGTCGTTTGACTGGCCATCCCAACCAGCAGATAAAGGAGCTGAAAGAGACTTGTATGACGGAAAGAGACTTCCGTCACGTCTCCCTCCAGCAAGGCAGTTTATTCCAGCCATCTCGGCTTGTGTGGCTGAAATGCAGAGGTTTTGGGATAAGCCTTTTTCCCACTGAGTACCTGTTAAGGGCTTCTCGAGGCTAGATGTCCAGGGAATGGAGAATTTGGGGATGGCAGATCCTCCCCTGTAGAATCATCTGTGGCAAATCATTTGCATCCGAGCCGCAGGGCAGTGCTCTCTTCAACCGGGGCTTCATTGCCAGGGAAAACAGAGCGCTTCGCCGCCTCTGTTTTTCAAAAGATTTATAAATCCTCTGCACTGGCCGTACGTGCTTTGAACGCGACGTCCCTCCTTACAGCCTATCAAGCGGAGTTATTAGAGGAGATGGGGCGTCAGCTGGACTCCGGTTCTCCCAACCCAGCGCTCTGGGAGGAGATATGCGTCATTGCAGATTTAAACCTGCGCACGTCCCGCGGAGCAGTTCAAAGTTGCGGTCGGAGTATGGGCTTAGCGGTTGTGGGAGAGAGATCGCTATGGCTGGGTTTGTCAGGCCTCTCTGACAAAGAAAAAGTGGAGTTTTTGGATGCCCCTATCGATCCGAAGGCCATGTTTGGCGCGGCGGTAACAGCTATGCGTCAGCAATATGACCTGCAGTAAAAAGAGGGAGAAGCATTCGAGGTCTGTCTCCCCAGAAAGCCGGCAGCTCGTCCTTATCACCCAAGCCGTCCGAATTTCAGGCCTTCAGGTAGAGGAGGTCATTCGGATTATCAACCTTACCGTCCTGCTCCGCCACAGCAGCCGGGAAGCGTGGGCCTCAGTCAAAGGCTGGTTTCGTGAAACTGAAACAATCGTTTGCAGCCGCAGCAGCGAAACACCAGTCGCCCCCCCTCAGGGGAACAAAAAGAGGCGGTCGACCTGAGACATCAGTTTGGCAACAAGAAGGTTTGGAGACAGCACTCAGGGTTTCTCTGTCCCATCCCTTCAAAACGATTCCTTTCTCCCTCCTGCGGGGAAACGGAGAAGGAATCTAAATGTGCAAAGTGTTCATGTGGGCAGTTCAAAGTCCAGTGTTTACGGCAAATGGCACATGTTCACCTGGTGCCCCCCAAAGAATTGTCTCTCCCTCCACTTACGAGGTTGGTTCTGAGGGAGGAAAGACAAAAGTGTGTAACAAATAAAGTTTTCTCTGTTGCATTCAGGCCAAGGGCCGAGGGCACAGAGCGGGATGAAAAACAATCACAAAAAATAACGAATATAACTCTTTCGATGGAGCGTTATTCCCCCCTTTGCCACTAGAGGGTGCCACAGCACCGCCAGTAAGCGAAGCCGGGAAGGTCTCCCACGCTGCTCAAGCTGAGAACTGGCGCGCATGCGGAGTTCAGCCCTGGGTTTTAACCATGATAGAAAGAGGATACAGACTTCAATTCGCTGTAAAACATCCTGTGTTCAATGGAGTGGTGATTTCAGTGGCCCAAGGGGAAGCAGCTCAGGTTTTAGAGGAAGAAATATCCTCTTTAATGAGAAAAAGAGTGATAAGAATGATTCCAATGGAGGAAAGCCAGATGGGCTTCTACTCCCGTTATTTTGTGATTCCCAAATGAGGGGGAGGTCTCCGTTCCATTTTAGATTTAGGGGTCCTCAACAAACACCTCAGAAAATACAAATTCAAAATGCTTTCGCTCAGAACTTTGTGTCAAAGTATTCGTCAAGGGGATTGGTTCACCTCAGTGGACCTCCAGGACACATATTTTCACATAGATATTTTTCCTGCTCACAGGAAATATCTAAGGTTATCTTATCAGGGCACAGCATAATAGTATATGAGAATCCCCTTTGGCATGGCTTTAGCACCCAGGGTATTTACCAAATGTGTGGAAGCGGCTCTGACACCGTTAAGGAATGGAGGAGTCAGAGTTTCATCATATCTGGACGATCTGCTCATCTGCTCACCGTCTCCGCATCAAGCAGAGAGCGATATACACACACACTAGTGACGCATCTGGAGAGATTATGTTTCAAGATAAACCAAACGAAAAGTTGTCTAATTCCTTCACAGGAAATAGTCTACTTGGGTCTCAGGTTGAATTCAGTGAGGTTTCGAGCATTCCTATCAGAAGAGCGCATCAAAACATTTCTCAACTGCCTCTCCCTCTTTCAACGAGAGAGTCTCTTTCCAAATGTGTCTTCGACTAGTCGGTCTGATGGCCTCAACAGTGTCAGTGGTTCCCCTGGGACTGCTGAGAATGAGGGATTTTCAGAACTGGACAGCGTCACAGGGCATTTGCCCCACGAGTCTCACCAGAATGCATGAGCGCTCTCTGTCATTGGAGAGCCCCGTCTTTTCTCAGGACAGGATGTCCTCTGGGTCCTGTACTATTGAGGAAATGGTGACAACAGATGTATCTCTCACGGGCTGGGGGGCAGTGTTCCAGGGCAGAACAGTGAGGGGAGTTTGGTCTTCGGCACTGAGAGACAAGCACATACATTTTCTAGAACTACTTACAGTGTTACTAGCTCTGAGACATTTTGTGCTTTTTCTCAAGAATCATCACGTATTGGTCAGACCAGAGGTGGTTAGAGTACCCAAAAACTGTACTCAAGTAAAAGTAAAAGTACTTCTAGAAATATTTACTCAAGTAAAAGTAAAAGTACAGATTTTTCCCCAAAAATTTACTCAAGTAAGAGTATAAAGTACCCATCTTTAAATATACTCCGAAAGTATTAGTTACCCCAAAAAATTACTCAAGTAAATTTAACGAAGTAAATGTAACTCGTTACTACCCACCTCTGGGACAGACAATACAACGGTGGTAGCCTACATAAACCAACACGGAGGAGTGCGTTCTCACAAGCTCCATTTGTTAGCAAAAGACCTGATTATGTGGAGCAGCAGGAACATCCTGTCATTACGCACGACGCATGTTCCAGGAATAATGAACAGGGGAGCAGACTTACTGTCCAGAGGGAATCCTCTGTACGGGTAGTGGAGACTCCACCCCCAAGTTATGATCATGGTGTGGCAGAGATTCTGCCAGGTCACCGTAGATCTCTTCGCATCGTGCGAAGACGCGCAATGTCCCCTGTTATTCACTCTGGTGGGCAACGATGCACCGTTGGGTGTGGATGCTCTAGCCCACGAGTGGCCAGACGTATTACTTTACGATTTCCCTCCGTTGACCCTGAGCGAGCCGACACTACGAAGGGTTTGGGAACGAAAACATGTAATGATTCTGATCGCGCCATACTGGCCGGGGAGACTTTGGGTAGCGGAGATTGCGCAACTGCTCTACGACCAGCCATGGCCATTACCAGAGCACAGGGATCTCCTCTCACAAGCACGGGGGGAAATATTTCACCCTTCCCCTCAGAAACTAGCTCTCTAGGCCTGGCCTGTGAGAGGCTAAATCTGGATGCAGCTGGGTTACCTAAAGTGATTGAGACAATTCAGAATGCGAGGGCTGCCTCAACACGCTCTTGATATAATCTCATATGGAGGGTGTTTGAGGGTTGGTGCGCAGAAAGGAACATTGTTTCTTTCTTGTGTTCAGTTTCAGATGGTCTGGTCTTTTTATAGGACCTTCTAGATAAGGGCAGAGCCTTTTCTACTCTTAGGGTTTATCTGTCGGCTATCTCCGCATGTCATGTGGGTATTAACATGGGTACTATTGGCCAGCACCCTCTCGTCTGTCGGTTTATGAGAGGTGCACATCGGTTACACCCAGCATCGAAGCCGCTGGTCCCGCCCTGGGACCTGTCCGTGGTTCTGAACGCGCTCTCAAAAGCCCCTTTTGAACCCATTGATAAAATTGCCTTGAAGCTACTAACTCTTATGATGGCTCTGTTGCTCGCTCTCACTACAGCAAAAAGGGTGAGTGAACTACATGCTTTATCAGTTCACTCCTCATGTATGATGTTCACTCCGGGTGTTCAAAAAGTCACTTTTAGAACTAACCCTGCGTTTGTACCCAAAGTGTTTGATCACGCGGGGGCAGTTCAATCAGTGAACCTGCTAGCTTTTCATCCACCAACCTTTGCATCCCCAGAGGAGGAGAGGTTGCACACTTTATGTCCTGTTCTTACTCTGCATATGTACGTTCAGAGAACACATACACTTCGTAAGAGCAATCAGCTGTTTGTCTCGTGGGCTGATTCTTACAGAGGAAGACCTATCTCCCGTCAAAGCCTTTCCCATTGGGTGGTGGAGGCTATCGTATTATGTTACAATAATTCGAATTTGGAGCCCCCAATAGGACTACGAGCACACTCTACTAGAGGTATAGCTAGTTCCTGGGCTCTGTTTAGAGGCATCTCTATTTGGGATATTTGGCCCATTCAGTTCTAGAAGTGAGTAGTCAGGTTGTATAATGCAATTTTATTAAAGGGCGAATTCCTCATATTATTCTGTTTTCATCTCCGTCGGGAGCTATGATTCAGATAATTACTCAGCCTTTCTTAGTCTGCTTCGTCAGCAATCAGCAATACAGGAGTTGTCTATATCCCATAGTGAGATACCGAAGGAATGTTAGAAAGAGAACGTTAGGTTACTAACATAACCCCGGTTCTCTGATAACATGAAGTGAGGTATCTCACAAACATTGCCCTCCTTGCCTGTTCTGCACGGAGAACAGATATGCGAGAATGACGAAATGGCAGGTAGCTGCGGTTTATATACAGGGAGCAGGACTCCCTGATCACTGCAGCGATTGGTCTGCCATGGTTGGCAGACGTGGTGTTATTGGTGCTTCCGCGATCGGCCACGCCTGAGGCGGTCCCATAGTAAGATACCTCACTTCTTGTTATCAGAGAACCGGGGTTACGTTAGTAACCTAATGGCTCTAGTTGTCCTGGTCTCCGCTGTTTTTCACGTCTGTAGAGGTCCTTTCTAGGTGCTGATCCACCATCAGTGGATGTGGAGGATTATAATGTAACAAAAACCCATTCAAATACTGAGGTGCTAAACCATTCAGGGCTTTATAAGTAATAAGCAATATTTTAAGATCTAGACGATGTTTGATAGGGAGTTCAGTGTTGACAGAACCGGGCTAATATGGTCATACTTCCTGGTTCTAGTAAGAACTCTAGCTGCTGCATTTTGGACTAGCTGTAGTTTGTTTACTAATCATGCAGAACAACCACCCAATAAAGCATTACAATAATCTAACCTTGAGGTCATAATTGCATGGATTAACATTTCTGCATTTGACATTGAGAGCATAGGCCGTAATTTAGATATATTTAATAATAATAATAATAGTAATAGGCTATAGGCCTACATACCTGTCACTCATTATATGTTAAAAAAAGGATGAAAGGATGAAAGCCTTTAATTTCTTAGGCAATTCCATTTTAATTTATTAGTATTTATGGTGGCAAAAGAAAAATCGTAAAAAATAAAGGTATTTTTTTTCTCTTAAATTCGTATTTGGCATATATATAGGCATTTATAACTACATAAGTAAATATAACTAAGTAATGTTCTAGCCATTAGACAACTTTTATTTTGATAGCATGACAGGCTGCTTAGACTACTCTATGGCTCCCACCAAAGCCAGAAACTGATTTTCCTTTGTTTACAGCACCGATGATAACATCGCTGTCAGTTCGTGTGATTTTCGCTAAAAACCTGAAAATGCTTTTTGCATTACATGTCGGCATTCTGCAGTAATGACCGTTCATCTGTGCTGACTGAGCGTATACTATAGAACCAAATTGACAATTTGACGCGAATCGTATGAAGTAAATAATGTAGCGAACTAAGAGATATTAACAGAAGCTTCAGTTATGTTTTTTGGCTGAAAAGGTGCAGAAAGGGGTAAGTTGCATGTTTTTGCAGTTGCTCTTGGATGTTGCATAATCACGAACGGGGTGA
The DNA here is from genome assembly GCF_963082965.1 of Carassius carassius. NCBI lineage: Eukaryota > Metazoa > Chordata > Actinopteri > Cypriniformes > Cyprinidae > Carassius > Carassius carassius. The sequence goes on from NC_081773.1 coordinate 4,836,980, forward strand.
AATCTGTCTATCAGTCAGTCTATCTAAATCAAAATCAGTTCTATCCTAAAAAAAAATGTATCCCCTTTTCAATTCAGCCTTGCGTCATTCTGCTTGTCTCTTGTGAGGAATGCAACGAGGAGCATGTACACCACGCCCAGTTAGACAGCGACGAGAACATCCTCAGCTGTGATTGTTTGCTTTGTTTGAACATGTTTGGGGTGTCTGATGATAGTGGCCGTCCTCCAAAATATTTCCAGGAAGGGGATGTGTAAAATATAAATTTAACCGGCTGTGCTTATACTATATATAGTAGGTTTTTGTAAGATATTAATATGATTTGTTTTTGCTAGATGAACATACACATGTATAATTAACGCGTTATAGAGTGTGACACAACTATAAGTAATAGCTAGACTGGCCAATACAAGTATTTAAAGATTGATAAGCTAATATACCCTCCCCTCCTTTATCAATTTAAACACAATCATTATGGCTAATTTTGAAATAAGGAGGCCTAGGCTAAAAAGTAATGTTGTTTAATTTTTGGAGGATGTTAAGCCATGATCACTACAACAGTACAGTACACACACTCCCCAACCTTGAGCTGAGACATCAAATGCCAAGAAAAATACATTTAACCCTTTTAAGAGCCCTGCATAAAAATTAGGCTCTGGTAAATATATTCTAGCTAGGCCATATGATAATGTATTTGATTTAAACATTGCTTTCAAAAATGTTATATAAGTCCTTACTTTAACCAAGAGCTGATTGAAAGGATTTGTCAGTTCATATTTAACTGTAATTAGTTATACAATATTTTTTATTTTTATGTTTTATTATTATGTTTATTTAGAATAAATATGTGGATTTTTCCCCCATCCAAGTAGGCAAGGACTGCCATTCAATATTGCCCTTTAATTGCACCTGTAATAAATGTTGAAGTCACTGTACACTGAAAAATAAAAATAGATGTAAAAATAATTTTCTTTTAGAAATTGAATCAATTTCACAAATAATTATAAAGAATTAGCAAGTGACATATTGAATTACTAAAATAAATTTATTTGGCATAAAATAAAATGCTCCAATGCATTTTTTTTGTAACAGCATATAATCAAACTAAACTATGTTTTATTAATGCTTTTTTGTCATTAGGTGTGATGGCTTTGTTTCAGCTCTGAGTCATCTGACATGTCTCACTCTTCCAAGCCTCGATCCCATCCTTGTGGCCTTTGCGACAAATCCTTTGCCCAGATATCCATGCTCACCAGACACCAGCAGCTGCACACCTCTCGTCTGGTTCTACATAAACGCACCCATGCTGCGGAGAAGCCTCATACCTGCCGACTTTGCTCCAAGACTTTCATCTCGTCGGCTCACCTTGCCCTGCACCTGCGCTCGCACAGCGGAGAGAGGAAGTACAAATGCAGTGTATGTTCCAAAATGTTCATGCAATCGTCCCAGCTTATGCGCCACAAGACCATCCACACTGGCGAGAAACCCTTCAAATGCCCAGATTGCAATAAGTGCTTCGGCCGTGCCTCACACCTGAAAACCCACTGTAGGCTCCACACTGGTGAAAAACCATTCAAATGTACACAGTGTGAAAGGGCTTTTACGCAAAAGGCCGGACTTATTATACACTTGCGCTTGCACACAGGTGAGCGCCCTTTTAAGTGTGAGAAATGTGGCAAGGCCTTCCGCACGTCAGCCCACCTGCTTAACCATCAGGCTCTGGAGCTGGGCGAGGGAAGATACACCTGTGCCACGTGCAACAAGGGCTTCAGGTCGGTGTCCATGCTAAAACAACACGAGAAAAGCCACCAGGACAGTGGGATGCTGTGTTGTAGCGTGTGCTCGGGGGCCTTCGCTCATTCCTCCTATCTGCAGCTCAAACTGCACTTACAAAACGGAGAGCAGCTTTTCCATTGCAAGGTGTGCAACAAAATTTTCGTGAAGATGTCCACTTTTGAGAAACACTGCAGAAAACATCAGACAGAGATGGAAAGATGTGAGGACAGGGAAGTAAAAGAGGAAGACGATCCCCCATTTGAGCTGCATACTGCTGTGTCTCCAACGCCTTCGACGTCAGAAGTCAACACACGCTCCAAAACAAGAGCCAAAATTAAGAGTACAACCGAAAGCTCTTAAGAATTGACAGGCATAACATTCACTTATGTCTTTCTGTATTTGTGATGTATGACATAAAATACGCTTTCATCTGCTCTTAGTTTTGTAAAATAATAAAGATTATTCTCTGCATGCATGCAATACAGTCTTATAGACCATGAACAGTTGTACAAAAACATGCCTTTGCACATTTTTTTTTACATTTAACTTAATGATTTTTTTTAATCTTATCAAAAAGTGGTATCATTCTATATTTTATCAGCTTTGAAGATACAGGGGATGCATCATTATACTGCATACAGTTACCTTAATTGGAACCAATTCTTTAGTTCTTAAACCCCATCAAAAATACTAAAACTTACTACTACATGTATTATTTCTTAAACTGTAAGAGAATTGAGACAAACACAAAATGTGAACCCTCAGAAAGCTTCATGGTAATGAAAGGCTTTTGCTTCTAAGAATATAATAGCCATTCAGCAGAAATCAGCACAGAAAATGTGGAAAAACATTCAGACCGGGTCAAGCCTTATGCACAAATCATTTCATAATGCACAATTTGTGACATTTATGTTTAAGTAATAGAGTTTTAATATAGGTGTGCAATCAGCTACATGCAACTGACAAATATAGAGAATATATAAATGCTTGCATATAAATCGACAATACATAGATGCTTGGACAATCCATGCATGGTTATCATAATCCACAATGTATTCTGCAGTGAAAATGTTTGATTATACTGTTCACACAGAATAGATGTTTAACATTTAGTTAAAATAAAAAAGTAAAATATTGTTTAAATGAATTTCTGTTGTTGATTTCGTTTTTCAGTGGAACTTGATGTTTATTATTATGTGTATGCTGTTACAGAGCCACACAAGGCAGCATCTGTGACTGAATCTGCCTGGATGTCCTCATATCCTAGCAGAATGTGTTATCTGTGACAGAATCACAACCAGTTTTCTAGTTCTTTTGACAGAGAAAACATAGAAGAAACATTTCATGAACATGAATTTTCAACTTTACACACAGTTTTATGTAAACACTTAGATGTGTTTACTGTCATTTTTAGCCAGTTGAATACAAAAAAACTAACTCAAACTTTTGAACTGTGACCTGTTTCATTTTCAGTGGCATACTTTTAAACATGTTGTCTAATTTTTGGGCAGGAGCATATAATGCATGGCATTTATTTTGTTATTTTCCACAAGTTTGTTCTGGAAAACAACGACAAAGAAAAAAAAATGTTGTTTTACAAGTAGGTGGTGATGGTGATTATTTGCCCTCACTCAAACTTTGCTGTTCATCCAGCTTTATATTTAATACAATAAAATGTTAACAAATGAGTTAACATTTGTCCAAGTGCCTCGTTCGATTCTTGAACTGAACTATGAGCAACGAATAGTGTGTATCGTGTGTGCTCTTATAATGTTATTGCTCGATAGCAACACTAGATGGCGCTAGGTGAATGGTAAGGTGATGGACATTCATTCCTTGGGGCCCTTAAGCAAAAATGGCCTCTTTAATGCAAGAGAATGGAACATCATGTGAGGCCACTTTTCACCACTAGAGAGTGATGTGTATCCATACCTTCAGTATGATGCAAGATTCTTTTGAGAAACAAAGTGAAGTAAAATGTCTTAAATATACTTATAACTATATAAGTATTTCAACAAAAAGATATAAGCAGAAGTAGAAAATGCGGTTATGCAGAAAACGTGTTTGTGGCTATAACTAAATTTGCAGATACACTGCTGTGTGAAATACATGAAAAATAGTTTCCTTTTACACCATATAAAAGTGTATAGATAATGGAACATTATTTGGCTAGTAGTGTGTGAAAGTTAATAACAGTGAAAAAAAAAAAAAAATATATATATATATATATAATATATATATATTTATATAATATATATATATATATGTTTAAATTAAAAGTCTTAAAGTAAATGCCCATATAAGTACCAATCTTCTGGTGCTCCTCGAGTGGCAGTCAAAATGATTTATATTATTATTATTATTATTACACTCTAAAAATAAAGTTGCCTAAAATGTTCTTCATAATGATGCCATAGAAGAACCATTTTTGGTTCCACAAAGAACCATTCAGTCATTTAGACAAAAAAAAAGTTTCTTCTATGGTATCGTGAAGCAACTTTATTTTTGTATTATTATAATTATTCAGTGAAATTAATGTACCATGTATTTGCTTGTCAATGTTTTTATTTAATATTTTGTATTTTCTAGTTGATTTTATGGTTATACATTTATGCAGTATATAATCCATTTATTGTCTATTTTCAATTTTTGAGCATAGAAAATTTTAAAATCCAACTTTAGTAAATCTTGAATGCTTTGGAAAACAGACTTATGTTTGGCCTCTCTCTCTCTCTTTTTTAGAAGACTTGACAGATTATTGCTTAAGTGTAAAAGGTTAGAAAAAGTGAAATAAAAAAAAAAAAAACTGTTTGACAAAAATACTATTTTTTTTTTTTTTTACATTTCATATGAAATATATTTTCTAAAACACATTTACGATTAAAAATCTAAATCTGCAATTCTAAATAAGGTGTGTCCGAATGTGGGGCTGATATCTCAGACAAGCTTTTATTTAGGTGCAGTACCATACATTGACTGAAGAGGGTTAAACAGATTCTTAAATCCATCACAAAACACATTTAAAAACTACACACATTTATCATAAACCGTGACATGGCTTTCTTCTATACAGGGTTCCCATGGCAAAAAAGTGACAGTAAACTGGCTTTAAAAACCAAATGTCTTTTAGTAGTTTCAGTCATGCGCCGTGCTTTTGCAAAGAAAGCATTTTCCTCTGTGACTTCATTGTGAGATCAGCCCAACAGTCTTGAGCAAAAAAAAAAAAAAAACCCACAACCACTGCATTGTGATTGCTAAACAGATCTGCTCAGAGCATCTTGACTTCCCGTCTACCATGGAAATGTCTACACAGCATGTGTGGTGATTGCTTTTGCTATTGAACTGCCCGTGAATAAGTAAAAAGAGTGAATAAGTAAATGTCATAAACTGAACTGCATTCAATTGAAAATATGGCATCATCATAACTATAACTTCAATTGTTTTATAGCCATGTTATGTATACAGCACAATTCAAATGTGAACTCTATAATAATATGCAATTACAAAAGCAAAAACCAAGTAAAAAAAAAATGTTGTAGTTCTGTTCTGATAGTAGTAATACAAAAAAACAAAATTAATAAATAAAAAAAAGGAGAAAATGTTTCTTATATGTTGTTATGTTGACTTCAAAGACTGTGCAAACAAACAAACAAACTGCTGCCACATTTTTTTTTTCTTTCACTCAGCAGGAATTAGCACGGAGAGGTTGCATGACATTTTCATTCTCAAAAACCAAGAGCACAACTAAGCGAGGTAAAATGCAACCTACGATACATGACATATGTTTTCAGGAGAGATTAATGAATAGTTAAGAGTACGAATCTAAACTCAAGAGATGCTCAAACTGTAAAGACAAGCCTGTTACATCTGTCATGGTCATATAAACAAACACTCTTGTTTAGCATGTATGTAAAATCAAGTCCCTGAAACAAAACCAGAAACACTTGTTTAAATATTCTTATCTTGCCTCATAATAAATGGATTTATAGCAATGCAAATACATTATCCTTAAATGTAGGGGTAAATTAACTTTGAAAATAGATATCCCTCAGTAACAACATTTTGTGTATGTAATTGTGTTTTACTGCACTAAGGAATAATCCTCTGCAGCACATGTCTTCTCAGGTAGAGGAGTAAGGGGGTTATTCTCAGCCCACAGACAGTCTTTCTTCTTCTTCAGTTCAGAATTCTTCTTGTGATCCTTTATCAACAACAATATTATGACCAATACAAGAAAGCAAATCAGAGGAATGGTGACTCCCAGTGCCGTTCCCAACGGGTCTGTCTGCTTTTTAAAATCACCTGAGAAGACCAATTAAATGTTAGAATTAGCTTTTTGATATAAGATTTATGGATACACATGCTTTAAGTGATTTTAAAAAATACTATTAGAGTTAGTGTTGTCATTGTGTAATTTCATGCAGCTCCAGAGTGATTAGTCAATTACAACTAAAGTGCATTCCTCAAAAAATGTACAGGTGCATCTAAAAACAATTAGAATATCATCAAAAAGGTATTTATTTTTTGTCATTTAATTTAAAAAAGCAAACTTTCTTATATTCTAGATGCAGTGCACACAAACTGAAATATTTAAAGAGGTTTTTTTTCTTTTTCTTTTTTTTAATTCTGATGGTTATGACTTACAGCTTAGGAAAATAAAAAGTTCAGTATCTCAAAAACTACTTTAGCCCCTGCCACAGTGTCAAAACCACTTCCAAGTGGTTTGATGACCATGATAGATTACTGCGCTTGATTGGCCAGTCAACTCACCTGACCTGAACCTCACAGAGAATCTATTGGGTATTGTGTAGAGGAAGATAAGTAACATCTGACAAACAATACAGAGGAGCTGAAGGCTGCTATTAAAGCAATTCAGTAACACCTCAGCAGTGCCACAAGCTAATCGCCTCCATGCCACACCACATTAATTGCAGTAATTTGTGTAAAAGGAGCCCCAACCAAGTACTGAGTGCATAATTAAAACTGCTTTGGAGATCTTGAACATTTCTGTTTAGAATAGAACATATTATAATATTTATTTATTTATTTTCAGAATTAAAACAAAAAAACTCTAAATATTTCAGTTTGTGTACAATGAATCTAGAATATAAGAAGGTTTGCTTTTTTGCATTCAGTTACAAAAAATAAAGAACTTGAACTTGAACTTTAGATCATCTGATCCTTTTGGAAAGAGCTCCATGAACTGAACTGACATAAAAAATGTTCAGTGCCTGGAATCCCCAGGTGTACAAGACCCTAGCCCTGACATTAGTCTTAAACTTAACCCTTAAATCTGACTGGGTGGTCTGATTAGACAGAATAATTTAGTGACTAAAGCCCAGTGGTAATTATCAAATCGCTTACAGCAGGGATTCTCTAAAAACATGCTGCATTCTGGATAGTTACCTTCAGTGTGAACGTAGATGGAGAGCTCTCCAGATTTATCTGAAGCAAATTTCTTCCAGGTGTTAGCAGTTAGAAGCCATTCCTCAACCTGACAGTAGTATTGCCCAATATCAGTGGGGTTGATCTGTGGCACAGTCAGTTTATAGTGTGTGGCAAGTGGTCGTCCAAACACCAGATTTCTATCAGGAATTTCACTGTGTAAGATACCGTCATGCCTGGCAGTGAATATAGCGACTGCTCCTTGTTCCTGAACCTTGAACCAGGTGACCTCAAAGACTGATTTATCGCTGGATTGTGAGGTAATGACACAGTCAATGGTGAACCCAGCCTGATGGTTTGTAATGTTGAGCATTTGATTGTCCTTCTGAACACGCAGTTTACTTTCTGTTTAAATCAAACACAAATTCAACGATCAATCAACAAGAACAAAACATACAGACACCTCTAAAGGAAGATCCTATGTTGATAGTCTCAAGCAATATGACAGGGTTTTGCAGTTTGCTCTCTAATTTTATAGAAAACAAAAATTAATGCATTAATGTTCTTTTCAATTTTCCGATGATTTCAAAATTCTAAATTGAAATTTAGAGTACTCACCTATAAGCTGAACAGTAACATTGGTAAAACCGGACGTGTCGCTTGCCTTATGTGACCATTGGCCTTTACAGTCCAGCTGGTACTGTTGAACTTCACAGTAGTAGCGGCCCCTGTCTTCCTGGATGGCTCTATGGATATTCAAGTGAAAGACACCCACTTCTGGGGTGGAGAAGTGAAGTCGTCCCTCAAGCTCTGAGTCAAAGCTTTTGTACTTCAGACGACCATCATGGCTATATGTCAGAAGTGCAGAACTGGAGGACAGGTATTGGTTAAACATCCAGGTAAGGGAGTAACGAAGAGTGGGATCAGACCCAATGCCCTCCACTGAGCATTTCAACTTTACCTGCTTTCCCTCTTCAACCTTCAACTGAGTGTCAGTTTTATTCATTTTGAAATCACTGGCTGAAACCAAAAAAAAAAAAAACAATAAGTACAGTATCAGTAACTGGATCATGACGTTTTTATTTTCTATTTTAAATTTATTAATTATTGCATGCAATGATTTAAATCTATACTGAGCACATGTAATTTGTCTTTATTAAAAGTAATTTTTGTCCCAACACAGTTTCAAGTCAGTTTGTAACTAGTTTATTTTTTTGTGTATTAGGTAGCAATTTTTATTTTATTTTATTATTTATTTTATTTTATTTTTGTAATCAAATGTTTCCATACAAATTACATTGTATGTATGCATACAAAATTACCACCTTGTAAAACTTTGTTTTCATTAAAAAGTTGTCTATTATTGTTTTGTTCTTTTATAATTGGCAGTGTTTTTTTTTTATATTAGAAACATTTTAACACTTTTGAAATCAACATAAATACAATATAAATACATTTCTTAGATTTGTTTTCACTCTCAAGGACCCTTAATAATCAGTTAAACTTATGTTTGTGTAAAACACAGTTCAGTGAAAAAGGAAAAAAAAAAATAATAATAATAATTCAGTAAGGTAAATATGTTTTTACCTTTCTCTTGGACAACCAGCTCTGTGGAAACAGACATTTTCTTGAGGGAATACCAGTCACCAAGAGGATCCTGAAGCCACTCTTCCACCTCACATTGATATTGTCCACTGTCAGATGTTCTGACCTTCTGGATAATCATCTGGAAGTTCTGTTTCTGTCTTATTTCCAAACGGATCCTCTGGTCCATCTCTAGGCCGGCTGCAGGGCCAAACTTGACAACAGCATCTAGGTCCATAGTTAAGAGCACCTGGGACCCAAACATCCATGTTATTGTGAAACGAGACGTATTTGTGGTTGTCGTCATGACTGAGCATTCAAGCTTAGCATCAGTGTCGACAGCGGTTTCCAGACGAGAAGTGGGTGAGAACAGGCTCATCTTGCTGTCTGTATTAAACATTACAAAGTAAGGAAGAAGGAGAGATATGGATATCAAACAGCTGAATCTACGATTATCTAAATGCTTTATTTACAAGAAAAAAAAAAAAGGTTCTGAATGTGTAAAGACAACATAGTAGCAAAAATGCTGGGAAGGACATTTACAAATGTCATTTAATTTATATGCGAGTCTCTTTTGTAGTAGGTACTATATGTATGCTAGCACCGGTCTGTCTTATTACTGCTAATTTGTGTTTATGCCGCCTGAACCATGGCTTAGTTTCCTGTTCTCCTTTATGTTTGTTCCTTATTGAAAGACCTGGTGTCCACAGTTATTAACAGTCAAAAATTTAGATGTACCTGCTTATTTTTTATCTCTGTTTTCTACACATTGTAATAATAATAGTAAAGTATTTTAAATATTTTAATATGTAAATACTTTTATATACTTTACTACTGTAAAATAATGCAAATGGAAGTTTGGGAATTTTGTAATGACTAAAAATGTTAAACAATTAAATAGTTCAGACTCTCTGCTTAATATCTTCTAACACTTTACTTTGATGGGCCCACAATGTACTGACTATAAGAATCTTTGCTAGTATATGTCAACTTATTTTACTAACCCTAAACCTGATCTTACAGTCTACTCTGAGGGTTAGTAGACATGTAGTTGCAAATTAATGAGAATAAGGAAAAAGTACAGTAATTATAGGATTGTGGTATGGTCAAAATTATGATTACATGTGTAATTGTACAACTGTCCTATAACTGTAACTACAACGTAACAACTTACTGTGGCTTATTTAACAGACATTTTCTATGTATGTACAAACAGTATTTGTTAAAGACATCTAATATAATGTGGGTTCAATCTTAGATTTGATGTTATTTAGATTACAGCTCTGTTCACTCAGGAAATTTACTCAACCAGGTGCATCCTGGGATTCTTTTACAGAGTATTATTTTAAGCAGGAAGTATGCGGTACTCTTGTTAGCTGTTTCACTATGCAGTCCAAACATACTGCACATAACTGTAAATAAATTCATACAAAAGCACAATTTATACTTGTCTTCAAAACTAATTGCAAGCATTTCAGCATAGGAATATGCCTTAAGATATAAAAGATCCAAATGTTTGATGAAGAATGATTTTTACATACAAATTATTTTTTTGAATAAGTAGCTGTATTTACCAGGTTTGTGTACAATCACAGCTAACAGGTTGGAGTGCTTAAAGGCTTTCTGTACATCCTTTTGATAGGCATCAACTTGACACTGGTACTGTCCTTTTTGCTGTTTGCTGGCTCTTGGCACCATGAGAGTGAAACGAGTGTCTTCCGGCTGAGCTTGAATGTTCAGCTGATAGTTTCTCTGATCTGCTCTCCATTCCATTTCTCCAGTGTGACTTACGGATAAAATATTTGTTTGAACAGATGAATTGTGGGGCTGAAACATCCAGCGTAGAGCCAAAGACACTTTAGGCCCTCTGACTCGACATAGCAGTTGTACTGGAGAATCTATTGGCACCTTTGTTGTACGACTTGTCAAGCTCACCACCATTAGAGAATCTGAAAAGAAACGTCTGCAGTGATTATTACAATTCTAACATCAGTAACAGAACAAATTTGAGCAAAGTAATGACAAATAATTTATGACAGAATTGCTTGACAGTTTTCTCTGTTACTGAGAATAATATGTTATCATATAGTAATCTTACCAACAGATTTAACTGTAATGGCTTTTTGCTGAGATTGGGTGATGGCTTTCATCTCTCCATTGCTCTGTACTGTCCATTCAGACACAATGCACTTATATTCTCCACTGTCAGATATTGAAGATGCACCAAGCTGTAGAGTAAAGTTTCCAGCTGGAGAATGAAATGTTTGGACATTTCTGCTCTGATACCTTGCCCCAACATCTTTCATCACTCCCTCATGGGTCAGACTAACGACATCACTGAAGGAAGCCCCCGGGTCTTTCTTGTGTTGCCATGACACTGATAAAGGACCCTTGAATCCTGACACTGAGCAGGAGACATGTAGTGCATCTCCCTCAGTCACCGCATCCTTCATCAGCATGACCACCGCCAGATTACTCTCTGACCAGACAGGCAAAAAAAAAAAAAAAACTTGCCAATGTCTGTTTTTTAATGCAAGCATTTTTGTTGTGAAAACTGTGACTAGATTATTTACAGCAAAGAATGCAAACCAATGGCAATTATTTCAAGGCAAGCCTCACTGTCATTGTTTAGGATTTTTTTTAACATCGGTATCTTCTCCATACTTAACATTGAAAATCACAATGACAGCAGAGAAGGAAGAACTGTATCGTTTATTACCTTTAGCTGTGATGCTCACAGTCTCTGGACTGGATATTTGTTTTTGTATTTTTTTGAAGGTGCCATCTTCATTCATGTTTTCCTGCCAAACTTCACACTGGTATTGGCCGTGGTCCTCAGTCCGAGCCGAACGGATGGTCAGCAGGTAGTCCATGTGACTGGTTTTCACTGCTATCATCTCTGCTGCATTCTCTCGCTCTTTGTAACTGTCAAAAACGGTGAGCACCCCAGAGGATCCGATCTGGGCCACTCTCTGCTGGTCCTTCAGCCAAGTCACCGAGAAGAAATGACCAGGAAGGTTCTGTGCATTCACACTGCAGCGGATGTCCAGTGCGTCTCCCTCCTGTAGTGGCCCCTTTGAAGCCTTCAGATTAACACTGAAGGAGTCGGCATCAGGGGCCACTTTTGAGACACAGAAAACAGCATGAGATTAAACATGTTCTCTTACACAACTTCCTGTGTCTGACTGCACTCATACTCACTCAGACATTACAACAGGTTCTGACTAAGTAGTTACAAAGTAGTCACAATGACATCTGCAAAATATTATTATACTACAAATGTATCTGTCATTTGGTAGAAGCTAAAATGCCATCATGGGTAGGCTGTGTGACCTTCGTTTATCCTCAAAAACATTTACAAACTGCTTCAGGTAACAGCAAATTTGACACAAAATACATTAACACGGGTTCAGTGATTTTTTTTTCTCTCTCTCTGCTGTGAATTATTGACTGAAAAAGAGCATGAAACTATTACAATTCAAGAGCTATTTAGACAAATGGATAGATAAATGGGAATAAACATCAACATTTGATTGTAAGGATATAATTGTTACTTTCGTACATTAAACTTTGTCTTAGATTTCTAAGTGTAAGTAAAAATCAAAGAGCCTCTGGTTTAAATGACAGAATATAAATCTCACCGATTCGTTTAATCTCCACATCGCATGCTGCAGTGGTTTTGTGGGCAATCTGTGTCCAGGAACGGTCTGGGTCTTGGATCCACTCAATGGCTTTGCAGAAGAACTTCCCCTGGTCGGACTGCTGCACTTGAGGCATCTTCAGTCTGTAGGTTGTGTCCTCCACCTTATCCATGCCGATAAGACCGGCACGATAGCGATCCTCAAATCCAGCTCCTGGCTTTACAGTCAGATCTTTGTCCAGGGTAATGATTGGCCGGGGGTTTTCATCCAATTCACCATGGAGAAACCAGGTGACCGACAGATGAGTGTGTTGAAAAGTCTGGCTGGAGACCTGGCACTCAAGCTGAAGAGGATCACCTTCAGACAAGCTCTGAGAGGGAGAACCCGAGTACGATGCCTCCAGGGTGTCTGCAATCACTGTGGAGAAACAGACTTTTTATTTATTTTTTGCCATTGAACATGTATTAACAAAGTGACAAAAAGTGATTGACCAATATGCATTTTTCAAGCCAGTACCAGCATCTAGAGAACTGATATCAGCGGATACTACATCAGTGACTGATGGATGATGCAGTAGTGTTTAATATGAATATATCTTACAGCCAAAGACATTCTTTTGGGATACATGGGTATGTGAATGGATTTTAAATAAAAGATTTCTCTCAGATCATTACATTAATCACCCAAACCCTCAAAATAAATAGATATCTTACCATTAAGCTTTGCTTCATCATCATAATCTCCGAAATATGTACCACCTGTGTGTATGGTCCCACAGAGCAGATCACCTGCATCATTCTCCTGTAAATCTTTGATCCACAAGACAACTGAAGATCCTGACAGCCTTTCAACATAAATCTCTTTATTTCTTATTCTATCAGAGAATATTCCGTAGGCAAAGTTTGGGTCACTGGTACTGATCATATTTAACTCCATATTTGGTTTCTTGAGAATGAACTCAAAATCCCGCTTAGATGGGCCTGTAAACCCTGTAACATTACAGGATATGGAGATGGGGTATCCTTTCACTCTAAACAGAGGACCTTCCTGGATCTGGACCTGAATCTGACCACTGCACAGATCTGTGTGGAGAGAGGCATTAGACAGGTTAATCTCAGAGATATTTTACACAGAAACACAACCCCAGTTCCAGACAAGCTGGGACATTTTGTAAAATGCAATAAAATCAAGAATCTCTGATTTGTTCATTCTCTTTAACCTTTTTTAATTGACAAAAGTAAAAAGAAAAGCAGTGCATACATATAAACCACTTGCATGTAACGTTTATTTCATTTTTAAAGCCTTATGGTAGTGAAAGTAATCACCATCCACATTCATTGTATGGGAATTACAGCTTGAATGTTTACTAGCCTTTTGCATCTCACATAGGATTTGATTTAACATGAGGGTGAGAAAATTAAATAATGTCCCAAAACTTCTATATCCTCAGAGAAAATAAGTCAAGGTTTCTATTTGTGATTCAGTTCAGTCTTACCCCACTGCAGTAGTCCTGTGAGACACAACAATAGTGGCAGCTTCCACTTTTGGCACCAAAAGTCTACCATCCTTAAACTGATCGATCCGTTTGCTTTCTTATCTCTAAGTTATTACAGGTTTCACTGAGAGTGCCTTAAACCTGATATATGTTCTCTGAAACAAGCAACTGTGACATCACATAAAGAGGAAACAAGTGTGATAAATATGGTTTCCTGTCGTCTCGCACCACACTGATCTTCACATGCGTCAATGTCCTCAAATTCTCATTACTGTGTATGTGAACAGAACAATAGAACATACCAGCAGTTGTTTTTTTTTAATGCACCATGATTTGATTATACAAAGCGAGTTTTTCTAAAAAGTGATTACATTTTAACAGAAAGTTGCAAAATCTGTTCTGAAAAAAAAAAAAAAAAGTTATATATCTTAACAAGTCTCTAATTAACCATAATACAAACCCAGATTGAAAATTTAACTGACCTGTTTATTCTTTACAGGTACACCATTAATTAAAAAAACACATCACAATTTGATTACATTTTATATAAGCCCTGAAGCCAGAGAAAACGTATTTAATCACACTCTTAAAGGCATAGTTCACTCAAAAAAGAAAGAAAGAAAGAAAGAAAGAAAGAAAGAAAGAAAGAAAGAAAGAAAGAAAGAAAGAAAGAAAAAGGTAAAATTCTGACGACTTTATTCTGAAACCTTCATTTTCTCTTTAACACATTTAATGCCCTTTCATGTTCAAGAGTCGGTTTATTTTAAAAAAAGTACATTAATGTCTATGTTACATTCATCATATGTCACCACATGAGCGCTACTTCAGAGAGCAGAAAGTGTCCAACCTAAATTCTGTTTAAAAAAAGTGATGTGACATACAACCAAGTATGGTGACCCATACTCAGAATTCATGCTCTGCATTTAACCCATCCAAAGTGCACACACACAGAGCAGTGAACACACACACCATGAACACACACGCGGAGCAGTGGGCAGCCATTTATGCTGCGGTGCCCTGGAAGCAGTTGGGGGTTCGATGCCTTGCTCAAGGGCACCTTAGTCTTGTTATTGCCAGCCCGAGATTCAAACCCACAACCTAGGGTTAGGAGTTAAACTCGCTAACAACTAGGCCAGGACTTTCCTCAGTCTATTCTGAGACTATTATGACTAGACTACTATAAGTGGTTATGACTATTATGAGTGGTTTTCAAGGCCTCCAAGACTGCAACTGACAAATCAAGCTATTACAGATGTAATAGATGTAACACCTCAACCGAAATTTCCCCTTGTAGATCACTAGAGGGAGCCCTCTCCAGGATATAGAACTGTTAATCTAGTTCCTGTCACATTACTTCCTGGTTTTTCATGTTGGACCACATAGTTTTCTCACTTAGTTTTTGTAAAATATTGTTTATCTAGACTGTTATGAGTGGTTTTGAGTTTTTGACTATTTCCATGCCATGTTGTGGATTAACAACCTTTGATTGTAAGGTGTCTTTTAGAATTCTTATAAAATTATTGCGAAAAGTAGTATTAAAGGGTTTCCCCGCTAGCAGGGAACGTTCTCAGAACTTTGGCTAACATTCCGTAAAAGATTTTTAAATGTTTGAAAGATAACATTTGAATGTAGCCTAATGTTTAAAAAAAATTCTAAGAATGTTTAGAATTGAAAAAAATGTTCCTATAACGTTAAGTGAAAACAAAGCTAGAACATTCTTCCTGCAACATTTTGAGGATTTTTTGAGGATGTTGTTGAGGTAACATAATATAAAATGTTATCAAAAACACATTGGCACAATGGATGTTGTTTAGGAAACAGATTATAAAATGTTCTCAAAAACACATTTTGACAATGTTTCAAGACAACAAATGAAGAACATTCTCTCAGCTATGTTAGTAGAACGTTATAAGAACATCATTGACATTTGAGGTAATTAAATGTTTTAATAAAATGTTCTTCTAATGTGAAGGTTTAACAAAGATAGAACATTTTATCCACAACATTTTGAGGATATTTTGAGGATGTTGTTTAGGAAACAGATTATAAAATGTTGTCAATAAAACATTGTGACAATGTTTCAAGATAACAATGGGAAGAACATTCTCTCAGCCACATTAGTAGTTATACGAACATCGAGGCTCGAGGTGATGAAATGAGTTAAAACATTCTTCTAATAAGTTAAGGTTTAACTAAGAAAACATTTTTCCTCCAACATTTTGAGGATGTTTTTCTGGTAATAATAATTATACAATGTTGTCAATAACACATTGGCACAATGTTTCAAGAAACAATGTTTTCAAACAATAATTGACTGATTTTAAGGAGGGAAAAAGCGCTTCCAATTGTGTTCTTGTTAGCAGTGGTTACCTGCATTACGTGCAGCCATCATCACGTTGCATCAGAATGGCCTCAATGCAAAGTTCATCCAAAAATTAAGAATTTGTAAGATAAATATCCATATTAAAAATTTAATAAGTAGGGCTGGTAATTTAACATGTGAATTAGATTAATTAATTATGGAGAAAAATAACGCTTTTAAATGATTAACGCATTTGACGCACTTACCCTGCCCCAAATCTACTCTATGTGCATCATCTGCCATTTCATACAGTCGATTGATGACTAATATGAGGCAGGACAACAATTTACTGTGTGATGGGACCTAGAGAATATCTTTAAAACTGAAGATATGGGGCAAAACGCCCGTTTGAGATTGTGTCTCATATTTACATCATATCACACAAGCTGCAGGCTAAGTGCAATATCACATTAGTGCAAAATGTGATACTCATCTTATACAACATTTCATTAAGAAGTTAATATGAAGTGCCCAGGTTGTGGAATGACATCCCGATCTCAATTCGAACAGCTGAGTTTACTCATTTTCAAAAAAACATCTAAAGACATCTTTTTCGCCAGCACTTAACCAACTAATAGTAGTAGCACTTACCTTTTCTTTTCTTGTCTACCATATTCTTGTTTAAAAAATAAAATAATAATAAAAATAAATAAATAAATAACTACTAGACTAATTGAGACTTCTCATGGCATTTGTATACTGTTGTTGTTCTCTTGTTGGTCTGATTGCTTCTATTGTTCTCATTTCTAAGTCGCTTTGGATAAAAGCATCTGCTAAATGATTAAATGTTAATATTGTGTTATTTTAGACACAATGTTGCTGTTTTGCTCAATTTTGCCAACCAGAAAATAAAGACAACAAAAAGATTAATCAACGTTTTGAACGAATTTGGTGAACCATTTGGTGCGTTGAACCACTGGCCACAGTTGCGTTGGATTTGAATTGGTGCTGAACAGACTGATCGGTGAATGACATTAAAGTACCGCGAGAGCGATTCAAAAGCACAAGGAGTCGTCTGCTCTATAAGCTCTTGCAGAACTTTGATGTCACACACGAATCGGCAGAGGTGGAAAGTAACGAATTACATTTACTCGCGTTACTGTAATTGAGTAGCTTTTTGTGTACTAATACTTTTTAAAGTAATTTTTTAAATCTGTAATTTTACTTTTACTTAAGTATATTTTGTTTGAAGTATTGTACTTCGCTACATTTTAAAACACATTAATTACCGAGTAAAAAAAATAAAAATAAAAAAAATAAATCGCTCCCTGGAAACTACGGCAGTAAATAATGGGCAGGAGGGCAAACTGGCGCTAAAATCACAAGAAAGATGCAGACGGCCAAAACAGGCGTTAGTGGTGCAGACACCGCTGAAAACGAAACCCCGTCATATTCTGAAGTTTAACTCGAAGGAAATGAAGTGAACCCCTGGTCATATGTATGCTCTATTATGCAGTGTAAGCTGTACTTTCCTAGGAAGACCAAACTAGCAGCTTATAAAATCTCGACAAGACCTCAACCCTTCGCAAGAATGTAGAGGTAAGCTAAATAATTGCATCGTTGCATTGGTGGTTAAAATGAAGCTTTGACATTTTAGCAAGAGGTTTTGCACAAATTAGCTAAAAAGACCGTGGTGAGGAGTGTGCTATTTTTGTTTTAATGATATGCTACCATATTGCCTTTTTTAGCTCTATTTCTACAATATTCTAATGATATTTTGTTTTAATGATATGACACCATATTGCCTTTTTTAGCTCTATTTCTACAACAGAAAATAATTCCAAACACAGCCACCAAAGCACAGTTTTGCGTCTCTGAGCAACGTGACAGTGTTTCGTTCCTGAATGAATCAAACGTTTAAATGATTCGGTTCAATCGCAATGACTCACTTATTAACAGTGACTTGCTGACACATACTGGCCATTTTAATTTCACATTTAAAGTATCTTTAGATTTTTTTAAATAATTAATTTCTTATCATTTCAAATGAGTATTCAACATTTTTTGTCTTGAATATAAAAACATTATTCATGCATTTGTAACTGCAGGTTAAATGCATTCTTTTCCTGCACTAAACAGTGTAATACATCTAAATGCCACTTCCAATGAATCTTCTGCATTTCCTCTGCATTAAAAGATGAGTTTGTTGATACTGATTTGCCTGGTAACAGCCCAAATGTTTTATTATTCTAAATAACTGATTCCTTTAATTAAAAACAACTAGTTTGAGATTAATAGACCTATCCCAGGGGTGTCAAACTCAGTTCCTGGAGGGTCATAGCCCTGCAGAGTTTAGCTCTAACCCTGCTCCAGCACACATATCATGTAGTTTTCAAATAAATCTAAATGATTAGATTAGCTGGATCAGGTGTGTTTAATTAGGGTTATATCTAAACTGTGCAGGACTGTGGCCCTCCAGGAACTGAGTTTGACACCCTTGGCCTGTCCCATTTTGACTCCCTCCCACTGTTAAAATGTAACTAAGTAATTTTTACTCTGAGTAAAGTTTAAATGAGCTACTTTTTACTTTTACTTGAGTAGATTTTTAGACTGGTACTTTTACTTGTACTTAAGTAAAATTTCATTAATGTAATGGTACTTTTACTTGAGTAGAATATTTTTGTACTCTTTCCACCTCTGCGAATCGGTCTTATGTTTATGACCGCTTCAAGTCGAACAAGCCTAATGATTGAATGAACCATTCATAAAGAACCATTTACTTCACTACTGAATGAATCAGCCATTTGAACAAATGAATGAATAAATGACTCGATGACTTAATCATTAAGACATTTACCACCACCTACTGGCAGTTTTAGTTTAATATTTAGCATTTAATTAAAGACATAGTTTAATATTTTCATAGTAATAATAATAAAATTAAGAAAATATATTATTAAAGTTATAGTTCACCCAACCAAAAATGATAATTCTGTCATCATTTACTCACATGGTCCAAAAGAGTAGGCTATATATAGCCTAATAAATTTTATCAAACAAAATATTTCTTGCTGAACTTACTTTTCATAATGCTTTACACAACAATGACTTTAAATTAGCTATCTTTTGTGAGTAATTTCTCCAAACTTTGATGTGTGATTAATTCAGTTAATGAATCACCACATCATGTAATTAATTAGATACAAAAATGTAATCGCTTACCAGGACTAGTAATAATCACTTTAATCTAGCTTGTGCTCACAGTTGTAAATTAAGCAGTTCTGGGGGAATGATGATGAGGTCAGTTTTGTTCATGCACTGCTCAAAGGTGATGCACGCGGAAACACAGCGGAGAGATCAAAACAAAACAATGATCACTAATTAAAGCTGAAGTAGGTAACTTTTGTAAAAATGTATTTGTGAAACCTGTCATTATGTCCTGACAGTAGAATATGAGACAGATAATCTGTGAAAAAATCAAGCTCCTCTGGCTCCTCCCAGTGGTCCTATTGCCATTTGCAGAAATTCATCCGCTCCTGGTAAGAAACAACCAATCAGAGCTGCGGTCCGTAACTTTGTTTGTGTTCAAGATTTACAAATTGTATATAATAAGCGAGTACACCATGAATCCATTTTCCAAACCGTGTTTTTAGCCTGTCCTGAATCACTAGGGTTCATCTATAATAAGTGTTTATATTCGGACTATTTTAGATTGCTTCGGGGGTACCGCGGCGGAGTAACCCGGTACCTTTGTGATTCTTCATAGACATAAACAGAGAGAAGGGTTATGACGTAGTTCTGTCGGATGACGATGCCATTTTTTACCACGAAGCCAAGGCATTTTTTCCAGAGTCGTCATCCACACTGAAATGTCCAAGATATTACATCTGCCTTATCGTGCATGTTTAAACCTCACTGAGATTATACAGAAATAAGTTTCATGTAATTATTCTGGCAGGACCAATTTATTTAGGGACATATTTCACCATTTACTGGTGTGATCACTTAGAATTTATCTAATACACCACTACCCTCGTTTTGCCGCAGGACAGCAAGTGTGAGTAAAATTCTGTTGTCTTTCTAGGACTGTAATATGAAAAGCATGCAAGTAAATATCTTCAGAAACTGCTTGGAAGTGAATAGCTCTTGTCGTTTCCAGGGCGCTTCATAGTGTGCGACCCAGTAGCTCCCAGTCGTTTTGTTATTTCTAATTGTGTTTTAAACTGTTTTTTAAAACGTGTTTTAAACTGTGGCGCGTGTGTATGAAAGAAATAACTTGTCAGAGTTTCAGTAATGCAGATTATGGGTTTAGTCGTGGAGCTTTTTGCACTTTTTTTGCGTGACAACGCTTCTTCTGGGCTTTGCTAGTAGGACATGGTGTATACGGGAAAATAAGCCGCGAGCTTCTCCTTTCCTTACGGACTTCTGCAGTGGGAACTGTACCATCGGGTATACCGATGGAACTTTGCAGGCCGTCTAAGTCGTCAGGTCATCGGAAAAAAAAGGAAGAAGAGGTGGTTTGCAAGAGACTTAAGACTCTTCGACTTGACAACCGCCGCAAATTACCACCACTTCCTTCGGTCCTGCTGTCTAATGTACAGTCTATCAGAAACAAGTTAGATGAGCTGGAAACATATGCTAAGTTTAAACGGGAAGTAAAGGACACTTGTCTCCTTGCCTTTACTGAAACATGGCTCGGTGATGCAGACTCGGACCTGAACATAACTGGGTTTGGAAGGCCAATTCGTATGGACCGGTCATCGGAGATCACCGGCAAGAACCGAGGAGGAGGCGTGTGCTTCTAAGTGAACGAAAGGTACTGTAAAACTGTCGTGATCAGAGAAAAGATATGTACCACAGACGTGGAATTGTTGACTATTTCTCTCTGTCCTTTTTATCTGCCTCGTAAATTTCAACAGCTCTTTTACACATTAGTATACATTCACCCACGGTCCAATGCCACAGTTGCTGCCCAGCTGATCCCTGACGTCACGCATGAACTGGACTCTATTTGCCCAGAGGCACCTAAGTTTATCCTTGGAGATTTTAATCATTGCAATTTAAAAAAGACTTTGAGGACGTATGAACAGTATGTGAGTTGTTCTACAACAAAGAAGAACACTATGCTAGATTTATGTTATGGCTCAGTAAGCGGGGCTTACAAATCTCTGCCTATGCCTTCTTTTGGTGATTCTTACCATGACAGTGTCTATCTCATGCCTGTATACAAACCATTCTTCAGACGCCTAGAGCGGGAGGAAAGGACAGTGAAAAGTTGGTCAGAGGCCAGCATCTCCTCTCTCCAGGCATGCTTCGAGTGTACAGACTGGCAATGTTTTTATGATGGTTGTGATGATAATAATGAACTTATAGACACTGTTTCATCATATATCACATTCTGTATGGACTCAGTAATCCCATCTAAAAAAGTGGTTATTTTCCCAAATAATAAACCTTGGGTGACCAAAGAACTTAAATCTGCCATCAATAAAAAGAAAATAATATTTTATTCAGGAATCCCACTGGAGAAAAAAGCAGCTTCCAGAGAAGTTAAGGTTGAAATAAGGAAGGCCAAAATGAATTACAGAAATAAAATTGAAATTCTGTATTGTAGAGGGGACCTTAGGGCAGCCTGGACAGGTATAAAATCCATGGCATCAATTAATCAGTATTCATGTGAGACCAAGCAGGTCATTCATGTAAAGAGTGTGGAATATGCTGATTTGGCAAATGGCTTTAATTCTTTCTTTTCTCATTTTGAAAGGTTTGATTTTCTGAATAATATCTCCAAAATGCGGGAATCTTTGGTTCCAAAGAATGGTCTAGTGATAACACAAGGTAATGACACAGATCTTTTCAAGAAATTAAACATACGTAAAGCTGCTGGCCCTGATTCCATCTGTGGACGCGTTTTGTGTTATTGCGCGGACCAGCTCAGTGAGGTGTTTACAACACTTTTTCAGATGTGTATCGATTGTGGTCAGATTCCTGCTATATGGAAAACATCAATTATAATTCCTGTCCCTAAATCTAAAAATCCAAGAGAAATGAATGAATTCAGACCAGTTGCACTAACATCACTTGTGATGAAAACTTTCGAGAAAATATTGAAAGATGAAATTATCTCCCTAATTGATGGAAAATTAGATCCATTACAATTTGCCTATCAAGCTGGGAAAGGAGTGTATGACTCTAAGATTTTCATCTTAGATAGATTATACAAGAATCTCGAAAGACCTAAATCACATGCAAAACTTTTATTTGCAGATTTTTCTTCAGCTTTTAATAAGATGCAGCCTCATATTCTAATTGAGTGACTGGCCTCTTATTTTAATTTACCTGATCAGATTTTGAAGTGAAGTGAAGTGACATTCAGCCAAGTATGGTGACCCATACTCAGAATTTGTGCTCTGCATTTAACCCATCCGAAATGCACACACACAGAGCAGTGAACACACACACACTGTGAGCACACACCCGGAGCAGTGGGCAGCCATTTATGCTGCGGCGCCCGGGGAGCAGTTGGGGGTTCGATGCCTTGCTCAAGGGCACCTAAGTCGTGGTATTGAGGGTGGAGAGAGAACTGTACATGCACTCCCCCCACCCACAATTCCTGCCGGCCCGAGACTCGAACTCACAACCTTTCGATTGGGAGTCCGACTCTCTAACCATTAGGCCATGGCTTCCCCAGACTACAGAAGGTATTTGTGAATGGCCACATGTCCAGTAGCCTCACTTCAAACACAGGGTCTCCGCAGGGCTGTGTCCTTTCTCCCTTGCTTTTTATTATGTACACTGATAGCTGCAGGACTTCCCAATTGGGTAGCTACCTTGTGAAATTTTCTGATGATACTGTCCTACTGTCACTTCTTCAGGGGGACCGATCGGGCAATGGAAGTGCCTTATCACAATTTGTGAATTGGTGTAATGATAATTTCCTGGACCTTAATGTGACAAACTAAGGAGTTAATCATTGATTTTAGAAAGAACCATTTTAACCCAGAAGCCAGCATTATTCATGGCGGAAATGTTGAAATTGTAGAGACGTATAAGTACTTAGGAACCACGTTTGACTAAAACCTCAGATTTGATCAAAACACAGAGTCTATCATTAAGCGGGGACAACAAAGAACAGATATGCAAATTATTTTATCCCCTCTGCCATCAGGTTTTTAAATACTGTTGATAGCGGCAACTACATAGGTCCAGGCATCGCAAACCTCTGTACTATTATTTATTAATTTATTTACTCAAATGTTGGTCGCTGCTCAGACTTCGTATTGTGGGCTGTGTATTTGTTGCTTGTTCTGGCACCCAAATGCAATATGATACTACTGACAGTGTTTCTAAATGCTGGATTAAGTGTTGTCTTTGTCTTGTTGATACGACTGGTAGACTAAAACTGAATTGCCCTACGGGGATAAATACAGTTTTTGAATCTTGAATCTTCAATAGCACATAACTGCAATTAACGTTACTGCTATAATCATGTCTATTGGTATGTTTTATAAGACTAAATTATATTCATAGTTTTCAAAAGCCTCTGTTTCCACTGTCTATACTACAACGTGAGACCAGTGTTCCAAATTTATCCGTTCTGGAGGCCATTTAAAAAGGCCAGAAGGTCAAAACGAGAGGAAAGATGCTTTTCCAACAGGAACGTACTAATGCGAACAAGGCTTAAGGAATTGTCAAATCAGGCAACCAATTACTAAGCTGGCAACACAGTAGGCTACGCATTCATTTTTAGCTTGCCCCATCAAATGTTACTAACCCTTCTACTCTTCCCACAGCCAACAACTACAGCAGCCGAAGCAAGCTCCGCAGGCGGCCCAAGCAGCTATCTCTCCTCCTCTTCTCATGCTCCCCTTTACTTCTCTGTTTTCCATATCTCCTCACTGCCGCAGCAGTGTCTGCTCCAGCAGGAGCCTTTTCTGTATCGGCCACGGCAGTGTCTGCTCTTGGAGGAGCCTTTTCCATATCTCCCCACTGCCGCAGAAGTGTCTGCTCCCGCAGGAGCCTTTTCTGTATCTCCCCACTGCCACAGCAGCGCCTGCTCCCGCAGGAGCATATATAAAAAAAATAAAAAATAAAAAAATCCTTAAATGTGGACATCAAAGGTTGCAATTTTTCTGATTTTCATTACGTTAAGCCATTTCACTGAAATAAGCTGTTCAGTTTTCCCCAATAGGCAACGTGAATTCGAACAAGGGTTCATGATCAGCTTCGATGCCCCACATTCTCAGTTGCATTAGCCATTGGAGCGGCTACTTGGATAATTCCTGGGTCAGAACTCCTAATCGATCTTTCAGCTCTGCATAACTCGCCGTTTTCAAACATAATCACCTCAAAGAGAGAGAAGAAAGAGGAGAGAAGAAGAAGTAGAAGAAAAAAAATCCTTTTTCATCATTCCATGGGTCGTGGTTCTCTTCTGGCAAAAGTCGACATCACCTCCGCTTCAAAGTTATGCCTATTCATCCTAGGTGGTGGTGATAGTATTACGTATCGATGATAGTCAAGACGATATTAGGCTCATTCTCCTATTAATGTATTTTACTATCATTATTAGGTGGCCTACTATAATTCGGCTACCAAACTGCTCCGTTATTCCATTTCAGCTCTGCATTTCATGCTTGCCTGTGCTTGCAAGGATGATTTGAGCCTGTAGGTGGTGAAGAAGCATCAATCCACAAATAGACGTACATCGTCTGCAGATACAAGGTATTTCATGGCACTTTAACAGGTAATTTGATATGTGCAATATTTTAAACAAGCCTCACTAACTGAGTTTAATGCCACAGTTACGTTAGAATGCATCTCATTCTTGTTTCTGTGGCAGTGTGTCGGTCTCATCATGAGGCGCGTGGTCCGGAGCGCGTATGACCAATGCATCAGTTTCAACTAAACTTTACTCCAAATATATGAACTTACCTGTTTTGAATACTTATATAACGCGTTCGTTTACCTCCATATTAGGGTTAAATTGTTGGACTTTAAATGAAATCCACAATTATTTTCACCATTGACTGATTTGCAGATCATTTAGACCGATAACTTCCATGCGCAGATGCG
This sequence comes from Carassius carassius, assembly GCF_963082965.1. NCBI lineage: Eukaryota > Metazoa > Chordata > Actinopteri > Cypriniformes > Cyprinidae > Carassius > Carassius carassius. Next base: position 4,862,232 of record NC_081773.1, read on the forward strand.
GCAAATTTTTCACAGGACAAGTGAGATGACAGTAGTACCTGACTACATGAACTAGCTGTTTTAAATTTAGTAATTTTATATTAAACGTCAGTTTATCAGTGCATCTGAAAGTATATTTCTTTAGACTATCGGTGATTCCATAGGCTCTCTTTCTTTCACTTGCATGGTTTAAAACAGCAAATAGTCACGCCATGTCAAGAACAGAGTCTCTCTCTTACTCCACCCAAGCATGATTACATCGTCGATACGCATCGTCGATCTCACGCACTGATAAGATGACGATTTGACAATGACCATATCGCAGATTCATGGCACTTATTTGGGGTACACTGGCACAGGAAATTCGTTTTATTTTTTGTATGCTTAATTTTCGAATACAATGACTGCACCAAGATTTTTTGACTTGTTATCGGAAGCAGCTCATTGGATTTGTTAAACAATTATGCAAGTAATCCTCATAGCGTCTACCCTTTAGACAACCAAATTGTTCTTAGTATTGAACCCCCTGTCAGGCACTGCAAGAGTGCTCACGGTTGAGCCTACCTTTGCCTTTTCCGTTCAAAAACAACAAAACAAAAAAAAACCCTCCTTCACTGTCTGGCCAAATACTGGCCATTCAACTTTACCTTTCCGTCTTACGTTCGGAGAGGCTTTCCCGTTTGATGTCGTGAGTATTTACTTCCCATCAGACGTCGGTGAGAGCCTCCCGTCTGGACCACATTACTTTTTACGGTCGGCGAGGCTTACCCATTCGACGCCGTGAGTATTGAGCTCCCGTCAGACGTTGGCGAGAGTCTCCTGGCTAGACAACTTTTTTCATCCTTTGGTCATAAAAGGCTTACCCATTCGACACCGTGAGTATTGAGCTCCCGTCAGACGTTGGCGAGAGCTGACGTTCCTTAGTCTGGCGGCTGTCCTTTCCGCTATTGCTTTTTGGGGGGTACTCTAGGTTCGGGCCATTCCCGAGCTCGGAGCCCCTTCCCCGCACAGCACGCCAAATATGCATTATAATACTTCAGCTAATTATATGTAAGTGTGAACTTATTAAGACAAGAGACTAGTTTTCCATTGCTGAAGTAAGAAAACTGGAGGCCTTTGTTCACTCCATTTCTTTTATTTAAAAGAAATGGCTCCAGGGTTAAAAAAAAGAAAAAGCACTACATGAGCTTTTTTATTAAACTCCTCAAGCATCGATGCAGTGCAACACCCTCTGAGTGGTGTCAAACAGCTTGAAAATCTCTCTGACTTGACTCGTATGAAATTAGAAAGTCATATACACTAGGACGACTTCAAGGTGAGTAATTTATATGTTAATTTTTATTCAGTTTTTTTTTGGTGAACTGACCCTTTAAATTATACTGCAATATTAATGTATTATATACAATTCCTCCTAATACATTACTATGACAATGAAAATAAATGCAAATCATTTTTGTGTGAATTTAATTCATTCATACATTTGATATTTTCTTATCAAATTTAAAATATTAGAATGCCAGCACATGCTAAACACCTATAAAGTCAAAGTGAAATATGTCAAAGATCAATCTAAGAGCTCCACAGTAGAGAAGTTCACAGGTACAGGAAGTGAAAAAAAAGCAGTAGTGAAACAAGCTTGAAATAGTCAACCTTTGAAGTGGATCAAAAAAGTTAATCTAAGTTGTCCTAAGACAAGAACACATTTTGGTTGTAGGTTTTAGGACAATTCTGATGAAAGGTTTTGATCCACTTCAAATGTTGAGCAGTGTATATCTGCCTATTTGTGCCAAAAACACTGATTGATCTAACATCGGACACTAGACAAGGCTGATATTTCATTCACTAAAAATTAAAGAGTAAGGGACAGCGTCTGCTTGTCTGTGGTTATTTCAAATGGTAAAATAATTTTTAAGTACTTGGAATTCTTACTTATAAGACTTACAAATGGCAGGAAAACATGCAGCCTCAAGCATTTCAAGCAGAGACCGCAGAGGACTGAACAGCTCTCCACTGCACACTGAATGTCAAAAACCCACTACTGTTCTTTGTCATGTCAGAATTTGATTCTTTCAAATCAAGTATTTTATACTGTGTTGTTCAAGTATTCAACACTATTCTAAATTATATGATTACACTTTGATATAGGAATGTAGGAAATTATCATTTAACAGAACAGTGTGAAATCATCACGTCTCTGCCTGCCTGTGCATCATGAGAAACAGAAACTGCTGTGGGTTGAGCTACAGAGGAAGAGCATACTTTTGTGCGGCCAAAGCCCTCTGTTTGACCACAATGTAAATGTTAATATAAATAAAGCAAGGAAAGGAAATGCTGATAAGAAAACATGCTGCTTTGTAAATCCACACTGTGCTTACCTCAGCCATTAAACTAACATTTTCCATATTAAGCCTAATATTATTCAAACGTTATTACACATGAGAAGGACATGAATGATGCATTGAAGAATCACTTTCTCTTATTTTTAGGATGCCCTCTTGTGTGCAAACCAGTAAACACTACTAAAATGATTAAAGATAAACAATGTTCAGAAAAATTAATGAATATATTCATATTTTCACATTCTTTGGTTTCTCTGCTGCCACGGTTTTCTTCAAATCTCACCATAGATTCTCAATGGACTTTAAATCTAGAAATTTCAAGAACATTAAAGCCAGGAAACCTAAACCAGTCTTTGGCAGATTTAGCTGTATCATTGTCCTGCTAAAAGTCAACTGATCATCATCTCTTTACTTCACTAAATATTCATCTAGAACTTTCCGAGGCCTATCCAAAGGTTTTTTTTGTTTTTTTTGCATAAGTATATTGACAAAGTAAAAATACTTTGTTACTATGACTAAGCAGGCTATATATTTTGGATATTTTTCCTTCACAAATTTTTTAAAAAGTACTGTTTCAACAATAACATTTCTCCAGATCTAAGAACCTTCATAAGAATTCATAACAGAGGACAGGAAATCCCATGTTGAGACCTGTTGAGAGAGAGAGAGAGTTACAATGAAGTCATTTAGTATCTAACATTAATGCTTTAGCGGACAGAAGGAGGAGCAAATATCTAAAGAATAGCAACTGTAGAAAAGTAAGCGACATGTCAAGGACAGTTTAGATTTCAACAAAGGGCCCTACTCAATATCCTCAAAACAAAACTTAACAGAGGAAACAACTTAAATCAAATGCTTCACAAAAGAAAGTTTACATCACAAATATCAGTATTTGTGTAACTGACAAAGACAAATACAGCATTGATAAATGGTTGCATATAAACAAGTGTCTTCCACAATTTAATACTCTTCAGAAGATGAAATTCATAGCCAGTAGTGCTGATACATTCTCTGCAAACAGATCAGATCAAAGTGGGAAATTATCAGTGTATAACTTACACTTTTAGAACAACATTTCATATGGACTGCTTTAAAGGGACTTTTACAGTGGGCTTTGTTTTTGTAATTTTGAAGAAAAAAAGAAAACCTTGCATGCAGATTATCAAAAACTTTCAATTTCTCCAAAAGAAAGACATGTAGCCATTTCTTAAAGCAATGTTTCCCATCCAGGGGGCTGTAGGATGACTAAAATACCTAAATAATAACTCATCATTTATATATTAAAATAATCTGAATTAATATTAATAATAATAAAAACAAGGAGTAAATTGAAATGTCTATTTATTTATAAAAAATAAAGTAAAACAGACAGTTCAAGTCAAAGAGGTTAAATGAAGTAAATAAAGGTAAAAACTTAAATTAAAAAAAGGCAAAGCTTCAGTTGTGAGGATTGTAAAGAAATATGATGCAATTTTATGCATATTATATGCATCTTCATTAATAATTCAAATGATACCAAAGCCTTTCCCAGGGGCTTCTCATCAGATCTGGGATAAACAGAAATCTGTTATACAGTTATAAATTAAGTAAAGTAAAAAATCTTGGTGAAATTCCTTTTTGACATTCGTCTATAAATGTGGCTCTGAATATATCTCTCTCACTCTGAGATACAGTAAAAAAGCCTCTGACTCATACCAACAGCTTCCCTTCTCAAAAAGTCTGACCACAAAAAAAGATCGCAATTTGATTACATTTTATATAAGCCCCAAAGCCAGAGAAAACTTATTCAATCACACTCTTAAAGGCAAAGTTCATTAAAAAAAAATTAAAAAAGGTGAAATTCAGATGACAACAAGAACGATTTTATTCTGGCACCTTCATTTTCTCTAAAACACATTTAATGTCCTTTCATGTTCAAGAGTCTGTTTATTTAACAAATATTACATTTGTCTATGTTAAAGAGAGTGAACCCCACATGAGTGCTACTTCAGAGAGCAGAAAGTGACCAACCTAAAGCAAAGCTGTGGCCTAATGGTTAGAGAGCCAGACTTGTTACCAGAAGGTTGCTGGTTTGAGTCTCAGTGCTGGCAGGAGTTGTAGGTGGGAGGGAATGAATGAACATAGCTCTCTTCCACTCTCAATACCCATGACTGAAGTGCCCTTGAGCAAGGCACTGAACCCCCAGGTGCTCCCCGGGTGCTGGATCTATACCTGCACACTGCAAGCTATTATAGATGTAACATCTCATCCCAAATTTCCCCTTGTAGATCACCTGCCCTCTCCAGGATATATAACTGTTAATCTAGTTCCTGTCACATTACTTCCTGGTTGTTCATGTTGGGCCACATAGTTTTCTGACTCAATTTTTGTGAAATATTGTTTATCTAGACTGTAATGAGTAGTTTTGTAGTTGTTGATATTCCAAGTCATGTTGTGGATTAACAACCTTTAATTTTAAGGTGTCTTTTACAGCCCTTATAAAATGATTGTGAAAACTTGTATTAAAGGGTTATTCATCCAAAAATGACATTTAAACCATAAATTACTTCATCCTAGGTGTATATGACTTTCTTCTTTCAGACAAATTCAGTTGGAGTTATTTTAAAAGTTGTCTTTGATCTTTCAAGCCGTTTAATACCACTCAGCAGCTGTTGCACTCCATCGGTTCATGAGAATTAAAAAAAAAAGCTCATCTATTAAAAAAAAAAGTGTCTAACCCGGCTCTGGGGGGTGAACAAAAGCCTTCTGTAGCGAATCGATGTGTTTTTGTAAGAAAATATCTATATTCAAAATGTAATAATCACTTTAATCTAGCTTGTGCTCACTGTTTACTGCCTTTAACTATCATTTTGCATTATTGACACACTGTTTTCCTAATGAATGTTGTTCAGTTGCTTTGACGCAATGTATTTTGTTTAAAGCGCTATATAAATAAAGGTGACTTGACTTGACAGTTGTAAATGAAGCAGTTCTGTTCAAAAGTGACGCACGCGGAAACACAGTGGAGAGATCAAAGCAAAACAATGATCACTAATTAGAAGTACAAAACAAGGATTTGTAAAGAAAAATGTCAGAGGATTAAGACAAGAGTAGACTCTTTTTCCTTTGCTGAAGTAAGTAAACTTTGCTTCCTTTGCTCCTGTTACTCACCAGCGCATGCGCAACGCTCATGCATCATGCTCACAGGAACTGCTTCAGTTTTACAACAGCGAATGCAAGCTATTTTAAGTTTAAAGTGATTGTTACGCTTTGAAAAGTTCTATTTTTCTTACAGAAACTCATCGATTTGCTACAGGATGAGTAGAAACAGTCAAGCTACAGAAGGACAGCAGCTTGTAAGTGTTTTGTCTTCTTTTCTCATTATACTACTGTGTGATCGTCATTGCTAGGAAAGTTTTTTGGTTTAAATTGTGTGTCTTACCCTTGGTAAATACGTGCTTAAAGTGGCGCTTGGTTTTGCGTTTGCCTATAGCGGGACTGCCCAGTTTCGATCTGCTAAATAGTGAGGCGTGGCCAAAGCCAGTGAAAGTACTTAATTAGCTGTTTTGAAAGCACTTGTCAGAAGAAACAGTCGAGCTACAGCAGCTTGTAAGTGTTTTGTCTTCTTTTCTCATTATACTACTGTGTGATCGTCATTGCTAGGAAAGTTTTTTGGTTTAAATTGTGTGTCTTACCCTTGGTAAATACGTGCTTAAAGTGGCGCTTGGTTTTGCGTTTGCCTATCGCAGGACTGCCCAGTTTCGATCTGCTAAATAGTGAGGCGTGGCCAAAGCCAGTGAAAGTACTTAATTAGCTGTTTTGAAAGCACTTGTCAGAAGAAACAGTCGAGCTACAGAAGGACAGCAGCTTGTAAGTGTTTTGTCTTGTTTTCTCATTAGACTACAGTGTGATCGTCATTGCTAGGAAAATGTTTTGGTTTAAATTGTGTGTGTCTTACCCTGGTGAATACGTGCTTAAAGTGGCGCTTGGTTTTGCGTTTGCCTATTGCGGGACTGCCCAGTTTCGATCTGCTAAAAAGTGAGGCGTGGCCAGCTGACTTCAATCAGAGGTAATCAGGCAACTAAAAAAGCGGTAGGTTTCACCACGGCAGGGGTCGCGGCAGCCCTCGTGTGAATCCTCCTCGTGTGAAGACCGACGAGTGTAAAGACAATCGACTCTACCTGCGCGACTCCACCGAGCGAGGACACCGACAGGGCACTTGAGTATTGCTTTTCTCCTCTTTCTTTGCTTTTTGTATAACTTGTTCTCAAATATTTCTTACACTTGTAGTCACTATGTGCTTTCAGATCTCTACCATCACTACTAACACTCGAAGAGCACGCTACGTACATCGCAGGAAGGCCTGTCTGACAAACCTACGGCCTGTCCCTCTGACCTCTATTACTACGCTCCCTATTCCAGTTGGTCTCTGGAACTGACAGTCTGCAGTTAACAAAGCAGACTTCATTTATTCTATCGCTACTCATTCTGGTCTCAACTTCATGGCACTGACTGAGACTTGGATCAAACCTGAAGACACTGCCACCCCTGCAGCCCTCTCCACTAATTTCACTTGTTCCCACACTCCTCGTACCACTGGGAGGGGTGGAGGTACTGGTCTCCTTATATCAAAAGAATGGAAATTTGATCTTCAGCCATCACCTACAGGTAATGGTTCATTTGAATCACATGCCATTCCTGTAACCCACCCTGTTAAAATCCACTTTGTGGTCATTTATCGTCCCCCAGGTCAATTGGGAAACTTCTTGGAGGAGTTGGATGTGCAGCTATCAAACTTTCCTGAAGATGGTACTCCTCTGGTACTGCTTGGTGACTTCAACATCCACCTAGATAAACCCCAGGCTGCTGACTTCAAAACTCTGCTCGCCTCATTTGATCTCAAGCAAGTGTCTACTACAGCGACTCACAAATCAGGCAACCAACTGGACCTCATCTACACGCGCTGTTGCTCCGTTGACAACTCTTCAGTTGCTCCACTGCACACCTCAGACCACTTCCTCATTACTGTTAACCTAGCACTTACTCCTGAAGCGGCTCACACTCCAACGCAGGTCACCTTTCGACGGAACCTACGCTCACTCTCTCCATCTCGCCTATCTTCTGTGGTTCTCTTACGAGAGCTCTTTCGTACTGCGTCTTAGCTAAGACGCTACGGGAAAAGTCTCTTTTCACGAAATACTGAAGCAAAAAATTATCCTTAATTTTGTATTTTTGTAACGCGCATTTGCAGCAGTACACAGCCATAGGCGAGACGGCTCGCTCGCTCACTGGCTTGTTCTGCGGCAACTGCACAGCCTATCGAGCGCAGGCTGATGCAACATCAGACCAATAAGGGCGCTTCGCGCCCTTCTTGCCACTTCCCGCCGAAACGGGTGTGGCCCAACCTATAAAAGGAGCTCGAAAAGGCTGACTCACCTGATTTTTTTCATCTCTTCAGCGAAGCTCACGCATCGCTGGATCACGGAGGAAGCAAGCGCCGTCTGAGAAAGCACATCAGCAGGACGAGCCATTCTGAAGCTGCTGGCATCGCCGCCTTCCATTGCCGTTCCTGCTGCGCTATCCGGCGCCTATATCCTTTCAATCCTGTTATATACAAGCTGTTCTTTATGTGTGTGTGTGTGTTCGCCCTGCGACACACACTCGTAAAAGAGCTCGCGTCTTTTTTAAGATGCCTTCCTGCGGCTCGTCAGAGCCCCACTCAGCGAGGGAGACCGGTACGTCATCTGTGTCTCCTGCCTGGGTGAAGATCATGCAGCGCTCGCTCGCTGACGGCGGATGCCCCCACTGCGAGCTGTTGCCATGGTGACTCTGAGGACTCGCCTGGCCTTTTTCTCTGAGCCTGCATTCTCCGCTGCGCTGAGGCGCCGTAAAAGCATCGCTTCCAGCGGATTCCGGAACCGTCTTCAGCTCAACCGAGCTCGCCGGTTCGCCCTGCTTCACCGGCCCCCCCTGCATCGCTTCCCGGTGGGCAGCGCCCGCTGTTTGCCGGCGCGTCGTCCGAGGAAGTCAATCTCAGGGCTGCGTCGGGGGAAGAGGACATGCGCTCTCTGCTACCTTCGGGCAGTGAGGGCTGGGCGAGCACCGAGGATCTCGCGCCTTCTGCTCAGAAGCCCAGCAGACGAGCTGACATCGAGAAGGAGCCGGGGCGAATGCTCGTGTTGGCCGCGATGAGTCTCGGCCGCGAGTGGTTTGCACCAGCGCCCCCCCCCTCTCGTTCCCGGCTGGATGGTATTTCCCTTTCGGATGAGCGTACTTCTCAAAGCCCGCCTCATTTCTTCCTGAGCTTCACGATGAGGTGGCGAAGGCTTGGAACGCTCCATATTCAGCACGAACTCATTCGTCTGTCTCACTAGCATTCTCCACACTGATGATGCTAAAAACAGGAACTACCACTCACTTCCGCCGGTGGAACAGGCGATAGCGACGCACCTTTGTCCGCCCTCTGCTGGACGGCGGCAAAAGCGGTGTTGCCATCTAAAGCCTCCTGTGTGACGCTGCGTCAGCACTACTAACGATGGCTGCTTCATCGAAGCGCAGGTGTACGAGTTCCGCTGTGGCCGAGCTCTCACCCAAGCGCGCCGCTGTTTCAGTTCCAGGAATTGTGACTGTCTCAGCGTTTTCTGCAATGCGCAAGCCTGCACAGTTGCCCGCTTGCCTGCACACAAAAGCCGTTATCACAACAGCTTCAGCAACGCAGCTCGAGACCCCCGTTCTCGCTCTACTGGCCGTCGCCCCACGCCGCGGGGACCGCGGCAGAGGATTACGGTGAGGCCGGGAGCCCCGAAGCCATCCTGGGAAAGCCATCTACGCATGCTGCATGACGCTGCGTCGGCACTACACACGATGGCTGCTTCATCGAAGCGCCGGTGTACGAGTTCCGCTGCGGCCGGGCTGTCACCTAAGCGCGCAGCTGTTTCAGTTTCCAGAGATTGTGACTGTTTCAGCGTTGTTTGCAATGCGCAAGCCTGTACGGTTGCCCGCTTGCCTGCACACGAAAACCGTTATCACGGCTACCCAGATATTTCCCGAAAAAGGTGTAATTTCTGGTGTCCCGGCCACGGCCGATGGTGCTATAAATGTAGTGACGATGCCCACTGCTCAGTGCCCATCTCCGCATATAAGCACAGCCCTTCACACAGGGCTCGCGCCTATAAAAGCGACTCAAGTCGATCACGCGCACTACATAGTAGACGTGCCCACTCCTCAGTGCCCACAATCACTATGTCACACGCGTCATGTGGTTTCTGTAAAAACGAAACCCGTGCACGTTCGTCCGGCCACGGCCGATGGTGCTATAAATGTAGTGACGATGCCCACTCCTCAGTGCCCATCTCCACATGTAAGCACAGCCCTGCACACAGGGCCTGCGCCCATAATGTCGACTCAAGTCGGTCGCGCACACTGCATAGTAAACGTGCCCACCCCTCAGTGCCCACAATTACTATGTCACACACGTCATGTGGTTTCTGTAAAAACGAAACCCGTGCATGCTCGTCCGGCCATGGCAGATGGTGCTATAAATGCAGTGACGATGCCCACTACCCAGTGCCCATCTCCACATGTAAGCACAGCCCTGCACACAGGGCTAGCGCACATAAGATCGACACAGATCGGTCGAGCGCGCCGCATAGTAAACGTGCCCACTTCCCAGTGCCCACATAGAATTATGTCACATACGGCGCGGGGCTTCTGTAAAAACGAGACCCGTGCACGTACATTCTGCACAGGCAGACAGCGAGTTGAAAGTGGTAAAAGTGCACACATGCAGCCCACGGTTACTCGCAGATATATCGAGTCCCACGGGACCCGCTCAGCCTCCCTCCAGTCGGTTAAGCGCCGGAACGGGGTCGAGGAAGAGCGATCTGCCCGCTGTGATCAGCGCGCTCCCCGCCTCAGATGCGCAGCACACTCGAGCGCCGCCGTTGCCCAGTCAACAGAGCGCGTTTCGCATCCAGCCCTTAGCCATTCATGCAGATGCATGGTCAGTGCTTCCAGGGGTTTCGGATTGGGTGCTAGGCATTATAAAGAGAGGCTACTCGCTACAGTTTTCTCGACGCCCACCGTGCTTTTCAGCGCGCGTCGAAACTACGGTCAAAACAGAAGTAGCACACATACTTCGGGCCGAAATATCAAAACTGTTGAGCAAAGGGGCTGTAGAGCCTGTGTCTCAAAGCGAGGGGGGGCTGTACAGCAGATACTTTCTGGTGCCCAAGAGAGACGGGGGTCTCCGGCCCATACTGGATCTAAGACAGCTGAACAGGCATTGATGAAACACAGTTTCAAAATGTTCACGACCAGGAAGCTCCTCGCGCAGATTCGCAGAGGGGACTGGTTCATGTCAATAGATCTGAAGGACGCGTATTTTCAAATACAGATAGCGTCAAACCACAGGCGATATTTGAGATTCGCCTTCGAGGGCCAGGCATACCAGTTTGCAGTCCTGCCATTCGGCTTGTCCGTAGCTCCTCGTACGCTTACGAGGTGCATGGATGCAGCGCTCGCTCCTCTTAGACTCAGAGGCACACGAGTGCTGAATTATTTGGACGACTGGCTGGTTCTGGCCCGATCATGAGCGGAGCTCATGGACCACAGAGCCGTTTTACTCGATCACCTCGAGAAGCTCGGCCTCAGTGTCAATTGGGTGAAGAGTTCGCTGAACCCCAGTCAGACGATCCTGTTTCTGGGTATAGTTCTGAACTCGTGTTCCATGACGGCGCGGCTGTCACCACAGCGCGCGATGGGCATTCAGCGTGCAGCGAGTTCTTTCCGCTGTGGCGCGACTGTGTCGCTCAAACACTGTCAAAAGATGCTGGGTTTCATGGCTCAGCATCTCCGGTTCTGCGGCTGGGCCTGCTCCGCATGCGCCCCCTGCAGTTCTGGCTGAAGGCTCGGGTGCCGCGCAGAGCGTGGGCGTCTGGCCGGCTGCATTTCAAGGTCGATCAGAGCTGTGTTGCGGCTCTAGCACCTTGGACAGCGAACGGCTGGTACCGATCAGGTGTAAGCCTGGGGACTTCCCCGAGTGTGAAAATGGTGTCGACGGCGCCTCCACTTCGGGATGGGGAGCGCTGCTCGAAGGCAGACCGTCCTTTGGCCTATGGTCAGAACGGGAAAAGCTCCATCATATCAACTGCCTGGAAATGCTGGAAGTGGAGAACGCGCTGACGCGCTTTTGTCCCCATATCAAGGATCACCACGTCATAGTCCGTTCGGACAACATGTCCGTGGTGTCCTACATAAATCGCCAGGTCGGTCTCGGGTCCCGAAACCTGTGCAGGCTGACGGAACGCCTCCTGATTTGGGCTCAGCGCAACGTGCGCTCGCTGAGAGCAGTGCATGTGCCTGGACTGCAGAATCTGGGTCCAGACAGGCTGTCCAGAGGCAATGTTCCTAAGGGCGAATGGTCTCTACACCCGCAAACAGTCCGGCCGTTGTGGGAGAGATTTGGCATGGCGGAGGTGGACCTCTTTGCGTCCCACGAAAACGCTCACTGCCCCGCGTTCTTTTCCAAGAACGAAAGCGCGCTGTCACGGAAATGGCCGTGCTGCCCGCTTTATGCGTTCCCTCCCGTCTCCCTCCTTCCGCAGGTGATAGAACGGGTGAGAGAAACGAGATGTTCAATACTGCTTGTGGCACCTCTTTGGAAGAACCAACCATGGTTCCCAGATTTGATGCAATTAGCAGATGTCGCCCCATGGCCGGTACCGTTGAGGAGAGATCTCCTCTCGCAGGCCAGGGGCTCGATTTGGCACCCTCAACCGGAGTTGTGGTCCCTCCATGTATGGGCACTCAACGGTTACCCGCTGATCTCGCAGTGGGAGTGCTAAATACCATCACTCAGGCTAGAGCTCCGTCGACACGACGTCTGTATGCCTCGAAGTGGTCGGTGTTCTCCAGCTGGTGCACAGCTCGAGGTTATTCACCCCTTAGTTGTGAGGTGACGGAGGTCCTATCCTTCCTACAGGAGCTGTTGGATAAGGGCAGAGCCCCATCCACGCTCAAAGTTTATGTGGCGGCCATCGCCCAATGACTCAAGGGTCATACTCAAACCTAGGCACGGTTATGTGCCGAAATCCCTCAGCACACCGTTTCGGGCTCAGGTTATTGCCCTGTCTGCCCTGCCGGTGTCAGGGGAGGATGGAGACTCGAGTCTTCTTTGCCCTGTCAGGGTTTTAAGAGCTTATGTGTCTCGCTCTGCTGCCTTTCGGCAGACGGAGCAGCTATTTGTCTCATTCGGTGGACGTTCCAAAGGAATGGCTGTTTCGAGACAGACTCTATCCAGATGGATAGTTGACGCCATAGCGTTAGCTTACGCTTCCAGGGGCCTTCAGTGCCCGTTGGGCGTCAGAGCACACTCCACAAGAGGCGTCGCCTCATCGTGGGCGTGGTCTACTGGGATCTCCTTGCAGGATATATGTATGGCGGCGGGTTGGGCCTCGCCGTCTACATTTATCAGGTTCTATAACCTGGAGGTTCCCGCCTTGCAAGCAAGGCTGCTTTCGGTATAGAAGAATCAGGGCCCTGAGGGGAATTCTGAATTCATGAGCGCTAGGCGCTGCCGACTGTTATATGGGCAGTATTGCGTAAGACCGCATTGCCACATTGGTCAGGCCTTGCCTCGGCTGTGTGATGTCATATTGCCGCATCTACGGATGCTGCTAGATATGGGACGGAGGGTTTTTCCCCCTTTTTTCTGTCCCGGACTCTCTGTGAGTCCCTCAGGTGACTGTGCACTGTAAATCCTGGGCGTTGCTTCAGGTTTATCGGTGTGTGATCCCTGCGCGCACGGCGTTTTACATCGGGTTCCCGTAGCGTCTTAGCTAAGACGCAGTACGAGAGAGCTCTCGTAAGAGAACGTACTCGGTTACTAAACGTAACCTCGGTTCTCTCTAGAAGAGCGAACGAGTACTGCGTTCTCTGCCGTGCGTACGATTCACTCTGGTTCACTTCGGCGATGAAATAAATCAGGTGAGTCAGCCTTTTCGAGCTCCTTTTATAGGTTGGGCCACACCCGTTTCGGCGGGAAGTGGCAAGAAGGGCGCGAAGCGCCCTTATTGGTCTGATGTTGCATCAGCCTGCGCTCGATAGGCTGTGCAGTTGCCGCAGAACAAGCCAGTGAGCGAGCGAGCCGTCTCGCCTATGGCTGTGTACTGCTGCAAATGCGCTTTACAAAAATACAAAATTAAGGATAATTTTTTGCTTCAGTATTTCGTGAAAAGAGACTTTTCCCGTAGCGTCTTAGCTAAGACGCAGTACTCGTTCGCTCTTCTAGAGAGAACCGAGGTTACGTTTAGTAACCGAGTACGTTTCATCCTCGCTTCCTGCACTCTCTCAGTTTTCAGCTCTGGACATGAACAGCGCTACGGACACTCTTTGCTCCACTTTAACATCTTGCTTGGACAACTTTTGCCCACTGTTGTCTAGACCAGCATGCACTGCCCCATCTGCCCCCTGGCTGTCCGAGGTTCTCCATGAACATCGCTCTAAACTCAGGGCTGCAGAGAGGAAATGGCAGAAATCAAGAGACTCTACCGACCTCAGTGTGTATCAGTCTCTTCTCTCTTCCTTCTCTGAAAATGTCTTCACGGCTAAAACATCCTACTACCACAACAAAATTAACAGCTGTTGTGATGCTTGGACACTCTTCAAGACTTTCTCTTCTCTTCTTAAGCCGCCGCCGCCACCACCTCCTCCATCGACTCTTACAGCGGACGATTTTGCAGTTTTCTTCACAAATAAGACAAGAACCATCAGTGACCAATTCTCCACACAGCAGACCGAGGACAACTTCACAATGACAGACACACACTCTTTCTCCTCCTTCTCCCCACTCTCAGAGATGGACGTTTCCAAACTTCTCCTGTCCAATCATCCTACTACTTGTCCACTTGATCCGATTCCCACTGACCTCCTTCAAGCGATCTCTTCTTTAGTCATACCTTCGCTTACTCACATTATCAACTCCTCTTTTCACTCTGGAACATTTCCCTCAGCATTCAAGCAGGCCCGGGTAAGCCCACTGCTCAAGAAACCATCTCTAAATCCAGCGCTTCTTGAAAACTACAGACCGGTATCCCTTCTTCCATTCATTGCAAAGACACTTGAGCGAGCTGTGTTCAACCAGCTTTCTATGTTCCTTGTACAGAACAACCTCCTGGACAGCAACCAATCTGGCTTCAAAAGTGGCCACTCAACTGAGACTGCTCTGCTCTCTGTTACTGAAGCCCTGCGACTAGCAAGAGCAGCTTCAAAATCATCAGTACTCATCTTACTGGACCTGTCTGCTGCTTTTGACACCGTTAATCACCAGATTCTCCTGTCCACCCTCAGAAAGATGGGCATCCCTGGAACCGCACTCCTATGGGTTAAGTCCTACCTCTCTGACAGATCCTTCAGTGTGTCTTGGAGAGGTGATGTTTCTAAGTCACAACACCTTGCTACTGGGGTTCCTCAAGGCTCAGTACTTGGACCACTTCTCTTCTCCATCTACATGACATCATTAGGATCTGTCATTCAGAAGCATGGCTTTTCTTATCACTGCTACGCTGATGACACCCAACTCTACTTCTCATTCCAACCAGATGACCCGACGGTAGCTGCTCGCATTTCAGCCTGTCTGAGTGACATTTCTAGCTGGATGAATGACCATCACCTTCAGCTTAACCTTACGAAGACAGAACTCCTGGTGATTCCAGATAACCCATTGCTTGTTTGCAATGCTTGCCTCCAAGACGACCACTGGCACGGCACCAACATACCTAAACTCACTGGTTAAATCTTATGTGCCCTCCAGAAGTTTGTGCTTTGCAAGTGAACGACGCCTTGTGGTGCCATCCCAAAGAAGTTCAAAATCACTCTCACGGACCCTTTCCTAGACCGGGCCCAGCGTCTTTACTAATTTTTAAGAAACATCTAAAGACTCATCTTTTTCGACAGCACTTAACCAACTAATACTAGCACTTTTCCTTTTCTTGTCTTTTCATTTAATAAACAAAAAAACTAAACAAAAAAACAACCTGGCTAGGCGTTCTATACTAGACTAACTGAGACTTGTCATGGCACTTGTATACTGTTGTTGTTCTCTTGTTGACCTGACTGCTTCTATTGTTCTCATTTGTAGGTCGCTTTGGATAAAAGCATCTGCTAAATGATTAAATGTAAATGATTAAATGTAGGAGGCCTTTGTTCACCCCCCGGAGCCGGATTAGCTTTTTTGAAACTTCTCAAAGACCGATGCAGTGCAACACCCGCTGAGTGACGTCAAACAGCTTGAAAATCAAAGACAATTTTTAAAACAATTCTGACTGGATTCGGATGAAAGAAGAAACTCATATTCACCTAGGATGACTTCAAGGTGAGTAATTTATATGCTAATTTTCATTTTTGAGTGAACTAACCCTTTAAAATATACTGCAATATTAACGTCTAATATAAAATTCCTCCTAATACATTATTAAATTTAAACTATGACAATGTAAATAAATGCAAATCATTCTTGTGTTAATTTTATTAATTCATACATTTGATAATTTTTTATAAATGTAAAATATTCTAATGCCAGCGCAGGCTAAACACCTAAATTCAAAGTGTAATATGTCAAAGATCAATCTAAGAGCTCAATTGTAGAGAAGTTCCCCTTCATCCTCTAGTGCACCTCTTTCTTTCCCTGTGGGTCTCTGGAATTGTCAGTCAGCTGTCAACAAAGCAGACATAATTTCTGCTTTTTACTTAAACTCCATACTCAGCATCTTAGGCTTGACTGATACCTGGATTCATCCATAAAGACTCAGCAACCACAGCTGCTCTCTCTGACAATTTCTCTTTCTCTCACAGCACCTGTCAGGTTAGCCGGGCGAGAGCACTGGCCTCTTCATTTCTAACAATTGGAAATATTCAAACCACTCTCCCCTATGCAATTATAACTCATTTGAATCTCATGCTATCACTGAAACTGCTCCTATAAAACTCCAGGTTGTGGTAATTTACAGTCCTCCTGGCAAATTCTAGGCACCTTCCTAGAGGAGCTGGATGGCCTGCTGTCCTTATTCCCGAAGGACGGCAGTCCACTTTTAGACTTTGGCAACTTCAACATTCATCTGGAAAAGCCTTATGCTATAGACTTCCATTCACTCCTTGCTTAGTTTGATCTCAAACTACTTACTACTAAAAGCACACACAAATCAGGCAACGAACTTGACTTAATTTACACACGCAGTTGTCAGAATGTCAATTGTCAAAACTCAGGGCAGCAGAGAGAAAATGGCGCAAAAGATCCGTCAGAATGGAGGATGTATCGGTTTTCAATTTTCATCTTTCTCTGCTAAAGTCCATACTGTAAAATATTCATACTTCCACAACAAGATCAACAGCACTCCAGACTCACAAAATCTCTTCAAAACATTAAATTCTCTCCTCTGACCCGCTCCAACACCTCCCACCACTTCTAAAACAGCTGATGAGTTCGCCACATTCTTCACAGACAATACCAGAATGATAAGTAGTCAGTTCTCAGACCCACACACACACACAGGCCTTCAAACCAACCACACCCACTGCTAAAACTCCCATCTTGACTTTCTGTCCATTAAACACTTCACTTACATAAAGCTACAGACCTGTAGCTCTCCTTCCATTCATAGCAAAAACCCTCAAAAGAGTTGTTTTCAATCAGGTATCATTGTTTCTTTCATAGAACAACAAACTGGACGCTAACCAGTCAGGTCTCAGGAGTGGCCATTCAAGGGAGACTGCATTACTCTCTTTCAGGGATGACCTGCATAGTGCAAAATCTAAATCAAATTCATCAGTTCTTATTCTGCTGGATCTATCTGCTGCTTTTGACATAGTCAATCATCAGATGCTTCTGTCTGCCCTGTCAACAGTGGTCATCACCAGGATTCCACATTTGTTTGAGTCATATTTTACCGATGTCTTTCAGAGGGGGTTTGGCAGGGGAGGTATCCAAAGCACATCAAATTATGACTGGGGTTCCTCAGGGATCAGTTCTTGGGCCCCTCCTTTTCTCCATATACATGACACCACTGGGTCCCATCATACAGGCACATGGATTATCCTACCATTGCTATGCTGAAGACACACAGCTCTCTCTCATTTCACCCAGATGATCCAAAGGTAGCTGCACGGATCTCAGGTTGCCTGGTGGACATCTCGGCATGGATGAAAGAATATCACTTACAGCTCAACCTGGCAAAGAATGAGCTTATAGCTTACTCTTCCCTGCCACTCCAACTCTACACTATGATTTCACCATCCAGCTAAGCTCTAGAGTCTAGACTACAATTTCTCCATCAACTTCGGTTAGAAATCTTGGTATAAACTTTGATGAACAGCTGACCTTCAAAGACCACATTGGAAAACACGATCTTGCAGGTTTGCATTGCACAACATCAGAAAGATCAGGCCCTTTTTAACGAAGCGTGCTGCACATCTTCTAGCCCAGGCCCTTGTCATTTCTAGGCTGGGCTAATGCAATGCTCTTCTGGATGGACTTCCATCCAGCATAGTCAAACCTGTACAAATGATTCCAAATGCAGCAGCATGACTGGTCTTCAACGATCCCAAAAGAGCCCATGTTATACCTCTCTTTGTCTCCTTGCACTGGCTACTAGTTGTGGTACCATCACAGAGATGCTCAAAATCAGAATGCTGAATCCCTGACAATTTTCAAGCGACAGCTGAAAACTCATCTTTTTCGAAACTTGGCTTAATAAAAAATTTAAAAAACAAAAAACTTTATCTTTATTTATTCCTTCTTTTTCTAGCTTATACTTATTTTAAGAATGTCTAAAATGTGGTATTACAAGCACTTCCTGTGTCTGTTTGCCTCTTTAAGAAGAATCACTTTATGTATCGCCCAATTGTAAGTCGCTTTTGATAAAAGCGTCTGCAAAATGACTACCTGTAAATGTAAAGTTCACAGGTACAGAAAGTAAAAAAGCAGTAATGAAACAAGCTTGAAATAGTCAACATTTGAAGTGGATCAAAAAAGTTAATCTAGGTTGTCCTAAGACAAGAACAAATTTTGGTTGTAGGTTTTAGGACAATTTTGACTAAAGGTTTTGATCCACTTCAAATGTTGACCAATGTATATCTGCCTACTTGTGCCAAAAAATATTGATTGATCTAACATCCGACACTAGACAAGGCTGATATTTCGTTCACTAAAAATAAAAGAGTAGGGGACAGCGTCTGCTTGTCTGTGGTTATTTCAAATGGTAAAATAATTTTTAAATACTTACAATGCTTGCTTATGAGACTCTTTCAAATGGCAGGAAAACATGCAGCCTCAAGCATTTCAAGCAGAGACCGCAGAGGAGTCAGCTCTCCACTGCACACTGAATGTCAAAACTCTTCTCTGTCATGTCAGCTCACACAGTAAAGAATTTGATTCTTTCAAATCTAGGATTTTATACTGTGTTGTTCAGGTATTCAACACTATTCTAAATTATATGGTTACACTTTGATATAGGAATGTAGGAAATTATCATTTAACAGAACAGTGTGAAATCATCACGTCTCTGCCTGCCTGTGCATCATGAGAAACAGAAACTGCTGTGGGTTGAGCTTCAGAGGAAGAGCATACTTTTGTGCGGCCAAAGCCCCTCTGTTTGACCACAATGTAAATGTTAATATAAATAAAGCAAGGAAAGGAAATGCTGATAAGAAAACATGTAAACCCACACTGTGCTTACCTCAGCCATTAAACTAACATTTTCTATATTAAGCCTAATATTATTCAAATGTCATTACACATGAGAAGGACATGAATGATGCATTGAAGAATCACTTTCTCTTATGTGTTATTTTTAGGATGCCCTCTTGTGTTGCAAACTAGTAAACACTACTAAAATGATTAAAGATAAACAATGTTCAGAATAAATTAATGAATATATTAAAATATCCACATTCTTTGGTTTCTCTGCTGCTACGGTTTTCTTCAAATCTCACCATAGATTCTCAATGGACTTTAAATCTAGAAATTTCAAGAACATTCAAGCCAGGAAACCTAAACCAGTCTTTGGCAGATTTAGCTGTATCATTGTCCTGCTAAAAGTCAACTGATCATCATCTCTTTACTTCACTAAATATTCATGTAGAACTTTCAGAGGCCTATCCAAATTCCTTTTTTTTTTGGATAAGTATAGTGACAAATTAAAAATACTTTGTTACTATGACTAACCAGGCTATATATTTTGGATATTTTTACATTATTAGGTAATAAATATTTTATGTTGACTTTTCCTTCACAAATTTTTTAAAGAGAAAATTTACTGTTTCAACAATAACATTTCTCCAGATCTTTTTGTTACATTTGAGATTTGGAGTTAGCAACCCTAAGGTAAGCAGAGGGCGCCCTACACCAAAGCAAACATGTTTAAGGCTGTTTCCAAAGATAACTACACACTTCACATTATACATGCCACATGCAACAATGTTCCAAAAAATACTATGGTATTAACATTGTGTTTTTGGACACACCGGAGTAGGCTACCATGTAAATATCATGATACATGAATTGAATCATTCTACTGTATATGAACCATGGTGTATTACCATCTGATACTGTATCCTACCATCACTTTTTTTGAGGGGTATTAAAATATTCAGTTAGATGAAGTGGGCACAACAGTACAATCCCATTCAATGTAAAGCTGACTGACAGACATCAGATCTACACTTCCTTTTCTTACCCGAGTATGACTGTTTAAATAGTTGCCATGGTGAGAATGGAGTGTTGTCAACCAACAACACCACACCCACATTTGCTCTCTCTCAAATCTAATGCTGGTTTGCCTAAAGCGTTCATACCACTGATCTATCATAGATACCTAGCCATCAGTGTATTTATATTCTGGGTTGAAATCAAACCAAAGTACACAAAGATGTACAAGACAAGAAATAAGCCTTCTCCCACTGGCCAGTGTGTGATAATACACAGAAAACCCAGTCGTTCAAATTAAGGATAGCGAAATTAAGGACTGCAAATTAGGAAAATGAAACTCTTTGTAAGGACATGCCTCAGTGTCAAAGGTCAAGCCTCCTCAAGGCTCGGGTGCTTAAGCGAGTTAAAAATTTGTTTAACAAGTTCTGATGCTCTAGAAATAAACTCTGCCTGACATCACACAACTAAGAACCTTCATAAGCACTTAAATAATAACTCATCATTTTATATATTAAAATAATATGAAATAATCTGAATAACAAAAATAAAAAACAAGGAGTAAATTTAAATGTATATTTATAAAAAAAGAAAAAGAAAAACAGAGTTCAAGTCAAAGAGATTAAATTAAGTAAATGACGGTAAAAAATGAAACTGTCAATTGTGAGGACTGCAAAGAAATATGATGCAATTTTATGCATATAAAATGCATCTTCATTAATAATTAAAATGACACCAAAGCCTTTCCCAGGGGCTTCTCATCAGATTTAGCATAAACAGAAATCTCAAATCAACACACTGTCGTACTTTTTTAAATTTTGTTTTTATTGAGAAATATTTGTTTTTGTTGGTTTGCTATTGAGAGCAAGAATGAGTCGGTCAATGAATAACAAAACAACAAAAAAAAGAAAAATACTTATTGCAAGGGTTGGTAAAAGCACATACAATTTCTCACAACTAAAATAAAAGAACAATTCTTAAAAAACAAAAACAAAAAAAGCAAACATCCATTCAATAATATCCATAAATGAACTAAAGTAAAACATCTTGGTGAAATTACTTTTAACATCCATCTATAAATGTGGCTCTGAATATATTCTCTCTCACTCTGAGATACAGTAAAACAGCCTCTCGCTCATACCAACAGCTTCCCTTCTCAGAAAATACTGATCTGACCACATTGTGGATAAAGAGAACATTTGAACAAAAGGATCTACAACAATCATGTTAGTGCGGGTCAGTTGTGTCAGTATAATGAGTGCATTCTGACAAGAAAAGAAAATGCAAGTTCGGGAAACAGATGCATTTTGGCATTCCTTTTTGTTTGTGGGCAGGAAAGAGAGAGTGAGGAATGAGTTAATGACAACAGTGTGGATATCAGTTATCAGGGCTTTTGAAATGCCTAACAAGCAAACTTTAAGGCAGAGCGCTTAAAGCCAAGCCACGGTTTGACAAACTGTTTGGTCAGTTCCCTCAAGTGGTCACTTCTGGATCCCAGAATGATGCAGTGCAGCCTTGAAGCACCCATCCATCAGACATATTTCCTTTAGCCTGTGGATCAACACTATGCTTTGCTGTGGAGAGGAAGGGTCAGTCATTTTCGGTTCCCTACTGTTGACGGCATAACTCTGATAGACAGGCAGAGCAGGGGGCACGGCAGACCTCCGACAAACAAAGCCTCTGGGACTGCAGCGGTTTAAAAGGTCAATCTAAAATTGGAGTTTCTGTCACACTCACAACTGACAAGTTTTTGGCTCTTTCGTTAGAGTCCTTCCTATAAAATGCTATAAAATAATCATCCTCATCTGTACAAACTGCAACATTGCTGGTTTGGCCATTGTGCAGCCCAAAGTTTGTACTTAACAAAATATTTCATTCCTGGTGCTCTCATCCTATCAGCAGTCAGGATGTGTAGAGGGGAAAAAACATTGGATGCTTTATTCTTAAGAATAATAAGTCTATTGCTCCTAAGTGGGAATATGGAGACGTCAATTGGAGTGGCTCAATCCTCGGAGTGTATATAGACAGGTTCTCCATCTCTTATTAAGTAATGTGCATATCCACATTCTGTTTGAAAGCATAATACATCAAGTCAGTCGAAGTGGTTTTGGGCAGGGCCACAGCAGTGCAAAGGGGGACTGGATTAATCCATATCCAGGTCCATAAGCTTGTTACGGGGACGGGGCGTGTGAATGGGGTTCCTGGAGAAACAGCAGTGGGCGACAGCAAGACCCAGCAGCACTGAGAGAAGACCAGCGATCACAGCAGCAGCCAAACCATATCCCACTGGCATCATCAAAGATTCCCAGACTGCAGAATAACAAACAGAATGATCGCTGTCAATCACAAACTTTCATAAAGACACCAGATATGACAATATAAATGCTATGGAAGCAAAGTTTGGGAGGAGCAGCTGGGGATCTTTATTTCAGAAGAGTTCCTGTAGTTTTTGACATAAACGGTGAAGAGAGGATATGAAGTCATCAATTTTAAAAATGTTACATTTTATTGCCAATAAAGCCTCCCAGACTCTGTAGAAGTCTCCATCCCAGATGTTCCTCCCAAGCTTGCTATATTGGTAGACCGTGGAAACCTTCATGAAATGACTTAATAGCCTTTCTCCTGGGAGTGCCACATTCTTGCAAAGTTTAGCTCCACCACAACTGTCTGCATGTTTCTAGTAATACTGAAAACCTTGATTAGCTTGGTTCAGGTGTGTTAACATGTGGTTGAAGCTAAAATCTGCAGGATGGTAACTCTCGAGAAACAGGGTTGGAAACCCCTTTTCTAAAGGTATACTTGCAGAGACAGTTTTTTTCCCTGCTTGCTTTCTTTTGCTCACGTATCTGGGAACTGGACTTTAACAATTCCCATCCCTAGACACAACCAGGATTCTTACATTCTGTTTTGACGGACAGAAATGATGAAGCAGAGGTGAGGTCCTTCTCCTTGTTCCAGGCTCCAGTAGCAGGGGACAGGAGCCAGGGTGTGGCAGAACAGTAGTATTCTCCAACATCTCTATCCTTAATCTTGTGTAAGCTCAGGACAAACGTGTTCCTGTCGATGCGCTCCAGACTGGTGTCATTGGAGTCGATCTTCTTTACCACTCCCCAGCGGTCCATGCTGATGAGAGGTTGGACTCCGTTATCTAAAGCCCAGTCTGTTTTCTGGAACCAGCGCACTTCAAATGCCATATCACCTGTGGGACGGAGAGAGTAAAACTAATTATTTTAGCCAGCATGGAATTTAAATTTCCATTTAAACCTCTTCTGTTTCAGAATCTAGCGTCAAGAGTTGCTCTACAATATTTGTAACCCAAAATCGTTTTTCAGTCAAAAACATGTCTGATTATAGAAGGTAAATAGGTTTTGGGTGGGATTCTACACTGACTTTAATCATGAGAGGTAGTTTAACGTGAATGCCAAGGTGGAGTCAATACGATTGTTCATAGGCGTTCTTATGTAATGCTCCAAACAGTCGTGCTGTTGCTGCGGCTTATTCAAGGAAGTGTGTGCCATAACCACAAGGGTATTCAAGTAGTGTATGGAAAGAAAACAAAGCTAAACGGTGTCTTTCAAGTGGTTCAATGTTGTATATACTCCCTGATGATCCAGAGCGAGGCAGCAGAAGTCAGCCAGACTCAGACAGGTCTATGCACGCTGTCCTCACTACTATGTGTGGAATCTCAATGAAGGCCACTGTGTAATCAGAAACTGACAGCCATGAGCACAGCTCAAGCCCACCACAGTTCACCACAGCATTCTGCTACTCATCAAGTACAAGCCAAGAGTACATCTCATAGCAGAATCCAGTGACAACAGCAGAGCTTATGATTCTTGAAGCGTATGGATCATCATATTTATTTATGAGTTTGTGACATTTAAATAGCTGCAGAATTGTTTTAGCTAAATCTTGAATTTCTTACACTATATACTAATTTTCTCTGACATTTTTTAAATGTATGTTTATGTATTTTTATTTTTTTACATGGTTTGGAAATACATTTATTTTCAGTGCTGTATTTATTTGATGAAACTAGAGTAAAAATGGTTATATTGTAAAATATTTCAATTTCAAACAACAGTTAGTATATATTTGTATTCCTGTGAAGCAAGGCTGAATTCCAGTCTTAACTTCACATACTTCAGAAATAATTCTAAAGTGCTGACTTGGTGCTCAAATACATTTCTTCTTATTAGCAATGTTATAAACAGTTGTGCTGCTTAATATTTTTGAAAAAAAGAAGAATCTATGAGTAATATTTTGCAACAATGTGGAAGTCTTTATTGTAACCTTAGTTAAGTATTATAACTTTTCTGCTATTTCATCTTATCCCTATTATAAATTTAATTAATTAATTAATTATTATACAGTAATCAATTATCTTACAAATAAATCTCCAAATTAAATTTAAGATCCATTCCAACCAAGACTCTAGATGAGAAATTAAGGAAAGGCTTTGAAACCGTGGCCCTGAATAGCTTTATTTACATAAATCCTTTCATCAGTGGATGAGGAATGACAAGCACTTATTTCTGGCCTCGAGTGTGGATGAACAGCATAAAAGCTAAGTCGATTGTTCCTCACATTTGCTGGATGATTGTGTCTTTACTACATTTATGCTGTCGGTGGTGATTAATGACTGAACTGTACTTCCTCAGTTGGACATCTACAGCTGCAAGACATTACGAATCATGCGAGAGAAATGCATCAAAGCCTTATAAAGTGATTCTCAAGCTTTTTTTTTTTTTTACCAGTTAGGCAACAGTGAATTAAAAGCCTTTAAATGATAATATTATGTTTGATGCAGAAAAGCTCTAACAAACAACCACAGCTGTGTTAGACCCGCTTCATATTATCATCTCATTCATAAAATAAAAATAAAGTAAAAGTTAAAAAAAAAAGATCAAATAAGACAGATGGAGCAGCCACTAATTACTATAAGGGTATCATTTATTATAAATCAAACAATTCCCCAGTGGGAAAAAAAGCTATTATTATGAAAGTGAACACATGTCATTGTTTCACAATGGCCTCCTAAATGTAAATGCCTAAAATAAAATAAATTAAAAATACTCATAGTGCCTTCCGCCTGAAATGTTTTGTGTAGGACTAAATACATTGGATGCTGTTAAACTGCACAGGCGTTTTCTATGAACCTGAGATCATAAGGAGCCTAAGGAGAGCAGCACTGCCCTTATTCTCAACCACTGTGAACAACAACCAGGCCAAAATTAGCCTTAAAACAAGGAAATGTTCTTTCTGCTCTAATCGAGCCCAGAATAAACGAAGAAACCCTCTCAGAATTCATGAGTAACTCTGACTGTGCTCATGGGTACTTCCATCATCCGGCCTTCCGCTACCTTTCAGCTAAAGCACATGTTCTTGACTGTATTACTCGAGTACATTAGTCAGCCTGTGTGCAAGAACAAGCAATGCAGACATTAAGATTTATGAATTTAATTAAAAATTAAACATTGTAATGTGACTTCCCAATACAATGCTGTAGATGAACAGTTCACCCAAATAGGTGAATATTTCATTCCCAACTTATATTCTACTCGTATTCAGTGGAACACAAAAGTAATATTCACGCAGCTCATGGCAGATAATTAAGACAAAAATGACAATTCTGGCATCATTTACTTACCCTCATGTTGTTGTTTATTTCTTCTTTGGAAGATAAACTGATCAATGTTCCACTGAAAATGGAAGCCATTGGGCTTATTTGATTGCCAATGGTTTGGAACAGCATGAGGATGACTAAATTATGATAATTTTGGTTTATGGGTGGACTCTCTCTTTTTATTATTCATTTATTTATTTATTTATTTTTTTTTTGTCAAACAAAAATTATTAAAGCTTTGGAATATAGTGAAAGACTTGAGGGTGAGTAAATGATGACTGAATTTTCATTCTTAGGTCAATTCTCCCTTCAATGGGAAAATCCTCAGAGACATACAGTAGTGTCTATTGCTGCTTGACTCCCTAAGGATCACTCTAAGAGAAACACAATAGAAAAACAATAGAAACAAAAACTTCTCTTCCTTCAGGGCCATGAGCTTTTAAAAACCAGCACAAAAGCATCTCTCGTTTCTCTATACTGTATTTTGAAAGAGAGAAGTGTGAACATTGTGCTGACATGTATCTATGAGTACAGCATGTGTGTACCTGCCTGTGGCTACAGACTGATGAGGAAGGAACGTTGTACTTCGTGTTTCGGAGTATTACCCAACTTTTTTGACTGATACAATCACAGCAGGCAATGTGACCAACTGCAGCCCGCAGCTCTGTATCACTAGGATCACTTAAAGTAAACATCCAACCACTCACATCTAATACAACTTTCCTAATAACTAATTATCTAACACATTTCCTGTAGAAAACAGCAGTGCTTGAAAGGCAGCAATGTAACAGTTTTATATTTCACAGACAAGCAATTAGTCTCTCCACACCAAATCAAATTTTTAATTCCATTCTACCGATTTTCACCAAAAATCTTTGGAAAAATGCCAAAGTGCTAACCTTTCCAAAAGCATGCTTGTTCTGTTGACCACGGCAGCCTCAAATGTAAAGTTAATGCACTTTTGTAAAACTGCTAAATGCTCTTTATAAAGACACAAGTAAATGTCCTACCTCACATTTCCTACTGTGCATACAGTATTTATGAGTAACTATTAACCAACAGGAAGAAAAGGAAAATATGCTTTGTCACTCCCATGCAGGATGTGACTCAGAGTAAAGTTCAGGAGATAATTTCCATCTGGTTCAAATTAGTTTATACTATCAACTGTGAATAACCACAAAAAACACACCCAACACAAACAATATATGTATTCCCTGGGAATCAAACCTATGACCTTTTGCACTGCTAACGCAATTCTCTACCATTGAGCCACAGGAACACTTCACTAATTAAGAAGTTAAACATGGACACTGCTGTTAAAACATGCCACCCAGACAGCCTACAAGGTCAGACTGGACTAAGGCAAGAAACTGAGCAATGAATAGACACTAAAATAACTGGTGAAAGGCTAAAGTGTTTAACAAAAACCTTTAAATAATTAAAAACACCTAAGAAAGCATTCGGTTACTTCTGAGATTCTGTTCCTTTTATACATCAGAATGTGACATGAAATGAACTGGGAGATTTAAGTTCACTGGGGATGCATCTCAAAAAAAATCTGTCAGGATGGAACATCAAATATTTCCAAATATTTCGCCCCCAAATAAAATCTCTCATTACTTCAATGTGTCCAAAAATAAAGATACAGTGACCTTAAAAAGCATTTGGAAATAAACCACAATTAAAAGGAATGAATGTCAATGGATTAGACAACAAAACCGCAAACTACTGTACTTAATGTAAAAGTAAGATTAACAAAAGGTTCAACAACAAGAAGTTTGTTGTTGGATAAAAGGGTTTTACATTTTAAAGGAGAAAAGCTCCAGTGACATTTATTTAAATACTATTTAGCTTAGAAATTCATTTCTCTTAAACTTTCTATAAATTTATATTATAATTAATTCTATACATTACACAAACAGTACTTGCCAGTGTTCGGAGAAGCTTGCAGGATGGATATGATGCACTTCATGTGGACTGTGTTTCCCGGTAACACATTGTTTGCTTCTGAATGAATGGAGATGTTGAATACTGGGCCTGCAGGAGAAACAAACATTTGCTGTTTAAAAACTCTAGATTTCAGAGTCAACTGGAAGTTGAGAACGTAAATGTGTATATATATAAGAAGAAATTTATTCAACCTTTCGTTTGAATTCATTTACTAACATGCAGAGAGTGTTTTTTAAAATGTTTTTTATAAGGTAGGATGCTAATTGAAATTAAACCTCAAAATGACTGATTTGTAAAACTCTGTGCTACAAAAGAGAGACTTGCCTCTTAATTGATTTTTAAAAGTTTGCCATTAGCATGTTGATAAGTTAATGATGCAATGTTTCACATAAAATACAAAGCACACACAAATATTGGCTACAATGGTTCATTTGAATTAGTCTAGACTATTATTATAGATACTTATCCATAAACAAATGTTGATGAATAAGAGATAGAGAGCAGGGATGAAATTTTATATTATAAATCTAGAAACTATTTATTATTTCAGCACTTCCGGTTCCATCGTCCTGACGTTAATGGATTTTTTAATGGGCTTTTGGTTAAAAGCCTGAAATAAAGTCTATGGTCAACACAAGTTCAAGATATTCTATACATCATTAATAACCTCTTGTGATTTTTTTTTAAAGCTTTTGCTTGTCATGAAAAAGGTGGTTGCTAACAAGTGGCTAAATGGCATTAGGGAAACTAAACATCATTATTTCGAACAGGTAGACTCATCTACTCACTAGTCCACAGCCGTATCTTAAAATTATCTTAAAATGTCGCTCTTGCAAACCATCCTAACAAACTTTTAGGGACATGATTTTTAGTGCTAGTGATGGTAAAGTCATGAGACCGTGTTGTAGTTCATTTGTAGCCTTTTTACTTCTGCCGATTGGGATTAGGCTATAAAATTAATAAAAGTTGTGCTCATTTGTGAAGATTATCATGAGGAACAAGCATGTAAGAATCAAACCATTGCTGACCACAAAACTTGTTTCCCACAATAATCCAAAAGCAATTGGAAAAAATCATTTTTGATTTTGTTGAAGGAACCAGGGTGATGTGAACAATTAGGCTGGCCAATAAAACTGCAACTGTGCAACATCACTAAGAGTATTTTTATAATCATCCTTCTACTTGTTTTGTCCGCAATCGTGGGTTTAATTTTCCCATTATGTGATCACCTTCACTTTGAAGGAAACATTTTTGAATTTGGTCTTAGTTTAGCTTTAAAAACCAGCTTTCACATGAGAGCATATCTGTGATGTTTTGTTATACTGCCTATAAACGAAAGAGAGTGAGCGATAAAGAGAGTCTCTGTAAGCAGCAGGAATCTGCCCTGAGGGCGACACTATAGAGGTCTACTCATCCAGAATCAGACAGAAAGAGGGAACTACAGAAAGTGTGTGAGAGGGTAACATGACCTAAGCTGTAAACATAGCCTACAGACAATTCAGCATCATCCTTTTGAGTATTAAAGCTCACTTAGGTGTAGAGTAGTTAGCATGATAATACCTGTGTGTACAAAAGCGATCTCAATCTTATTGGACTCCGCACTGATGGCTTTGATCCAGTCTTGGCTCTGATGCCGTGTCCAGGCTGTGACTTCACAATAGTATAACCCACGATCTGTGACCTGGGCCCCATACAAACGAAAGCGGTACTCGAGCTGCCCGGTCTTCTCCAGAACCACACTGTCAATGCGGCTCGGCTCGCTCCACTCCTCTAGCTGCAAGACTGAGTCCTGACTGAGTGACAATACTTTTCGGGACTTTCCTCCCAAGGTCTCCTCGAAGCGGATGAGGACAGAGTAGCCGGGATTCTTCAGGTTCTGACCAGTCACCCGACAGCTCATCTCAAATGTGGATCCAGCAGTCGAGGCTTCTCTCACACGATGGGCTACTACTTGCAAATCTGGAACTAAAAAGATCAAATAAATACTCATTAAACTATTGCACAATACAGTTTGAGTACAATGAAATAACTTTCCGCAAAGAGTATTACCTATGTAATATAATTGTGAGCAACTTCAGTTAGTTGACCTGAGAATGAAAATCTTCTACTCACCCTCGAAGCATCCTAGGTGTATTTGACTTTCTTCATTCAGAATAATCCAATCGAAGTTGTAATAAAAATTGTCCTTGCTCTTTAAAGCCGTTAAATGGGGGTAAGCGGGTGTTTGTTGAAAACGGTTCAGAAGACGTGAAATAAAGTGACCGAATCTGTAATAAAACATCCATCACATAGCTCCCAGGGGTGAATAAAGCCCCCCTGTAGCAAATCCATGTGTTTTTGTAAGATAAATATCCAGATTTCAAAGACAATAAACACTTTTTTTCTAACATCTGCTGACTGTAGGACATCGAAGATGTGCAGGCATAAGATGTAAGACGTATGCGTCGCACCCGTCTCTGGGAAATGTAGAAGCAAAGGAAACAAAATTTCCTTACTTAAGCAAAGGAAAAACAGTCTCCTCATGGTTTATTTTGAAATATAATGACATTTCTCTTTACAAATCCTCGTTTTGTGCTTCTAATTCGTGGCCTAACCACACTAACCACACAGCACTGACGAACTACAACATCTGCACGTCTTCCGGTTCACAACAGACAGCAGAAGTAAGAAAAAAAAGTGTTAATTACGTTTGATATGTGGATATTTATCTTACAAAAACGCATGGATTCACTACAGGGAGCCTTTATTCAACCCCCAGAGCTGTGTGAGGGACGTTTTATTACAGATGTGTGTACTTTCTTTGTGTGTACTTTCTGTATTTCTTGTCTTCTGAACTGTTGACAACAAACACCAGCTTACCCCCATTGAAAGGCTTGGAAGAGCAAGGACAATTTTTAATACAATTTCAATTGGATTATTCTGAAAGAAGAAAGTGACGTACACCTGCAGTAGGATGCTTCGAGGGTGAGTAGAAGATGGACGAATTTTCATTCTCGAGTGAACTAACCCTTTACTTTATTTTTTAGATATTTATATTTCTTAAGTGTTCCTTAAAAAACAGACCCTAATTTGGTGGCTCTGCAGTCTTCTAAAACCAATTGGATAGAGATTTATTGAAAATCCTTCAATATTATGAGGCTTCTTATCATGTTTTGGTAAAGATTGACCATTTTTAGGAATAGCTTCAAAATATAATCATAGTAAATGAATTTTGTAGATAAAACTAGTGTGCCAAATTGCAAATTTTGCTCCTTGTTCAGTGGTTGCCACCATATACATTTAGTCAGTATCAGATATAGTTTCAGTACACAGCCTAAGCTAAATCAAGGGTGCAATAGACCAAGACAGAGTGACCATTGTGAGCTACATATGTCTTCACATAGAAGATGTCATCACAAAGACACAATTAAAGCCATTTACTCCAATCCCTTATTGAGAGCTGAAAAATGAGAGACACTGGAGACTTTCAAACAACAAGCTTTGATGCATTCTTTTTAAAACAGTGCACTAAGTGCTACAACTGTCACAGTTGCTGGAAGCACCTAGCTCATGGGGTAAAAATGAAATATCTAAAGAGTGACCGCAAATCCTAAAAACAAGCTGGGGACAGTTAGTTACTTTGTTGCTAAAGGCCAGAAAACATACTATCTAAAAGCTAAGGAGGGCAAACAATTTTAGATAAAAAAGACTGTGTGGTTGATTTCTGAATTCAATACAAAATGCGCGTTGCATTATTAACTTTTATGCAGTAAGCAGACATTAGCATTAGTGTTCTGTGTCCAATTTTGCCTAGAGATCAATTACAGTCAAAGTGGAGCAGCATTTTTAAGATGATATTGCTAACTCTTGCTACTTGAATAATAACACATCTGATTTGAAGGAACAGGCATTTAAAGTAACTCTATAGACCTTATGTAGCTCTGCCCTTTGTTAGAAATTCACTTGTTAGCTGTTTCTATCCACCTATTTTTAATCTGCATTTTGGAATATTGCGTTAAAATAAAAAATAAAAACACTGGATGGAAACGCCAAGATGCTAATTCATTTTAAAAATGCACATAAAAAACTGTGCGCACAATTGATGGTTTAAACATTTTATCCGATAAAAAAAAATTGCATAAACTACGATGGAAACACATTTACTGAATAAATTTCACCATGTGCATCAAAAAAAGTCATGTAAATTTACACGATAACCAGTGGAAAGATCTCGTTGCACAGCATCTGAAATTTTGTTTTGGTTATTCCGAAATGCCTGAGAAAAGTCTGTTATCAAAGTATTTCTGTATAATTGTCACGACTGCGTTCCCAAACAGCAGCAGGCATCCACCTCCGGAAGCAAGGACAGCATTTAATGTGTTTCGTCTGCTCACTCTGAGGCACAAGTAATTTATCATATATGAAAATTATTATTTTCAGTGGCTTCTTATACTTTCCTTAGTGATATTTAGTGTCGGTTAACCAGAAAGGACCAACAGGACCAAAATGTGTTAGCCAAGCACTCAGGTTTGCATACTTGCTTAAAGAACGTAGGAATGCTGAAAGAATGTCAAAGTGTTTCATAGCCAAAAAACAGACCTAAAAGGAAGCTTCACAAAAACAAATGCCCCAAATTTAGAGCTTACTCTTTGGTGTCCACTGAACAGTGACAGGCGTTGACTGGACTTCCATAGCTTTTTCCCATCCACTTTGCTGCGTGGGTTTCCATGCTGTTACAGCACAGGAATAAGAGCCCATGTCTGCATCTCGAGTCTGAAGCATTCGCAGAATGAAGATGTTAGACTCTCTCCTGGTCACTGCTATGTCCCCAGTGTCCAGCCTCTGCTGGTACCGACTGTCTGCAATCAGCGCTCCTTGTTCATTCAGGGAGGCTATAGTAAGTTTCTTCTGAGATACATCTCCAGATGTGTTTGTAGAGTAAGACCAGGTCACACCCAGGAGGCCATCTTGGAGGTGGAGGAGGTCAACCACATCACAGCGCAGTTCAGTGGGCTCGCTGGTGGACTGAGAGTTCAGAGACGCTGTAAGGGTCACCTTGAATTGCAGCTCTGTGAGAGAAGAAGGGAACATAAATGACGTCAGTCACAGACTGTGAGACATGAGCAACTTACAAAAAAACATTTGCATGCATCTTTTCATGAGATTTCAAATGTATTGCCCAACCCATTGGTCAGCCAAACAGACAGTCCCACCTCAAACCCATACCACCGTTCAACAACCCAAGTAATGTAAATCACAGCATTTACACTTTTTGGGGAAATCAACTCACAAAGGAAAATAAAAAAATTAAAAATTCCATCGTCACATTAAACTGATTTCACAAACCTGTCTTGCAACTCCACTCTGATTTTAACTTCAGTACCAAAATTAACAATTTAATTCAAAAATGATTCAAGGAATTACTTCAGTCACCACTTGCTTTATTGCTGTTCCACTCAAAGAATAATGAAACAAATGTATTTCAGTTTTAATAACAAAAGAAAAAAATGTGACGCTGAAGACTGGAGTAATGGCTGCTGATAATTTGGCTTTGCCATCAGAGGGATAAACTACATAATATTACTGTTTTACTGTAGCCTTGGTGAGCATAAAATACTTTTCACAAAGCACAAAAACTTTTATTGTATGTATGTAAAGTGGTTTACTGTGAATTGTTATATTTGTGTGTACATCTATGTGAAAAATATTTTAAAAAAAATTATTTACTTTAATTTAGTGAACAAAGTGTTTTACTTTTTGCAGGAAACTTTTTGAATCTTGGTTCCAAATACTTTTGCTAAAAATAAATCAACTGCCATTCCAGATCAAATACATTTAAAAAGATACGGTTGTATCAGGAATACCACCCAGTCATAGTGACTGCAGTGCAGAGGTATTGTAGTCGACCTAGTTTTTTGTCTCTGGATATGAAGGGAAGGGCAAGGGTGCACATTCTCTCAATTTGCAGCTGTCATTGTTCAAGCTATGGTAAGCTCACACACACACAGGTCTGGCTTTGTGTATTTGACACCAGGCCAGCTCTCACACTACCACTTAAGTAACACATTGTGCCCAGCTGTTGTGTACTTTGAGAAAAGACACCTGTTTGTATGGTAAGAAAACACTTTTTTTAGTTCTCTATTGTAAGTACGGAACTCCTAAAGACAAAGGACCTGAACTGATAAAATTAGTCTCTGCAGATGTTTAACTAGTTCCTCTACACTCTTAAAAAATAAAGGTGCTTCACAATGCCATAGAATAACCTTTTTGTCTAATAGTTCAATAAAGAAACTTTAACATCTGAAGAACCTTTCTGTTTCACAAAAGGTTCTTTGTGGTGAAAGGTTCTTTAGATTATAAAAGGGTAAGAAAGAGATGGTTCTTTAAAGAACCTTTGACTGAATGGTTTTTTGTGGAACCAAAAATGGTTCTTCTAGAGCATCGCTGTGAAGAATCTTTTAAAGGGGTCATCAGATGCCCATTTTCCACAAGTTGATATGATTTCTTTAGGGTCTAAATGAAAAGTCTGCAACATAGTTTGGTTAAAATTGGCAGTGTAAAAACACCTTTTACCCGGTCAAAAACAGCTCTTTTCAGAACAAGCCGTTTTGTATCATTTTCCTTTCAATGTTAATGAGCACTGCTGACCCCGCCGCTCTCATTCGAGCTACTCTCTGGGGGACTGTTCACTTTAGATGTATTCATCGTGGCGTCACACAGACAGCCAGGCATCTGAGATCGGCTCGATGTAAAAAAAGGGGTAAAGATTGGAGCGGATTATTATAAATTAATTATTATTTTTTTTATCATTACAGGGTGGTTGTGCACACACTGCCAACACACATTTCAGTTCAAACAACTTTTAAAAGTGCATGCAGCATCATATGACCCATTTAAGCACCTTTATTTTTAAGAGTGTACTCCTCCCTAGTGTAATCTTAAACCGACCCATAACACATTATACAAAATACATGTACTTCCTCCAGCACTGTTGCCAAAAACATCTTTAAAAAAACAGCTATCATTGGGTTATAAAATAAAAAGCTTGAACAAAGAGATCCGATCCTTATGCACATTGCATTAAGCTGTATTATGTAGCATAGCTTTGAATAAACTACTACAAGAAAAAAAGGAAATTCCCCAAGCTGAATTCAAAGTGCAGTTAGAATATGCAAAACAGTGATTAACATTTAACGTTGAGGGAGAAGACTTCAAAAATAAAGCAGCATGTTGCACAGAAATCCTTGACATGATTCTATCACCAGGGGCAAACATGGGGAGGAAAAAAAGAAAGAAAAAAGCCAGTAGTGTGCTGGTGCTCTGGATGCAAGCACGCAATGAAGAGTATAAAAAAATTTAACAGAGACAGAACTCTACAATTAACAGTTGTAATGTTTCTGAATGAGCAATCAGAATGAAAGGAATGCATCAATGAGTCCTCAAGAGAGGAACTTTGGTACTGTCAATATATATATATATATTTGTATATATATATTTGTATATATATATATTTGTATATATATATATATATATATATATATATACATAGTTTTGGAAAGAAGTTTCTTCTGCTCATCAAGCCTGCATTTATTTGATCAAAAATACAGAAAAAAAATTTAATATTGTGATATATTATTACAATTTAAAATAATTGTTTTTAAATTTATTATACTTTAAATTATCATTTATTTCTGTGATGCAAAGCTGAATTTTTAGGATCATTATCACATGATCCTTTAGAAATCATTCTAATATGATGATTCATTATCAAAGTTGGAAACAGTTCTGCTGCTTAATATTTTTTTAGAACATGTGATACTTTTTTAGGATACTTTGATGAATAAAAATGAATGAAAATTATGATTTTTTTTTGCTTTCTTTTTTTGTGATAGTAAAGAAAATATATTATTAGAATATATATTAGAATTTTTGCAGTTCCTTTTAACCTTTTATTCATCAAATATATTAGACAGCAGAACTGTTTCCAACACTCATAATAAATCAGAATATTAGAATGATTTCTAAATGATCATGTAATAGACTGGATGTTACATGTGACACTGAAGGCTGGAGTAATGATGCTGAAAATTCAGCTTTGCATCACAGGAATAATTTTTTTTTAAGTATATTCAAATAGAAAACTATTATTTTAAGTTGTAATAATATTTCACAATATTACTGTTTTTTTCTGTATTTTTGATCAAATAAAGGCAGGCTTGATGAGCAGAAGAAACTTCTTTAAAAAACATTAAAAATAGTAATGTTTCCAAACTTTTGGTCTGTACTGTATATATATATATATATATATATATATATATATATATATATATATATATATATATATATATTGTAGTGTGTGACACCTCTACATAACTGAAAGGTCCAAGCTAATTATGCATTATGCTTACAGAATTTAAAAGATAACTTTTCTGTATATAATCAGAATGCAGGAGTTTAACATTCCCTTTCTTAAGATGAAGGCACAACTTTGCAATCGCTTATCTAATCCTTAACCATACACAGGGATACTTGCTTCAAAAGGTACTTATCTAATTATATCTGCTTTATAGTATAAGTGCTAGCTTATACTTTTAGACAAATTGCATACCGGATGGCTTTTTAAAAAACAACAGTTTGTTTTGTAAGCTGCTTTCGATAAGTGTCTAATAAAAGAATGCAAATGCACAAAACAGCCTTGAAACACTGTCCAGTGTGACATGCAAAACTACTTGAATAACATGCCATTTTCATGACTTCATGTTGTACTTTTCAAAAATTGTTACAACATTTAAAGGTGCCATAGAATGCAAAAATCACTATTATAAGGTGACTGAACACATGTTGTGTGGCCACAGTGTGTGAAAACAACCAGCCTATAATCGTAAAAATACACCAACACATTGTTTTATAACCTCAATAATTCATAAACGGTCTATCCGCACTATAGCAGTTCCAGATTTCTCACTATGATGATGGCATAGAGGCATGAGCAGCAACTCATTTTCATTTAAAGGGGACAAACACAAATAACAGTGTGTTTTGGCTCATACCCTAAAAATGGCAATTTCAACATTGTGTTTCATTTTCAAAAGTGGTCCTTTAGCTCAATTGATAGAGCGTTGCGCTATCAAGTGTAAGGTTGGGGGTTCGATTCCCTGGGAACACATGATAGGTAAAATTTGATAGCCTGAATTCTAGGGATGGGTATCGTTAAGGTTTTAACGGTATTACTACTCTTACCGATACTGCTTAATGGTCCGGTACTTTAACGGTATTCTTATCGGTACTTTGTGTTGTGTTACTTTGTGTTGTGTTAGGCAGTCGAAAACTTTGCATTTCTCTGCCTGCACATAATGCACTTTTGAAAGATGCTTTGACAGATTGCTTGTGTTTCCGCCCTTACATGCAAAAATTTGCACTTATGACAACCAGCGTTTTCTGCATCAACTCTAGTGAAGTATAACCACACTTTGGAACGTTTTGCTTTCTCCGCCATCGTCACTCTTTCTATTACGCAGGAGTTTTCATACTGTAAGGGGCCGTTCACATATCGCGTCTAAAAACGCGTAGAAAACGCTAGGCACGCCGCTTTCTGATTTTTTTCCCAAAAGCCTTCGGGCACTTGTGATCCTGAGGAGTCTGCCGTTGCTAAGCAACCATGACCTGCTCTCTCCATGAAGACGCGGAAATTTCAGCAATGGATAAATGGATTTGCAGCACTAAAAACTGCTTGCAGTAGCACTGCTACTAAATTAATTTAAAAATCCACATACAGCTATCAGCTGTTCCTTCATCTTGACTGAGCTTTCAACGTTGTTACGGAAAAGGTGAGGAAGTTACATGACCTGCGGTGCGCTTGCGGCATTCTGAAAAGTTGAGATGTTTTTAACTTGATGCGGTGCGGACGTGCCTGGAAAAAACGAGCTCGTCGCACCGTGTGCGCGTCATGACCGCGTCGCTTGCATTATGAGCGCGCATACCGCATGCCTACATTTGAAATAATGAATTTGAGCGCGCAAAAGACGCGATATGTGAACAACCCCTTATGCGTGTGTGTGCGCAGCGCTCTGTCTTCTTGTGTGTGTGTGTGACTGACAGACAGCCTCCGCGGTGCGCATGAGAGATCTCGCAGATCTCACAGACAAACGTCTTAATATGATCGCACATTAGAAATGTTTGGTAAGATAAAATGTGCACAATTACATTAAGCAAAAATATATAGTACATTAATTTTTTCCCCTCCAGTACCAAAAGCAGAACCGATACAGTCAGATCTTACTGATACTACAGTCTTTCATAATTTAGCCCCGGGGCCATTTTAATACCGGGTTTCGGTACCCATCCCTACTGAATGCACTGTAAGTCGCTTTGGATAAAAGCGTCTGCTAAATGCATATATTTAGTTTAATTTAACAAGCTATGAAAAATTATCTGTGGCGTAATGAATTCTGAGATAAACTTCATATACACACACTGGGGACATCAGAGAACAATTTAAACTAGATAAAAATATTTGTCAAGACAAACTTCAAGTTGGCTTGAGAAAGTCGGACCAGAAATTTTGAAAAGGTTTAAAAAGTTTTAAGTTTGATGGTTTTCAGTCTGAAATAGTATTATTTTTAAAAGCATATAGTTTGAATGACTGAAGGCAATACAGTCTGTCAGAGTTAGGTGTTAAGGTGTTGCTATGCAGTTAATAGGGTATCTGGGATGGTTGCTAGGGTGTTACTATGCGGTTGGTAGGGTACCAGGGGCAGTTGCTAAGGTGTTGCTATGCGGTTGCTAAGATACTCGGTGTGGTTGCTAGTAGGGCTGCACGATGTGTTGTTTAAGCATCGATATTGCGATGTATGAATCCACGATAGTCACATCGCAGGATGTGCGATGTAGGCTGTCGTAGTTGATCCGTTATTCATTAACTGTACGGGCCAGCTGCTCCTCCGCCCTTGACGAATGTGATTCGCAGAGACCGCGAGAGAGAGAGCGCGCGAGAGAGAGCGCGCGAGAGAGAGCGCGCGAAAGAGAGAGTGAGAGAGAGCGCGAGACAGAGAGAGAGAGCGCGCGCACGAGAGAGAGAGAGCGCGAGAGCGTGCGAGAGAGAGAGAGAGAGAGAGAGAGAGAGAGAGAGAGACAGAGGGAGAGAGAGAGCGCTTCAAACAACACGATCGCTGTCTTGCTCTCTTTCCCTCGCGCATATTAATCAATTGATACGATGGTGTCGATGTTTAAAATGAGAATTTGTTTGTAAGAAAAAATTAGATTAGATTTCATATCGCAATATATATCGCAGAAAAATAAAATATCGCAATGTCATTTTTTCCCAATATCGTGCAGTCCTAGTTGCTAGGGTACCCAGGATTTTTGCTAGGGTGTTTCTATGCGATTGCTAGGGTACCCGGAGTGGTTGCTAGAGTGTTGCCATGCAGTTGCTAGGGTACCTGGGATGGTTTGCTAGCATGTTGCTAGCATGATTACCAAGTTAGTAGCATTTTCCTAGCAAGTTACTACCATGCCACTAGCATGATTAGCACGTTAATAGCATGTCATTGGCATGTTTTAGCATGTTCCTAGGATGATTTACAAGTCATTTGCATGTCGCTAGCATGATTAGCAAGTTACTAGCATGTCATTAGCATGTTTCTAGCATGATTAGCTTGTTGTTAGCATGTTTCTAGCATGATTAACTTGTCACTAACATGTTCCTAGCATGATTAGCAATTGACTAGCATGTCGCTAACATGATTAGCAAGTTAGTAGCAGGTTGTTAGCATTTCTCTAGCATGATTAGCTTCTCACTAGCATGTCCCTAACATGATTAGCCAGTTACTAGCATGCCACTAGCATGTTTCTAGCATGATTAGCAAGTGACTAGCATGTCATTAACATGATTAGCAAGTTACTAGCATGCCACTAGCATGTTTCTAGCAAGATTAGCAAGTGACTAGCATGTCACTAGCATGCATCTAGCCTGATTAGCATGTCTCTAGCATGATAAGCTTCTTACTAGCAAGTCCCTAGCATGATTAGCCAGTTACTAGCATGTTGCTAAC
Organism: Carassius carassius; assembly: GCF_963082965.1. Lineage (NCBI taxonomy): Eukaryota > Metazoa > Chordata > Actinopteri > Cypriniformes > Cyprinidae > Carassius > Carassius carassius. The sequence continues at coordinate 4,901,832 of NC_081773.1, forward strand.
ATGTTTCTAGCATGATTAACAAGTGACTAGCATGCCCCTAGCATGATTCACTAGCATGATGAGCATGTGACTAGCATGTTTCTAACATTATTAGCATGTTAGATAACTAGCAAGACAGACGGATATAGTCAGATGAGTATAAATGCATTCTATGGCATCTTTAAAATGAGCTAGAGTTTGTCAACTTCCTATAGAGTCCAGCCCTACTTTACATATGTAAAACAGGTTTTTTTTTTCTCCTGCTATCACATGACACTGCAAAGCCTTAGAAACAGAATCTTCTTCCCTTTCATTAGTCAAGCCACTGTAACTGTCATGTACCGCAGGAAAATAACTGGATCAATCATTCACAGACAAACAACAGGTTAGAGATTATCCATCTCCGCTGAAGCCAGAGTGAACTATGCACAGACACAAAGAGTTAATTTACTTCAACAATGGACTAAAGGAAAAGAAAACGGATTCATAAGTGACAGTGTCTTTAAATAAAGTCATTAAACTGGTTTTGTTTGATCAAATATGACTTCTTAAAACATGGTCGCCAAGATCTGCTTTCCATTTATGAAGGGTGTAATGCAGCGCACACAGATAAAGCAGCCAGTGGTAAACTTCAAAGATCCCTCACACATTGTAGCACTGCAGTCTGGAGGCCGGTAAGAGATAACATCAGGGCCAACAGCAAACAAAACTGGCTAAATTACCGACAGAAACACTGATGTTAAAACTTCGTCCAGTACTTTCTGAAGTAGTTTTGACAGCAGGCATCTAGTAATCTTACATAGTTTAAAGGTGAAATAGGGAAGAGTATGCTTGGGGAGAAAGTATGTTTGCACGTCTGGAAGTGTTTGGGACTTTCTGTTCCCCTGGGGGAGTTTCTAGTCTTGTGAGCAAGTCAGAAATAGAAACAAAAAAAGTGATTAGCTGTGCCACCAAACATAATGCTAAATTATCTCTCAGTTGTCCATGCATGCCGTGTTGTCAGTAAACTATATAGCAAAATCTAAAATGGTGTGATCTGCACCAAAATTGACACTGCACCATTTTTTACAGAACATAACTCAGATAAAATGCCTGAAATGGTGTAATTACTTAAGTTTGTCCATTGATTGCTACCTGGATAAAACGCTTTAAAGATTAAGTCTATGGAAAACCACTGAAACTTTAAATGGCCATTTCTCCATAATGGTGCGGCAATCTGCACCAATTTTGGGAATCCCTTCAGCTCGAGGAACCCTCTTGAACATGAATAGAGAAAATACACAAAAAATGTGTATGTTGGTGGCAAAAGTTGTAGTTAATGGTTTGTTAATAGCAAAAATTGGACTTTTAAATAAACTGTGACCATATTTTGTCCTTTTGGACTACATTGGGCATCCTTAGATGTTATGACTTTGAACAGAATCAGTCATTTTCAAAATCTGTAATCCCTCAGGGCCTCTTTACAACTTCAGGTCAAGCTGAGATGAAATGAACACATTTTTTTAAATGAGAGCCTCATGAAAGAACTTGGATGGGCAGGAGTGCTTTTAATAAAAAACTATAAAAAGGTCACAGCCACAGTCTAGAAATCCCTTAGAGTGTGCTATCATTGTTCGTAAGGCTATATAATAGCAGGGACTTAGAAAGCAGCATCGTCTCCTGTCTGGTGTCTACAGGCAATAATTTATCGTACAAATCCCAGCATAAATTACAAAGAGTTCAAGGAATGTTTTCTGCAACCCAGACAACCATGCTAATCTCAGGCTCAGACGACAAACCTACAGCATGTTTTCTAATGCATATTGCACACAAAATACAAATACTGAAATGTTCCAGGTTGATTTTAAATCAGCTAGACAATCTATTTTTCTCAAAACAATCTCTCTGATTCAAATTTCCGCAAAAGTTTTGAGGCTGAACAATTCATTTAAAGTCCATCAGTTTAACACTAATATTGGACATAAACTAACACTTTAAATATAAAGTATTTCAAAACAGGTAAGTTCATATATCTGTAGTAAAGTTGAAATGCTGCATCATTCATACAGCGCTCCAGACCGCGCGTCACATGACGAGACCGACGCACCGCCACAGAAATGAGATGCATTCTCACATAACTGTGGCATTAACCTCAGTTAGTGAGGGCTCGTTTAAAATATTACACATATATAGGCCATTCAGATTACTTGTTAAAGTGTCATGAAATACAATGTACGTCTGTTTGTGGACGGAGACTTTGTAATGGCCAAAACTATGTATTTTGCATGCATTATATTATAGTGCGGTGTGCATGAAACTAATATCAAGGTGGCAGAGCGAACTTATCCATAGTGGTTCTCACATAGTCCTTCTACATCATCAGCACATAGTGAGTGTTATAAGTTAAGTGATCAGTCTTTAAGAGAAGGACTACGTGAGAGCCTTTATGGATGTTATTATTTTGTCTTTTCTTTATTTGTAAGCCAAGAAAGAGTTAATCTCTCATGTTAGGAAGAGCGTGTTGCCATGTAGCAGCTGTTAAATGTGTGGGACACCAACTCATCGTTTTCTATCTCTTTTATTTCATGGATTTAACGAGTTATCCGAGTCAAAGCATTACAACTCAGCGACTAACGTTACAGGCTCTAATCCTCTATTGCGCGCACGCGCTGTGTGTGTGTGTGTGTGTGTGTGTGTGTGTGAGTGAGAGAGAGAGAGAGAGAGAGAGAGAGAGAGAGAGAGAGAGAGAGAGAAATGCAATGCTGAAGTGAAATAGCTGGGCAGTTTGATAACCGAATTATAATAGGCTGCCTAATAAAAATAAAAATAATGGTTATTATTATTATAAACTAATACATTAATAGGAGAAAGATCCTAATATCATCTTGACTATCGACAGAGAAATCTGCTTACATCGATATTTCTGACAATCGTCGATACACGATAATATCGTCTATCGGTACAACCCTAGTCAGTCACACACATCACAGCGAGTCTTTACTTGATTTGAGAAGCTTGTTTTTTTGTAAAACTATAAAAACTAAACTTAAAACTCGTCCTCGTATACCAAATATGCCCATTGTCAAGCATTGTGGCTGGGGGTATTACCTGTACACATCAATGTAATGTGTGTTTGGTAAAAACATGAACTATCACTTATTTGGAGGGGGGGGGGGCTCTAAACCAGTGTGCATCAGCTGCTCACTACAGACCAGAACAGTCAGGTGCTGGAAATAAACGTACCATTCATTTTGTTCTTCTAGAAACTGATTTAACAAATAATGCTTTCAAGTCATATTTACTTCCAGCTCTGAGGTTAAGAAACCGTATTCTACAGAAGGCAATAATCAGTGTAATTTTTTAATTTAATAAATAAAATTTACTTAAAATGCCATCATTTCTGCTGGAGAACTACATTATAATCCAGAAGGAAAAATCAACCAGTGACAGAAGTTGCTGTTGCCACTGAAATGGAAATTGTGGCAAAATTGTACAGCAGTGTCCACCTACTCCCATGAAATGTAGAAAATTATATAAGTGAGTATATCGAGACTCTCAAAACTACTTTTAAGCTTATTGCTAAACTTTTTTACTGCATCAGTTTATAATATTGATTGAATAAAAATGGATGAAAATTAATTAAAAAAAAACATTTAACTCTTTCCCCGTGATTGACAAGTTATCTCATCATTTAGAAGACAACGCTTCCCCACCAAAGACGGGTTTTTACGAGGATCTCTTATGTGAACAGATGCATTTCTGCATATGAATATTAAAAATAATGCGATCATCAGCAATAGACAGCATATAAATGAAACTGCATAATTTTACGGAGTAAAGTTTTGATCCAGGAAGTGGTATATGTCTGTTTTGGAGTTGTTGATGGAAGCGATTTACTGGATTTATGCTTTGATAATCATACTAAATATTATCCAGATGTAGTTTTAGATTTAAAAAAAAAAATCTTTTGCTCAAAAATTATGCATTTGTATGAAACCTACCTATATTCAATGGTTGATTTAAAAAAAAGAATGCTTTAAGCCAGAATAAAAAACGGAGTGTTTTTTTTTTTTTTTTTTGTGGAGGCTCTGATATTTACTTTGTTGTATTGCATATTAAATTATTCATACAGCAAAATATACTGGAGGCCATTAAATTAAGTGAAAATCATCAAAGTCGCTTGCAGTGGCTGGCAAACTTTTTTCAAAAATGCTGGCAGGGAAAGAGTTAAGATCCGAAGCAAAGCCACTAATTTAAGGGGGCATTACTGTTGTGCTTTATATTATTCTGCTGGAAATGTCATTACAACTTCTTCACAGTCTCAAGTGTTCAGAAATGGAGAATATTCAAATCTTGTAAAAGAACTGCATAGTAACAGGCTATCAGGGATTAATCACAATACCAGCTATTTTTAAAAACACAACCTAATAATCATGTCGCTGGTAATAGAATCATCAGTGTCTTTATGTTTTCGTGAACCAAGACCCATGATTGTAGTCACAATCAACAAACTTGCATGATCGGGAACTGAGGAGAGAATGAGATGTGACTCACCTGTGGGTGTAACAACAACCTTTCCCATTTCCTCAGACTTCTCCAGAATCATGCGCCAGTTTCTTCCTTCTTCACCCTGTCTGACCCACTCCTGGGCCACACACACATACTCCCCTTGATCTGATGGCTTTGCTCTTTTCAGGACCAGTCCGTAAAAACCACCTCCACGGAGGTCCAACTGAAGTCCACCATCTGTGTAACGCCGAGTGTAGTTGCGTCCTACTTTGATCTTATCATCAGGCCCAAATGTCAAGATTTCCTCCAGCGGGCTGCTCCCTTTCCTGATGGACCAAGTAACGGAGAGGAAGGTGTGCTCCGTGAAGCCCCGTGTTGCATTGCACTGGAGTTCCACTGATTCTCCCTCAGACACCGCTGATTTGGGAATGGCTGGAGCCACCTTCAGACTGTCCCCGATCACTGGACACAACAAATGACACTTTAAAGCAGGCAGAAGAAGGGCGCTGTTTCAAAAGCTTTCAAAAGTGAAGTGTGTGATTTCCACATTGCCAAAAAGACTTGCAAAAATAATGCTGAGACATAAAGTTTACTTTGATTTATATATAAAAAAAATAATATATAAAAAATAATAATAAAAAAGTTTTCCTGACAAAAAGTAATTCCTTAACAGTCCTCTCTAAGGCCTGACACCAAACAATTCCCAGAGGGAAAACAAAACTTAGAAATAAAAGGAAAAGCTCCAGATACGAACATTATCTCATTTACTGATCCAGAAAATCTACAAATAAGGCCGGATCAGTAAAATGGAATCTTACATAGGCAGATATAACAATTCATTAAACATTTTGATCTATTCTTCATATTTTATGCTCCTTGTGTTGTTCTGTTTTGATTGTGCTATTATGTTTCTATTGGTGGTGGTGGTGCAGAAGAGTTCTTTTTATCCATCTCCAAAAGTGGAGCTTCAGAGCTCCTCTGTTAACCTCCACAGGCTTTTCTCTAGCCGACAGAACAAAGAATAAGTCTTTGTATTTTTGTCTTCAAGCCTTGCAGTGCATCACGTTCCATTTATACTTCAAGTGCAACCTTGTTTAACTTTATAAACTTACTGTATCATATCGGATACATCAACAGGATCCAATTTTTGCTGAAAGAACTATTAGTACACAATCTTTTAAATGCAATCTGTCATCTGGTTGATAGTCTTTACATTTGAAAGTAAAAGGTTAGTTAAAAGGTTTTTTTCAGGTTGTGGCTCATATGTCTTTTAACTGTGAAATCTTTACTAATTTTGACGATGTAAATGTAAGAAGAAATTCTATATTTAGTAATATTTGTGCTCCTCCTTGAGTATTAGCTTCATATTCACCTACTATAGTAGCCATACAAGATTGATGTATCATGTTACATTTAGACTTTGTTTTTTATATTTAGCCTAAGATTCAATAAACTTTTTTAATCTTTGAATATGTGAGGTTTTGCAGGGTTAAGAAGTTGGAGTGTAAGAGTAGCCTGCAATTTATTTCCATCAACTCAGTTTGCTTTTGTCTGTATTTGACAGTTAGAACAGGCCTCTGCCGTTTTATTTTCATTTGCATTAGATAAGTTATCATTTCTTTGAAGTTGAGATTTTGTTGTTCCATTTAGGTGACCAAGGCCTTTTCAGTACCAACACAGATTTATAGAGCACAGGGCAACTGATACAAGCACAAAATATCACTCAATATATAAGTCTATCACTAACATTGTCATTCTGTCTAAATTTAAATACATAAATACTAAAAGGAGGATAATATGAAAAAATAAACCTGTTTTGGGGTGAATATTAGTACATTAGAGTAGTAATATGTACTCTTAAGGTACCCTTTGAGGGTGCTACACCAAAAGGTAAAGGTTTTGCATATTGTTTTTTCTAAAAGTGAAGTAAAGATCTTTAAAAAGTAAAGTAATTTAAAGGCTTGACTTACCTTTGAGCTCCACATCGGCGTAGTAGTTCCCGCTGATGACCGAATCTGTGCTCGGGGTACTGCAGCGATACATGCCACTGTCTGTTGCTCTGACCTTCTTGAATTTGAGTTCAATAGCAGCATCTCCCAGCTTTTTATAACTGATATCACCACTGTTAACCCGGTCCCTCACTGAAGAGTCCACAAAAGTACCATCAAAGGTGGAGATGAGCTGGAGCAATTTATCTCCAGCAAGGACCAAAGACCACTCAAAATCCTGATCGCGGGGTCCCTGGTAGTCAGACACATCACAGTGAATGGAGACAGCTTGCCCCGCGACATGTACCAGAGGACCGACTGGAACCTTCACCACACGGCCCTCACAGAACGACACTGAGAGAAGAAGAGAAGATTCCTCAGGAAACTAAAAACAGGAGCTTGAGTTCTGTGAGACACATTAATGGACCACTGGGGAAAAAACTGTTCTGAAGTGACAATATGATCAAAAACAAAGTATCAGTCAAATATCAGTATCAGAGTGCAGGATGAATCATTCAAATTGTTGGTCTGTTTCAAAAAATGTATTAATTAATAAATGCATTTATCTGTTTAAAAAGTTTTGTTAGAACTACACTAGCACAAAGATGACCTTGAAGAGATGCGGCTATTTATGGAAATGTTAATTGTTAATATCCATATTAGGTTATGGATGAGTTCAAAGCACCGGAATGAAAACACACCATCTTATCTAAAAGTGAATATTAACATTTTATTGTGTTGCGAATTAAGTCCTCTGAGACGAATTATATCAGCATGGCAGCTGAAGAGAGAAAATTCACGAAACACGGAACAAGCCGGAAGATTTCACTGGAGGAAACAAGCCGAAAAGAAGAGCAGAGGGACATAAACCAAAACTGAGAGAAGGTGACATGTCAAAACTTGCCTCTTCATGAGGGACTGGCTGTTCTCATAAGGCAGATGATGTAATTCAAATAACAGACAAACATATTAGACAAACATAGTAGAAACTAGTGAAATATTTGGTAAATTAACCTTCTGTGTTAAGGGTCATGCAATTTAGGTCAAAAGCTGTAGTATTAAAACGGGACACAGTGAAAGTAAGTGAGTGCGAGCAGATCAGAGCTGATTGCATGATTGATAATGAATAGGAACATGCTGAAACAAAATAGGAAGAACAAAGGAAACACTAAACAGCAATTCTAAAGTCATGTACTGATGTGATGGAAAAATAAATGAGGTTTTAATGATCATGTATAAGGAAGAAAATTCTTCTTGTATCTTTCGTTGTTGACGTCAAAAGTCAAACTTGAATTTTTTTGTCACATGACAAAAGGTTTTAGACAAGCAAATTTTGGTGAATTATCAGTTTAGAGCATGGAAACTGACACTCAAGCGACACTTTTAAAAGAAATTGGCAAATTAATAATTTTCAAATGCTGTTGGACTTTTACAGTTTATTAGTAACATTAAGGTAACTGGTTAATGTTAAGGCCATATTTGTTACTTTTGTATGATACACTTATTTGACACATTTTAGTGTGCAGTGTTCTGAAGCAAAATAAGAACCACTAATAGGTAAACATGATTCTTGAAAAACAGGTTTGTGCTATCTGCTTGCAGTAAACTTATTTTACACCTGAACTAGCCCCTGGTTCACTTCACAGCCCTAAATTAGAAGCTAACTGAGACCTGGAGCATTCACACTGTACATCACACACATACAGTAACTTAGCTCTGAAGGTCGGGGTTTGGCGATTTGGTGATTAATCTTAAAAGAAAAAAAAAATAACTTAAGTTCATTAACAGACCAATGTAATATTGTTGGTTAAAAGTAAATGGCCTATAGGCCTAATGAGGAAAAAATGTAAACGCCTCTCTTTAGACCGAATTAAGACTTCTACTGAAATGTGAGGTCGATCTGAAAAAACATTGAGGTGAATTGTGTCATAAAATAATACAACAAACACCAATATTAAGAGTTTACAATAAAGACACAATGTTTGTCTATAACGCTTTTGTCGTTATCCAAACTAATTGAATGCAAACATACACTTTTTCCACGCGTTTTATAAACCAACCTACTTGTAACCTTAAAATAATAAGTACAGGCGTTTTTTAACCTAGAACTGGTCAGCTTACCAAGAGCAATGATCAAAATCACAGGACGGAGTCCCGTTCCTTTATCCATGTTGTGAAGGCGCGTGTTTTTCCCACGGGATCGCCTTTGTCATTCAAACCGGCCAGAGAGTGTGAAAACCCCCCGTGAGAGAGAGGTGAACGAGACTATATCCCGTTACTAAAGTTGAATTAAGTTTTGCGAGAGTCGCGCTGTTTAGTCCGTTAGCGTTGAGAATGCTGGTACATCTGCGCATGCTGCATGATAAAACTCAGGACAGAGGGTTGGCTTGGCACAGTCGTGTCCGGAAGTGGATGTGTGTGTGTGTGTGTGTGTGTGTGTGTGTGTGTGTGTGTGTGTGTGTGTTCTCTCTATTGGAGAAGGGAGGGGACACGGCCGTGCTGTTCGCCGCAGGTGAAGTACGCCGCTCCCGTCGCTGCGCAGCGCTGAGTCGTGACAGTGCAGGCAAAACACAGGCACTAATTATCTCCCAGAATAACTCCAAAAGCCCGGAGAGACCCCCGAACCACCCACTTATATCGTCACATGTTCCCAGAACGGTGAAGAATGAATCATTTATGGCAAGAAATCGTCCTCATTAGCCTCTCCGTCCTTTCATCTCTGAGAGAAAGACATTGAATATCCGCAAATAGATTTTTTTTAAATCATATTTAGACTGCTTTCATATAGCTATTTTATACATAAATACACTGAAAACCAAAAATTTGAATATTTAAAATAAATAAATAAATAATTCATCTTAGAATGAATTACAAGTTTTAGGATTTTTAAATAGAAAGGCAAGTGTAAAATGAACATGAAGTCTTTTAAATTCTGCACTTTAATGCACCAATCAACAATCAGATTTTAATATTTTATTTTATTTTGAGTGGAGCACAAATTGAAATTTGGATTATTCTCAAATCATGCAGAATAATCAGGTTTTACACAAACTCAAAGAGTTTATTGCATGCTGTTATTGAAAAAATATTAAATAATAATAATTATATAAAAAAAGATTATTAAATTCCTAAGTTGATAGTCGCTTTCCAGAGCCTTCACTTTAAACCTGAGCAACATTTAAGAAACACCTGAAGACAAACCTTTGTTTTTGTGCACTAAAAGTAAACTAAAACCATAAAACAACCAAAAAAAATAAAATAAAAAAACTATCTACTTGTTTTCCTCTATGTGTTTATATATCTATTATATATATAGTATCTGCACTGCGATATACTGATGTTCCTCAGGGGTAAGATGTTTAAAATAAAATCTATTTAATCTACTAAAAAATCTACTAAATAATTTAAAGCAAATGATAAAATAATTTGCAATCAATAATATGGTATTCAAATAGAAAAGAAAACACAAAAGAAGCATTATCATCAGTGCTGGATCCCATTGTAAATGCTTATGTATATCTGTGAACATACCTGGCGTATACTGTACACAGACACACATATGAATTAGTGTACAAACATCCCAGATACTCAGGATGTTATATAGAGGTCAGGTGATGAAGTGGGCATGTGTTCTTTAAGGTCAGTGTACCTTTTGGTAAGTCAAGTCGATGTATGTGCTACTATTTTTACTTGTTGATGCAGAGCATATGGTTGTTGGCCCAGGACCCCAGTCACACTGCAGTGACCTCCTGCGACACACACACGCATGCACAGCATGACCATAAACCCAAAATCCGTTAAGGTACAATCACACTCCTTTTTCACAGTCCTCCAGACCTTCGTTGAGAACAGCTCCTCCCAGTATTAACACAACACACCCTTCAGACATGCCTATAACAAAAGACCAGCTAGCTGGCTCTGTGCTGGATTTACTGTACGGCCCAACCCAGATTACCATACTGTACGCAAACATGAATACTACTGTGACAGTGACTAATGACAGTGGGCTGTCAAGCAAACTCATAATGTTCTCACCAGTACTGAGTCTGATCTTAAGCTTAGCAAATTGACCACGTGTTACTCATTTCAAACCTAAATACTAATACTATCTGCACTTAGTCATGCTATTCCTGTCAGTACATAACAGAATAGATAAGGTAGAGAAGAACAGAACAGCTCAGAGGAGAGTTATGTTGTTCTGCCTCATCTTCATATAATCAAAAAGTCGGGATGGATAAGTTTGTTATTTTACAATGAAAGTGATATACTGATGTACTGATGTTATTGAGGAAAGAAGAGAGATAAGCAGAGAAACTATTGTATATCAAATGCAGGCTAAAGTTTTGTGAATCAAACGTAGATTGACCAAAAGCTCCCTCTAGTGCTGATAATCTCTTTTTTTCTTGCAAGTGGAAGTAAAGCAGGAGAATGTGTCTGGTGTTGTTTATAAACTCATAACTTAAGTAGCCTAGTTAGTTGTTAAACTACAGTAAAGCTAAGCTACCCTATAGCAGGAATTAACTTAAAATGCAATTAAATTTATGCATTTAGCAGACGCTTTATTTTCTTTGTATTTGAAAATTATCAATCCAAGGTTTCCAGAAAATTATTAAGCAGTGCAATAGTGTTCCACATCGATAATAAGTAATAATAATACATGATAAATTAATAATAATAAAAATAATAAATTAATAATGGTAACAATAAATAATAAATACTTGTTAAGCACCAGATCATCATATTAGAAGGATTTCTGAAGGGTCATGTGACACTGAAGACTGGAGTAATACTGAAAATTCAGATTTGACATCACAGGAATAAATATAATTTTATGATATTTCTAATGCATCTCATTTTTTTATATAAATATTATGATTATTAAAAGTTTTAAATCCTTATATAATTAACATTCAAATAGTATGTAGTATAAACATACAATTTAATAAATTCTACCTCAGCTAATGTTATAATTAATTTCTTTTTGTTTTTAGATATAATAATCAACACTCAAAAAAAAAAAAAAAAAAAAAGAAATGTAAACGAGGTGTGGACATACTGAATGACTTGCTTGAAGTAAATGTAATTCTAACTCTCATTTTATTTAATACCTCCCTATGTTGATTATGGCCCCCAAGCCACCAGGGGGCCCCCTTGCTCTCAGTCAAATCATGTAACGTGTCTGTTATAATAATAATAAATAAATAAATAAATATATATATATATATATATAATATAAAATATATATATATATATTTAAAAAGTATGCTTAAAGCGGCATATACAAAACCATACAACAAACAATGTGTCTTTAGTAATATAGAGACTTCTGCTGGATGTGCTCGATACTAAAAAAGAGTTGTGAGCATATTGAGCTGTAAAAGAGACACAGACACAGAAGTATAGGACACTTGGCTTCAGGTGCATGCTTAAATGGATAAATACACACACAAAAATATGTTGAAATATCACATTCATGAGTTTTCACTTAAAAAAAATTCAATTTTGTCATAAGTGAACATAAACAAAAATATTGGATGTGGATCAGTATGAATCTGTGCATTCAGTCTTAAAGTAACAGCAGCATACTAAACCTAAATGTTTATTATTTAAATGTCTTTGTCATGTAAAGTTACTCAGAAAGGAAGGAATACAAGAGAATCATTCATTGCTCTTCACTAAGTAAGTTAACTAACTTTAAAAAGAGTGAAGACTGTTATTTTTACATTTGATTAATTAACTGATAAGGGCCCCCTTACAAAATTTAGCTTAGGGACTGGAACTGAGAAATCTGTTTTATTGTAGTCTTTTCAGGGTTGAAAGACTGACTGAGTGGTTACATGAGACAAGATATGTTCATTCATGTTTATTTAATATTATAACTAAAAAGGAAGGGATGATTGTGTTCACTCGCTCTCTGCGCTGCTGTTTAAACTGAGGCACTTTCTGTCACACCACACCAAAGAGTGTCAAAACTACATGAACTGTTTGAATTTCCTGAATAAATTATACAGTATTTGAAGAAAGAGACATGACATTCAGCCAAGTATGGTGACCCATACTCAGAATTCGTGCTCTGCTTTTAACCCATCCAAAGTGCACACACACAGAGCAGTGATAACACACACACACACACTGTGAACACACACCCGGAGCAGTGGGCAGCCATTTATGCTGCGGCGCCCGGGGAGCAGTTGGGGGTTCAGTGCCTTGCTCAAGGGTTCCTCAGTCATGGTATTGCAGGTGGAGAACTGTACATGCACTCCCCCCACCCACAATTCCTGCCGGCCCAAGGCTCGAACTCACAACCTTTTGATTGGGAGTCCGACTTCTCTAACCATTAGGCCACAAATTAGACAAAGTCTCTTATTGAATGTTTATACAAAACTAGAAGTTCACGTTCATTGGAATTAACTTGAAACTTCTAGTTTTACACATACTGGGGGACTTGGGGGGCGCTGCACTGTGGCAACCAGTAGAAGCAGTAGCGTAGAAGTAGTAACGTTCTTTGTTCGTTGTTTGTTGTTTGTTTGTTTGGTTTCTTTTTTTTCCCTCCATTGTCTACACTGAACTATCATGATGATATATCGCACGTTGGTGAACCATCTGATCGTTTGCCTACTCTTTGGATATCTTGTGAGAGGACAGCATGGGCGCCTTCACTATAGCCGTGACTTTCTTATGGAGTGCCGTGTTTTTGACTAAGGCACGTTGGATCAAATCCGCGACTGGCCGGCAGAAATTTTAAGGACTGAGTTTTCCACCGCGGGCACAGAAAAGACTACTAGCCAGAAGGTGAGGAAACGGGGAAAGAAGGGGGGACTGCGTCAGAGACTGCGTAAACGGGGATTGAATCTTATTCCACTTGCTTCAATAATTTTAGCCAACTGCCAGTCTCTCAGGAATAAACTGGACGAATTACAATCAAATGTTCGGTTTCTTTCGGATTATAGGAATGCATGTGTTATTTCCTTGACTGAGACTTGGCTTAAAGAACATGATTTAGACTCTGATCTGGAAATTGAGGGCTTTGGTGTTCCAGTGCGGTTGGATAGGGATGCCACTGTGACTGGAAAATCTTTGGGTGGAGGTGTATGCATCTATGTTAACCAGCGTTGGTGCAAGTCTGTGATTCTGAGAGAATCTGTGTGCAGTCCTGACATTGAACTGTTGTCGATATCATTTCGCCCCTTTTACTTGCCTCGAGAGTTCCCACAAATATTCATTTCTGTTGTATATATTCACCCAAAGGCTAATGTGGAAAATGCATCTGACATTTTATGTAAAGTGGTGCACCGGCTGCAAAGCATCTCCCCTGATGCACCAAACATTGTGATGGGAGATTTTAATCATTGTAAAATGAAGACATCACTTAACCACTTTGATCAATATGTGGACTGTCCAACCAGATATGGAAAATGTTTGGATCTGTGTTATGGGTCTATTAAAGGGGCATATAAGTCGTCTTTGAGAGCCCCCTTGGGCCAGTCTGATCATAATGTTGTTTATCTGGCCCCTGTTTATAAACCCACCTTGAAAAGGGAAAAAACAGAGAAGATATTAGTTCCTGTGTGGTCTGAAGACTCAATTGAAGAGTTGAGGGGATGCTTTGAATGTACCGATTGGGAACTGTTTAAATCCGAGTGTACTGATGTAGACGATCTTACTGAAACTGTGACTAATTATATTGTATTTTGTGAAGATTTGGTAATTCAAAAGAAACCTTGTATAGTTTTCCGAATAATAAGCCTTGGATCACTAAACATGTCAAAAACTCGATTAATCGAAGGAATATTTATTTTAAACAAGGTGATAGTATTCAGTACAAAGAGGCTAACAAACTAGTTAGAAATTAGGTGAAATTAGCAAAATTACGGTATAAGGAAAAGATAGAAACTAAATGGGAAGTCTCATGTAGCCTGGGATGGAGTAAAATCTATAATTGGAATTAAACAGAAGAATAAATGTATTACTTTAGGAGGGAAATCTGATCATGAATTAGCTGATGATTTTAACTCTTTTTAAACACGTTTTGATAATCATGATTTTTCAAAAGATTTATCTGATTATTGTGGGAATTCAGTGACTCAGAATACTGTTAAATTTCAAATTAATAAGGCTGATGTACGTAGTTGTTTTGGTCAGGTTAAGGTTGGGAAAAGTCCAGGCCCTGATTATGTTGGTGGTAGGCTGTTGAGGAATTGTGCAGAGCAGCTTTCAGGGATTTATTCATTTATTTTTAATGAATCATTAAAACTTTCTAAAGTCCCTCATCTATGGAAAGATGCAATTGTGGTGCCAATTGCGAAAAAAAGAAATTCTCCTTCTCTTAAAGATTATAGGCCTGTTGCATTAACCTCTTTGGTTATGAAATCTTTTGAAAAAATAATAAGGAAGGAGATTTTAGCCTCAACACAGTCAGCACTTGACCCTATGCAGTTTGCATATAGATCTGGTAGAGGAGTTGATGACGCCACTTGTACCCTACTGAATATGATTTTAAGACATTTGGAAGGAAAAAAGAATCATGTACGTTTGCTATTTATTGACTTTTCTTCTGCTTTTAATTGTGTTCAGCCTTTTATCTTGGCAAAGAAATTGAGAGATAATTTTCATTTAGATTTAAACATTGTGCGTTGGTTGGTGGATTTTTTAACCAATAGATCCCAAAGAGTACGTGTCAATGGAGTGTTGTTGAATGTATTATTGTCTTCCACAGGTACCCCACAGGGTTGCGTTTTGTCCCCTCTTTTGTTTTTTAATGGGAGACACCGTGATTGTGTCTCTTCTTAATGAGTTTGAATCAGATTCTGGTCCAGTGACAGATCATTTTATCCAATGGTGTGATGCTTCATTTTTAAATATTAATGCTTCGAAAACAAAAGAGATGTTCATTGATTTCCGTAAGAAGAGCTCTGTACCTGTGTTGCCCTCTGTCATCAAGGGACATCAGGTAGAAGTGGTTACCCAGTACAAATATTTATGATATAAATTACAAATCTTTGTATTTATGATGATATGATGATAAATTACAATTTGAGGCAAACACTGATATTATTAGAGGAAAAGCTCTTCAGCGTATGTATTTTCTAAGGAAACTTCGATCCTTCAACATGGATGTTTCTTTCATGAAAATGTTTTATACTTATTTTATTGAAGCGGTTTTAAGTTTTTCTATTGTTTGTTGGTATGGTAATCTTAATGTTAAGAATAGGAGGAAGTTGTCAAGCATATGTCACAAAAACAAGAGCACACACACACACACACACACACATACATACATATATATATATATATCCTGAAGAAGTTTGACTTTGTTTCTTATCAAAAGTATTGATTGATTGATTGATTAAACTTTATTGTCCTCAAGGGCAATTCTTTGTGTAGACAGCAGTATACACATACATATAACAACACAACACACAAATTACAATAACTCATTTAAAAACCTAAGTGCAGTAAGATAGTGGGGATCGAATTAAGGACTATCACACAAATTTATGAGCATAGGACGACTAGGAAGGGCCAGTTAGTCCTTTCCGATGTCACTCATCCACTGTGTGTTGATCTTCAATTACTTCCTTCAGGACGGAGATTTAAACTCCCCTTGTGTAAATCAAATAGATATAGAAATTCATTTATACCTGCTGCAATTAGGTTTTTAAATGAGTTATTGTAATTTGTGTGTTGTGTTGTTATATGTATGTGTATACTGCTGTCTACACAAAGAATTGCCCTTGAGGACAATAAAGTTTAATCAATCAATCAATCAATACTTTTGATAAGAAACAAAGTCAAACTTCTTCAGGATATATATATATATATATATGTGTGTGTGTGTGTGTGTGTGTGTGTGTGTGTGTGCTCTTGTTTTTTTGACATATCAGGACACAACTCTGTATAATGACATGGGTATGACACAGGTATTACATTGTATATTCATGAGATCGTTTTACTCATTTTGAAAGCGTGTGGAAATATGTTACCAGTACGTTCCATTTACTCTTCACAAGAGCATAACCAAGGTTATCTTGAGACTGCAGAGTTTCTCACGTGGAGCTCAGATGAGAAATTCAGTTATTCCCAGTGAGGTAGGCAGACGCTAACACACATACCATCACAATCACACATCTAAAGCAAATGTCACAATTATGTTTCCCTTCACCACGTGTGAAACCTCAGGGCAACTCATGCTGTGGTTTAATTTGAAATGTTACCTTCTTATTTGAACGGTGTGAGTCACAAAAAAAGACTTAAGTTCACAATTTTCATAAAGTGAGACCCAAATCTTTTCATGAATATATAATGTTCCTTTTAAATACCTTTGCTAACTTAAACTTAAATTTGTTCAGCTGTATGTTTCTTGATGCTTTTGAAGAGTAAGTGTGTAGTAAGTAAGGTGTCATGTGACTAATGGACTGAGCGACTGTGTGTGAGAAAAATAAGTATTGTTGTGTGTTCTTTTTTATCTGGAGCACATCTTGCGACCACAATTTAGTAACATCAGTTAAAACAGGAAAAGTGCAAGTTCAAGTCAGTTGTGCTTGCATGTACAAAGGTGGTCTTGCAGAGACAAAAAGTCACGTAGAACTGCATATACTCGACGGAAATGACCTAGATTCAGTGGAATCATTGGTATTTACAAAGGAATCGTTGAACTTAAGTTTAAGTTCTAGACATTTTTTTATTATTATTATAATCTAGGAGTTAAAAACTTCATACAAACTCAAACATACAATACCAAACCAACATTTTAATATAAGGCTTTCTTTTGATCCGGCTTAAAGATGACTTTACAATTATTATAAATTGTAAAACATAATACACACACTGCCATTCAAGATAATGCAATAATAGATTTTATATTAATGTTTTTTAAACAAGTATCTTATGCTCATCAAAAATACAGTAAAGACAATAATATTGTGTCACATGATCCTTCAGAAATCACTCTGATATACTGATTTGCTCTCCATTTTCATCAATTAGTATTGGGGATCAGTTATTAACAATGGCTCTTATTATTATCAATGTGGTGCTGCTTAATATTTTTTTGTGATACATTTATTATTTTAGCGTTGCTGAACCGAGACTCAAAATTATATTATTTTATTTATTATTTTTATTTTTTTAATTATAAATTTAATTATAAATTCTATATACAAACAATGTTCCATTCAGTCTTGGTCTTGGTCTCAATGTTTCTGGAAGGCCAGGTTATGGGGGTCCCACACAAGAGGGACCTTGGGTGCTGGGTAACGGTGGAAGAGGACGCTGGCTTTTAGAAGACCTCTGAGATGTGGTTTGCATGTACTGCTCATCAGGCGGATCTGTGTGATCTGGCATTAGAGATGTAAGCCGGTACTCTTCTTCCTCTGCCCAACAGACAGATACAGGAGAATGAGAAATCACTGGTTTTAAATGAGGGAGAATTGGTGAATATTTTAAGAATATTTTAATTTAAATTTCAGAATAATTAGAACGTTTTTTTTTTTTGCTCCTGTATTTACTTGTCGTTGTAAAACATAACCACGCTGATATTATTACCTCCATCACACCTAATAGATGTTCTCATCTGTTTAAAGTCAGAATACAAAGACAATATGTTTCTGAATGTAGTTCACTGTAAGCGTACCTTTTGCCTTCCTCTTGTTTCGTCTGTACCATCGGCAGACACAGATGAGGCAGATGATGAAGAGTATGAGGAAACTTCCTCCTCCTATCAGGATCACCAGCATCAACCACAGTTCCAAGCCTAGAAATGTCTCTAAGGAAGGATAAAAAAACAAACAAACAAACAAATAGAGTGAATTATCAACAATATCATGACCAGCATTTATAATTTTATGAAAGATGAGTAAATTCTTGACATTGTATCCAACATTCTGGGATTCAAAAACATGATTTTGCTTTTTTCATGAAGGGCAATATAACATAAATGGATAATAAACATTAGTCAGCAGATCTTTGTTATTTTACATGTCACTAAAGGTTAATAAAAGGAGCTCCATGGTCAGGAACATGAGCAATTACCTTTTATATTTTTATTTTCACTCTGGTTGTTCATTTCTCTTGTTTTGTCTTCATTGGCAGTTGTTGTGTGTAAATCTTTAAATGGGTTATAAAACATATTTTAAGAGTCCACATTTTTCATAGACACCAATGTTGTTATGCATGAGAATATATATATCAAGTGATTTTGATACTGGACCTGTTACAACGCAACCTGGCTTAACTACTTCTGCTGACTTCTTGCTTATCTGGTTGCTGACTGTGCATGAGAAATTATCTCCAGATTTGAGCTCAGATGAAGTGACATGTAAAAAGAGACGAGTCGCACTAGTCTTAATGCCATTTTTCATCCAGGACACAACCACCTCAGCATTGTTCACTGCACTACAATTCAGATTTACTCCTTTTTCGACACACTCAAAGAGGACTGTAGGTTCAGGCACTGGCTCTGAAACGCACACAACAACAACAAGTCTTATTGCAGAAACACACTTGATCTTGTATGATTTTCTGGGGCAAACAGAGAGGAGAGAAATGAGATTTGACCAGAATGCATGTTTGAATAGTAACAGGACACAAGCTGTACAGTACATACCCAGAACACAGAGCTGTTGCACGGTTTCCGTTATTAACTTTCCATCTGTATCATAGATGATGCCCTTGTACTCTCCAGATTGATCTTTCTGTATGTTCTCCAGTATCAGAGATCCATCTTCACTAACGTTGAGCTGGTTGAGCTTAATTTGGGAGCCTTTTCTTAAATAAACTTTCTGTTTATCATGTGTCCATTTCAGTTCATTGTCCTTTTGTAATATTGCATCATCAAATGAAATCACAACTTTGTCACCCACAGCTTTGTAGATACATGAAGAGACAAATTTACCTAAAATAAAGTGGTATAAAAATTGTAAGCAAAAGTATCAGTAATAGAGAGAAAATGTTGCTGTGTGTTTCGTATGTATCATTCACACAGTCACCTTGACCTTCATACTGCTGCCATTATTTGATTTAACACATTCATGGGAAAAAAAGACAATCAATCTTACATATTGATACATATGACAGAGTAAATAAATGATTCACACAGAACCGTATGAAATGCAATGCAGCAAAGATTGCAAGCAAAAAAAAAAAAATCCATAAAAAGAAAACCGTTTCTGTTACACATCTTTGATGACTGACAAAGTAGAATTTCACCAAAAACCATGCAAAATATTTCTTATGTGGTTTACTGATAATTGACTTGACAAGAAAATCTGATCAGACAAGTGACATAGGAAATATAAAGATAATAATAGGCCTATAATATAATTGAACAACAACCTACCAGCGGAGAACATGAAGATTAAATTGATGAGGAGAGTTATGATCCGGTTTGGCAGCATTTTCAGGCAGATTTCTGAGTGAGTTGTTCTGTTTTAAGATGTCAAGCTCACAGTGGCACAGTTTCCTGTTCGTTGCGTCTCTGAGTGTGTGGGGGTGAGTGGCAGTAATTCAGTACTGTTCAAAGTTTTGGGTAGATTACATTTATAATAATTATTTTTTATAACAATTAATTAGATTATTATAAAGATTGGCATATTTTTAATATTAGTTAAAAACTTAAAATTGTTTTTAAGATTTAATTTGATGCGTTTTTGCTTTTAATTTGATAGGACAGTGTAGAGAGTCAGGATGCAAAGTGGGAGAGAGAAGAGGACGAGTCGAGAAAGATCCTTGACATATTCACACAATAGCGCTGTATGTCTGTTTTAATGTGTAAAGCTTTATGTGTTTTAATTGACATATTTATTATGTATCTTCTTTGTTACTCCTAAATCTCGATATGAATAGTTTAGAAACATTAACATATGCTGATGATTAATTAAAGAAGTCAGATGGCTAGCAAGGAGTGACCACATGTTTAGAGTGTCCTCTCGCCTCGGTCCCGAGATATTGGGACTGACTCCAGCCCTAGAAGATGGACTGGATTGACCAAAGATAGCCATATTTCACATATTAACACAAATCAGGACCAGTCGATATATTTATTTAGCAACAGATAACAATCATTGCACAATCTTTTTAAACAAAAAGAAAAGTATGCTCACTCTGCATTTTCTGACAAGGTTAATAGCCTCAAATTAATTTTATCTCACACAATTAGGTTTCCAGTACTAGTTCAGTGGAAGATGAAGTGCTATTACTTTCTCAGTGCAATGCTGCTATCTGGAGGAGATGTGAAGAGAGGCAAAAGCAAAGAAATCATGCAATGCTTATGTTTAGTATAAGCCACTCTATATGTTGCTACAGCAGATCAAATGTACAGGTCAGTGTGAAGCATAGAAAACTCCCGCAGGGTTAATGTTAACGCAGGGCAAACAAGTGCATGGCCAGTAGGAGCGCCAGATGAAAATCCATTGAAAAAAATCCTTTTTAAAAACTGTTAAAATGCAGAAAGATGTCTGTTAAAGTTAGGGTTAGTTTAACCTATTTATAATTAGCCAAAAGAGGTTACTGGCTTTTGTTGGTCATCTGGCTGATTTAAGTAATGTGGCATTAAAGAGACAAGCTGATGCTGTTCTTCCCCTGAACAAAAGAGAGAAACAGTGGAATGTAATTGGTTGTTGTTAATGAACAATTCAACAATATTCAGACTCTATAAGTTGCAGTTGTGCTTCCTCTATTTTAATGTGTCATTGAGAAACACATCCACATGATTATCTCAGTCACACACAAAAATGGATGTTCTAATCTTTTCCAAGAGTGTATGAAAAATCAGTATTTGACAAATGTATTTGGAAATAGTTTACTATACGTTTTGTTTTCCTCTTGCTTGATCTGCAGCAGCGGGAGACACAGACGAGGCAGATGATGAAGAGGATGAGGAGGAAACCTGTCAGGATCACCAGCATCCACCATAAATCCAAGCCAAAGAGATATTTGTTCTCAGAGTTATCTAAGAAAGGATAAAAATAAAGTGAATTATCAACAATATCATGACCGGCATTCATAATTTAATGAAATGCCAAATTATGCAAAAACGAAAGATGAATTAATTTCAGTCTATAACGTAAAAGATGATTTAGATTTAGCCACTCGTTATCACAACATAAACACCTAAAACACCTGACCATCTTTTCATCTAAGTTGAAAGTATGTTATTGTGTGAGGAATGAGACTAATATGTAATTTCAGAGACATGAAACACAGTGATGCAGATGTGACTACAGTCAGTTATAAGGGTTAGCATCATTATTCAAAAATATTTCACAGATCAGAAAAAAAATACTGTGTAAAACAGTATGTGATCACTATAATATTTTAACAATAATGATGTAATTTTCTGTAATATGTGTATCTGATTTCATTTGACAAATGTTTGAGGTTAATAAAGGGAACTTGATGATGGATTTTTTCTCGGTGGCTGTTTTGTGGTGAAACATGGTCATAAGGAACTTTGTGAGGGAAATAGACAAAAACCATTTGTATTTTCATTTCCGCTGTTGATCTTCACTACGTGTCTATTGGCATTTGTTGCAAGTAGACCTATAAAACCTGGACCTTTAAAAATGAGTTTCATCGAAACCAGTATTGTCATGCAATATGTGTGTCAAGTGATTTTGATATACTGGACCTGTTTCAGAGCACTCTGGCTCAACTTTTTTTGCTGACTTCTTGCTTATCTGGTTTCTGACTGTGCATGAGAAATGATATCCAGGTTTGAGCTCAGACGAACTGATGTGTAAAACAGCATGTGTCATGTTAGCCTTCTTGCCATTTTTCATCCAGGACACAACCACCTCATCATTGTTCACTGCACTACAATTCAGATTTACTCCGTTTTCCACACATTCAACCAAAACTATTGGTTCAGCCACTGGCTCTGAAACACACACAACAACAGCAAGTCTTATTGCAGAAACATACTTGATCTTACAAAACAAATAAAGAGGAGAGAAATGATATTTGTTTGAATAGTAACAGGACACAAGCTGTACAGTACATACCCAGAACACAGAGCTGTTGCACGGTTTCCGTTATTAAATTTCCTTCTACATCATAGATGTTGCCCTTGTACTCTCCAGATTGATCTTTCTGTATGTTCTCCAGTATCAAAGATCCATCTTCACTAACGTTGAGCTGGTTGAGCTTAATTTGGGAGCCTTTTCTTAAATAAACTTTCTGTTTATCATGTGTCCATTTCAGTTCATTGTCCTTTTGTAATATTGCATCATCAAATGAAATCACAACTTTATCACCTGCAGCTTTGTAGATACATGAAGAGACAAATTTACCTAAAAAAAAAAAAGTGGTATAAAAAGTTCAGCAAAAAGTGGACCCAAAGTATAAAAATGTTCCCATGTGTTGCATTTCAAGCTCACAGTACCCTTGACCTGTAAATATTGCTGACATGAGATTTAACACTTTTGTGAAAAAAACAAAACTTTAAAATGTTCAAACTGTTTTACATATCAATCTGACATGAGAAACATATAACTAAATTATTCATATAGAATATGAAATTATATTAAATGTGAAAGAATTTTACTTGCAAGAAAATACAATTATTTTACAACAATCTACTATCTGTATCTAAAATGCAGAAAATACGTTTCTGTTTCTGTTTTACAACATTTAAGAATGATAAATTAAACTTAAATTTGATCTAAAGGCAAAAACCATGCACAAGAATTTTAATGTAGGCTATACTTATAACTCACTAAGAGGAAAATGTGCCTGTAATCAGACAAGTGGGATTGCAGAAGACATTTAGGCTATAACACTTAACAACAACTTACCAGGGGGGAACATGAGGATTAAACTGAAGAGAATTGATGTCAAGTTTAGCAGCATTTTCACTCAGGTCTCTGAGCTGCTCTGTTTTAAGATGACAAGCTCGAAGCTGTGTAAGTTCCTGTATGTGCATCTCTGTGAGTGTGTGGGGGTGAGAAAACATGATTTCACCAAGTAAAACATGTTCCTGAATTAACATCCGTGTTGATGCTGGAACAACATTTCATCCAACCAATACAGTAAAATCTGAAATATTTGAGAGGTTTACAGTTAATGTCAAATTTAGGCTTACAACAAGGGTAAGGGGCTTCTACACAATTTTTATTCACTTATCATTTCCCTCTGGTTTTATGCATATGTTTAAGTTAACGTATTCAGAGGTGCTTATAGAATTAGATCATATATATATATATATATATATATATATATATACATATATATGTGTGTGTGTGTGTGTGTGTGTGTGTGTGTGTGTGTGTCTGTGTGTGTGTGTGTGTGTGTGTGTGTGTGTGTGTGTGTGTGTGTGTCTGTGTGTGTGTCTGTGTGTGCGTGTGTGTGTGTGTGTGTATACAAACACTGCCGGTCAAAAGTTTGGGATCAGTAAGATTTTTTATATTTTTTTAAAAGACGTTTATTCTGCTCATCAAGGCTATTTGATCAAAAATACAGAAATACATTTTATTTTGTGACATATTATTGTATTAGTTTTCTATTTTAATATACTTAAAATATAATTTATACATGTGATCAAAGTTTGATTTCAGTATCATTACTCAAGATCATGTCACATGATCCACCAGAAATCATTCTGATATGCTGATTTATAATCAGAGCTGGAGACTGTTGTGTTGCTTCATATTTTCTTTGGAACCTGTAATATTTTCTTTAGGATTTTCTGATTAATTAAACTTTAAAAAGAACAGCATTTATTAATAATAATAATAATAATAATGTAACAATATAAGCTGCTATTCAAAAGCTGATACATTTTTTCTTTTTAAATTAATACTTTTATTCAGGAGGGATGTGTTAACTTTTCGATTTTGAATAAACGCTGTTCTTTTTAACTTTGTATTCATCAAAGAATCAAAGAAAAAAGTATCACAGGTTCCAAAAAACAATATGAAGCAGCACAACAGTTTCAACGCTGATGATAAATCAGCATATTAGAATGATTTCTGAAGGAGCGTCTGACAGTAATGATGCTGAAAATTCAGCGCTGCTTCACAGAAATAAATGATATTTTAAAGTATATTAAATTAGGAAACCAATATTAGAATATTGATATTCACAATATTACTGTTTTTCTTGTATTTTTTATCGAATAAATACAGCCTTGATGAGCAGATGAGACTCCCTTAAAAATATGAATATATATATATATATATATTCATGAATATACATACATACATATATCATATACATATATGAATATACATACATATATCAAAATCAAATAAATTTAGCTTGCACAATTAGGTTTCCAAAACCAGTGCAGCTGAACATGAGATGCTGTCATTCTTTCGATGCAATGCTGCCATCTGGAGGAAATGTGAAGATAGAGGCAAAAAGGCAAAATGCAAATATATTATGCAATCCAATCCCAAGGTTGAATGTACAGTATATAACTCCAGATAGGGTGCAATATAATTCAAGTACACATGTCGCTTAACAGATCAAATGAACAGGGCTCATGTATTCATGACCAGCTGAATGCCCCAAAAGAAAGTCCACGAATAAATAAATAAATAAAACATGTATTGCTTTTTTTTGTTTATTTATTTAAACATTTCAATATATTTTATAATAGCCTACTTTATATTTCAAAATGAAGATATCCTTTTCAAATCACGGCCAACAAACAGCAGGTTCTCAATCTGACAAATGTGTTATTTAATTTACTAATAAAGCATTTGTGTTTGTGTGTTTGTATGTGTGTGTGTGTGTGTGTGTGTGTGTGTGTGTCCTTTCCTAGTCGCTTTTAGTGTGAATATTGCCATGGAAGAAGTATGAAAACAAAGCAGGAACAGGAGCCTGTTTGGTTACTGATCGATGCACTCATAAAGGTGCGTTCACCTTCTGGCTCCGCCCATTTCAAAGGTCGCTCGAGACCTTTCGACGGGGATTTTTACTTTCTTTTCTCACTGCCTCAGAACACTGTGGCAACCTTTAAATGTTTAATTGGCCTGTTTTTATCTTCCTGTTTAGCCTCGACTGTCGAGATTAATGTAGCAAATGTGTTTTACCTTCCAAATCGCCATTAAGTAGCTCTTCCCACACAGAAGAAACACTATCGAGTGAAGATGGCAGATGTTATG
The DNA here is from genome assembly GCF_963082965.1 of Carassius carassius. NCBI lineage: Eukaryota > Metazoa > Chordata > Actinopteri > Cypriniformes > Cyprinidae > Carassius > Carassius carassius. Next base: position 4,927,390 of record NC_081773.1, read on the forward strand.
TTTTTGGTTTATTTTACATGTTTCTGTTTGTATCAAGGTAAGTCCGGAATCTTTTAAACATGTAGTAACTCGTAGCATGTAGTAACTTTTTAAACGAAGTAACTTATAATACAAGGAAATACTATTTTAGACCCGCCAGGTGCAAGTGTCTGGTTTGTCGAAACGATGACAGGCATTCAGGGAAATATTTCTTTACTGAGTCGTAGGCCAAGTTAAAGAATTCTGGAGATGGTTTCGAATCATTTTAGACAGTAGAATAACATTAAGGCATAGTTGAAGCATAGTTTAACAAGATTAAAAGATAAACGAGTAGTATCCTGTAAACTCTGCTCTCTTTAAATCAGGGTCTTACACTGAACTTTATACTGAAAAATGTACTATGTATTTTTTTTGTGCATATACTGTAAAGTACAATAATGTACTTTAATGCACAATTGGATTATTTACAACAGGATTAACTTGTGTGTGTGTTCCTTGTTATTGTTCAATTTAATTTGACCAATTACAAACAATGTATTACAATATCTTTACTGTTATGCAGTAGAGATTGCTTTATCACATTAATGACAATCATTGTCACTCAGAATACATTACTGTGTCCAAGTGTATTTCGCTATAGATTATTAAACATGCTTAATAATCTTTCATCATAATATAAAGTTTTGTATTTATCTTTAGTGATAGATGGCCCGGATATGTTTTTCTGAGTTGTTTCACTAATGGGATTTTTTCATCTTCTTTAGATTTAGTTTTCTGTGATGACTATGGCGAAAGTGGAAACAAGATCACACTAAATCCAGTCATCCGTGGAAAACCTGAAGAAATACTGTGGACACATAATGGAAACAAGGTTCTGGAGTATGACGGGAGGCAGATGGCCACATATGGCTCATTTAAAGACCGTGTAGATCTTGATTTTGAAACAGGACAGCTCACAATAAGAAAACTTAACAACCAAGACAGTGGCACATATCAGTCTGAAATTGTGATCAGTAAGAAGGTTCATACCTCCAGTCATACTTTGGCAGTTTTGGGTAAGCTATCTATATATCTCAGATGATTATGTGCAGATTTGTGCCTTGTAGTCTCCTACAGTGGATTATTGTGAATTGACAGTATACATGTATATCAGGTTTAACTGTTTGACTTCCTGTAACAATCATTTTCAGTTCAAATTGGAGAAGACATGAACAGCATGCACTTAGACCTACTTTACAGTGGCATTCATAAAGTTTAGGTGTTGTATCTAATTGTCAATGTAATAATAAAACCTTTGTAATCGTCGGGAAGGAGGAGGCGGGAACCGGCGGACAATCAAATGAAACTTTAATAATAAAATAAACACAAAACAGCGCATCAGCCCCTCACGGACGACTGATGCGCACAAAATAAAACCAAAACATAAAATAAAGCCCAGGCCCGGTCCTCTCTCATCCTTCACTTTCGTCGCTCCAGTTTTCTATCCTTCCATCTCTGTGGGACTCAAGACCGGTGGTGGGTCGCAGGTGTCGCTGATTCCCCAATCACTCCACCGGCCTCGCTCGTGTTCCCACGTCCCTCGGGCCCGCCCCACTCGTCGCATACCCCCATCGCCCCTCGCAGGCCGGGGGGTACCCGCTCACAGGGACCTGTGGGAACCTGGGGCTAGGACAGACGAGGCGAGAGAAAAGGAGATGGAAGGAGGAGCGACAGAGAGGGGAGAGAGGAAAAAAATAAATAAATAAAAATCCGGTTCCCAGACGCACTGCTGCTCGGCCCTCCACCAACTGGTTGATCTCCTCCGCGGTGCCTGGCGGTGGCACTGGGCGGCCCTCGGCGGACGGCACAACACTCCTTCGCCGCCCAGTGGACGGCGACGGCTCCTCCGGTTTTGGGCAGCCGGCAGCAGTCCCCCGTTCCCTGCTCCTCCCCATTCAGGCGGACGGCAGCAGGCTCCGGCTCTCTGGCGAACGGCGCCGACTCCTCCGCTCCCTCACGGACGGCAGCCGTCTCTCCACATCGTGGGCGGCCGGTAGCGAGCTCGCCCGTCCCCGGCAACTCACTCCAGCCCACCGCCTCGAGCGTCCATGGCAGCATCCTCCTCGCCTGCCCGATGGCACCGCGGATTCACCACAGCGGCGAGGGATCTTCAGCAGCGCGTCCCTCCTTCTCCCGGGTTTCGGCACCAGTGTAGTATGTTCGTGGGTGGAAAGGAAGAGGAAAAAGGGGTCGGCTGGACTGCTGACGTATTTATTAACTTAAAATAACTGAAACTTCACAAACACCAAATGGTGACTTTTACTTTGACACGTTTGCACAACACTTTCGGTTTACGCCTTCCGGTTTTCGTTTCCAGTTCGGGTCAGCAGTCTGTCTCTCTCTCCTGATCGGTCCTCAAGTCCAGCAGGGCCTGGTGTTGTTCGCGGTGCAGGACCGCGAGGGAGGCGATGATGTCCGCAAGCGGCGTGGAGGACGGGCTTTGCATGGCGGCGGCGGCGGCGGCGGTCCTTCTTCCTTCCCGGGTTTCGGCACCACTGTAATAATAAAACCTTTGTAATCGTCGGGAAGAAGGAGGCGGGAACCGGCGGACAATCAAATGAAATTTTAATAATAAAATAAACACAAAACAGCGCATCAGCCCCTCACGGACGACTGATGCGAACAAAATAAAACCAAAACATAAAATAAAGCCCAGGCCTGGTCCTCTCTCGTCCTTCACTGTCGTCGCTCCAGTTTTATATCCTTCCATCTCCTCTGTGGGACTCGAGACCAGTGGTGGGTCGCAGGTGTCGCTGATTTCCCAATCACTCCACCGGCCTCGCTCGTGTTCCCAAATCCCTTGGCCCCGTAAATTTTAATTGTTGAATGATAATCTCAGAATGACAAAATATCAGCTGGTTATCACTAAATATCTGCCTGCTTCTGTGTCTTAGATGCTCTGCCAGAGCCTCTGGTAACCTGTGAAGTGAACAAGACTTCAAATGCGAAAAAACTGTCCTGTTCAGTGGAATCCCAGACTGAGCCGAGCTATGAATGGAGTGGATCTAATGTAAAACAGCCAGGGCCAATACTTGTTGTTAATGAACAGGAGGAAAACCTTAACTCAGTCTTTACCTGCACTGTCAAGAATAAAGCTGGAAGCAGGACCACAGACTTTAATCTGCAAGACTGCACCACAGGTGAGCTAGTAAATCATTCAACACAATACCTTGAGAGTTTGATGATAGATGCTGTAAACTGTTTCTTGAATGGTTTTGTTTGCAGGCAGAGCAAACCCTGCTGTGGTTGTTCCAGTTTTAATAGTTACAGTGCTTCTCATTCTGCTTGCTGTGCTGGCATTTTACTTCTACAGATGTAAAAGACAACAGTGTAAGTGCCATGAAAAAATATTCAACATATCACCATCAAAACGCATCTTTAGTTGACTCCCATGTCTCACAAAGATTATAGTGCATAGATTAACATAATTTTCTTTTTGTCATGTACAGTCATGGCCAAAAGTTTTGAGAATTACATAAATATTGGAAATTGGAAAAGTTGCTGCTTAAGTTTTTATAATAGCAATTTGCATATACTCCAGAATGTTATGAAGAGTGATCAGATGAATTGCATAGTCCTTCTTTGCCATGAAAATTAACTTAATCCCAAAAAACATTTCCACTGCATTTCATTGCTGTCATTAAAGGACCTGCTGAGATCATTTCAGTAATCGTCTTGTTAACTCAGGTGAGAAAGTTGACGAGCACAAGGCTGGAGATCATTATCTCAGGCTGATTGGGTTAGAATGGCAGACTTGACATGTTAAAAGGAGGGTGATGCTTGAAATCATTGTTCTTCCATTGTTAACCATGGTGACCTGCAAAGAAACGCGTGCATCCATCATTGCGTTCCATAAAAATGGCTTCACAGGCAAGGATATTGTGGCTACTAAGGTTGCACCTAAATCAACAATTTATAGGATCATCAAGAACTTCAAGGAAAGAGGTTCCATTCTTATAAAGAAGGCTTCAGGGCGTCCAAGAATGTCCAGCAAGTGCCAGGATCGTCTCCTAAAGAGGATTCAGCTGCGGGATCGGAGTGCCACCAGTGCAGAGCTTGCTCAGGAACGGCAGCAGGCAGGTGTGAGCGCATCTGCACGCACAGTGAGGCCAAGACTTTTGGAAGATGGCCTGGTGTCAAGAAGGGCAGCAAAGAAGCCACTTCTCTCCAAAAAACATCAGGGATAGATTGTTCTTCTGCAGAAATTATAGTGAATGGACTGCTGAGGACTGGGGCAAAGTCATATTCTCCGATGAAGCCCCTTTCCGATTGTTTGGGGCATCTGGAAAAAGGCTTGTCCGGAGAAGAAAAGGTGAGCGCTACCATCAGTCCTGTGTCATGCCTACAGTAAAGCATCCTGACACCATTCATGTGTGGGGTTGCTTCTCATCCAAGGGAGTGGACTCACTCACAATTCTGCCCAATAACACAGCCATGAATAAAGAATGGTACTAAAACACCCTCCAACAGCAACTTCTTCCAACAATCCAACAACAGTTTGGTGAAGAACAATGCATTTTCCAGCATGATGGAGCACCGTGCCATAAGGCAAAAGTGATAACTAAGTGGCTCGGGGACCAGAATGTTGAAATTTTGGGTCCATGGCCTGGAAACTCCCCAGATCTTAATCCCATTGAGAACTAACAAAAACTCACTAATTCTGACAAACTCCAAGAAGTGATTATGAAAGAATGGGTTGCCATCAGTCAGGATTTGGCCCAGAAGTTGATTGAGAGCATGTCCAGTCGAATTGCAGAGGTCCTGAAAAAAAAGAGCCAACCCTGCAAATACTGACTCTTTGAATAAATGTCATGTAATTGTCGATAAAAGCCTTTGAAACGTATGAAGTGCTTGTAATTATATTTCAGCACATCACAGAAACAACTGAAACAAAGATCTAAAAGCAGTTTAGCAGCAAACTTTTTGAAAACTAATATTTATGTAATTCTCAAAACTTTTGGCCACAACTGTACATGCACGAGAAGTAAGGAAGCCCTCCACTAGATACAGTGGAACTTGAAAAAGGTAGGATAAGAATTTTTGAAAACTTAGATAAGGGAATTAATAGAGCATGAGCATTTATATAATGAATTTTTTTTTTGTATTTTTTTGCTCTTATTGAGAATGAATGACTTTCAAGGTTGACACTTGAATCTGTTGTTAATGTCTCTGAGTGGTTTGTTTTAGCTTCATCTCAAGCCACACTCCCTTGCTGTAACAGACTTACTGCTCCAAATAAAAAATGGGATCAGGAAAGTGAATTGGAGAATGGATATGAATCTCATGAAGGACAAAAACTTTTGAAGCAAAATCCGCAATCTGCTACAACAGGAAAAAATAAAGACGACACAGGAAATACAAATGGAGAACTTGACGAATATAAGGAAAACAGCGGAAATGCAGATGAAGCAGAAGAAAGCGCTAACAGCGAAGCTGAAAAAACAAACACAGAAATAGAGAGCCAGAAATTCTTAGAAACCCAAGAAGAAAAGGAGAAAAGTCAGATACTAAAAAATAAGAGGGAAGATGAAGAAAAGAAACATGAGGATCCGTCTCGGAATCTAGGAGGGCAGGAAAATACAAATGCAGATAAAAATAAGAACGACGATGAAGAGAAGGAACATGAGGATCCGTCTCGGAATCTAGGAGGGCAGGAAAATACAAATGCAGATAAAAATAAGAACGACGAAAAAGAGAAGGAACATGAGGATCCGTCTCAGAATCTAGGAGGGCAGGAAAATAAAAATGCAGATAAAAATAAGAACGACGATAAAGAGAAGGAACATGAGGATCCGTCTCAGAATCTAGGAGGGCAGGAAAATAAAAATGCAGATAAAAATAAGAACGACGATAAAGAGAAGGAACATGAGGATCCGTCTCAGAATCTAGGAGGGCAGGAAAATAAAAATGCAGATAAAAATAAGAACGACGATGAAGAGAAGGAACATGAGGATCCTTCTCAGAATCTAGGAGGGCAGGAAAATAAAAATGCAGATAAAAATAAGAACGACGATGAAGAGAAGGAACATGAAGATCCGTCTCAGAATCTAGGAGGGCAGGAAAATAAAAATGCAGATAAAAATAAGAACGACGATGAAGAGAAGGAACATGAGGATCCTTCTCAGAATCTAGGAGGGCAGGAAAATAAAAATGCAGATAAAAATAAGAACGACGATAAAGAGAAGGAACATGAGGATCCGTCTCAGAATCTAGGAGGGCAGGAAAATAAAAATGCAGATAAAAATAAGAACGACGATAAAGAGAAGGAACATGAAGATCCGTCTCAGAATCTAGGAGGGCAGGAAAATAAAAATGCAGATAAAAATAAGAACGACGATGAAGAGAAGGAACATGAGGATCCTTCTCAGAATCTAGGAGAGCAGGAAAATAAAAATGCAGATGAAAATGAGGAAGACCGGGAACCTAAAGTGAACAAAGAGAAGGAAGAGGAAAACAAAGAAATAGACAACACGAACAAAGGTACAGATTATAAACTTTTCTAGAAAAACAAAACTTTGCTTGCTTTGTATTTCAATCAACTAATAGACCTAAATATTGTACACTGACAATCTCAAGTTAAATTTGCTACCAGACATCAGTTTTGATGTAAGTGATGTTTAATGATGTCATGGGTGTCCAGCCTGATGTCATTCATCAAGAAGAGCCATATTTGATTGAGATTGTAGCATTTTGAAGAATTGAAAAGTGAAAAACTATTTAAATTTCAGTCTTGTTTATCACACCAAGCAATCATGAGACTGAATTAAACACATGAAATGTATAGACAACTACAGACAACTTATCATACTTTCATTGTGATTTTATGGTGCTTTTTTGTCCTTTTTGGAGCTTGGTAACAGAAACACACACTGTGTCATTTTTATTTTTATTTTCAAACATAGAGATTGTGAGTCCACAGTCTGCTGTGACAGGAAGAATTAAAGTGGACACAGGAAATGTAGAGGAACAACTACACAAAAATGAGAAGAGCAGCCAAAAGGAAAATAGTGACCAGTCAACTGAGCAGCAGAACAAGGGCCTATCTATTAATGAGGATGACCAGAGGCCAGAAGGGGAAAGGGAGGAGGAAGAGAAAACTGAAAAGAAAAACCACGAGGTGACTGGCATACTACACACAGGTAAAAATACAGATTATGTTTATAAAGAGAAACAAAACCTCTTAGAGAAATCACTACAGTAGTAAATATCTGATCTGATGTTTTGCTCACCATTTTTTAGCTGAACATTTTAATCCACCTTTGCATAGCGAAGCTCCCAATGATCCATTTTCTTTCTATTCAGAAGTTTATATTGATTTAGTCATTAGTATTTTGACTTGTTGGATGAGATTTTTCATCTTGTTTATTTTTTGTTATAGATTCACCATCTAACCTGGACACCAGAATCCCATCTTCAAACCTGAAAGTGGAATTTGAAAATAATCAAGCTGCATCCTTACCTCAAGAGGAAGATGATGATGGTGAACAGACAGATAAGAGCAGCGAGTCAGAACAAGGCAGGAAGGAAAAAAAGGATGTTCCAGAAATTAAAGAGACAAAAAAATAACTTTCTAGACAACACAAACAATTACCTATATGTGGCCAGAGGACAAGAAAGCAGAAACAGAGACCAACAGCTTCCCAAAACATGCAATGAAGGAAGATCATAGTTCAGAAATTAGAGAACAGTTTTTAAACAAATAGTTTTGTACAAATTATGATGATAAAGTTTATAGTAAGGAAAGCAAAATGGGCTCAGTTTTATCAGCTGTGAAAGAGGAAGAGAAAATCTGTCAACTAGAGCCATGTGAAGGAAGTAAAGTTAGTTAAGACACTCGAGGGTGGAAAAGATGAAGTATGAGCTTGAACAAGGTGTGGAGAAGTAATATTCAAATACTTAAGCATAAAAAATAGGGCTGTCAGTTTATTAATGTAGAACAAATAACTTAGTAAAATTAATTTTATATAACTGATTGTACTACATGAAGAAAAAAAATTGTTTATGTAAATATGTGTAAGTAGAATACCATTACCCCCTTGTATATTTCCATGAAATTTCTTTAAAGCTGTCTGTCTGCATCTGTATACAAACCAACTATCAGAAATAGTAGATTGAGCACTAAACACATCCTTTGTGAATGGCCACTATAAGTCTACTTCAGACTGATGGACAAACTCTATTGGACAGTGTATTGGTGTGGACTGTTGTCCAGTAAAATAATTTAGCAGACATAAACATTATATTGACAGTCTTTTCATGTCTGCTCAGTGTATCACTCATCTGCACAACAATGTGATACGGAGGCAGCAGACTATAGGCAGCTCACTAGGTTTAGGAACAAAGTCACCAAAAAGAATGCAAGGAAAAGATCCTGAAGAAGTTATGAAGACACATATTGTGAAAATTATAAAACTGTTGTATATACCTGTGGATTTTATATAATCATGTTCATTTTGAATAGGTGAATATTAGTCATGATTTAACTCTTCTTTTTTTATGATTTTTTTTTTTTTGCCAAAATCATATCTGTGGTGTGATAAAAGTACTGTAATTTAGAGCATGTTGTCCTCAAAAAGCATATAGCGGGGAACCCAGAATCAACAATTGTGTGTGTGTGTGAACTTCTTTTAACTTTTTTTTATACAACAAATTAACAAAATAAATGTTTTGACCAAATTGATTTTTTCTTTTTTTAAATTGATTAAACTAATCTAAACATTAAAAATTTTCTTGGCTGGTTTCTTGCCTTAAAACAGGACATGTAGGGCAGCTACACAGGAAAGGAAGCCATACAGTTTGGGAAAGACACACGAGTAAATTATGAAATAATCACTTTTAGAGTGTTTTGATGGTTTCAGGATAATATTCAAAATAATATATAGTTTAATTTATGTTACTGAGAAATTGGACCATCTCTTTATCTGACAATTCCTTTTTTTCCCAGACGTGAAAGAGTTTCGATGTGTGTTTCACAATCGCTTGCGTCAAAGAGGATCTGTCAGGTTTAGGCGCTCTTGTTAAAACCTGTATAACTGCAGAGATGAGGGAGAAAGCGGAAGGATCGATCAGTTCAAGGATGATGGACCTTTGGTGCCGACTGTGGCACCTGCCACTAATGCTGTATATCTCGGGACTCCTGCAGTTTGGTAAGACTGAACACAATTTTACTATAAATTACAAATACATAGTCCGAATTGACATTTTTCTCTTAATTTAAGTGCATGCATGGGTATAGGCTACCTATAGGCTTATGTTCTCTTTCTGTCATTGACGACGTAAAGTTGTAGAATACTTTAAATGCTCACACCAAAATGAAAACGGTGTCCTCGTGTTGACCCAAATCAAACAGAATGTGGAATGCAACATGTTAATAAACATTAAAAAGAAAAAAAACAAGCTGCTGAACGATTTTCAGTGAACGACTTTCACGAGGCTCCAAAACTTACAAAACGATACCATGAAAGTTAATTGTTTTATGCGCCTTGTAAAATATATTCTGAAGCGAAACAATACCTTTGTGCCATTTAAGTGTTATTAACGTTAAGCATAATGTTGTAACAACATAAAAAGGTTGTTATGGCAAAATAAACCCGGAGAGGGTCAGATCAGATCTCGACGCGAAGCTTCCGTGAAGAGGTTAAAAGCGATGAGGTCATACAAACGAACAAGTGAAAGAACGACGACATTCTAAAAGACACGGATTTCACCAAATAAATGATTACTTGGGCGTGAAATATTAATTTGAGTGGGGGGAAAATCACAAACTCTTGCCTGTTTATTACAGACTAAACTCTCAACAAGGGTACAAAAGCTGTCACTGGGGCGGTACCCTTTCACCAGGTAACCTACACCTTTGTATCTTATTAACCCCTAAAGGGTTTCCTTAAAGATACATAGACCTAGTAACAAAAGTGTTCATATTAGTACTCAATCGGTATATTAATAGCTAAAGCATAGCTTATGAAAGGATAGGCTTACATCGTTTTTTTTTTTTTTTCGTTTTTTTTTGTAATCTGTGTAATCTGTAAACAAAACACTTCTGGCAACACTACACAATAAAACGAACTTCAAATATGGCAGTACCTACTACAAAATGTGCAGCTTCCCTTTTCACAGAATTGTTTCTACATCGTAAATCTAACGTTTGGTTGCAGTTTATTGTATGCTGTCCGTGTTGTTACCGTGTAATTGTACATTGCAGTGATTAGTAATATTAATTAACAATATTTACTATAGGGTTATAGTTAGGATTAGGGTTTGGTTTAGGTTTATTAAATGCAATTATTGAATTTAGTGTTGTTACTATAGTGAGTAGGCTACATCCCAGATAGCATACATATCCGGGCCTCATCTGGGCCAACTATGGCACATCTGGCTCAGTTCTGGCAGCGGCAGAGGTTATCTGGGCCATCTCTGGCCCACACACATCAAGCCGGTTTTAGTTTGAGATGTAATGTGTAAAAAGGACAATGTAAAATAAACCATTAACCAATATTTTTTTGTATAATTAATTTATAATACTGTACTTTGCGATATAGTTTCACATTGGCATTACATTTCAGAAAACTACTTAAAAATGTTTTGTGGATGTTTATAAAAATGGCAAATTCTCTCTTTAGACCACAGTTATAAAAACAGTATATTGCTTTTCTCTCTCTCTTTTGGAAAGTCATAGGCATGTGATTGTGGATTTTTATGTATTTTTATTTTGCTTCTAGTACAAACGGGAATTAAATTTTCACACACATACATTTGTAGATCCCATTCACCACTATAGACATTTACCCAACTATGGCACTTTTGTTTCTGAGAACCCTACTTATGCCACTTATACAATGCTTTATTTACTATTAAAAAAAAGGGATGGGGGAGGGGTCATACTACTTACGTTTGATCTGCTAGTCATGGGACTTCATGTGGAGAATTCATGTTTTTGCATAATGATGTATTTAAAAGCTAATGGCCAAATATCAACAAGCTTGATATTCATTATTAATTACTCATTAATTATACACTAAACCTCTCTGTTGGTCTATAACTGCATTTTTTCCTCTCCATGTTTGTAGATCTGATCTACAGTTCTTGAGGGTCATTTTATCTGTTAGACCAGTGTTATTCAAATCTTGCCCTGGAGGGCCAGTGCACTGCAGAGTGCACTCAGCACCTAAACATGTTAATCAATGGTAGGTAGGTTTGATCAGGGTTGGAGCTAAACTCTGCAGTGCACTGGCCCTCCAGGACAAGATTTGAATAACCCTTTGTTAGAGTATGCATGAGTATTCATTTTAAATTTCCACCAGGAATATTCGAACATTTGTGAACGTTTGTAATATTAATTTTAACACACTAGGATTTGTGAACAAACACATTTCATTATACCAAATACACAAAATAATGTTCTTTTTAGTAATATCACATGATCCATTTAAAACTACTGCTGGGTTGAAATGATAAAATGAACCCAAAATGGTTTGTAAATTAAAAGAATAATTTTAATACATGCAGAATGATTACAGTAACAACACAAGCAACCATAATAATCAAAAGCTGAAATTTATTGATATACAGCAACACCTAAAAATGGACAAAAATACAGGCAAAGTTATAGTTATACACTATGTGCATGTGAGTGAGAAAAAAAATGCAAAAACAATGGCAAATCAAAGTGAAATTTATCTTAAAGGTTTGCCTCTAACAATCTAATGCCTCTCTCCACACAGATCTGTGCAGTGGTCAGATTCAGGTCCAGATCCAGGAAGGTCCTCTGTTTAGAGTGAAAGGATACCCCATCTCCATATCCTGTAATGTTACAGGGTTTACAGGCCCATCTAAGCGGGATTTTGAGTTCATTCTCAAGAAACCAAATATAGAGTTAAATATAATCAGTACCAGTGACCCAAACTTTGCCTACGGAATATTCTCCGATAGAATAAGAAAAAAAGAGATTTATGTTGAAAGGCTGTCAGGATCTTCAGTTGTCTTGTGGATCAAAGATTTACAGGAGAATGATGCAGGTGATCTGCTCTGTGGGACCATACACACAGGTGGTACATATTTCGGAGATTATGATGATGAAGCAAAGCTTAATGGTAAGATATCTATTTATTTTGAGGGTTTGGGTGATTAATGAGATGATCTGAGAGAAATCTATTATTTAAAATCCATTCACATTCCCATGTATCCCAAAAGAATGTCTTTGGCTGTAAGATATATTCATATTAAACACTACTGCATCATCCATCAGTCACTGATGTAGTATCCGCTGATATCAGTTCTCTAGATGCTGGTACTGGCTTGAAAAATGCATATTGGTCAATCACTTTTTTTTCACTTTGTTAATACATTTTCAATTGCAAAAAAGAAATAAAAAGACTGTTTTCTCCACAGTGATTACAGACACCCTGGAGGCATCGTACTCGGGTTCTCCCTCTCAGAGCTTGTCTGAAGGTGATCCTCTTCAGCTTGAGTGCCAGGTCTCCAGCCAGACTTTTCAACACACTCATCTGTCGGTCACCTGGTTTCTCCATGGTGAATTGGATGAAAACCCCCGGCCAATCATTACCCTGGACAAAGATCTGACTGTAAAGCCAGGAGCTGGATTTGAGGATCGCTATCGTGCTGGTCTTATCAGCATGGATAAGGTGGAGGACACAACCTACAGACTGAAGATGCCTCAAGTGCAGCAGTCCGACCAGGGGAAGTTCTTCTGCAAAGCCATTGAGTGGATCCAAGACCCAGACCGTTCCTGGACACAGATTGCCCACAAAACCACTGCAGCATGCGATGTGGAGATTAAACGAATCGGTGAGATTTATATTCTGTCATTTAAACCAGAGGCTCTTGTAGATTTTACACTTAGTGACTCAACACAGTTCAGTGTACAAAAGTAAACATTGATGTTTATTATAATGTATGCCAATTTTTCATAAATTCATAAAAGGTCTCTTAAATTTTGATATTTTAATGGTTTCTATCAACCTTGAACCTGTATTTAATGTTTTCCGGGTCGTATTTTCTAGAGTAGTATTTTTATGTTTTTTATGTGTTTGTTTTGTTTTTCATGTTTTTTGAGGATGAAGGCCACAGCATAACTATGTTAGCATTTCTAGCTCTCATCAAATGGCAAATTAATTTTTGTCATACTGACTTGTTATACTGCAGAGTTGGTTTGGATGCATAGCTTTTACAAGAACAAGTTAAGGGAAGTATTTTCCCTCCTATTTAAAAGTTGTTAAGTATTCATATTAAGTATTCATACCTGTCTTTACTATACATGATTGTATTGTTAGTTGAATTCTGTTGGCATTTATTTTTATAGTAGGGTTTTGCTGTCTGTGTATCCATCACCCATTGAGAAACACTGATACAAACTATACAAGTCAGAACCTGTTGTAATGTCTGAGTGAGTATGAGTGCAGTCATACACAGGAAGTTGTGTAAGAGAACATGTTTAATCTCATGCTGTTTTCTGTGTCTCAAAAGTGGCCCCTGATGCCGACTCCTTCAGTGTTAATCTGAAGGCTTCAAAGGGGCCACTACAGGAGGGAGACGCACTGGACATCCGCTGCAGTGTGAATGCACAGAACCTTCCTGGTCATTTCTTCTCGGTGACTTGGCTGAAGGACCAGCAGAGAGTGGCCCAGATCGGATCCTCTGGGGTGCTCACCGTTTTTGACAGTTACAAAGAGCGAGAGAATGCAGCAGAGATGAGAGCAGTGAAAACCAGTCACATGGACTACCTGCTGACCATCCGTTCGGCTCGGACTGAGGACCACGGCCAATACCAGTGTGAAGTTTGGCAGGAAAACATGAATGAAGATGGCACCTTCAAAAAAATACAAAAACAAATATCCAGTCCAGAGACTGTGAGCATCACAGCTAAAGGTAATTAATGACAAAACTGTTTCTCCTATACAGTCATTGTAGAGTTTGCTAAAGTGTTCTGAATCAATGCATTGCTAGGGAATTGCAAGGTTATCCAGGGGGGGGGGGGGGGGGGGTGAATATGTTAGAAGGGTGCAAAACTAGTTGAATACTATGGCTAGCAATTAAAAAAAAAAGTTTTGCATTTTTTTGTGGTACATAATCTAGTCACAGGGGAAGTCGTGGCCTAATGGTTAGAGCGTCGGACTCGCAAACGAAAGGTTGTGAGTTCGAGTCTCAGGTCGGCAGGAATTGTGGGTGGGGGGAGTGCATGTACAGTTCTCTCTCCACCTTCAATACCACGACTTAGGAGCCCTTGAGCAAGGCACTGAACCACCAACTGCTCCCCGGGCGCCGCAGCATAAATGGCTGCCCACTGCTCCGGGTGTGTGTTCACAGTGTGTGTGTGTGTGTGTTCACTGCTCTGTGTGTGTGCACTTCGAATGGGTTAAATGCAGAGCACAAATTCTGAGTATGGGTCACCATACTTGGCTGAATGTCACCTCACTTTCACTTTCACTTTCAGTTTTCCCAAGGAATGCTTGCATTACAAGACATTAATTTTGCCTGTTTTTCTGTCTGGTCAGAGAGTAATCTGGCAGTGGTCATGCTGATGAAGGATGCGGTGACTGAGGGAGATGCACTACATGTCTCCTGCTCAGTGTCAGGATTCAAGGGTCCTTTATCAGTGTCATGGCAACACAAGAAAGACCCGGGGGCTTCCTTCAGTGATGTCGTTAGTCTGACCCATGAGGGAGTGATGAAAGATGTTGGGGCAAGGTATCAGAGCAGAAATGTCCAAACATTTCATTCTCCAGCTGGAAACTTTACTCTACAGCTTGGTGCATCTTCAATATCTGACAGTGGAGAATATAAGTGCATTGTGTCTGAATGGACAGTACAGAGCAATGGAGAGATGAAAGCCATCACCCAATCTCAGCAAAAAGCCATTACAGTTAAATCTGTTGGTAAGATTACTATATGATAACATATTATTCTCAGTAACAGAGAAAACTGTCAAGCAATTCTGTCATAAATTATTTGTCATTACTCTGCTCAAATTTGTTCTGTTACTGATGTTAGAATTGTAATAATCACTGCAGACGTTTCTTTTCAGATTCTCTAATGGTGGTGAGCTTGACAAGTCGTACAACAAAGGTGCCAATAGATTCTCCAGTACAACTGCTATGTCGAGTCAGAGGGCCTAAAGTGTCTTTGGCTCTACGCTGGATGTTTCAGCCCCACAATTCATCTGTTCAAACAAATATTTTATCCGTAAGTCACACTGGAGAAATGACCTGGAGAGCAGATCAGAGAAACTATCAACTGAACATTCAAGCACAGCCAGAGGACACTCGTTTCACTCTCATGGTGCCAAGAGCCAGCAAACAGCAAAAAGGACAGTACCAGTGTCAAGTTGATGCCTATCAAAAGGATGTACAGAAAGCCTTTAAGAACTCCAACCTGTTAGCTGTGATTGTACACAAACCTGGTAAATACAGCTACTTATTCAAAGTGTATTATGTCGAAAAGATACATTGACCTTCAAATATTTTGACCTACTCTAATCTTTATACTCAGTACCCTATCCCCAAACTGTTAAACTTACCTCAAACCCATCCTGGTCACATTTTATTTGTGTCCTTGTTACATATAATTGCACAGATAAGTCTGATTTAGTGTTATAATCACTTGTAATAATGCATAATTCACTGTTATTACTGTTTTTAGTAAATACACATAGTTCTAGAGACATTACTGTTGTTATAAAACACTATAAAAATAGTGATAAAGAATGAGCAGGTGTGTGTGCGAAATTTTGACATTTGGTACACGAAAGAAAATTGTGATTTTGATTATACCAGGTCTTTCAAAATTACAACATAATTGGACACTAAACCATGGCACCACAAACAGAAACACAAATGAGCATTAATGTGACACACACAATGCTAATATACATACCTATAGACTACTTTAAAAGAGACTAAAATGTGCATATGGTCTCTGCACATACTGTGCAAAATATTGGAACCCACCATTGTTTTTTTATTTATTTATTTTTAAGCATTATAATAACTGTAGTTTATTGAACATCACTCTGTCTCTTTCTCAGTCAGCAAGATGAGCCTGTTCTCACCCACTTCTCGTCTGGAAACCACTGTCAACACTGATGTTAAGCTTGAATGCTCAGTCACGAGGACAACCACAAATACGTCTCGTTTCACAATAACATGGATGTTTGGGTCCCAGGTGCTCTTAACTATGGACCTAGATGCTGTTGTCAAGTTTGGCCCTGCAGCCGGCCTAGAGTTGGACCAGAGGATCCGTTTGGAAATAAGACAGAAACAGAACTTCCAGATGATTATCCAGAAGGTCAGAACATCTGACAGTGGACAATATCAATGTGAGGTGGAAGAGTGGCTTCAGGATCCTCTTGGGGACTGGTATTCCCTCAAGAATATGTCTGTTTCCACAGAGCTGGTTGTCAAAGAGAAAGGTAAGAATATTTTACTTCACTGAAATGGTCTTTTAATTTAACCACAATATTCTAAACATAAAAATGCTTTAAATTGATTAGATTCTTTTTTGCTTTACTTTAATCAATGGTCAATGACAAATATAAGAGTGTCCAAGAGAAAGAAAAGGAACAATCTTCCAAAATGACTCAAAATGCATGTGCCAAATTATTAGAAATGGTCTTCCATGCTTTTTGGATGTTGGAAAAGAGGATCCTATCCATCACTACAGTTTCAGAATAGCCCAGAATCTGTTAATGGGATATCTTTATTGTCATACTCTTATAACAGTTGTCTATACACAGAAAACCAGCAACAAGCACAGGTTAGACTTCTGTAGACCTACACCTGATACTTTCCATCTGGTTGTTTTAAACTCTGATATAGGTGATAGTGGAAGCTACCAGTGAAGAGTTAAGCAATACCAACTTGATTGTGAGGGCCAGTGGAAACCAAGTCTGGCCATCTGTCTGGTTGTAGGTTGGAGAGTCCAGTTTTGAAATATTATATTGGCCTACCAGAACTTTATTTATCCTCCTCATAAGATCATTAATATTTTCTACTTTATCTAATGGTATAAAAAAAAACATTAATTCATTACAAATAAGGATGATTAATATTAAGTATCGACTGTTTTTGCTTTATCCAAGTAAAATAGTTTCAAACAGAGTCATAAGAGAACCATTGCTTCTCCCTTAAACACGGCTTTTTCTTTCCTGAAGTTTTCAACTTTTTTGAATGTATTAAGTAAGTCAACAATTCAATGAGCCATTCATGAAGACAGTTATGTGCTTAGTTTCAGAGTGAATCAGCCATTTTGAATGGATTGAATGAATGAATCACTGGCTTGCTACTACTAACTGGTGGTTTTAGTTTAATATTTAAAGTATAATTATTTTCCCCCCATTTACTGTTTCTATATTCCATTGATTTTTAAAACATTCAATGAATGGCATCTCTGAGCTCCATTTGGCATCTCTACAGTACATTTAAAAACCAATTCAGATGCCGCTATTGTGCCACATCTACAGTGCAAATTTGTTTTTGGTGATACTGATATCATGTATCATATGATTGGTAACAGTCCTGTGTTTTATTAATCGAATTGTTTATTGAAAAAATGCAAGAATTTACATGAAAAGGGTATGCAAACAAAAATGCCCCTGCAAATCAATGTAAGGGGTAAAAAATTGCCCTTTGATGAAAAAGTGAATCTCTTGATTGACCTTTGATGTTGTGTTTAATTTAAACAGAAAGTAAACTGCGTGTTCAGAAGGACAATCAAATGCTCAACATTACAAACCATCAGGCTGGGTTCACCATTGACTGTGTCATTACCTCACAATCCAGCGATAAATCAGTCTTTGAGGTCACCTGGTTCAAGGTTCAGGAAAAAGGACCAGTCACTATATTCAATGCCAGGCATGACGGTATCTTACACAGTGAAATTCCTGATAGAAATCTGGTGTTTGGACGACCACTTGCCACACACTATAAACTGACTGTGCCACAGATCAACCCCACTGATATTGGGCAATACTACTGTCAGGTTGAGGAATGGCTTCTAACTGCTAACACCTGGAAGAAATTTGCTTCAGATAAATCTGGAGAGCTCTCCATCTACGTTCACACTGAAGGTAAGATGTTCTAAGCATTTTTTTTATTTAGCTTGCAAGAAAATATATACATACGTACTGTTTGGCAAATTAAAATACATACAGTATATGCACAATGCTGCAGTACCAATTCAATCAAGCCTCGACTCAATGGCCAAATATGTAAAAAGTACAGATAATCATTTTCTGAATAGGTGGTTTGTCTAAAGGTCTCCGTGAATTATTTTATTTGAGTAATATCTATATCATGTAAGGGGATAACATCAAGTAAAAAACGTATAGCGCATTCATCCATTAACTCAAATGCAATAAGAAATAAGAATTAAATATATATTTTCCTTTACAGAAAGCAACAATCTAACATTTGATTTGTTTCCTCAGGTGAAAAACAGATAGACCCACTGCTAATAACATTGGCCATCGCTATTCCTCTGATTTGTTTTCTTATATTGGTCATAATATTGTTGTTGAGAAAGAGCCACAAGAAAAAATATGAAATAAATATGAAATATGAACTGAAGAAGAAGAAGAAGAAAGACTGTCTGTGGGCTGAAAAACATGCCCTTAATGGGCCTTCTATCGATTAGATTGTTGTTTTAACATGTTTCTTTATTATCAGTTATGATTACATACATTCACACTGTAATCATTTCACTTCTAAGAATGTTAATATTGCTGTACAGTAGGCCTAAACGTTTCCTAATTTTCTGTTGACTGCAAAGTTACATGTAAAAAAAAAAAAGAAAAGAAAGCATTTTGGTTGCTTGTTTTATCAACATTTCACATCTAATCAACTCCTGCCAAACATTTTAATTATTATTTGACATAACTCAGTGAGTTGTTTGATGTTTTACCATAGCGGTTGGCAACCAGTGCCATGACTGCCAACATTGGCACAGGGAGGAAAGACACATGAGCAAGACATACACACATGAGCAAGACACACACATGAGCAAGACATACACCAGTGAGCAAGACAGACACACACACGTGAGCAAGACAGACACACATGAGCAAGACATACACACATGAGCAAGACATACACACATCAGACATACACACATGAGCAAGACATACACACGTGAGCAAGACATACACACATGAGCAAGACATACACACGTGAGCAAGACATACACACATGAGCAAGACATACACACATGAGCAAGACAGACATACACACATGAGCAAGACAGACAGACACACATGAGCAAGACATACACACATGAGCAAGACATACACACATGAGCAAGACAGACACACATGAGCAAGACATACACACATGAGCAAGACATACACACATCAGACATACACACATGAGCAAGACATACACACGTGAGCAAGACATACACACATGAGCAAGACATACACACGTGAGCAAGACATACACACATGAGCAAGACATACACACATGAGCAAGACATACACACATGAGCAAGACAGACATACACACATGAGCAAGACAGACAGACACACATGAGCAAGACATACACACATGAGCAAGACATACACACATGAGCAAGACATACACACATGAGCAAGACAGACACACACACATGAGCAAGACAGACACACATGAGCAAGACATACACACATGAGCAAGACAGACATACACACATGAGCAAGACAGACACACATGAGCAAGACAGACACACATGAGCAAGACATACACACGTGAGCAAGACATACACACATGAGCAAGACATACACACATGAGCAAGACAGACATACACACATGAGCAAGACAGACAGACACACATGAGCAAGACATACACACATGAGCAAGACATACACACATGAACAAGACAGACACACATGAGCAAGACATACACACGTGAGCAAGACATACACACATGAGCAAGACATACACACATGAGCAAGACATACACACATGAGCAAGACAGACACACATGAGCAAGACATACACACATGAGCAAGACGGACAGACACACATGAGCAAGACATACACACATGAGCAAGACAGACACACATGAGCAAGAAAGAAACACATGAGCAAGACATACACACATCAGACATACACACATGAGCAAGACAGACACACACACACGTGAGCAAGACATACACACATGAGCAAGACATACACACATGAGCAAGACAGACATACACACATGAGCAAGACAGACACACATGAGCAAGACAGACACACATGAGCAAGACATACACACATGAGCAAGACATACACACATGAGCAAGACAGACACACATGAGCAAGACATACACACGTGAGCAGATGACAGATGAATGTATTTCTTTTAAAGTCACTCACAGCTGCCTGACAATCTATACTTTCAGTTTATCTTATTTTCTTTTCCTTTTTTTTTAAAGCCAAAAGTTTCACTATGAAAAAGTTTTACAGCCAGTTTCACTATGGAAAAATCCACTGTAACTGCAGTGCAGGTTAAAGTAGCAGCTAGCACTGTGCCTTCAGACAAGTACTTTTTTTCTTCAGTTGTGCTGCCAAACTTAGTGGATGGCAGCTTACAGTTTTGTTGTACTTGTTACTCTTAGCTTTGAGTGCGAAATAAATTATGTTATCAGTGTTGATGTTTTTCAGCTCAGTTTCTTTATATTTCCACGAGATGACAATTACAATGATGGGTTAACTACTATACAACATCAAGAGAGAAAATTAGAAATCGGTTATTCAAAGTCTAGCTTAAGCCGGAAAATAGACTACTTTTAGGATTGATTAAATGTTTTGGTTAAATGTTTAAAACACATTTAAATTGTCTGACAGTTGCTTCAGAAATATTTTAAATTGTGCTTTATTAATATTAATATGTCAGTCTGCGAATCAGTTAAGCCAGTCTGTGACTGGTAATGCTGATAACTTGAATGATTACTTTTCAACATTGACAGAAATACACATCAAACCAAAAAAAAAAAAAAAAAGTTTAGGTTTAGATTTTGGTTTGTACATAAATGTGCTTTTATGTTTGTTATAAATGTTGAGCCTTTGCTTTAGAAATATAACTTGTCTGATCTGCTACCACAAATGAATTATGTTTGTAAAGCTGTAGCTGAATGGTCATAATTCTCCCATAATGTAACCAGATTTGAGTCTGTGACTAGTATAGGGTCTAGACTTTCATTGGCACCATGTAAATAAATTTACTTATTTGTACACAATGTAAATGCATTTTCCTTCCAACTTTGATACTGGCTCTGTTGGCTTCGTGTTTATGAATGTTTGTTCATACTGTATAATGTAATGTTTTGTTAGTGGGGACCATCAACTGTTGTACTACGCATATTCTCCTAAATATCTTCTATTGGGTTCAACAGAAGAAATAAACAATTTAAGGTTAGGTAATAACACAATATTCATTTTTGAGTGAACTATCCCTTTAACAGCTGGGGTGGAGCTTATATAAACAGATGAATGTCACCTTTTCCATTGAGGAAGTTCTGGTGTGGCAACTTACAATAATGCAGTCAGGTAAAACTGTCAAGCCCGTCTACACACAGTCCACCCATTCGTTTAGACTAATTAACAACTGCACAAAAGCCTCACTACAGATCCCCTGAGGGTGGGTGGGTGGACCGGTTTTACCTGAAACAGCTGAATTGGTAAGAAAGTGAACGAAAATGAAAACCCTTGGGGAAGTATTTCATCTTTTCGTCTGTGTCATATTATCAAGATTCAGTAAGTAATGTTCTTTTCAATAATCTGTTCTAATCATTATGGGTTGCATAACAAGTGCGTTCTCAAGCGCATCAGAATGCTGAAGTAGCAGCCAAAAAGTTAGACCTTTTAGGAAACCAGCTAATACACTTTTGCATTGAGGTTCTCATTTTCACCGTAAAAAAAAAAAAAAAAACCTCTTGTTGCTGTTTTAGATGAGTATGTTTTAGATGTTTAACCGTGCACCACTTTATAAATGTTATTCAGATGCTGTAAGTTCTGTCATGTATGTTGAGAATGGGAAGAGTGTGACTCTACATCCAAATATACAAGGCATTCCTGAAGACATTTTGTTGACATTCAATGCAAACAAGGTGGCTGAACATGATTTGATTGAATTTCAAGATTATGGTCAATTCAGAGGAAGATCAGAGCTCCAAATCACTACTGGGCAGCTCACTGTTTTCCGCATGACCAGACAGGACAGTGGCATTTATAGGTCTGCAATACAGATCGATGGAAAGCTGCAAAATTCTGAAAATGAAGTTCAAGTGATTGGTAAGTGGCTTTTTGCAATGGAGAATGAAAAAAAGACATCAATATGGCTGGCATATCCGCATTATCATGCTTTTTGTCATTAAAGCACAGCTGGTGAAGCTGGATAATCAAGAAAATCCTGCTGGTTAAGCTAGTTAAGGAAACTAGCATACAAATTCTGTACCAACTATGCTGGTTTTTCAAGAGCCTGCGATGCTGCCATGTTCTGTTGATGAATGTAAAGAATCATATTGTGATGGTATAAACATGGTTTAAACAATAAAAGTATTTATAGACTTTCCAAGAAGTCAATTTTTTAAACAATGCAAAAAAAGCAACTACAATAATACTAATAATAGTATTACTACTACTACTACTACTACTAATAATAATGTCAAGCTGGACTATGTATGACAATAGAATGCAACAAAACATTATGGGTATTTTGGAGAATTTTACACTAAATAAATGTCATTAACCATCTTAAGCCCAGTAAGTCTCCTAGTTGGTATTTGTTTCAAACATTTCAGCTTCTTGTAGCCATGTTATTTACCTTGAGCGTGTTTCTATAAAGAAGCCGTATTCTCCATGTTTCTATCAGATGCTGTGCAGGAGCCTAATGTGACCTGTATACTGAACAATATCACAGAATCCAATATATTATTCTGCTCAGTTTCATCTCCGTTCCACACAACCTTTGAATGGACTGGGTCTAATTTGACACAACACTCTGGGCAAGAACTTCACATCAGCAAGGAGGAGAAGCCTGATTCAGTCTTTATCTGCACTGTGAAAATGAAGTTTGCCAAAAAAGCACCAGTTTTGCTTTGAAAGACTGCCTCACAGGTCAATTTCATGTCACATCACAATAACTGCTGGCTGAAGCGCCGCGTTTATGATGAATCTGAATTACGATCATTTATTGTTATGTTCTTGTAATTATGATTTCCACAAACAGATGAGAATAGCATTCTACCAGTTATTTTAGCCATCATCTGTGCTATTTTTGTGGTGATCCCAATGGCTATTGTCTTTTACTTAATTTACCAAAGACGAAATAAGGGTAAGACATATAAGTGTTCATAACCTCAAAATGTGTATGATATGGCTTTCAGTTTTCCCAGATGTGCAACAATAATGGCATAGTTCAAGAAGATTTGGTGCCAGGTGCATAAACTTAGCCATGTTAGAACTGAACTTACTTTTCCTACAACACAAAGAAGTATTATTGTTTGTATAAACGATCTACCTTTTCATAACTAAATTAAAAAAGTCATGAGCAGTCTTGAAGAGAAAAGAGTAGGTGACTAACTTTTTAAGTCTAGTTTAAAGAGATTATGCAACCAGTCCCTGGAGCTAAAAATTAGTCTTTATTTTGTGCTCTTTGAGTTGCATTTCAATTGATGCTCTACAAACGCTATTCATTAATTATCTGCTGTGTAATTTAGCTAAATATAGAACAAAACCAAATTTGACAGTAATGGGTGCATTCCCAGGGACAGAAGCACAAGGTAAGATTAAAATCACAAATTTTCACTACTTTTGAGTTTTGAATCTGAGTGTTGAGACCTGTGAAGCTCTGGTTGACATGGAGCATAAATATGGAAGTACATGTGTAGCGATATTCAATTTGGAATGTAATATGCAAAATGACAATGCAATATGTAAAATGACAATGCATTTCTGTATTTACATTTTCATTTTCCAATACATTTGTGCAACGTTTGGTGCAAAATGAAAATGAAAATTAAATTACATAATTTTTCATTTGCCATTTCATACCCCAGTTTTAATATGTAAAATGAAAACTAATTTTAACGCTTTATAAGTTGCAAAATTAAAATGAAAATGTATTACAGAAATGATAAGATATGTATAACATGTTCAAGCAAAAACTGTGGGAAAATTATCATTTAAATGCTATTTTTCTTAAATGCATTAACACACACAGTCAAGACATTTACGATTGCATTTTCATTCAGTGTCCCGCAATGAATGTAGCAAAATTCAATGTGCACATTGAAAATGCATTCCGAGCCGATCACGTGTCCGCCCCCTCGCACCATGTCAATCACTGCGTGAACAATGCGGGGCTTGCAGAAGGTCAGAGACTCAAATCTCAAGAAGAGGATTCAAGTGAGAGAACATGGACAAGACAGTTGGTCCGTGTACATTTTGATCATTTCGGTTTATGGCTTCAATATTACATTTGCACTTGTGGGCGGCGCTGAAACGCTGCTTTCATTTGATTGGTCGAATCGCTCCAGCTTCAGCTCGGTCTTTTCATTCTTTCAGGCAGAATAAGAAGCACCGCTCACTGTTAATTAGCATAATATTTGAATCAGATGTAGCTGGGCACATAATTCGTGCTGCTGAGACCTGCAAATTATTTCTAGGTTGTAGTATTGCATGAATATTGTCCCACTGATAAATACAGTGCAAATAGTTCTCTCTCTTTGGATAAAAGTGAAGTGGAAATAAAAATCAATAATAGACTGAACAGTTCCATGTCTGTAACATTTACCACTCTCATCTTTTAAGTCATAAGGCACTAGGTATGTGTGTGTGACATTAATAAATAATTGTAAAAATTAATATAGTTACATTTCTGAAATAAAAATAGTAAAATTAGCTCTATGCTGCTCAGTGCTCCTGTAGCCTACCCCAGAGCGCCCTCTTGCGGCGGTAGACGGTAATGTTTTCTCTTGGTTCTGAATAAATGCGACTTATATATGTTTTTTTTCCTCGTCATGACGTATTTTTGGACTGATGCAACTTATACCGAAAAATACGGGTAACATTATTATTATTATTTATTATGAGAGTAACTGACACAGACTAGAACTTTAATGTTTCACCAAATTCAGCTCAGATCTTCAGACTCGTCTGACTCGTATTGCTGTATAACTGGCCAGACTTACCTTCCCAAAAAATCCTATTTAATTTTATTTCATAAATTTAACTATATTTATTTCCACTTCACTGTTATCCAAGGAGACAGAACTATTTGCACAATTTTTATCAGTGGGACAATATTTATACAATACTATAACCTAGAAATAATTTAACGGGGTCTCTTGCAAGTTGCAGCAGCACGAATTATGTGGCCAGCATCATCTGATTCAAATATTATGCTAATTAACAGTGAGCGGTGGTTTCAGACATTACAGTGTTTCACTCGCACTGACTCTTATTCTGCCTGAAAGAATGGAAAGACCGAGTTGAAGGTGGAGCGATTTGACCAATCAGATGAAAGCAGCGTTTCAGCGCCGCCCACAAGTGCGAATGTAATATTGAAGCCATAAACCGAAATGATCAAAAACGTACACGGACCAACAGACTTGTCCATGTTCTCTCACTTGAATCCTCTTCTTGAGATTTGATTCTCTGACCTTCTACAAGCCCCGCCTTGTTCACGCAGTGATTGACATGGTGGGAGGGGGCGGACACGTGATCGGCTCGGAATGCATTTTCAATGTGCACATTGAATTTTGCTACATTCATTGCGGGACACTGAATGAAAATGCAATAGTAAGTGTCTTGACTGTGAGTGTTAATGCATTTAAGAAAAATAGCATTTA
The DNA here is from genome assembly GCF_963082965.1 of Carassius carassius. Classification (NCBI taxonomy): domain Eukaryota; kingdom Metazoa; phylum Chordata; class Actinopteri; order Cypriniformes; family Cyprinidae; genus Carassius; species Carassius carassius. The sequence continues at coordinate 4,953,227 of NC_081773.1, forward strand.
AATGATCATTTTGCCACAGTTTTTGCTTGAACATGTTAGACATATCTAATCATTTCTGTAATACATTTTCATTTTAATTTTGTACTTATAAAGTAAAATTAGTATTCATTTTACATATTAAAAATGGTGTATGAAATGGCAAATGAAAATTATGTAATTTAATTTTCATTTTCATTTTGCACCAAACTTTGCACAAATGTATTGGAAAATGTAAATGTAAATACAGAAATGCATTGTCATTTTACATATTGCATTGTCATTTTGCATATTACATTCCAAATTGAATAATGCTACCCATATGCTTCCATACATATATACCTACTTGTCTATTCAATGGCAGTGCATACTAACCATTTTTAAGATTTAAAAAAAAGTGCAAAAGTGTCAAATAAACAAAGCCCATGTGATACAGTTAGGTATATATATTTGGACACAGGCACAGTTTTTATTATTTTAGCTGTTTACCCAAACATATTCAGGTTACAGTTATATAATGAATATGGACTTACAGTGCACACTCTGAGCTTTAATTTGATGGTATTATCATCACAACTGGATTAAGGAATTACAGCTCTTCAATATGTAAATCCTGCCTTTTTTAAGGGCCATAAGTTGAATTCAATTCAATTCAAGTTTATTTGTAGCTATAGCGCTTTTTACAATATAAATCATTTCAAAGCAACTTTACAGAAAATTACGTTTCTACAATATTTAGTAGTAGCTTAAAAGTAATTGGACAACTGACTCAAAAGCCTTTTCATGGACAGATGATGGCTATTCCTTCATTATTACATGAATTAAGCAAGTAAAAGGTCTGGAGGTGATTCTACGTGTGCCATTTGCATTTGGAAGCTGATGCTGTGAACAACATCATGCAGTCAAAGGATCTCTCCATAGAAGTGAAACAGACTATTTTTAGTCTTTAAAAACTAACAAATCCATCAGAGAGACACATCAAAAGTTTGGTACATTCTGAGAGGAAAAGAACACACTGGAGAACTCAGCAACATAAAAAGACCTGGGCCCATATTCATAAAGATTCTAAGAATCCTCTCAGAAAACTCTTAATTTAGCTTAAAAACTTTTACGTAGGAGTCTTAGCTTAAGAGCGATTCGGGACTGATCTGAGAGCAACTCTGAGTAAGGAAAAGACAAAAAACTTTCGTCTTAGTGAGGAGGCGGGGTTGACCCCGTTGCTATGTATGACACAATCTTTTGAAGACTGTGATTGGTTGGTTGTCCAAGAAAGAAAAAAAAGAATGATTTTAAGTATAGGGTCTATTCTAATTCTCACTTTGAATTTACATGCGTAATTTTTCCTATTTGACAGTTCTCTCTCTCTCTCTCTCTCTCTCACACACACACACACACTTTATGTGTGTATATAAATCCTTTTTTTATTTACCATGCTTTTAATTTCCTATAAGGTATTTGATTGAATGATAAAAATTGTTCCACTCTTTCCAATTACAGTGATTGCTGTCCTATTTAAGTGGCGGTTTGAATGTTGGTTTTAATGTATCAAACATGGAATCAAAACCAAGAAGGGCGAGAAAGCCAAACTGGACAGAGGAACAGTGTTTACTGTTAGCCCAGTTAGTGGATGAACACAAGGTCATTCTTAAAGGAAAATTCGGGCCGGGTGTCACAGCAAAGGACAAGAAGCAGACATGGGAGCGTATAGCACAAACTATTAACGGTTCATTCCCCCTGCTTGTGCGCACCTATTAGCCTGCTATATTCATAAATGCAGTTTTTTGAGCCTGCAAGGTGGGAATGTCCAGTGAAAACGAAATGAACTGCGACACAATAAGATGTTCTGAAAGTGCTGAAATTGTTTGTGTGATCACTCTGCTTACAGAAGGTTGTGACAGACCCAAATCATCACTATTGTATTGTTGCATTTTCCCAGTTGCCAAATATCGTAATGTAGTGATTACTTTAATTTCTGGCGCTATGGCATTTCTGCGCTGTGTCGGAGATGTTTGCACGTCTCTAATAAGATCAGTCACAAACATGATCCCTGCACGATCTAATCTATAGCGTCTTATTAACTCATTGTCATCCGTTGTCTGCAACACATTTCTTCTGCCTCTTCGTCTTTCTGCCATTTTCTATTCTGCTAAAAAAAAACTCTTAAGCCTCTTAAAAGTCCTCGTCTGTGCTCCTAACAAGTTTGACCTTAAGACCTCTTTTAAGGGTTAAGATGCTTTCTGAATTACTTTTTTCTTTACTAGGATTTTTTCTTTAATTTTAAGAGTAAACGCCCACATTTCTAAGAATTTTCTTAGAATTTTGTCACTAGGAGCTACTTTTTGCATTAAGATTCTTTATGAATACGGGCCCTGGACGTCCACGGAGGACAAGAGTGGTGGATGATCGGAGAGTCCTCTCCATGGTAAAGAAAACCCTTTCATAATATCCAGCCAAGAGAATAACACACTCCAGAAGTTAGACGAGTCACTGTTTACATTACATTTTACATTTAACTGACGCTTTTATCCAAAGCGACAATTGCTATATATGTCAGAGGTCGCACGCCTCTGGAGCAACTAGGAGTTAAGTGTCTTGCTCAGGGACACATTGGTGTCGCACAGTGGATTCGAACCCGGGTCTCTCACACAAAAGGCATGTGTGCCACTGTTAAAGTCTACAAGAGAAGACTTCACCAGGGCAAATCGCAGATTTAAAAATTTCAGGACGGCTGTAATTAAGATCAACCTGTACAAGAATGAAAGGAAGAAAAAAGTCTGGAGAAGGCTTGGAACAGCTCGTGATCCAAAGCACACAACATCATCTGTGAAACATGGTGGAGCAGTATGATGGCAAGAGCATGCATGGATTCCAGTGGCACTCGGTCACTGGTGTTAGTGATGATGTGACAGAAGACAGAAGCAGCCGGATGAATTCTGAAGTGTATAAGGATATACTCTCTGCCCAGATTCAGTCAAATGCAGCAAAGTTGATTGGATGCCGCTTTATAGTGCAAATGGACAATTACCAAAAACATACAGCAAAAGCAACCCAGGAGTTTTTGAAGGTAAAAAAGTTGATTGTTCTGCAATGGCCAATTCAGTCTCCTGATCTCAACTGATTGAGCAGCATTTCACATACTGAAGACAAAACTAAAGACAGAAAGATCCACAAACAAACATCAACTGAAGTCAGCTGCAGTAAAAGCCTGGCAAAGCATCACAAATGAGGAAACCCAGTCTCTGGTGATGTCCATGAGTTTCAGACTTAATGCAGTTATTGCCTGCATAAGCAAGTCAACAATATATTAACATTTTATTTATGAGTAAATGTATTTGTCCAATTACATTTGAGCCGCTGAAAATGGGGGAACTGTGTATAAAATGGTTGTAATTCCTAAGAATTTTATGTTATAATTATGTTCAACCCCTTGAATTAAAGCTTAAAGTCTGCACTTCAATTTCATATTGATTGTTTCATTTTAATTCTATTCTTGTGGCATATAGAACTAAAATGAAATTGTTGTCAGTGTCCAAATATTTATGGACCTAACTGTATGTGTCATTATAGTGTACAAATCAAAAATAATAATAAAATGCATATCCTGAGATTAATGTCTCTGTTGGCTTCTGGTTGTCTGGTGATAGTCAGAATGACAGTCCTTTTGTACAAAAGTCATTAATTAGAACCTCAATTAATTATGTTATACATAATAGAAATAATAAAATCTATATTCAGTTCTTTGGCATTTACCAGGCAACCAAAGGGGAGCCAAAGTGGGTCTCATTTCATTTTGTTCCTTTATTTGATCATTTCTACAGATGATGTTAAGCAGGACAACTTGTTTCAGAGGACAACGCACAACAGGATACAAATGAAGATGGAAATGAGTCTGAAAACAATGAAGAAACAATGGGTGATTATAAGTAAAAAGTTGTAAGCAAGAGCGTGTAGTTTTGGATTATAAAAAAACAACAACAACATTCTCTATGGTTGATCAGTCTGGAACTTACATGACATACACAAGGGCTGTCAAGCAAAAATGCTTTCAAATACCAACTGGGCCTGTGTGAAATATTTGCCCCTGTAGTTAGGCCTACTAATTCCTACATCTATAAACCTGCATTCACAATGGGGTTCAGATGGACTACACAAACAGACCTGATTACTGCCAGCCCTGTTCATTTAAATCAACACTTAAATCAATTTTTATCTACAAAATTAATTTGATTAAAGTTGATTAAGATTTTACGCAGTAACACACATTTATCAGGCATCCAAGGAAAGCTGTCTGTTTCTTTGCATGTTTTTAACCATGAACTGGGTTAATTTCATTTTCTTTTCTTTTTCATGTTTAAATATGAAGATGTTAACCAGGCCCTCAAAAGCAATCATATGGCAGAGAACTAAAACTATTTGTGTGTTTGTGTGTGTGTTCTAGGTCAAGAATAATCAGGAAATTAGTAAAGCCCAATACCTCACTGGACCCGCACAAGACTGGAATATCCACGAATAACAAGTTAAATGACGAGCACTGAGCAGCAGGGACTCAGAAATAACTGTAACACATTACTATAAGGTTAATTTGTTACCATTAATGTATAAGGAACATGATCTAGCAATGAACAATATATTTTTACAGCATTTATTAACCATCAAGCATCCTTTGTGACATTTTTTTTTAAATAGTTTCCTTAATCTGAACGTTACAAAACTTGGCTACTTTTCCTAAGTTTGCCATCTGAACATACACCCAAAGTAAATATTACAAATATCTTTATTAGAAATAAATGATTACTTTGTCCCCTATTTGTCTCTTCCTTATAGCATGGTCAGAGTTGTCTGTAAGCATATTCTGGCATCTTTTTATAGTCTCACCCAGCAGTTTTTTATAATTTTTAAAAAAATATAATTCTAAAATTGTAACTTCTGATAAAATGTCAAGCCTGAGAGGTAAAGTTTGTTACAACAATGGCTTACAGTTTTCAGCCTGTATGCAACCATTGATTACTATAGCCATGAAGTGGCTATTGCCATTTTCTTATACCATCATTGGTATTTGATGTTTTGCCTGTCTGAACTTAATGGAATAATTTTTTTAACTGAATAAGTACACTTCACATAAAAATATGGTACTTTCAAAAAACAAAAACACAAAATGACAGTAATTGATAGCTTTTAATATTAGTGATAGGACATATGCCCAATTTTGTCCACGAAAAGGACAAATTAAGTGCCAAAGGTTAATGTCCATTCATTATGTATTAACTAATGTTAATAGATACATTTATATTAGTAAATCCTGTACTTACTAATATTAATAAATGCTGTATAAGTATTGTTCCCGTTAACTTAGTTTACTGATGTTAACAAATGAAACCACATTGTAAAGGGTTACCATCATGCTGTGTTTTTGGCTTCCAAGATGGATCTCTACTGTGTATGCTAATGTTCAAAAAGGACTTTCTCTCAAATAAAGTAGTTATGACAGACATATAAATCTAAATGAGTACATATGAGTAATATAACACATCAATATTTAAAAATTCCTGAAGACAGACTTGCAAAATATTCTTTATTTTAAGTCAAAAGTTACACTGTTGGTACTGTACAGTACATGAACATCCAGAACAACTTCACTAACATCTTAAAAAGGCCTTAGACAAGAGTTTCATAGATGTGAGAAGTCATTCTTCCTTGATATTGACTGCAATTTCAGCCTTAAAAAGGTACCAATTCTTGCTAAAAGGAGTTAAAAGCAACCTGTCTTCAGTCTCAGTCCGTTTCCTGCTCAGACTCCGATTCTGAAACAAGATTGTCATTTCTTTAATACATGAAGGACAAAGAAACACTCATGTTTAACCATAACTGATACTCACCCTCTTCAGCATTTTTCAGCCACTCCACAAACGTCTTCATCTGCTCCAGGAAGACACTGTTTCCTTTAGCTAAGTGAGCTTTAGTATACCACTTAAGAACATTCTCTTCACTCAAAACATCCACTAAAGGTAGGGATTAAAGTGTGAGAAAAGGTCTAGCAACAACCCTAATTAAACCTCTAGAATCACAGATTCATCATTTCAGAAATGCTACCTTTATAGAGCAGCAAAACAATCTTCTGCAAGGCTTTCATGAAGTGGATGTTGTCGTAACAGTACTCTTGAACTCTCAGCAGCAGAGTGAGCTCAGACTGGCCCTGTGTGGCAAAGGCCTTCAGAAGGGGGCTGTGTTGCTGAGAAAGAGAAACAGAGCCAAAAGTCAGGAATTAAGTTGGTCATAATACCAACAAGGCCATTGGTATTGACCGATAAAAACAATGAAAAAGCAAATTGGTTCTCCGTGAATAGAACAATGTTTAGGCATGTTAACTTGTTAACCCCACTGGAGTCTAAAGCCATGGTTACTTCCTTCTATGCTCAACGCTTACCTTCAAGTGTTTAATGGCTTGTTCAGTGACCAGTTCCTCTTTCTTATTCAATTCCACTGAGCTCATGACACTGGTCCACATGATACCAATCACCATCTGCTCAGAGATGCCACTCTTCTTCATTTCTTCTGTGACATACACAATGATCTTCATGACAAAGCAGAGATCAACAATGGCTCATTCGTCTTTAATCACAACGTAACTTGATTCAGAATTGACACAAGTAGAAGGGTCTTCACATGCCTCTTTAAAAGAAACCCCCTGAGACATCTGCTCTTAGAGCTCTTTCTGAAGCTCCTTGCGAGCTCCTAATGACCGCTGGAAACCCAGCATCAGTGAAGTATTTAGAGAAGTGGTCATAGCTTCGCTTGTTCACTGGAAACAGCTCCTGCAACAGAAGAGACAATGACAGGCTTTGAGTAAAGGTAAACCATAAAAGACCTGCCAGAGTTAAATTGCACAGGTTCACTTATGCTCTCAATGCATTAAGACTCACCATCAACCTGTTGTCCATGCCAACCTTACGCAGACTGGCAGCCACAGAGTTAATGTCCTTCTCATTGATCCACGCTTTTAAACAGCTTCACAGCAAAGGCCGGAGACACACCTATTAAAAAAAAAAAAAAAAAAAAACACCACATTTAGTACCAAAACCAAAGGAAATCAGAAAAAAGCCTAGCATGACCAAGTGTCAGACATACCTTCTTTGACCAAGTTGTCATTAAAGAGGCTGCCAAGGATTGAAGCCGATAGGCTACCATTAGCCAGTAAAATGCCAGTGAGCATGGCAAGCTTGTTACGCTCAGAACCCTTTTAAAAACAGGAGCAGCTTTTTAATCTCCTCTTCAAAACCTTTCTCCAGGTACTTGTAACGCTGGATTAATTTGTTAAAAACCTAAAATCAGGCAAGATTAATTAATGTAGATTAATGTTGAGTGCAAATTAATTTGATAATATTAACTCCATTAGACCCCATTTTTATCTTTAGACCCGGTTCTGGAAGCACATTGTCAACAGACCTACTAAGAAACTTGAGATACCTGAGCATAGGCTTTCATGGTCTTAACATCTTCTGGTGCGGTGAAGAGACAGAAGTTAGTCATGTCGTCGGATAAGGCACCTCCCGGAGCTAATGGGAACAAATACAAAAGCTCTAGTTAAACAATGATTCAGCCGAAACAGATGAGCTTCAAGAATCCAACACCCTCTTACCCAGCATCCCACCAGCCACCAGGATATCAAACATGGTTTCTGCATAGCGACGATAATCGAGCTTGGCTCCAGAGGAATCTAGGAACTTGGCAACAGCCTCTAAATCAGCACCAGTTTGATTTAATCCTTGTACAATGCTCTCCTGAAACTGTCAAGTCAAGTCAAGTCACCTTTATTTATATAGCGCTTTAAACAAGATACATTGCGTCAAAGCAACTTAACAACATTCATTAGGTGTGAATATATATGCATTCATTATTAGTGTCAATAATGCAAAATGATAGTTAAAGGCAGTTCATCATTGAATTCAGTGATGTCATCTCTGTTCAGTTAAATAGTGTCTGTGATTTTTATTTGCAATCAAGTCAACGATATATCACTGTAGATGAAGTGACCCCAACTAAGCAAGCCAGAGGCTTGTGTAGGGTCAAATCTCTCCTTTTCATCTGTTGAAAAGGAAGAAGGCAGAAGACAATTAGATGCAAGTTAGTGGCCAGTAGAGTGACACACAAGGCCTCAGTAATTACACGTTTTAGAGTAAAAGACCAAAAGAACATTCACTAGCTCACTAACATTTCAAACATTTAAATCTTAATTAGGAAAGCTGAATTATACTCCGCTAATTCTGGAATTTTTTAATACTGGCATATATCACACACAAAATTCAGCCAAGTAGTAACTAAACTGAACATTTTAAAGGCATGTCGTAAGTAATGGTCCAGGGCAAGCTAGTATAAAAGTAAAAACAAACCTCTCTTTCGAATCTTAAACCGCTGGCCTGTTAGCGTTGGCTTATGCTGCTTTTAATTACTCATAAAAGACACCCTGGAAAAGGAAACAAATGTTTAGCGCAATTCACGTGGGTATAAAACTCGAAGTAACGTTACAGTTGAGAAAGACGGGAAAGGACATCTCGGAAAGTTAATGTTACTCTCAAAAGGGAAAAAAAACACATCCATTGTGATAGTTGTAACAACTGAAAACTATCGACAGTAAAACAAAATGAGTGAGCACACGAAAAAAAAAAAAAAAAAACGTTAAAGAAATTAACCACTGAGTCTTTGATGTTCTTTTACGTTTAAGAAAGTTTTAGGATTTCATAAACCCACACAATTATTAAAAAAAAAAAAATCTAAAGTTTTAACATGAATTCCTGGGTCAATTAAGTTACATTAAAGAAGGTATAAGCTCACATTGAAAAATTACAAGACAAAGCAACGCTTACCGAAATATGAATAAAGACAACTGGTTCCGAGGAGTAACTCAACCGACCTGTGATCACCATAGACAGTAAAAGAAATGGACACAGCGACCCCATTGGAACTCAATTGAGACAAGTGAAGCCCATTTTTAGCAATTTTTAGCACTTCTGTTTCTGACGCGCAGACTCAAACTAAGCTTGATGACGTCAGCAACCTGTCTGACAGATGTAAATCGTCTAGTAGCTGTGCGTGAAAACTGCCATCGTTAATCTTGCAGAGACGGCGAGCTTGAGCGGGGAGTTCTTTGGCGTGAGTGAGCAGGAGTAAGTATTCTGTAAGTATACATTTTAAAATGTAACGCCAGTACGCCATATTAAGTTAATTGCCTGCGAGCTTCTCCTCCTGTCTGTACGGTAATTTCTCTACTGTGCGACAGAGAGTCGAGTGGTTATGACGCATTTGTTAGCCTATTTTTACAAAAACTGTTTCTACGGGGCCATAATGTAACATAGAAGGTAATGGAGCCCTTTATACATTGTCGTGTATCTTTAGAAATAAATAATGGACAAATGGAGTCTTTAAACGCTTCAGATGTAAAGTTATTCGCTGTCAAAGTGACGCCAAAATGTATGCAAAGTCAATGGGATGCTAACACAAGTGAAGTTCTGCTTCAAGATGGCAGCTCGCGGCCGACTTCAACTTCCAGTCGACTTCCTTGCCGCCTGGTGATCACAAGCACACTTCACCTCACACAAACTCAGCACGAAGTTGATAAACCTTCAGAGGGGGGACCAGTGACGACAAATGCGGGAAAAAAAAGGTATAAAAGCAACTAAGTGGCTCTGTTTTATTAGATTTTTTTAAAACAGTATTTGAATATAACCATGCAGCTTAAAAAAATACGTACTTTTAATATTTTTAAAAATATAACTTTACGTGTAAATTGGCCCCCCTCTGTATAGTGGCCAAATAGAAATCACTCGGTTTCCGGATTTTGTCATCATGAATCATATCCACCTTTTCCTTGTTGTAAAAATGGGCGTGGTCCTTTGTAAATTCGATGGGTCTGGCTTCCGGTCACATCTGTGTCCACTCCGTCCAGCTATTTTTAACTAAACAAAACGTTGGTGGATAGCTGAACCTTTGCTTACTAACTACCAGGCCTTTGGTTGTAGATTGTGTAATAAATCATTATTATTATTTATTATTATTATTATTATTTTTTTTAACAAAGATCATGTTGATCATTTAGAATTCTTAGAAATTTATCAGATATACGTTTAACTTGTGGGTTGAAAGTTCATTAGAGAACAAAAGGATTCCCAGAGGTTTGCCAGATAAGATGATTCTGTCTGTGAGGTGATCAAGAACCCCAAAATGGTGTCTTTCATTTTTATGGTGTAGTGTTTTATATTCATTTTATATTTTTATATTCATGCCTATTTAAACAAACAAACAAATAAACAAACAAGAGTGTTGATAAAAATAATGTTCTTTAAAGAAACAGTTTGCAGTAAAAAAAAAAAAAAACTTTATTAAACTGGTGATTCATAAAATGTTTATTTTTGAACATACATTCTGTTGTACATACAGTTATCATAAATTGGTCCCAGAAAGTACCCAAATATTTTAGATTCAGGGTAACATAACATAATACGTCACATTATGAGTCAATAAATGGCAAAAGATTCTGTATTTTTAAGCAACCTTCCCTGGAACAAATGTCTTTCACAACACTTTGCTGGGTCACATGACAGAGACATATCAAACTTGATTCCAGTAATTGTGACTAAAGTATCAACTTACATATAAAAATTACTCACATGATGCCTACGTATGACGTTTTTCATACAAAACACAGCTAGTTTAAGACATTTCATGACATTTTGTATGTTTTGTGTAAACGTTCTTGAAAATACTTGCCCTGTCTTCTTTAGCATTTGTTGTTATTATAAGACTAAGTCGGTATTGTACATGCAATGTACATCAACCGCAAAAGAAAAGCAAATAGCTTACTCAGCATTTTGGTTTCTAGTTATACAGAAAATTCTGTTCATTTAAAAAACACACCCACTGCTTCATGTGTTCTTTGCCATCCTTATTCCCAAAGGCAATGAAATCAAAATGCTGTCATTCATCTGACACACATGACCACAGACTTTAAACATAACACATTTTCAGACTTTCTCATTCTATAGTATCATGGGCTCTATTGCTCACTGTAAAAAAATGGCCCTGAATTTAATGGTAAAAGACTGTAAAAATGCTACAGTAAAAATCTGTTAAATGGTTAATGGTAAATTCCCCTACTATTTACAGTGAACAACTGTATTGGACATTACATGTAATTTTATGATAGTAAACCGTTTTCGGAAGTGAAAAAATACGGTATAATTTACAGTTAATAACCGTAAATTGACATTCCCAGACATTCCTGTTTTTTTTTTGTTGTTGTTTTTTTGTTGTGAAAACGGTTTCTTCTTAGTTTTTTCTTATCAGATTTGTATATTAGCGTTGTATGTTAGACCTAATGTTGTTAAATGAATGTTTATCGGATTATTTCAGATTCATGTGTTAACATGACGGTGTTTAGTGTTTGTGTGAATGACACTATGCACCTTCTATATATGTTATTTAAAAGCTGCTTGTGATAGGCTTTGGTTCATTGACACTTCCTCATCACCATTTGCATTTGGTGGTTATCAGTGTATTACAAAGGTACAAAACAGATTTCAGTACTACAGTAGGTTGGTATATTAACATTATATCATTTAATACAATCATGGTATTTAACTGCAAAAATGTAAGTTAAAACTGTAAAACCTAAACATGTTTTTTATGTCTATAACGCCTATAATTTTTTATGTCTATAACGCCTATTTAGTTTATTTCCAAAAGATCTGCTGTATCCACAAAGTATATGAACACTTTAAATATATAAATGTAATGAGCACAATTTTTCAATATGTCACAAACAGATTTGTTAGGTCTTAAATATTGTAACTAAAAATGTTCTGTTAAAAATTAACGCAAAAATATTGTTTACTTTGTGGTTAAGTTAGTGGATTATACTTTTTTTTTTAACAAGTCACAAACAGGTTGGATAGATTCGAAGACACTGACCAAAAATGCTAAAGAAAATTAAGTAACTGAGACAAGGTGAGAGATGTATGCTAATGTGACCACACAGATAAATAGTTAGTACACTTACTAGAGTATGTAAGCAATTAGGCCAAGTATTTAACAAAGGGGGTTTCTGACAACAAGAATACTAGTCTACAAACCAATAAATGGTATACTTTGTTGTATCCACTGTCATTTTGATGGGAAAAATCCTGAGCACTAATTCTGAGTATGAGTCACCATACTTGGCCTCACGTCACTTTCAACTTATGAATTTTACTCATAACCCTAGGGTATAGGTTTTTATTTTTTAACTGTGTTGTTTAGTGTTTGTTTGATAAATGAATTAATTTATTTAGATTTTGATTATTAATTTTAAATAAACGTATTTATTATTTGTCGAAATTACAAGTTTAACAAAAAGTGTTCCACTTCACCCTACAAAAATCTGCAGACACATAAGAACAAGCTCATACAATATGTTAAACTGTGACCTCAGATATCCTTAACATTCTTAATGTTAGACAGGACTTCAAGCATTAATGATACAACAACAATGTAACCACGTTGCTGACAAACTCCAAAATAAAATAAAATGAGATCAGAAGTGGAAGTCTCAAAGTGCTGGGGTCATATCAGCTGAGGTAATTTACTCATTGTTCAAACTTACAACATAGTACAAAATGTTGAATTATTCAAAGAAGCCATATTGCCTCACTACTTCTGTACAAGAAGCTTTTACAGAATGTATAAATGATATTGGTATGATTATTATTAATATATAAACATCCATAGAGTACATACATATTGTAACATGCCGGAAACAGAAGTAAGCAGACAGAGGTGTGAAAAAATATATGCAGGGTTTTTAATTAAATGACTAAGAAACAACGAGAACACTGGGGGACAGTGAACAAAAAGACAATTAATTTAATACATTCAACAGCTGGGGTTCAACAAGGGCTATATATACAGAGGAGAACAAAAGGGACCAATGATTAGCAGCAAACAAGGAAGGGTGTGGTCAATGAATTTCTTTGACAACTAAAGCCCAAAGTATATTTTGTTTTTGTACACGTATGCTAATGTATGCATACAGTTGAAGGGTGCAGGGGCAAAAAAAAATATTTTTTTGGAACACACTTCTGCGTTATCTTAACAACACGATAAAGGAGAATGCGCCTTCATCGCACTTTCTCACGAAGAGAAAAACATGTTTTACCTGGTTCAACTTGAAACTCGCTTTCATTTAGCTTTAACTCTTTATACTGTAAATCCTACTTGCAATGCCTATTTGCATAGAGAAGTCTTATTTTTTCATAAGAAATGGTCCATAACCCATCAAAACTGCTGTGTTATTAGAATTATTAATTTTGTTGCTGGTTTATATTGTAATTTACCTTCTGACTGGTTTAATGTATGTGTTTACACAAAACCTACTGCCTACTTAAACTGGACACAAAATTGGTGCTCTGCATTTAACCCATCCAAGTGCCCACACACAGAAGTGAGAAGTGAACACACATCTGGAGCAGTGGGCAGCTATAGATCCAGCACCCAGGGAGCAACTGGGGGTTCAGTGCCTTGCTCAAGGGCACTTCAGTCATGGGTATTGAGAATGGAAGAGAATGCCATTTATTCACTCCCTCCCACCTACAACTCCTGCCAGCAGCACCAAGACTCGAACCAGCAACCTTATGTTAACTAGTCCGGCTCTCTAACCATTAAGCACAGACTATGAATTCAGCTTTTGCATGCATTAGGCAGAATCTGGTTCCTCACTAAAGCTAAGCAGGTCAGAGCACGGTCATTTGTGAAGAAGTAGCTTGCTGCAGCGACCATTTTTAATCCAGCCAACAAGGAGTGCTCGTTCCCAGGCTTCAATGGGTGTAAAAGTCCTAATATTATGACACTAATTCCCCACCTCACTTAAGAATGTGCCCATATTCTGATGGCTGGTAGGCCATTTTGAAATACTAGCTTGCTGCTGGAGCTATTTTTATTCTGCCCAGCAGGGGGTGCTCACTGCTCACTCACTGACTTGTATGGGTCCAGAATTTTTGATGCATACTTCAGTCTGTAAACAGAAGCAACATTTTTCACAAATGGTCTCCCACCAGTGTACTGACCTGGCGTTGGCCTGCTTAGTTTTAGTGAGGAACCAGACTCTGCCTATTGAATAGAACAGCTGTTTTGTAGTTTTCACTTTAATAAAGTTGTTCTAATAGCATCCTGATAAGCTCAATACGGTCATTTAGATGCACTACCACCTTAAACAATGAGGTCAAATTCATGATTAAGATGGGGACTTATTGACAACAGAATGTCAGGAGGCCAGTTTAATGCATCATCTAAATATCACTCTGTGGCTGCTTTTATGCTTCATTAAAAGGTTGCTTCTGTTTACATTCTGAAGTCTGCGTCCTTATACTAAGACTTTTGGACCCATTCAAGTCAGGGAATGAGCACCACCTGCTGGCTTGAATAAAAATATCTCCAGCAGCAAGCTAGGTTTTCCAACCGGAGGCTGCAGTTTTAGGACCCCGTCTATTGAGAGTGAGGAGTTGTCGTCATAGCACAGAGCCCCTCCCCTCGATATCACAGTCTCCGCTATGTTGGCAGGACACCGGCGGCGAGATGTTCAATGTACACAAACGTTTCCAACATGTTTTGATGTAGGCTAAAGCTGTGTATGTTTAGTTATAATTTGATTTTAGCCCAATGACACATATTGTACCAGGTTTTTGTGTTGATACTTTGTGTTAGGCAGAATTTGATTAGAGGGCTGGACAAAGGTCTGGACTCTGGAAGCTGATTGAACAGGAGCCTGCATTATATTGGAGACTGCAGTGAAACAGATTTTACATGTTAGCAAAATTACATTTTGGAATGTCCACATAAATGGAACAATTGCATATATTGTGCCACTCAGTCTTAGTTACATAACATCACTGTTATACCTGGAAATAGAAGTCTAGTAGCTGGGCAGAGCTTTCTTTTTTAACTTCCTCTTCAGTATCAGATGTGTTGTAAATGGGATTGTGTCTAATAGAGAAATAAAACTTCAGATACATCTAGGAATTTCATGTTATGATTATTATTTCCACTTGTCATTCATTAATTGTGTTACCTGGATTTTCTTTTTTTAAACTTCTCAGTTTCTACTTCAGACTGAATGTCACTTGTGTCGCAGTTCTCCTGTAGGTATCTTTTCAAACCCTTCTCAGCTTCTTCATATGTGGCTGCAAGTTATATGTTGTGAGTGTAATAAAGTCCACAATAATTCAAATTCCAACTCATATTAATTTATACACTTACCCCGATTTGCAAGGTGTCTAACAGGTTCATAGGACAACCATTTCTCAGTAGGCAGCTCATATTTTTTCACTGCAGCTCGTATCTTGGCTGTGTCTTTGGGTGGATATGGTGGCCACAGAAGCTTATTTCCAATCAGCCAGCTGTGTGGCACAATTTCTGTGCCACCATTTTGAAATTGAACTATGCACCACTGCTTCATTTTTTAAAACAAAATAACTCCCCTATAAGATTAGGAATGTAAACTTTTCCTTGGAGATGGAAAAGCAGAAACTAATTATGTTAAGTACAAGCTTTTCTTACAACAGCAAAATTATGTTTTAATCTACAAACAATTAATTACGTCATATGGATGAGTGGCATGGCAATGAAAACATTCTTGTCAGGACAGAGGAAATATTTCAGCTTAATATCTTGGAGCCTGGCCATATCTAGATTGTCATGCAACTCCAAAACTTTATAACAACCTATGCTGGTTGACTCAAATGGGTAGGAGAAAAATGACTCTTGATTGTGAAACTTTTGAAACAGGACAAAAATCCCTACTCCATCTACCTTAATGATATTTCTTAAAATAGCAATGTGGCCAACTATTTGTTCACAATTATCTCCTTGCACTATTGACAGAGTGTACTTTTCAGAGTGTACGTTTGCCAAGACTAAGGCTATGGAGCACTGGACCGTCAAAATGTGTCTGACTTAAGTTGCACTCATGAGGCTTTGGTGAATCTGGACTTGTCATCTCAGATAACCTTTTCACAACTTGCTGTAAGGGTAAGTGAGGCTTGCGCAAAATACGTTTTATTTTCCCTAAATAATTCTCAAAAGGAAATGCTGACACATTATCCAAAGGTCCAAAGAGACGATATTCTTCAGCCAGATGAGTGAGCTGGTGTATATTGTAGACTATTTCATGTTTACCATACAGTTGTCCAAAGTGGCAAACAAATGAGACAAGCAATTCATGAGCACAATCAATCATCGCCTCTGGGGTTCCAGAGGATAAAAGCAAATGCATTGCAACAGAAAACAGCATAAAGTTCTCATACATCGGCATTTGAATGCTATTCTTAACATAAAAGAGCGCAGCTTAGTAGCTTTCCAGCGGTCAATTTCTGATAACCCTCTTGGTTTCCGACTAAACTCAACCGGCGTGTAGGAACTCAGCAGCTTTAACTTTTCAGAAATGTCAGCTACAGTTTGAGTGGACAACCTAGTAGTATGTGCTTTACCTCTGATCCATAAGTTCAAAAGTTTCCTAGTGACGCCTAGACAGCACAAGTGCATGTAATCTAATGGAAACATGGTAACCATTTTTACCAAGCCAGCTAAAGGAGAAAGTTTTTGGTTCAAGTGGTGGTCTTCATCAATCATATCATTAAAATCAGAATCCGTCCTCAACTTTGCATCAGTTTCTGGGTATGTCATTTTATTTTGCCACTCACCCACTTGAACACATTTGTCACAGCCTGAGTAGCCATTGTGAGATTTTATATTTTTAACAAAGGTTCTGGCAGGGGCATCACACAAAAGAGCTTTCTTCTACCAATATGTTTTGACCATTGTAAACAATACCACCCATAAGAACATCAGCTAAATCATCAATAAATGGCTTTAAGAACTCAAATATGCACTTGGGCTTTTTCATACCACAGTAAAGGCCAACGAGGAAGGGATGTTTAGTATAGTCACAATTGACAATGGCAAGAATTGGCCAGAACTGAAGTGTACAGCTTTTGAAAAGTGGAAGGCCATCTAAATTGAACTGTTCTTTAACTATTTTCAATTGTTCAGGCAGAATTAAGCTTTTCAAACACGACAATATCCCCTTTGCCAAGCCAAAATGATAATACTCCCCACCTTCCATCTTTATGGTAGATACATGGGTTTGGGTCTTAAGAATTGTCCTGGCATCTGTGGGCAATTCTGGATGAAACATTCTCAAAATACTTGACTGAGACTGAGAAGGTTGAGGCCCAATATCGCAAACTCCTTAAAAGAAACTCGTTAGAGCTTCTGACTCAGTATCAGAGTCAACGTCTGATAAGTTGACTGTGTCATTATTAACATTGTGTATATTGGTTGGATGCCACAGAACCTCATCAGACACCCCACCAGGGAACTCATCTGTGACTGAATCATTACAATCTGAACCAGCTGAGTCTATAACAACTTTAGGGTATTCAACATAATCTTTTACTGCTTCAACATGATTTTCTTCTGACACAGAATTTTGTGCACTGGTTTCATTGAATTGTTGTAGTATTTCTGACTCTGTGGACTTAATCATTGATTTCAATTTACGCCTCTTTGACCACCGTGAAGTCATTATTGCTGCAAGTGGTGCAACTGTTCAATTTGATAAAATCTGGCTCAGACTGTGCCTCTTTTCTTTTGGATTCTCTGAAGAAGTAAAATAAGTTCTCATACATATAACATACATACATACATAAAGTCACATAAAAATATATTGAAAATATAACATTTACTTTTAACTATTTATGAATACAGACAGTTAGCACATGATTTTAGTATCACTGATTTAAAATAATCTAAACTCTATTACTGTTTCAATATATTTTACATTTAGTGCTTTGAACATTTGCAAATGGAAGAGCTATAATACACAAGACTTCAGTATGTTGACGGTTTGTAAATTTTATGGCACCTAATTTACCAAGAACCTATTTATTGTAGCAAGTGAAATGTTCTGAATTTAGTTTGTGGGAACAGCTTAATTATAAAGCTGTTTCATTAAAGCTGCAGATTTACCTATTGCTAAACCATTAATCTATTTGAATATCACATGAAAACATCTTTGATTTTGAGTTGTACCTTTTAGAACTGTTACGTTTGATACTTTTTCAGGAATATGAATGTTTACCTAATAAATCTGCTAGCAGGAGATGGGATACAATCCAATCTTGTGGCAAGCAGTTATGCTGTGGACTACAACTCAATGTATGATCAATGTCAGCATGATTAAGGGTGTGCTTCTCTTTTCTTTAATTATCCATCCTCATCAGCCTTAACCCCTCCTACTGAATGCCTTGGAGTAATTGTAGAGTAACAGAAACATAGGCTATGTCAAGTTTAATATTCATGCTCATGAGCTCCTAGAGATCAGCTAAATATTGTAGAATTTTATCAATCAAGGCTAAAGATGAATTGGAGATAATTTTTCATCACCCACTTCCATTTTGGCTCTTGCCTTTAATCAAAATATCAATGATGATTCAACATGTTTTGGATGAAAACACTACATTGTATCAATGTCCCCATGCTACTGTGCAATTTATTTCAACACTTTTTACTTACTTTGAAAATTAATGTATGTTAGTAGATTTAGTAACAATAAATAAAATGCAAGTAAAAAGCATGCTAAAAACAGAAATTAATTATATGCACCATTGTTTGAAACTCAGAGAGTCATGCATGTCAAGACTTCCGTATAGGACGCACCTTATGTTTTCTCTCAATAAAGGAAGCATCAATGAACTATTGAAAAGCCCACATGCAAAACCAAAATGGGCGTATACCAATTAGTGCCAATTTTCAAACTACAATTGGTTTTTCAACCATTTTTCAAAAGACTTGCTAAAATCATGAGGGCCCACCCCTAAACCAAACCCCCAGTGTATTAGAGCAAATGAGGTAACACCATTGAAAGTGCCCATCATAAACTGAAACGCCCCACTGATTGGGAAACACCCAGTAGTGTTTTGCACAGATACATGCCTGCAAGATATTGTGCTCATGAACTAAGACTCAATGTTAGTTCAATGTCACTGTCTTCACCCATGTGTGCTGTTCCCTTTCATCAAAATTTCAATGCTGATCCAACACACTTTAAACATTGAAATTTTGATGTCAACCAAAATGATGGTTTGGATCAAAACTCAACATTGAATCAATGTTACCATGCTGTCTGGGTAGTGTCTTTTGTAAAGTTATTAGTACTTATTCATTAGATACTAGTGCTTATTTATTAGGTACTAGTACTTATTGATTAAATACTAGTACGTATTTATTAGATACTAGTACTTATTGATTAAACACTAGTACTTATTTATTAGATACTAGTACTTAATCATTAGATACTAGTACTTATTCATTAGATACTAGTGCTTATTTATTAGGTACTAGTACTTATTGATTAAATACTAGTACTTATTTATTAGATACTAGTACTTAATCATTAGATACAAGTACTTATTCATTAGATACTAGTGCTTATTTATTAGGTACTAGTACTTATTGATTAAATACTAGTACTTATTTATTAGATACTAGTACTTAATCATTAGATACAAGTACTTATTCATTAGATACTAGTGCTTATTTATTAGGTACTAGTACTTATTGATTAAATACCAGTACTTATTTATTAGATACTAGTACTTAATCATTAGATACAAGTACTTATTCATTAGATACTAGTGCTTATTTATTAGGTACTAGTACTTATTGATTAAATACTAGTACTTATTTATTAGATACTAGTATTTATTTATTAGACACTAGTACTTATTCATTAGATACTAGTACTTAATTCAATAGTGACTAGTAGCTTTTATATTGTTACTAGTAACGAATTCAAAATTTTTGCTATTGAATTCTATCGGGATCCGTCATTGAGATATCAACTATTGAGTTTTGACTAGTATGTATTCCACTAGTGACTAGTACTTAATTTTTATGTACTAGTAGTTATTCATTAGGTACTAGTATGTATTTTTTAGATACTCATTCATTACATACTTGTACCTATTAAATAGACACTAGTACTTATTCATTAGATATTAGTACTTATTATTAGATACTAGTACTTATCAATTAGATACTAGTACTTATTTTTTAGATACTAGTACTTATTTATTAGATACTAGTACTTGTTCATTAGGTACTAGTGCTTATTTATTAAAAACTAGTTCTCATTCATTAGATACTAGTACTTATTCTAAATGTTACTAGTATGATTTTTTATTTTACTAGTAATTATTTTGTTGAACCCTACTGTAGCCATTTGGACTAGTCATAACATAAGACGAGTAAAAAAGCAGATCTGACTAGTAAGATAAGAATAGTTACTAGTGATTAAAAAAGGTACTAGTGTCTAAAGAATAAGAACTAGTACCTAATGAATAACTACTAGTATCTATTAAATAAGAACTAGTATCTAATGAATAAGTACCAATATCTAAAAAATAAGTACTATCTAATGAATACTTACTAGTAATATTTAAATAGATACTAGATACTATTGCAATAATTACTAGTCAGAAATTAAAAGATGATATCAAAAACAGAATAACTCTGAGTCCCTGTTCGTTTGGAGATATCTTCAACCTCATTAAGAACTATTAAGAACCATAGTAAGAACGCATTTGGAGATATCTTCATTTAAACAGATCATTACATAAACATGAGTACCTCTCCACCGTCCAATCAGCGTCCACATGGTAATACAACACGCAGAATAAATTTGCATTAGGATTGCATTTTAAACTTTATTCTCATAAATCCTCTGGAGTCGATTAACGTGGATACGCGTTATGAGACATTTTCTCCTGATAACCCCAAAAAGAACTTAAATTACACTTTCAGTTTTAATCGTACAGATAAGAGCAATTCTTCAATCGAATCTGTAAAGGGTCTACTTTATTTTGGATACAGACATAATAACAACAAAACTTTGTGGACTTATAAAATAAAGATAACAAACAAGGTGTGCTGTCTGCAGCCTTTTTCTGCGCTGATCTTCATTTACAAACACGTCATTAAAATGAACTGTAACTCCGTGAATACTCAACGAAGAGACATGAGAGAGATATCTATAGAAAGCTTGACATGTCTACTTTTAAACTAAACAAGTACCGCCGAAAATATATAGTTACTATATATACTATATATAGTTGGTTAGATATTCTGTGATAAAGTATTCCATATGAAAACAACGCGATGTCCGTTTTTCACATAGACCAACGCTACTTTTGCGTCAAGGGTAACGCCCCTTTTTTGGGGAAAACAAACGGATTCCCCTGATACAGAACCATAGACAGTAAAAGAAATGGACACAGCGACCCCATTGGAACTCAATTGAGACAAGTGAAGCCCATTTTTAGCAATTTTTAGCACTTCCGTTTCTGACGCGCAGACTCAAACTAAGCTTGATGACGTCAGCAACCTGTCTGACAGATGTAAATCTTCTAAGTGGCTGTGCGTGCAAACTGCCATCGTTAATCTTGCAGAGACGGCGAGCTTGAGCGGGGAGTTCTTTGGCATGAGTGAGAAGGAGTAAGTATTCTGATTAGTTATTTTGTATAGTATTTTAAAATGTAACGCCAGTACGCCATATTAAGTTAATTACCTGCGAGCTTCTCCTCCTGTCTGTACGGTAATGTCTCTACTGTGCGACAGAGAGTCGAGTGGTTATGACGCAATCGTTAGCTTATTTTTACAAAAACTGTTTCTACGGGGCCATAATGAAACATAGAAGGTAATGGAGCACTTTCTACATTGTCGTGTATCTTTAGAAATAAATAATGGACAAATGGAGTCTTTAAACGCCTCAGATGTAAAGTTATTCGCTGTCAAAGTGACACCAAAATGAATGCAAAGTCAATGGAATGCTAACGCAAGTGAAGTTCTGCTACAAGATGGCAGCTCGCGGCCGACTTCAACTTCCGGTCGACTTCCTTGCCGCCTGTACAGAACTCGCTCTAGTTTCTTGATAGCAAAAATGGCACAAACATACACACTCTCTTTGCTGGCCGAGGACCGTGAGCGGTATTTAAAGAAGCTACTGGATACGGTGTTTACAGAGGTGTCCCTTTGAAATGGTCGAAAACTGGATTAATGACCCCACGCAGAGGCCAAATATGGACATCTAACGTTACCATTATCTCGTGGAATCACCAAGTAGCCTATTTTTTGTCATTAAAACACTCACAGTATGATAAACTAGACGATGAGCCCATGTCAAGAGGAGTCGGTGGTTTACTTGGATCATATTTAACTTGATTTAAGCTATTGACAGTTTTGTTGTTGACTAGCTATACTAGTTAGAAATACGAAGCTGCTAGCAGCTACGTGATTAACGTTAGCTCTCATTAGGCATGCCTTGGCTGTTAACTGATTTTACGTTTGAAATATTCACGAATGTCTGAAGCCCTATACCATGCCGCCAATCCTATTGGCCAAATAGCGCTTGGCACCGCCCTACGCATGCGTACGCATCGTATACCTGGGTGCCGCGCGCCATTTCGCTCAGATTTCATTCCTTCAGGGAAGCGAATCATCTGTGCCCTAGGATTCATCTCGCGTTCTCCAGCGGTTTCTACGAGCAGTGTTAACTCCTCTTCGCGGACGCGATGAGTCAACGAAAGGTTAGAGCCGTATATGGGTTTATCACGGGGAGGCACTCATGAGAGGTTCGTTTGAAGCCTCTCCACATGTTCTCTCCATGATAGCCTACAGCTACAGTAAAAAAAAAAAAAAAAAAAAGGAATCCGCGCTCTCGAGTGTATTTCTATAAGTCGCCTCGCGTCTAACCCCCACCGTTTCACTTCTGCGGTCGCCGAGGCCCCGCACGAGGTGTTGGTTAGGGGCTATATGTGCAGCTTGACTATGAATACAGTGATGCACTGGAGTTTTTCACTTGCTCACTCTCCCCCAATCGAGCGTGTTAATCAGCAGATTTGCTTTTTCAAAATATGTTTGTCCAACCGGAGGTTCTATCCCTCCGAGGGGAAAGGAGAAACGCGCCTCCCCTTCCTCAGTGAGCTATTTATGTGGCTACCCGCGTGGTGTTTCTAGGTCCTGGAAGCAGCCTTAATCTGCGCACGTCACGAACGCCGCGGGTTTCGCCACCATTGATGACATGGCAGACTGCTGTTACAGCGATGCCGCTTTTTCACTACTCTCTTTATAAAAAAAAAAAAAGGCGGTTCTTAACGAGAAAGCCTCTCGTCCTCAACCCCCACGCTCTAACATTGACTGTCTCGCAGCAAAAGCACCTCGAGCATCATTGGATTGAGCTATTATTTGAGCACCCCCTCAGACACTCTGCACAATCCAGTCTTCAGAGTTTGTGGGACGGCACAAGAGGCTGGCAAAGACGGCCAGTTTATGATGGCTCACACAGCTGCCGCGTTCTCGCTAGCGGAGTGGCCCGATATTTATCTTGTTGGATTAAATCCTGCCGTGGATACGCTTCAGGATTATACACAACAAAACGCATCGAGTTTGACGCATGAGCTTCCCTTCCTGTTTGAACCAGGGACTGTGCCCTCCACTAGAGAGTGCTGTTGGACTGCTAATGCACATCCAACCCTCTCACTGCAGTCCCCATGCTCTAACATTTACTGTCTCGCAGCAAAGGCACCTCGAGCATCATTGGATTGAGCTATTATTTGAGCGCCCCCTCAGACACTCTGCACAATCCAGTCTTCAGAGTTTGAGGGACGGCACAAGAGGCTGGCAAAGATGGCCAGTTTATGACGGCTCACACAGCTGCCGCGTTCTCGCTAGTGGAGTGGCCCGATATTTATCTTGTTGGAATAAATCCTGCCGTGGATACGCTTCAGGATTATACACAACGAAATGCAGCTTCCCTTCCTTCCTGTTTGAACCAGGGACTGTGCCCTCCACTAGAGAGTGCTGTTGGACTGCTAATGCACATCCAACCCTCTCACTGCAGTCCCCATGCTCTAACACTGACTGTCTCGCAGCAAACAGCGCTTTGAGCAGCATTGGATCGAGCTGTAACGCCAAACGTTCCCTCAGACACTCTGCGCAATAAAGCTTTCAGAATTCGAGTGGAGATTCAAGGGTCCTTCACAGACGACCTGTTTATGACGGCTCGCACAGCCGCCGCTTTTTGGCTAGCAGCAGAGCACGATGTTCAATCTGTTGGCCTAATTCCTGCCGTGGACACGTTTCAGGATTATACACAACAAGACGCAACGGCTTTTACGCATACACTTCCCCTGTGCACGAACGCCACAAGCTTTTCGTGCCCGGACATTTTAACGTGTATGATAGCGTTGCAGGAAGCGGAAAATTTGAGACCGCTAGTATTGTTTCGGACCGCGTGGGAACGCTTGCCCGATATTTCTCAATGGGTGTTACGCGCAATTTGTCACGGATACACCATTCAGTTTCGAAGAGGCCCACCTACTTTCCGCGGAATTTTTTCCACGGTGGTGAAACGGATGGAAATAGCGGTGCTGCGACAGGAGATGTCAGCTCTGCTGAGCAAAGGGGCTATAGAAGAAGTACACCCCTCTCAGATGGAGTCAGGGTTTTACAGCCATTATTTTGTGTTACCCAAAAAAAAAAAAAGAAAAGTGGCGGATTGCGACCCATTCTGGCTTTACGCCGTCTGAATCTTGCACTCAGGCCGAGCAAATCAATTGCGCACAGTCGATTGCGTCATGCGTGCAGTGCTTCAAAGCGGATCGCACAGTGACAGTGAGATTGTGCCTCAGACTTTTAGGTCTAATGGCAGCGGCATTCCCCGTAATTCGTCTGGGATTACTTCACATGTGCCCTTTTCAGTGGTGGACGAAAAGACGAAATATTTCACCCCGTTGTCTTCTGCATTGGATGATTTCGGTGACACGGAGGTGTGTGATGTCGTTAAAACTATGGATGTCAACCGAATTTCTCCTAACCGGCGTTCGCCTGGGGATTTGTGCTTTCCGAGAGACCGTCACAACGGATGCGTCATTGACCGGTTGGGGAGCTGTTTGTCAAGGGCGCCCAGCCCACGGAGTGTGGACAGCGGCGCAACACAGTTGGCACATAAACAGGTTGGAATTACTGCCGGTTTTTCTGGCACTCCAGTATTTCTCGAATCTGCTGATCGGCCGTCATGTGCTGCTCAGATCAGACAATACAGCGGTTGTGTCATACCTGAATCATCAGGGAGGATTATGCTCTCGCCCCCTGTGCAGGCTGGCTTGACGTGTTCTTCTTTGGTCTCAGAACAAATTTCTGGCGATCCGAGCTGTTCATGTCCCCGGACGTTTGAACTTTGGAGCGGATTTGCTATCCAGACAGACTCTGGAGCAAGGGGAATGGAGATTACACCCCCAAACGGTGAATCTCTTATGGCAGATTTTCGGAGAAGCGAGAGTGGATTTATTCGCGTCGAATATGACTACGCATTGCCCGCTATGTTTCTCCCTATGCCCCCCCATCGCCTTGGGCTTGGATGCGTTAGCTCACAGTTGGCCCAGGACCAGTTTGTATGCTTTTCCCCCAATTCGTTTGATCCCAGCGGTATTATCCAGAATACGGCTGGACAGAGTGGAACAGCTGCTGCTGGTGGACCTGATCAGTCTGTTAGCGGGCTCTCCATGGGAGATTCCCCTCAGACAGGATTTATTATCACAAGCACAGGGACTGATTTGGCACCCGAGGCCAGATCTATGGAAACTGTGGGCGTGGCCTCTGAGCGGAGTGAGTTAGTATGTCCCGGTCTTTCTGTTGAAACTACCGAGACTATACTGAATTCTAGAGCAGCTTCTACGAGACGCTTATATGCTTTCAAGTGGGGACTGTTTACGACCTGGTGTGAAATTCGTAATATGGATCCAGTTTACTGCCCAGTGGCTTCAGTACTGGAGTTCCTTCAGGACCATTTTTCGGATGGAGTGACACCAGCCACTCTAAGATTTACGTGGCAGCAATTTCAGCTTACCACGAGCATATAGATGGTGCCTCGGTGGGCCGTCATCCACTGGTTTCTCATTCATACAGGGTGCGCGACGGATGAGGCCTTTCCGCCCCGTGCGAGTTCCTTCATGGGATTTATCCATTGTGTTGCACGGTTTATCAGGGCATCCATTTGAGCCCTTGGAAACTGTACCGGATAAAATCCTGCCTCTGAAGACGATTCTTCTTATGGCTTTATCCTCCCTCAAGAGAGTTGGAGATTTACAGGGTCTCTCTGTTTCACCTTCATGCATGGAATTTGCACCAGGCTCTGTGAAGGTGTTGTTGCGACCGAGGCCTAATTATCTCCCTAAGGTCGCATCTAATCCCTTTCGCTTTCAGCAGGTGGTCCTGGAAGCTTTATCCCCTGCTGAGGCGGGGTCTGGAGATCTAAGATCTTTGCCCTGTGAGAGCTTTAAAGATTTATATGGATCGTACTGCCCCATGGCGTGAGTATGACCAGCTGTTTGTCTGTTTTGGACATAGAATAAAGGCCATGCGGTTACAAAACAGCGCATGTCACTTTGGCTGCTGGAGGCAATATCTTTAGCCTATGAGGCACGCGGGCTCGCTTCGCCCTTAGGAGTTAAAGCTCATTCCACGAGAGCAGTGGGTTCTTCTCGAGCTTTTCTCAGTGGATCTTCTATGGATGATATCTGTGCTGCGGCAGGTTGGTCCTCACCGAGCACTTTTATCAAGTCTTACAGTCTGGATGTGAGGATGGCTCCTGGCTCCTGGCTCCCGGGTTCTCTCCGCTTAAGCAGATGCTTCCTTGGATCCCAGCTATCAGGTACGTCAGGCGTTATGGTATAGCGTTCCCATAGCAGGTGACGTCACCACAGCATCGAAGTGACCTATGAAAGGGAACATCTCGGTTACGTATGTAACCATGGTTCCCTGAATAGGGAACGAGATGTTGCGGTCCTGGCCGTGCCGTACCTTGATAGCATTCTACTTCTTCAGTCATGAAATCGGAGCGAAATGGCACGCGGCACCCAGGTATACGATGCGTACGCATGCGTAGGGCAGTGCCAAGCACTATTTGGCCAATAGGATTGGCGGGATGGAATAGGGCTTCAGACATTCGTCACACTGAGGGGTGTTCCCATAGCAGGTGACGTCACCGCAGCATCTCGTTCCCTATTCAGGGAACCATGGTTACATACGTAACCGAGATTAATCCTTTTGTTTTCCCCCAAAAAGGGGCGTTACCCTTCGATGACGCAAAAGTAGCGTTGGTCTATCTCCCTTCATTATATCTATAAGACCACGCCACCGCACTAAACGCGCTATTCAGATTCAAACTGAAGCGCGCGGCTTGAATACGCCCACACAACAGAAGACAACGCAGAGAGACTGTTCTTCAAGTTTTTTTATTTTACTGTTTGCTTCGCGATGAGAGGAATAAGACATAATTCACCCCAAAAAGATGTGATGTGGTTGAGGATTTGAGAAATGGATTTCCTCAGAAAAAAAAAGAATGAAGCACTTTATTCAGCAGAGATCATAAACGTGAGTAAGTCTCTTTTTATTTATTTATATACTTGCACTAGTTTTCACATAACGTGTAAACATTTTACTAGTTAGACTTTTTCCAAAGACTTTTTCCAAACTATAATTCCTGACTTAATGTTTAATCAAGTGAAACATTCTGAAGTTTCAATAATAATATACAATACCATTCAAAAGCTTGATGTAAATAATATAAATGTAACAAATAGATAACTGTAACAAATGTAAAACAGGGGCGGATCTAGAAAAATATTGATGGGGTGGCGAGAAGGGGGCAGGAATTTTTGAGGGGTGGCAACATATGGCAGACGTATATATACTGAATTTAGTCACAGTTATCACAGTTTGATGATAAATAGTATATGTGCACACTACAAAAGGGCACAGGCTGCCATTTACAAACTTAATCTCATGTAATCAATGTCTTGCATTTGAAACAGTTCATATAAGGATTAGGAATAAGTGACCATACCCCATAAGCACCACCACACTCACTAATACATACAGTATGCATCGACATCTAATTAAGAGCATTATAAAAGGTTCAGTGTTATCAATATGTCAATTTATTAAGATAAACACAAGACTTTAATAGTCAATGACATTTACATATGGGGAGACTCAACTGATTTTCTACTGTTTAGTGTTAATCACCATTTAACTCAACCAGTCAAGAGCTACATTTAGCCTTAGATGTTATATGAATATGGTCCCTGAAGCATAGTTTTTTTTTAGCTGACAATAATAATAAATAAATAAACATTATAGGCACAAATACAAATGTACTTTTAGAAATTGTTTTTAAAAAATTTGGTGTTATTGTTTTGGCAAGTTTAAATTAAAACATCTATGAAAACGTACTCGGTTACTAACGTAACCTCGGTTCTCTCTAGAAGTGGGAACGAGTACTGCGTCGAAATACTGAAGCAAAAAATTATTTTGAATAATTTAATTTTGAATTTTTGTAAAGGGCATTTGCAGCAGTACACAGCCATAGGCGAGACGGCTCGCTCGCTCATTGGCTGCTCTGCAGCAAGTGCACAGCCTATCGAGCGCAGGCTAATGCAATATCAGACCAATTAGGACGCTTCGCGCCCATCACGCCACTTCCCGCCGAAACGGGTGTGGCCCAACCCTATAAAAGGAGCTCGAAAAGGCTGACTCACCTGATTTATTTCATCGCCGAAGCGAACCAGAGTGAATCGTACGCACGGCAGAGAACGCAGTACTCGTTCCCTCTTCTAGAGAGAAACGAGGTTACGTTAGTAACCGAGTACGTTCTCTTACGAGAGTTCTCTCGTACTGCATCTTAGCTAAGACGCTACGGGAACCCCATGTAAAACGCCGTGCGCGCAGGGATCACACACCAATAAACCTGAAGCAACGCCCAGGATATACAGTGCACAGTCACCCGAGGGACTCCAGGACAGGAAAGGGGGGGAGCCCTCCGTCCCATATCTAGCAGCACCCGTAGATGCGGCAAGGCCTGACCAATGTGGCAATGCGGGTCTTACGCAATACTGCCCATATAACAGTTGGCAGCGCATAATGCTCACGAACTCAGAATTCCCATCAGGGCCCTGATTCGGCTATACCGACAACAGCCTTGCTTGCAAGGCGGGAACCTCCAGGTTATAGAACCTGATAAATGCAGACGGCGAGGCCCAACCTGCCGCCATACATATATCCTGCAAGGAGATCCCAGTAGACCACGCCCACGACGAGGCGACGCCCCTTGTGGAGTGTGCTCTGACGCCTAGTGGGCACTGAAGGCCCCTGGAAGACTATCCATCTGGATAGAGTCTGTCTCAAAACAGCCATTGCCTTGGAACGTCCACTGAACGAGACAAACAGGTGCTCAGTCTGTCGAAAGACAGCAGAGCGAGACACATAAGCTCTTAAAACCCTAACAGGGCAAAGAAGACTCGAGTCTCCATCCTCTCCTGACACCGACAGGGCAGACAGGGCAATAACCTGAGCCCGAAACGGCGTGTTGAGGGACTTCGGCACATAACCGTGCCTAGGTTTGAGTATGACCCTTGAGTCATTAGGCCCAAACTCCAGGCACGACAGGCTCACCGAGAGCGCGTGCAGGTCACCCACACGCTTCACTGAAGCGAGAGCAAACAAGAATACTGTCTTGAACGACAGATGCTGGAGGCTAATCGATTGGATAGGCTCAGAAGGGGGACCCTTCATGGCCTCCAAAACCGCCGCGAGGTCCCATATAGGGACTGACTGGAGGTCTGGGAGGATTCAGCCTCCTAGCTCCTCTAAGGAAGCGGATGACCAAATCGTTCCTTCCTATTGACTGACCGAGCGCTGTTCAGAAAACGCTGCGATGGCCGCCACATAAACTTCGAGCGTGGATGGGGCTCTGCCCTTATCCAACAGCTCCTGTAGGAAGGAGAGAACCTCCATCACCTCACAACTAAGGGGTGAACATCCCCGAGCCGTGCACCAGCTGGAGAACACCGACCACTTCGAGGCATACAGCCGTCGTGTCGACGGAGCTCTAGCCTGAGTGATGGTATTTAGCACTCCCACTGAGAGATCAGCGGGTAACCGTTGAGCGCCCACACATGGAGGGACCACAACTCCGGTTGAGGGTGCCAAATCAAGCCCCTGGCCTGCGAGAGGAGGTCCCTCCTCAACGGCACTGGCCACGGGGCGATGTCTGCTAACTGCATCAAATCTGGGAACCATGGTTGGTTCTTCCAAAAAGGTGCTACAAGCAGTATTGAACATCTCGTTTCTCTCACCCGTTCTATCACCTGCGGAAGGAGGGAGACGGGAGGGAAAGCATAAAGCGGGCAGCACGGCCATCTCCGTGACAGCGCGCTTTCGTCCTTGGAAAAGAACGCGGGGCAGTGAGCGTTTTCGTGGGACGCGAAGAGGTCCACCTCCGCCCTGCCAAATCTCTCCCACAACAGCCGGACTGTTTGTGGGTGTAGAGACCATTTGCCTGTGGGAATGTTGCTTCTGGACAGCCTGTCTGGACACAGATTCTGTAGCACATGAACTGCCCTCAGCGAGCGCAAATTGCGCTGAGCCCGAACTAGGAGGCGTTCTGCCAACCTGTACAGGTTTCGGGACCCGAGACCGCCCTGGCGATTTCTGTAGGACACCACAGACATGTCGTCCGAACAGACTAAGACGTGGTGTCCCTTGATTCGGGGACAAAAGCGCGTCAGCGCGTTCTCCACTGCCAGCATTCCCAGACAGTTGATATGTTGGAGCCTTTCCCGTTCTGACCACAGGCCAAAGGACGGTCTGCCCTCGAGCAGCGCTCCCCATCCTGAAGTGGAGGCGTCCGTCGACACCATCTTCACTTTTGAGGAAGTCCCCAGGCTTACACCTGATTGGTACCAGTCGTTTGCTGTCCAGGGTTTCAGGGCTGTAACACAGCCCTGATTGACCTTGAGACGCAGTCGACCAGATACCCGCGCTTTCAGCCAGAACTGCAGGGGGCGCATGCGGAGCAGGCCCAACTGCAGAACCGGAGATGCTGAGGCCATGAGACCCAGCATCCTCTGACATTCTCTGAGCGAAACGGTCGCGCCGCAGCGGAGAGAACTCTCCGCACGCTGAATGCCCAACGCGCGCGTGGTGACAGCCGCGCCGTCATGGAACATGAGTCCAGAACTAAACCCAAAACAGTATCGTCTGACTGGGGTTCAGCGACTCTTCGTCCAGTTGACACTGAGAGCGAGTTTCTCGAGGTGATCGAGTAAAACGGCCCTGTGCTCCACGAGCTCCGCTTGTGATTGAGCCAGAATCAGCCAGTCGTCCAAATAGTTCAGCACTCGCATGCCTCTGAGTCTGAGAGGAGCGAGCGCTGTGTCCATGCACCTCGTAAACGTACGAGGAGCTACGGACAAGCCGAACGGCAGGACTGCAAACTGGTATGCCTGTCCCTCGAAGGCGAATCTCAAATATCGCCTGTGACTTGACGCCATCTGTATTTGAAAATACGCGTCCTTCAGATCTATTGACATGAAACAGTCTCCTCTGCGAATATGCGCGAGGAGCTTCCTGGTCGTAAGCATTCTGAAACTGCGTCTTAGATCCAGTATGGGCCTGAGACCCCCATCTCTCTTGGGCACTAGAAAGTATCTGCTGTACACCCCCCCCCCTCGCTTTGAGCTTGAGACACAGGCTCTACAGCCCCTCTGCTCAACAGTTTTGATATTTCGGCCCGAAGTATGCGTGCTACTTCTGTTTTGACTGTGGTTTCGACGCGCGCTAAAAAGCGCGGAGGGCGTCGAAAAAACTGTAGCGAGTAGCCTCTCCTTATAATGCCTAGCACCCAATCCGAAACCCCTGGAAGCGCTGAACATGCATCTGCATGAATGGCTAAGGGCTGGATGCGAAGCGCGCTCTGTTGACTGAGCAACGGCGGCGCTTCGGTGTGCTGTAACATGGGCGTTACGCCTGTGGCATTTGAGGTGGGGAGCGCGCTGATCACAGCGGGCAGATCGCTCCTCCTCGACCCCGTCCCGGCGCTTAACCGATTGAGGGAGGGCTGAGTGGGTCCCGTGGGACTCGTGATGCGTGCGAGTAACTGTGGGCTGCAAGTGTGCACATTTACTGCTTTCGACTCGCTGTCTGCCTGGGCAGAGCGTACGTGCACGGGTTTCGTTTTTACAGAAACCACGCGCCGTGTGTGACATAGTGTTTGTGGGCACTGAGGAGTGGGCACGTTTACTATGTGGAGCGCGTGACCGATCTGAGTCGATCTTATAGGCGCGAGCCCTGTGTGCAGGGCTGTGCTTACATGCGGAGATGGGCACTGAGGAGTGGGCATAGTCACTACATTTATAGCACCATCGGCTGTGGCCGGACGAACGTGCACAGGTTTTGTTTTTACAGAAACTACATGACGCGTGTGACATAGTGATTGTGGGCACTGAGGAGTGGGCACGTTTACTATGCAGTGCGCGCGATCGACTTGAGTCGCTTTCATGGGCGCGAGCCCTGTGAAGGGCTGTGCTTATATGTGGAGATTGGCACTGAGCAGTGGGCATCGTCTCTACATTTATAGCACCATCGGCCGTGCCCGGACGAACGTGCACAGGTTTCGTTTTTACAGAAACCACATGACGCGTGTGACATAGTGATTGTGGGCACTGAGGAGTGGGCGCATTTACTATGCAGTGCGCGCGATCGACTTGAGTCGCTTTCATGGGCGCGAGCCCTGTGTGAAGGGCTGTGCTTATATGTGGAGATGGGCACTGAGCAGTGGGCATTTTTCGGGAAATATCTTTTTTTTTTTGTTTTTTTTTAGGCACAAGCGGGCCACCGTACAGGCTTGCGCATTGCAAAAGACGCTGAAACAGTCACAATCCCTGGAACTGAAACAGCGGCGCGCTTAGGTGAGAGAGTTCGGCCACGGCGACTCGTACACCGGCGCTTTCCTAGGATGGCTTCGTGGCTCCCAGCCTCACCGTAATCCTCTGCCGCGGTCCCCACGGTGCGGGGCGATGGCCGGTAGAGCGAGAACGGGGGTCTCGAGCTGCGCTGCAGAAAACGCTGAGACAGTCACAATTCCTGGAACTGAAACAGCGGCGCGCTTGGGTGAGAGCTCGGCCACAGTGGAACTCGTACACCGGCGCTTCAATGAAGCACCCATCGTGTGCAGTGCAGACGCAGCCTGCTCAGCAGCAGAAGATTCGCGCGAGCAGAGGTGACGTCATGCAGCAGGCTTTAGATGGCAACACCGCTTTCGTCCGCCGTCCAGCAGAGGGTGGACAAAGGTGCGTCGCTATCGCCTGTTCCACCGGCGGAAGTGACTGGTAGTTCCTGTTTTTAGCATCATCCAGTGTGGAGAATGCTAGTGAGACAGACGAACGAGTTCGCACTGAATATGGAGCGTTCCAAGCCTTTGCCACCTCTTCGTGAAGCTCAGGAAGAAATGAGGCGGCCTTTGAGAAGTACGCTCATCCGAGAGGAAACTACCATCCAGCCGGGAACGAGAGGGGCGCTGGTGCAGACCACTCGAGGCCGAGACTCGTCGCGGCCAGCGTGAGCACTCGCCTCGGCTCCTTCTCGATGTCAGCTCGTTTGCTGGGCTTCTGAGCAGAAGGTGCGAGATCCTCGGAGCTCGCCCAGCCCTCACTGCCCGAAGCTAGCAGAGTGCGGCGCCTCAGCGCAGCGGAGAATGCAGGCTCAGAGAAAAGGCCAAGCGAGTCCTCAGAGTCACCATGGCAACAGCTCGCAGTGAGGGCATCTGCCGTCAGCGAGCGCGAGCGCTGCATGATCTTCACACAGGCAGGAGACACAGATGACGTACCGGTCTCCCTCCCTGAGTGGGGCTCTGACGAGCCGCAGGAAGGCATCTTAAAAAAGACGCAAGCTCTTTTACGAGCATAAAGAACAGCTGGATATAATAGAATTGAAAGGATATGTGCGGCGTAGAAGGCGGCGAAGGCCAGCAGCTTCAGAATGGCTCGTCCCGCTGAGATGCTTCTCAGACGGCGCTTGCTTCCTCCGTGATCCAGCGATGCGTGAGCTTCGCTGAAGAGATGAAAAGTCAGGTGAGTCAGCCTTTTCGAGCTCCTTTTATAGGGTTGAGCCACACCCGTTTCGGAGGGAAGTGGCGTGATGGGCGCGAAGCGTCCTAATTGGTCTGATATTGCATCAGCCTGCGCTCGATAGGCTGTGCACTTGCTGCAGAGCAGCCATTGAGCGAGCAAGCCGTCTCGCCTATGGCTATGTACTGCTGCAAATGCGCTTTACAAAAATTCAAAATTAAGGATAATTTTTTGCTTCAGTATTTCGTGAAAAGAGACTTTTCCCGTAGCGTCTTAGCTAAGACGCAGTACGAGAGAACTCTCGTAAGAGAACTTCCTTTAAAATAACGTTTTAGTGTATATATTTTTAAGTATATTTTACTGTGCAATTTCTTACATAATTTCTTTGAGTTAGACCAAACTTTTACTTTGGTGAGTTGTAGACAGAGTTTCTGTGTTTTATTAATAAACTATTATTATTAGCTAGGTCTACTTGACATATAGCATACTCTACTGTGCAATAGTACTATATTTCTGTTTGAATTTCTTCAAAGTTATACCAAATTTTATTTTGACAGGTTGTGATAAAGACATTGCCACTTCTGTCAGTCTGTGTATACGATACGAATGAATGACGATAGTTTTATCAAATGAAATGGTGAAATCCTCGCATAGCGTGCTGGCGTGCACATATGTAGCCTACATCATGTGTCAATATAGTGAAGAGTTGAAAACACCACGTGTGCTTCAGTGTGTGTGTGTGTAGTAGAGCACGCATACCCAGAGACGTGTATAACAACACCTTCAGGGCCGCTGCTGGCCAAATGGGTGCCCTAAGCACGTATTGTTGTGCCCCCCTTCCTCAAATATGATGATGAAAAAAACACCTACTATAGGGGTGAAAAAAGAACTTTAATCAAATAAAAAACTAAATGAATAAATTGTATTTTTACAAATTACAATTGTAGCTCTTGACATTTACCTATGGCTATAACTTTATTATGACTTTAATTTATTTTATAGTCTCAAGCATAAAGAAATCATGCAAAAGGAAATTAAGCAGTTTTACTATGATAAAACCATGGTTTATTTTTGTAAGAGTTGTGATATGAAGAAATTATAAAGGCTGTGTCATCTACAGCAACAAGGTGGCCAAAAATGAAAGATTAAGTGAATATTTAAATTAAATGTTTGGTCAGTAGCCTAAACAGGTATTTTATTGTCCTGTAAGTGTAACAGCAGCAATTACATGGCATTTGGATCCCTTTGCAGGCATTTGTAATAATGTACATACATTGATTGTTTTGTATTTGCCTACATTATGTATTTTAACAGTGTTATTATTAACCAATAATTATTGCCTCATTGTTTTTTATATAATGAATTTTAAGTCATTTTAAGCTATTGATGGCTTAGGTCTGTTTTTATAGAAACAACAACATCAAAAAAATATTAAGGGCTTTTGTGGTGTTATTGTTAAAACCACTGGTAATTTTCATAAGGGAACCTGAAAAACAAATTTCACAGGAATGTGCCTGAAAGTGATAAACGGACCTTGTTTTTACCTAAATGATTTATAATTTATTTTAATATATATTAAAAATGTATAAAATGTGCATTGTAGCTGACACCTAAATTAACACATTACAATTGTTTTATGACTGCAAGTCTTTCTCCTCAAATGCTATTGAGCTTCAAATTTGAGTTTGAGCCCATGTGAAAAAGTAGCATAATTTACATATGATTTAGTTTATTTTAATAAATATCAAACATTCAATTCAATAGTGCATTATAGCTGACACCCAAATGAACAATTACAGTTGTTTTTATGACTGTAAGTCATTCTCCTCAAATGCTACTGACGTTAGAAAAGTGTATACCAATATCGCATGTAACTTTAGAGTCTACTTTTCAGTGACCATTGTTTTTTTTAGTTTTTTTACTTTTTAAATGTTGAATCATGTGGTTTACAAGTTGTTGTTTTTTTTTTTTACTGTATGCATTTATTTTCATACACTTAATTGAGGCATTTTGCCAGCTTGTAAGCAGTGCTGAGGTTCTTTTGGGCCTTGATGTGGCATGCTTTTTTATATTGTTGCCACCTGTTAAGGGTGATGTCCAAATGTCTATGTCTATACTTAAGTACAGGCCCGTTTGTGTGAGTTGGTATATTACCAAGCTTGTAAGAGGAACCCCTTGTCAAAAAATCCTAAAGGATTCCAATAAGAAAACTGTACAGGATTCTAATTGGATTTTCTATCATATTTTGGAACCGTTCCTACAGGATTCTGATAGGAATAGTCTTGTAGGACAAGACATAAATATCCTGTAGGATCATTCCTATAGGATTTTAATGGGATCCAGTTGGGTGACTGTTTATATGGGATTTTTTTTTTTTTATTCTAAAGGTACACTTTTCCATTGTATTTGTTTTATGAACAAATAGTACTTGCTGTTTGCTTAAACTCACCATGATGTAGACATTGTTCATTGTATGTTGCATGACCTTCAGTAACATTGTAAAAAACATGAGAGGTGATTTGTGCAACATACAGCATTAGTTCAAAATTTCTAAGGCACTGATAATGGATTGATCACACACACACACACAATTTGCATCCAATGTAAATATACACTAAACCAGTTCTAGAACCAAATGGAGTAACATATCTAGAGTGAGGAGGAATATATAAAGTGTATACAGGAGACCAGAAGTTGAATATAAAAATAACACTTTACTGTAACAATAATAATAATAGCAAATA
The DNA here is from genome assembly GCF_963082965.1 of Carassius carassius. Lineage (NCBI taxonomy): Eukaryota > Metazoa > Chordata > Actinopteri > Cypriniformes > Cyprinidae > Carassius > Carassius carassius. The sequence goes on from NC_081773.1 coordinate 4,989,990, forward strand.
CAATCACATCACAACACAGAACAATAAAACATTAAACAATATGTAGAATTTGATATTCTAAATCATTATAATACACCTCAAAGGGAATTTAAACTGTTCATTTCATGTAATAAAGTACTGTTTGTGTGTAATGTAAAAACAGAGAAAAAAAAACTGAAAAATATTGTATCAAATATATTCCAAAGCAAACACTAATGCTCTGTCAACTGAACATATGCACGATTACTTCCTGGTTTTAGATAAGCCAGCTCAGTCATTTTCAGTCAGTTGTACTGTGCTTTTCTCAGCTTCCCTACAAAATCTATTCACAATTTGAAGAAAATTTTTGTTTATCTAAGAGGATGAAACGTCCACATTTACCATTTCAGAAATGACAAACACGAGTGTTAAATATTACGCAGGTAAATCTGCTAAATTGTTCTGGACTCATTGCTTTGAGTGACAGTAAAACGGAAGACAAGCCAAATTCAAAATAGAGAGGTCCATTATGTGATTTAAACTAAATTCAGAGTAACAAAACTACAACAGTAACAAGTCTGTGTTGACTGAATATATTTAGCAGCTTTTACAGTTAAAGATAAAACTTTAAAAATGTATTTACTAAATTAAATCTAAAAATAGAAAAAAAATATTTAATGCATTATTTGTTATACCATTAATATTTAACTTAATTTGTATTTAACTAGTTAAGTATTTAAATAATTCTCCCTTATACACTGTTAGTGTCGGGACATATATATTTTTTTTAATTAAATGATATGAGACTTTTTGATTCCTGCACTTGCTATACTTTATACTTCAGTACAAAAAAAAGTACACATTTGGAGTCAAAATCTTTAAAGTGAATTTTACTGCACAGCTATAGAGTTGAGCGGGCAAGTATTGTAAGGGTTTAAAATGTGTTCATGACTATGTAAGTAAGTAATTGATAAGTAATTGATTATTAATCATAGCAATGTGATGTCATTTGGGAGATAGCATCACTAATGTTAGCCTACACCTAAACCAGTGGTTCTCAAAGTGTGCTAGGAGTCCCTCTAGTGGTACACAGACAAATCACTTATTTAATTATAAATTAATGTTAAAACACAATACTTTTGAACTTAAATGTAAAAACAACTCTACTCAAATAAATATTAAGTACAATACAGTTTTTATTTAACTTTTAGTTACAACACATTTTAATTTAATCATTATTTCCGTTTTTTTTTATTTACCTGTTTGTAAGCACATTGTAGTGTTATTGTTAATGTTCAAAATGTATATTAACAATGTTAAAGTGGCTGACAACAGTAAATATAATAAAAGTTAGGCCTACTACGCTACTGAATTTTAATACATGTAATTGGTATAAGATTTTGAGAACCACTGGCCTATAAACAGTTACTAGTGTTTAATTGTCAGCATTTCAATGTTACGTGTCTAGGTAATCGCCTGGGATTACTAGGCTTGGCATATACAATTATGTGTTGTTAAATAACATAAAACTGTATGTATGTTAATGCCATCATCTATCATTATTGTTATGCTATCATTATTTATGAAGATGGAAGGTTTTTTTTTTAAATTTCTGACAAGAACTAGGCAGGAGATGTTTCTGTACCTGTATAAACCACAACATTAAATCAGCTTTACCGGAAGTTTACAAGTATTGGCTTATCTTTATGCGGAAGTTCCATGCATATGGTCAATAAGTTACCAGGCAATGTAACAGAGCGCGGTTAAGTTGGTTTTGTTTTCGATATTCGTGACACATTCAGCGGTAAACGCCAATAACTCCAAAACGAATTGCCCTAAAAAAATCTAAACAGTGTGACCGCCAAAAGGGCAAAGCTGATCATGTTTCACAGCCTTCTTTTTCTATTTTTTCCCTCGATATAATAAGCACGGCCCCGTACTAGCCGTCGCAATGTGCAGAAAGCCGGGAGAGAACGTTCTCAGCAGAGCCCTCAGTTAGGGACCGTGGGGAAAGTGCAAACTTTCTTCGTTTTTTGCTATAGCTCAGTAGGCGGTGTTTTTGTAATAGTTGTTTGGTTAAAGGGCATATAGACATGATAACAGTGTCAATCAATAGTGGGGAACCGTGGACGTTTTTCACAACCTCTTTTTTGCCCCTACTGGTAGAAAAGGGAATTGCATGTCCAAATTTAACCTTCTTTTTGTAATAACTTTCTACAGCAGGGAGACAGAGACATGAAACTACTGTCAATCAATAGAGGGAGAGAGTTGAAATTTTTCACAACCTTTAATTTTACCCCAAGTGGCTGATTAGGGAACTGCATGTCCAAAATTAACCTTCTTTTTGTAATAACTTTCTACAGCAGTGAGACAGAGACATGGAACCAGTGTCAATCAATAGAGGGGGACAATGGACATTTTTCACAACCTTTCTTTTTGCCCCTACTGGTAGAAAAGGGAATTGCATGTCCAAATTTAACCTTCTTTTTGTAATATCTTTCTACAGCAGGGAGACAGAGACATGAAACCACTGTCAATCAATACAGGGAGAGAGTGGACATTTTTCACAACCTTTCATTTTACCCCAAGTGGCTGATTAGGGAACTGCATGTCCAAAATTAACCTTCTTTTTGTAATAACTTTCTACAGCAGTGAGACAGAGACATGAAACCAGTGTCAATCAATAGTGAGGGACAGTGGACATTTTTCACAACCTTTCCTTTTACCCCTACTGGTAGAAAAGGGAATTCCATGTCCAAAATTAACCTTATTTTTGTAATAACGTTCTACAGCAGGGACACAGAGACATGAAACCAGTTCAAATCAATAAAGGGAGAGAGTGGACATTTTTAACAACCTTTAATTTTACCCCTAGTGGCTGATTAGGGAATTTACATGTCCAAAATTAACTGCCTTTTTGTAAAAACTTTCTTAAGCAGGGAGACAGAGACAAGAAACCAGTGCGAATCAGTAGAGAGAGAGAGAGTGGAAATTTTTCACTTCATTTCATTTTACCCCAAGTGGCTGATTAGGGAATTGCATGTCCAACATACCCTTTTTGTAATAACTTTCTACAGCAGGGAGACAGAGACATGAATCCAGAGTCAAATCAGTGGAGAGAGAGAGTGGACATTTTTCACAACCTTTCTTTTTACCCCTACTGTTAGAAGAGGGAATTGCATGTCCACAATTAACCTTCTTTTTGTAATAACTTTCTACAGCAGTGAGACAGATACATGAAACCAGTTTCAATCAATAGAGGGGGGCAGTGGACATTTTTCACAACCTTTCTTTCTACCCCTGCTGGTAGAAAAGGGAACTGCATGTCCAAAATTAACATTATTTTTGTAATAACTTTCTACAGCAGGGAGACAGAGACATGAAACCACTGTAAATCAATAGAAGGAGTGAGTGGACATTTTTCACAACCTTTCTTTTTACCCCTACTGGTAGAAAAGGGAACTGGATGTCCAAAATTAACCTTCTTTTTGTAATAACTTTCTACAGCAGGGAGACAGAGACATGAAACCAGTGTCAATCAATAGAAGGGGACAGTGGACATTTTTCACAACCTTTCTTTTTACCCCTACTGGTAGAAAAGGGAACTGCATGTCCAAATTTAACCTTCTTTTTGTAATAACTTTCTACAGCAGTGAGACAGAGACATGAAATCTGTGTAAATCAATAAAGGGGGACAGTGGACATTTTTCACAACCTTGCTTTTTGCCCCTACTGGTAGAAAAGGGACTTGCATGTCCAAAATTAACTTCCTTTTTGTAATAACTTTCTATAGCAGTGAGACAGAGACATGAATCCAGAGTCAAATCAGTGGAGAGAGAGAGTGGACATTTTTCACAACCTTTCTTTTTACCCCTACTGTTAGAAGAGGGAATTGCATGTCCAAAATTAACCTTCTTTTTGTAATAACTTTCTACAGCAGTGAGACAGATACATGAAACCAGTGTCAATCAATAGAGGGGGGTAGTGGACATTTTTCACAACCTTTCTTTTTACCCCTGCTGGTAGGAAAGGGAACTGCATGTCCAAAATTAACATTATTTTTGTAATAACTTTCTACAGCAGGGAGACAGAGACATGAAACCACTGTAAATCAATAGAAGGAGAGAGTGGACATTTTTCACAACCTTTCTTTTTACCCCTACTGGTAGAAAAGGGAACTGGATGTCCAAAATTAACCTTCTTTTTGTAATAACTTTCTACAGCAGGGAGACAGAGACATGAAACCAGTGTCAATCAATAGAGGGGGACAGTGGACATTTTTCACAACCTTTCTTTTTACCCCTACTGGTAGAAAAGGGAACTGCATGTCCAAATGTAACCTTCTTTTTGTAATAACTTTCTACAGCAGTGAGACAGAGACATGAAATCTGTGTAAATCAATAAAGGGGGACAGTGGACATTTTTCACAACCTTGCTTTTTGCCCCTACTGGTAGAAAAGGGACTTGCATGTCCAAAATTAACTTCCTTTTTGTAATAACTTTCTATAGCAGTGAGACAGAGACATGAAACCTGTGTGAATCAATAGAGGGGGACAGTGGACATTTTTCACAACCTTTTTTTTTACCCCTACCGGTAGAAAAGGGAATTGCACGTCCAACTGTAACTTTCTTTTTGTAATAACTTTCTACAGCAGGGAGACAGAGACATGAAACCACTGTCAATCAATAAAAGGAGAGAGTGGACATTTTTCACAACCTTTCTTTTTACCCCTACTGGTAGAAAAGGGAATTGGATGTCCAAAATTAACCTTCTTTTTGTAATAACTTTCTACAGCAGGGAGACAGAGACATGAAACCAGTGTCTATCAATAGAGGGAGACAGTGGACATTTTTCGCAACCTTTTTACCCCTACTGGTAGAAAAGGGAATTGCATGTCCAAATTTATCCTTCTTTATGTAATAACTTTCTACAGCAGGGAGACAGAGACATGAAACCTATGTCAATCAATAGAGGGAGAGAGTGGACATTTTTCACAACCTTTCTTTTTACACCTACTGGTAGAAAAGGGAATTGCATGTCCAAATTTAACCTTCTTTTTGTAATAACTTTCTACAGCAGGGAGACAGAGACATGAAACCACTGTCAATCAATAGAGGGGGACAGTGGACATTTTTCACAACCTTTCTTTTTACCCCTACTGGTAAAAAAGGGAATCGCATGTCCAATTAACCTTCGTTTTGTAATAACTTTCTACAGCAGTGAGACAGAGACATGAAACCTGTGTCAGTCAATAAAGGGGGCCAGTGGACATTTTTCACAACCTTGCTTTTTGCCCCTACTGATAGAAAATAGAGTTGCATGTCCAAATTTAACTTTGTTTTTGTAACAACTTTCTACAGCAGGGAGACAGAGACATAAAACCAGTGTCAATCAATAGAGGGGGACAGTGGACATTTTTCACAACCTTTCTTTTTAGCCCTACTGGTAAAAAGGGAATCGCATGTCCAAATTTAACCTTCTTTTTGTAATAACTTTCTACAGCAGTGAGACAGAGACATGAAACCTGTGTCAATCAATAAAGGGGGACAGTAGACATTTTTCACAACCTTGCTTTTTGCCCCTACTGGTAGAAAAGGGAATTGCATGTCCAAATTTAACTTTCTTTTTGTAATAACTTTCTACAGCAGGAGACAGAGACATGAAACCAGTGTCAATCAATAGAGGGAGACAGTGGACATTTTGCACAACCTTTCATTTTACCCCAAGTGGCTGATTAGGGAACTGCATGTCCAAAATTAACCTCCTTTTTGTAATAACTTTCTACAGCAGTGAGTCAGAGACATGAAACCAGTGTCAATCAATAGAGGGGGACAGTGGACATTTTTCACAACCTTTCTTTTTACCCCTACTGGTAGAACCCCTACTGGTAGAAAAGGGAATTGCATGTCCAAATGTAACCTTCTTTTTGTAATAACTTTCTACAGCAGGGAGACAGAGACTTGAAACCAGTGTCAATCAATAGAGGGGGACAGTGGACATTTTTCATAACCTTTCTTTTTACCCCTACTGGTAGAATCGGGAATTGCATGTCCAAATTGAACCTTCTTTTTGTAATAACTTTCTACAGCAGGGAGACAGATACATTAAACTACTGTCAATCAATAGAGGGAGAGAGTGGAAATTTTTCACAACCTTTCATTTTACCCCAAGTGGCTGATTAGGGAACTGCATGTCCAAAATTAACCTTCTTTCTGTAATAACTTTCTACAGCAGGGAGACAGAGACATGGAACCAGTGTCAATCAATAGAGGGGGACAGTGGACATTTTTCACAACCTTTCTTTTTACCCCTACTGGTAGGAAAGAAAAATGACTTTTCTTCAACAGTTTTGTGTCAACATACCGGTTGATCAAAACATACTTTAACATTACGACAGAAATTTTTATTTAGTTTTATTCATTTACTTTTAGTAGTTTTTTTTTTTTTTTGCAACACAACATTATTTGTATTTATTTATTTATTATCTATAATACATTTATTTTATTAATTAATTTGTTTATTATTATTTATTTATATATATATATATATATATATATATATATATATATATTACTCTTTTTTCTATTTTATTAAAAGGTTTTTAGAAGTAAATCAATAACTATTAACATTTTACAATATTTAAAGTCTAACACATATAAAAGCTAAAAGCTATTGAATAAAAACCAAAAAAGAGCTTAATTGGAGAAAAACAGGTGTTTGGCAGTAACATTAAAGTTACACACAGATTTTAAGATTTTGAAATCATGTGCCTCAAACTTATGGGACATATCTAATCAAAATGTAGCTATGTAAGAGAGAGGGACACATTAATATTTCCTGTTCATAAATGTAGGGGTGTAGTTAAAATCAATTTCGGCCAATACAGCAAAACATTTGCAAATTTACAAATAAAATATAAAAGATAAACACACACACACACACACACACATATATATATATATATATATATATATATATATATATTCGAACATCACTATTTAAAAAAAAAATCCAAAATTTGTTTTTAAAATAAAAAATTATTTAACATTTAAAAATTATTTTATAACATGAAATTTAGAGGTTACGGTTCGGGGCAGCCACCAGCCATTGGAAAGTACCCAAAAAATTATAATTATGATACAGTTTTAAGTTTACTGATATTTTACATTTTATGGGGGGTTTAAATAAATAACACAAGGATCTTGGTAAATATCTAATGTTTGAATACTTAAATGCATTTTTCAATTGTTTTTTGGTTTTGGGACATTACTTGGCACCAATTCTGTGCTGCTCATATTCATATCAGGCATTTTAGTTGACAGATGAAGGCTGTGATACTGTAGTTGTTCACTAGATGGATTCTAGAAGATGCAATGACCAACAAATACATAAATTATGTTAGTATGTACTGTAAGTATAGTATTATTACTGCACTACTAGATCATTAAAATAATTTAAATAATGTTTTTACATAATTACAAGTTTTGGTAGTATTTTAAAAATAGGTCTAATTTGTTAACACTATTTAATGCATTACTACACATTAACTGAATATGAACAATATATATTTTTGGAGCATTTATCAATCTTTTAATGTTTTAATGTTACTTGATTTATTTTTCTTCATGTTGATCCACGGTACATTAACTGATGTTAACAGATACACAACTGAAAGTTAATAATGTATTTTTAGTATGTAATTATAGAATTACTACTATAAAACATATTGTTCAAGTTAACATGCACAGTTAAGTACTGTTAACATATTAAAGGAACATTCCACTTTTTTGGAAATGGGCTCATTCTCAAACTCCCAGTTCATACCATTTTTGAATCCATTCAGCCGATCTCAGGTTTTGAGACCAGCAGCATGGCATTCAGAAATGACCAAAGAGTATGGATATTTTTCCTATTTAAAACTTTCCTCTTTTGTAGTTATATTGTGTACTAAGACCGGTGGAAAATGTCAAGTTGTGATTTTCTAGGCCGATATGATTAAAAACTATACTCATTCCGGTGTAATAATCAGGGAACGGTGCAGCCATAACATGAGCGCAGCAGTCGCAGTGATATCACTGCAGTAAAACTCAACTTATTAACTCATATTTCCAAAAAAAGGGGAGTGTTCCTTTAAACCTTATTGTAAACCATTATTAAAGGTTTATATTTTGTTGTCTGTGTGCATGGTGTTTAACCATTTCATTGCTGTAACCCTGTAACCTGCTGTAAACCAGACTGCCAAACGGTTAATATCAATGCATGCACACCTCTTTCCCAATGACACTAGAGGATGGTGGTTGCACTAGTGACTTAGTAACATTTATAAGGAGCTGATCAAAACAAAAACAACAACAAAAAAACATTCAAGAGTAAACAATAAATTTGAACACCTACACTTGTAAAGTACTTTTTACTTATAGAAAACACACAATCACTTTCTCGTCTTCCATTTTTGTACCTCTTTTTAATTCATTCCGAGACAGACAGAGTGGTACCATTTTTTACAGTTGCTGCACTGAGTCTAGTGGAAATAATAATTGTCACAAGTAAACTTAATTTTTAATTATATTGAACATATGTTACGTTCGGGAAACCAGGGAAACACAGGAGACGAGAGATCCAAACGCACTGTGAGTTTAATGGGTAATCCAAATTCAGAATCCAAAAAGCAGGGGTCAAAACCAAAAATCCATCAAAACAAACAAACAGGAATAGGAATAGGAACAGGAATAGAACTTGAAACTCGGAAGGCGAGGAAACTGGGTGACGGAAAAAAAGGACTCCATGAAAACAAACAGAAACAGACCGGTTAATATAGGCAGGGTAATGACTATCAAGTGAAGACACCTGAGTGCAATTAACAGGAGTGCAATTACTGAGATTGGATGACAAATAATTTTCTCCAATTAAATTCGGATAAGACAGAGATATTAATTATTGGACCAAAAAACACCACACAGAATCTTGTAGATTACAATCTGCAACTAGACGGATGTACTGTTACTTCCTCTACAGTCAGAAATCTGGGTGTTATATTGGACAGCAATTTGTCTTTTGAAAATCATATTTCCAATGTTACAAAAACAGCATTCTTCCATCTTAGAAACATTGCCAAGCTACGAAACATGTTATCTGTTTCTGATGCAGAAAAGCTAGTTCATGCTTTCATGACCTCTAGACTGGACTATTGTAATGCACTTCTAGGTGGTTGTCCTGCTTCGTCAATAAACAAGCTACAGGTAGTCCAAAATGCAGCAGCTAGAGTTCTTACCAGGTCAAGAAAATATGATCATATTACCCCAATTTTACAGTCTCCGCACTGGCTACCTATTAAGTTCCGTATCAGTTACAAATTATCATTAGTTACCTATAAGGCCCTAAATGGTTTAGCTCCTGCGTACCTAACTAGCCTTCTACCATGCTACAACCCATCACGCACCCTAAGGTCACAAAACGCTGGACTTTTGGTAGTTCCTAGGATAGCAAAGTCCACTAAAGGAGGTAGAGCTTTTTCACATTTGGCTCCCAAACTCTGGAATAGCCTTCCTGATAATGTTCGGGGTTCAGACACACTCTCTCTGTTTAAATCTAGATTAAAAACACATCTCTTTCGCCAAGCATTCGAATAATGTATCTCTTAAATTGTGAGTGTAGTTGCATCTGCATTTTTATTCTTTAGCTTGGGTTAAACTAATTTTACTTTGTTGGATCAGCAGCTATGCTAATGATGTCTCTATTTTGTTTCTATGTTTTGCGTAACTAGGATTTACACAAGCTCCAGTCTGGATCCAGAACACCTGAGAAGAGATTATGCTGACCTTCAGAGGACCCCAGATGATCCTAACCTTGAATCAACAAACAGAACTAACAATTATTGCTACATGTGTGACTGCATCATATAAATACTATTAATTAATAATATTGATAGTTCATCATCTAGCTGACTACGTCTTGTATTATTATTATTATTTTTATTTTTCTAAAATCCTGTCAAACGTGCACAAACTACTAGCTACTACTAAATATTGTAGAAACATAATTTTCTGTAAAGTTGCTTTGTAACGATTTGTATTGTAAAAAGCGCTATACAAATAAACTTGAATTGAATTGAATACTGTGATGAAGGGACAAGGCTTTGTGCTAATTGTAGTGCCTGCGGTGAGGTGTCTATGGGGAAGTGAGACCACTAGTGGAGACTCAGGGAAACAGAGACCAGACAGCTTAACAACATATTAAGTTAAAAATAAACTGTAATTCATTCTTTTATTACTCCATTATTAAGATATTAATTGAAATTTCAGCTTAAAATCATCAAATTGAAATATAGACAATTGAACAAACAGTAAAAATAATAAAACCTTTTGATCTGTATTGACCTAATACAAAATACTACTTAATATTTGATGTAAAGTCATTTCTGTATTAACTGCATACTAATTATCGGCATAATAATAATCTATTTAGTTGAAATAATTTAACATTTCAGCTCTACAGATTGTATAATACCTCATCTTCATGGGGAAGTTGTGGCCTAGTCCCAACTGCTCCCCGGGCGCTGCAGCATAAATGGCTGCCCACTGCTCCGGTGTGTGTTCATGGTGTGTGCACTTTGGATGGGTTAAATGCAGAGCACAAATACTGAGTATGGGTCACCATACTTGGCTTTATGTCATGTCACTTCACTAATTACTAATTTCTCAATGAAGGAGCCATGCTTCCAACTGGACACTCTTTTCCACACAGGGAGCAATGCTGTTTGGGGTTAAATACTGAAAATACAATATCACAAATCAAAGTTTTATTTTAACCATTTGGTCAGACAGACAGACAGACCGACCAGTGTATCGACAAACAGATAGACAGACAGACATACACTAACCTGAAGGATTATTAGGAACACCATACTAATACTGTGTTTGACCCCCTTTCGCCTTCAGAACTGCCTTAATTCTATGTTGCATTGATTCAATAAGGTGCTGAAAGCATTCTTTAGAAATGTTGGCCCATATTGATAGGATAGCATCTTAGAGATTTGTGGGATGCACATACAGGGCACGAAGCTCCCGTTCCACCACATCCCAAAGATGCTCTATTTGGTTGAGATCTGGTGACTTTGGGGCCATTTTAGTACAGTGAACTCATTGTCATGTTCAAGAAACCAATTTGAAATGATTCGAGCTTTGTGACATGGTGCATTATCCTGCTGGAAGTAACCAGTAGTGGATGGGTACATGGTGGTCATAAAGGGATGGACATGGTCAGAAACAATGCTCAGGTAGGTCGTGGCATTTAAACGATGCCCAATTGGCACTAAGGGGCCTAAAGTGTGCTAAGAAAACATCCCCCACACCATTACACCAACACCACCAGCCTGCACAGTGGTAACAAGGCATGATGGATCCATGTTCTCATTCTGTTTATGCCAAATTCTGACTCTACCATCTAAATAAATCTAAATACCATCATAAATATAAAATAGGTACATATAACAGTGTTCTTTATAAGTGGATAGCATGTTCTATCCACTAAATCAGAAAGATGTATTTTAATGTTGTCTCATAAAATTTTTTTCAGGTACCTTTATTTTTAATTGCATAGACATAAAACCATACATTGTTGACAAGGATTGTGCTATATGTAGTGAAGTGAAGTAAAGCAACATGATGGTGAAGTATAATAATAACAAATACTTGGAATTTGTGGAGTTTATCCCATCCACATGCACCTGGCATATACTTTGTATATTTACACAAAACTCCTGTCATTGTGTCAACAGTGTATGGTTTATGTCTATCCTTTATGTTTTTGTAAGCATAATGAACTCTTAACTCTACTTATCACAATTTGTTAGTTTGGACTTAGTCTGTCTTTCATACTTTGTCATTTGACCTATATTTTGTCTCACATTTTGATTACATAAGTTCACCTGTGGTGTTGCTAATTATTTCATTTGTTCTGTCTAGTTACGTTCTTGTCCTTTTAGTTTGACTTTGTCGGGTAATGTTTTTGACCTCATGACTGCTATCTGTGGATACCCTTTTCCTATGTCATGTGGAATAAATACCTTCTGAATCTTCTCCTATGTGCAACTTTTTCTACAACCTAGCTTCAAAGTGAAACTACAAAATATAAGGTTCTTTAAAAGTTTAAGATCTTAAGAACTACCATCACCATGTTTCAAGTGAAAACACTTTATTAGTAATATGTAGTAACCAAACCACAATCAAATAAAATAAATATTCACTCATGCAAATTAAATACATGTAATTAATTAAAATAATTAGTAACACTATATTTCAGGGTCTATTAACCAGTTGCTTATAAGTATGCATATTTATAGAATATTAGCCATTTATTAGTAGTAAGCACATATTAAAAGAGGTGTAAAATACTTGAGTCATTTTACTTGATTACTGTACTTAAGGATTATTTTGGGGGATTTGTACTTTACTCAAATACATTTTAAACTGACTACTTGTACTTTTACTCGTTTACATTTCTATGGAAAAAAACCTTTACAATTTGATTTAATCTTGAAAAGTACATTATATTTTTATTTTATCTTATGCACATTAAATATGGTAAACAGAAAGTCAAACGTGTGTGCCTGACGTGGGAACTAATAATCATTGTTTTCATGCATCAAACACACACATTTCTACTTTAATTATTACTTTTGTCAGGTAAATGTCTGGCTTCAAAAGTTCACCATCAAATCTGAGGGAGCATATTGAGGTAGCAAAGTTGCGTTTCCCCCACAAAAAAAGTTTATTCCTTATTTGTTCTGTTTTGATAGAGCCATTAGCTATGATAAACTGAATGCACAAAATAGTGCAAATAAAATCTGTGATGAGAATTTAAATACTATTAATATTTTTGTGGGATTTTTTTCTCATTAATCTAATTAGTCACAAATAACAATTTATCAATATTTGCTAGGAAAAACTACTGTATAAATGCCCAAAATGAAAATTGTAAAGATTAATTGTCCTTTTAGACAGTGATGCTGAATAGACAACACAAATAAAGTGGACTTTAAATATTTTGTATGTATTAATTCTATAACTCTCATTAATTGAACACATTCTTGTTTTCTGTTTGGAATATATTTCTAGCCTCTCTATCACATCTAGCTCTTCTGTCACAGTCTTGTGTCTTTCTGTCACTGTTTTCTGTGAGTGTTGTGTTTGTTTGGTGCCATGTGCTCTCTCCTGTCTTTTTTTGACCCCACCCATCATGTTACCTCATTATTGTTTAGTTGCTCCACCTGTGTTTCTCAATTGCTCCCGGACTCATTACCTTCACTCTGCACAGCTGTTTCATCCACTCACACACTTACACACACACCTGGTGCCCATTGTCAATGAGTATATATTCTCCACTCTCACACCACTCTGTCAGGCTGTATTAATTGTGTAATGTAAATTGTGATTTGTAAGTGTTCCTGGATACTCGTGTTTTTGCATCTTGGCTGCGTCTGCTCTTGTCTCCGTGATTTGTTTTCTGTTTTGTTTTGCCTTGTTGGCCTTTTAGTTCTCATTTATTAAAAAGTAATTTCTTCCCTGCACTTGGACCCAGACCCTGTTCTTTCCACTGCTCCGTTTCTACCACGCCCTGACATCTTCAAAGGGATAATTCACTCATAAATGAAAATTCTATCACCATTTACTGACCTCTGTCATCCCAGATTTTTATGACTTTATTACTTTATTACTTCACATGAACACAAGCAAAAAAATTGTATTTTTATTTTGAACATGCAATTCTCTAATCAGCCACTGAAAGGTTAAAATGAAAGGTTGTGAAAAATGTCCACTCTCTCCCTCTATTGATTGACACTGGTTTCATGTCTCTATCTTCCTGCTGTAGAAAGTTACTACAAAAATAATTCTTCAGGACATCTGAACTCCATTGTGAAGCCTCAGAATATAACGCACGAGTCATACTAAAAAATATCCATTCTCTCTCTATATAGATTAACAGTGGTTTCATGTCTCTGTGTCCCTGCTGTAGAAAGTTATTACAAAGAGAATGTTAATTTTGGACATACAATTCCCTTTTATACCAGTAGGGTTAAAAAGAAAGGTTGTGAAAAATGTCGACTGTCCCCCTCTATTGATTGACACTGGTTTCATGTCTCTGTCTCCCTGCTTAAGAAAGTTATTACAAAAAGAAGGTTAATTTTGGACATGCAATTCCCTTTCCTACCAGTAGGGGTAAAATGAAAGGTAGTGAAAAATGTCCACTGTCTCCCTCTATTGATAGACACTGGTTTCATGTCTCTGTCTCCCTGCTGTAGAAAGTTATTACAAAAAGAAGGTTAATTTTGGACATCCAATTTCCTTTTCTACCAGTAGGGGTAAAAAGAAAGGTTGTGAAAAATGTCCACTCTCTCCTTCTATTGATTGCCAGTGGTTTCATGGCTCTGTCTCCCTGCTGTAGAAAGTTATTACAAAAAGAAAGTTAAATTTGGACATGCAATTCTATTTTCTACCAGTAAGGGTAAAAAAAAAGGTTGTGAAAAATGTCCACTGTCCCCCTCTATTGATTCACACTGGTTTCATGTCTCTGTCTCACTGCTATAGAAAGTTATTACAAAAAGGAAGTTAATTTTGGACATGCAATTCCCTTTTCTACCAGTAGGGGCAAAAAGCAAGGTTGTGAAAAATATCCACTGGTCCCCTTTATTGATTGACACAGGTTTCATGTCTCTGTCTGACTGCTGTAGAAAGTTATTACAAAACGAAGGTTAAATTGGACATGCGATTCCCTTTTTTACCAGTAGGGGTAAAAAGGTTGCGAAAAATGTCCACTGTCCCCTTTATTGATTGCCACGGGTCTCATGTCTCTATCTTCCTGCTGAAGAAAGTTACTACAAAAAGAAGGTTTTTCTACCAGTAGGGGTAAAAAGAAAGGTTTTGAAAAATGTCCACTCTCTCCCTCTATTGATTTGAACTGGTTTCATGTCTTTGTGTCACTGCTGTAGAAAGTAATTACAAAAAGAAGCTTCATTTTGGACATGCAATTCCCTTTTCTACCAATAGGGGTAAAAAAAAAAAGGTTGTGAAAAATGTCCACTGTCCCCCACTATTGATTGACGCTGGTTTCATGTATCTGTCTCACTGCCGTAGAAAGTTATTACAAAAAAGGTTAATTTTGGACATGCAATTCCCTAATCAGCCACTTGGGGTAAAATAAAAGAATGTGAAAAATATCCACTCTCTCTCTCTATAGATTGACAGTGGTTTCATGTCTCTGTGTCCCTGCTGTAGAAAGTTATTACAAAGAGAAGGTTAATTTTGGACATACAATTCCCTTTTATACCAGTAGGGGTAAAAAGAAAGGTTGTGGAAAAATGTCCACTGTCCTCCTCTATAGATTGACACTGGTTTCATGTCTCTGTCTCCCTGCTTAAGAATGTTATTACAAAAAGAAGGTTAATTTTGGACATGCAATTCACTAATCAGCCACTTGGGGTAAAATGAAAGGATGTGAAAAATGTCCACTCTCTCCCTCTATTGAGTGATACTGGTTTCATCTCTATATCTTCCTGCCGAACAAAGTTATTACAAAAATAATGTTATTTTTGGACATGCAATTCCCTATTCAGCCACTTGGGGTAAAATTAAAGTATGTGAAAAATATCCACTCTCTCCCTCTATTGATTGACACTGGTTTCATGTCTCTATCTTCCTGCTGTAGAAAGTTATTACAAAAAGAAGGTTAATTTTGGACATGCAATTCCCTTTTCTACCAGTAGTGGTAAAAAGAAAGGTTGTTAAAAATGTCCACTGTCCCCCACTTTTGATTAACACTGGTTTCATGTCTAAATGCCCTTTAACTAAAAAGCTATTACAAAAACATACTGAGCTATAGCAAAAAACGAAGAAAGTTTGCACTTTCCCCACGGTCCCTAACTGAAGGCTCTGCTGAGAGCGTTCCCTCCCGGCTTTCTGCACATTGCGACGGCTAGTACGGGGCCGTGCTTATTATATCGAGGGAAAATATAGTAAAAGAAGGATGTGAAACATGATCAACTTTGCCCTTTTGGCGGTCACACTGCTCAGATTTTTTTAGGGCAATTCGTTTTGGAGTTATTGGCGTTTACCGCTGAATGTGTCACGAATATCGAAAACAAAACCAACTTGACCCCGCTATGTAACAGGTCCTCTCACTGACAAAGGCTCGCCATCTATTCTCTTGTCATGCGTGTCTTCTCCATGTACAAACACATATCACGATTCACGGGAGAACTGTATCATGTCAAACTTTTTAACTGGAACAGAAAACCTGACCTGCACAACAGAACATATTAATCCATCAATACAAATAAAGCGCTACACAAAACCGTGAATCACAATTCAAAACGCTCAAAATGGTGGCAGAACAGGCATTTTGTACTCGCTGCTTCAGTGTTTTATACAATTACATTTTATTATAAACGGCATACATTAATATTTCATTAATATCAGTTGTTAAATTAGCTTTTGCTATGTATGGCAGACTCCTGTACTAATCAGCAGAGTAACGAGATCAACAACTCGCCAACAGATATCTCTTGGTCGGCATTACGTCACAAATCATGTGACCTGCATAGCAACAAGCCGCCGCCGTGTTTGAAGGGTAAAACAAACCGAAGGCAATCAAGGCAAAGCCCGAGGAAAATCAAAAAGGTATCTATTCACAGAAGTTTTGTTGTGGATTATGTCAGTTATGGATACTAACGGACTACTTTGTATTAATGATGAATGATATCTGTGTATTCGAATGTATGTCTGTGGTGAGAAGTGAAGTGAATGTAATAATAAAACACTCATGTAAAGCTCTTTGTGACTAACGTTAGCTAACGTTACATGTATGTGAAGGGCGCTAGCAGCTATACAAATACAGATCTTCTTTCTTCTATTACAGAATGTCTTATCAATATATAGAAAGTCTACTTGCGCCTGCATTGACCAGGTACCACAGAAAGCTGTCGCTTGTAGGTTTAACGTTACAATCTTGTCCCTATCGACATCCAGCCTGGGAGTCCTGGGAGAACAACCCAAAGGCATGGCACAGGCTCGAGTATCCAGACATATACAATTACCTCATCAAATCCCCTGGTATGAACACCATGTGTACATACCATGTGTCCTACACTTGCAGTCATGTTTAAATACCCATCAAGCATCGATTACATTAACTGTTCATTTAGAAAAAAAAAAATGTTTATTCAAAAGCACTGTGTTACACAATGGCTGTAATGAGCTCAGTCTGTCAGTGGCACAGCTTGTACAGTGTCAGTGAGGGACACGGTTTTTTCAAAAAAGCAAAAATAGACTAACTGCAGAAACGTATCTTATTCCCCACACAACTAGTGCATTTCATTGTTGCTTATCAGTGTAGAGCTGCCGACCATTATGCATAGCAATGTCATAACATAGCAACAGAAAATTGAGTGGCCATCTCTGCAGTGGTATTATTTTGTTATTCTTTGATTTGCCGAATCATTGCTAATTTTTTAATTCTCGGCAGTTTTCTCGACATATCTGGGCTCATTTGTCTTCCGCTTCGTGTTGCTTAATGGCGAGCGCTTGTTTGTTTTACCCTTCGCCGCGGTTGCTATGCGCGGTGGGAGTAATTATGGGAGTAAAATTATGGGAGTAAAAGTCCCGGATGTCCGACCTCGAGAATAGTTACTTCACCCAAAATGGTTCGTTTGGGATGCAGCTCAGATAAGTATCATTATTTCTTCCTTTTTAGCGTCTTTCAATAAACTTTTAACAAGTTAAACAACGTTAATCACTCGATTTCTCAGCTTCCTCACCTGACCGTTACCGTTCAAAATATGCACGCTACAGGGTCACGCGCACTACATTCGGATTTCTTAAAGGGGAAGCGTCAACAATACCATTATAGATGTTTGTGTTTCTATGAATTCTTAGTCACATGTAATACATTTTAACTTATTCGGATATTATATCATTTAACATATTTGCCTTACTGTATTATGAATTTCATTTTTTTATATTTGTGTATATGTAGGCTGCATTTTTATGGGTTACAAGTACACACACACACACACACACACACACACACACACAGTGCCACTCTAAAAAAGTAAAGTTACTCTTAAAAAGTAATTAACAGAATCAAATAAGATCCTACAGGACAAAGTGAATTTCCATTTAAAAATCACAATGTCCAATACAAATCAATAAAAGATCACATGAAAAAATTAAATCCCATTAAATTAAACACAATGTCCAAAAAGATTCTAAACATCAAATAAAATCCTACAGGACAAAGTGAAATTCCATTAAAATCAATCAGAATGTCCAATAGGATCCTAAGAATCCAGTAAGATCCAATAGGACAAAGTGAAATTCCATTAAAATCAATCAGAATGTCCAATAGGATTCTAAGAATCCAGTAAGATCCAATAGGACAAAGTGAAATTCCATTAAAATCAATCAGAATGTCCAATAGGATCGTAAGATCCAATAGGACAAAGTGAAATTCCATTAAAATCAATCAGAATGTCCAATAGGATTCTAAGAGTCCAGTAAGATCCAATAGGACAAAGTGAAATTCCATTAAAATCAATCAGAATATCCAATAGGATTCTAAGAATCCAGTAAGATCCAATAGGACAAAGTGAAATTCCAATAGGATTTTTTGACAAGGGACATGGTTTCCCTTGTAGCCTTGACTGTTTTTATAACTTTACGGTCTGACAGTGTTTAAGTGTATGGAATGTGTGTGTGTGTGTGTGTGTGTGTGTGTATTATTGGTTTAGTTTGTGTATTCTTCTACAATTGGGGCGGCAGAAGGATTAGGAGTGGTTTCTTATTACTCTCGTTGGTGGTAGTCTTCACTGATTGCCGTGCTCCATAGTGAGGTGAAGTGTGTTTGTGTTTGTGTGCACATGTGGTTGACGTGGATTTTGTGTCCTTCTCTTTTTGTTTTTAGATAGGATAATTTTTGGGACTTATTCCTGAAGAGGAGTTGGATGCCGACCCCAATCTATGTTTTTGTTTTATGGTGATGTGCATTGTCATTTTGTGAATCATATTCTTTTGCTAGTGTTTGTGATGTATTGTGTGGTGCCTCTGTTTTTGTACTAAATAAATATTTTGTAAAATCTTTGTCTCATACCTGATCCCACCGAACTGAACCTGTGAGCTTATTCTCATTAAAAGTAATTCCCCTATAATCAAACTTGGGGTAGCGTAGTCAGTCTTATTTGGGCTTTTAATTTTGTTGCCCTGTAATTCGTATCTGCCACACTCTTATGGACGACACTTCGATTCAGAAATAAGTGTTTTTGAAGGCTGCATTTACTTAAAATAGTAATATTAATATAAATAGTAATGCTTGCAATTATAACACATTCTGTCTTCTCACCTTATTAGTTTACCGAACCAAGATATACTGGCTCTCACATTGCTGCAGCAAAGCCAAATCTTAGTGTGACCAGGAGACCTTCTTAGGTTGAAGACCAGACCAGCACAGCACAGCAGTGTCTAGTGCCTCTATACCAAGCACTACAGTCTCTGTAAGTAAAGGCATAATCTATATTATACTCTATGAAGACACGTTCCATCCTATACAAATCATTAAACTTTTAAAAATATTTTCAATACCAGAAAACCATATTTTAATAAAGAAAAAAACAATATTTTATAAATATATTTCATACAAACTACCATTCAAAAGTTATTGATATTATGATATTGATACTTTTATTGAAAAAGGAGGCATTAAACTTTTCAAAAATCTCAGTAAAGACATTTAATGTTACAAAAGATTTCTATTCAACATGATGTTACAAAGGATTTCTATTTCAAATAAATGCTGTTCTTCAAACTTAATTCAGAACTATTAGACATCCATCAATTAGTGATGAAAAAAAATTGCCACACTGGTGGAAACAAAACACGAGGCCATGCTGCTGTAACTGCCAAGAGCGACTTGACGGTGTAGGGTCCCGCCAGCAGCAGTACAGCTGAACAGTTCTGCATTCAAAATAAAAAAATAAAACAAAATAATTATTCAAATACATACAATATGCTTAAGCTTGTCATAAAGCAACAGCAAAAGTAATTACCATAAATGTGACAGGGAAAATAAGGAGATATTTGAATTATTTACTAATAAGTGTTTTACTAATAAGTGTTTTCTGAGTCTGTGTCGCAAGGATGAAGTTGCCGATCCTGACTCGCCATCTCCTCAGACGTGTCTTTAGAGAGAAATGCATATTTACGGATTATGATTATTATGAAAGAGTTTTTGTTTTCGATTTTTCTTATTTAATTAAATAGACATTTAAAGCTTTCTATGGATATATTTATCATGTCTGTGAGTCATGTGTCCACTTAGTGTTGGTTCATTTTTGTTCTCCTGTTGAAAACGAGATGACAGAAAGCACAACGTTTTGTTGATATTGTGAATGCACACAAATAAAAGACTCTTTGCAGTTACGAATGATCAATTACTCTTTAGAATATCATAAGAAAGTCGTTGTGAGCCAACCACTACTTCAGCACTGGGTCATTTTATGCTCATAAATGTATGTACTGAATTCAGTTGGAATCATCATCTGTACTCCCCTGAATTGCCAGTTCATGGCATGCAAGATGTTGAATGGATGATAAAACAGGCAATAAAACAATTATTTCATCTTCCATCTGCTTATGTATACCTAAATTAAGAGCGGTTACTGGTGAACATGATATCACCAAGTGCAACATGTTCTTGGATCAACATCCTTGTTGATCCTGGAACAACATTCCAAGCAAACAATCAGAATTGAGGGATAACTTTTCAGGAAATATCTTTTTTAGGCTTATAATTAGGGTTAGGTGATTCTACACCCTTGATTAACACTTATCATTTCCCAATGATTTTAGGAATAAATTATGGGTAGGATTAGGTTTAGGGATAGGTACGGTGGCCAAGAGAGCTTAACACGCTGCAACTTAAGAAAACACATGCAAACTGAAAAAAACACCAGCAAATGAAGAAAACATCTTCATTAGTTTGACAACACAAGTGTTGCAAATCCTTCACAACAAATGCTTATGAAAAACGCACTGCAAATCATCACAACACATGCATATAAAAAAAGCGCTGCAAATCATCACAACACATGCATATAACGAAACGCGCTGCAAATCATCACAACACATTCATATAACGAAACGCGCTGCAAATCCTCACAGCACATGCACATTAAGAAAAATTAATGAAGCATTGCAAATTTATTTTCATTAACCTTGAAATTATATTTAGCTGAGGATATTAAAGTTAGCCATCTTAAGTAACGTAATTAAGTAATTCAGGTAATTTAGGCTAATAATATCTAAAAGATAAATAAATCATGCAATCACGGTGTTAAAAAAACAACAACTCTTCTTTCAGTTCACCAACAACTCCACTGATCAGTAGCCACTGCACAATAAGCAAATCCCAGCCGGGTCCGAAATTTTTTGGGGTCTCTTTGAAACATTTCCATTGTGGTCAGTGCTATTTGCAGCAGGATTTGCAGGGTTTCTTAATTTGCATGTGTTGTGAAGGATTTGCAGCGCGTTTCGTTATATACATGTGTTGTGAGATTTTGCAGCGCGTTTCGTTATATGCATGTGTTGTGAGATTTTGCAGCGCGTTTCGTTATATGCATGTGTTGTGAAGGATTTGCAGCGGGTTTCCTTATATGCATGTGTTGTGAGATTTTGCAGCGCGTTTCGTTATATGCATGTGTTGTGACGGATTTGCAGTGTGTTTTGTTATGTGCATCGTTTCTGAAGGATTTGCAGCGCATTTCGTTATATGCATGTGTTGTGAAAGATTTGCAGCGCGTTTCATTATATGCATGTGTTGTGACGGATTTGCAGTGCGTTTTGTTATGTGCATCTGTTGTGAAGGATTTGCAGCGCGTTTCGTTATATGCATGTGTTGTGAAGGAATTTCAGCACGTTTCGTTATATGCATGTGTTGTGATGATTTGCAACACTTGTGTTGTCAAATTGATGAAGATGTTTTTATTTATTTGCTGGTGTTTTCAATTTGCATGTGTTTTCTTAAATTGCAGCACGTTGAACTGTCTCGGCCACTGTAGATAGGGATTGGGTTAAGTCTACATTTTTGGACTGTTAATGTTCCCTGTCAAAAAACAAACAAACAAACAACAAACAATAGAACCATCACAGAAAATTCTAATGGTTTCCACTACAAAAACTATTACAAACATTACAAGCCATCAACTTTGTTGATGTTGTGAATTTTTTTTTTTTTTTTTTATAATAAGAGCTGTATATATTTTGTCTATTAGATTTAGATTTATAAGCTGTCTATTTGATGACTAGTAGTTCTTGGGCTATGGTTAGACATATAAAATTTTCACTGACAGTCCAAATTCAGCCTTGTTTTAGCCTACCCCCATATTCACTGTCTATTAGACCTATATATGCAGTCGATTAATACCGATCTAACTGATATCTAGTCTATTTTTGGGCTGTGATTAGACATCTATCAAATTTTCACTGACAGTCCAAATTATAGCTTTGTTTTAGCATAGACATCTGGGCTGTGTTTGGACGGCTACTAGACATCTTTTAAACTGAAAAATAGTTGTGGGTGATCTCTGCTGTATCAAACTGCCACATTCTTCTTTTTCCAAAGCTTAGAACTTTTAGAAGCGGTTTTAGATGTAAGACTGTGCCCACTGTTACTTCCTCCAATTTTGAAGTCCAGCTTTTGAAGGTTGATGTAAAGGGGTCTGTACTATGTGCTTTGGTTTACAGACCCCCCTAAATGGAATAAGGATTTTATTTGTACATTTTCAGATTTCTGTCAGATCTGGTGAATTGGGCTGATAGATTTCTAATTAAATTAAATTCAAGTTTATTTGTACAGTATAGCACTTTTTACGATACAAATCATTGCAAAGCAACTTTACAGAAATTTTAGTTTCTACGATATTTAGTAGTAGCTTATCAGTGGTGACTCTCAGTTTATGTGCACATGATAGAAATGTACAAAAAAATCATTAAAGACATACAAACAGACGATGAACACTATTAACAGCAATTTTGATCTGATGCAAAAAAAAAAAAACGTAAAGCACAGTTTGGTTATTCTGTATGTTTTTTCAGGGTTAGCATCATCTGAGGTCATCTGAGGGGTTGGCATCATCTCTTTTCAGGTGTTCTGGATCAAGACTGAAGCTTGTGTAAATCCTAGTTACCACGGGATGTAAATCCTGGGCAAAACAGAGAAACAAATGGAGACATAATTAGTGTAGCTGCTGTTCTACACCAAGTAAAATGAATTAGTTTAACCCAAGCTAAGAATAATAATGCACATTTGATCAGATATAACTGCAACCCCAAACATTATCAGGAAGGCTATTTCAGAGTTTGGAAGCCAAATGCAGAAAAAGCCTCCTTTAGTGGACTTTGCTATCCTAGGTGCTACAAAAAGTCCAGCATTTTGTGACCTTAGGGAGCATGATGGATTGTAGCATTGTAGAAGACTAATTAGTACCTAATTAGTCTTCTACGATGCTACAATCCATCACAGGAGCTAAACCATTAAGGGCCTTATAGGTAAGTAATAATATTTTGTAACTGATACGGAACTTAATAGGTAGCCAGTGCAGAGACTGTAGAATTGGGGTATTATGATCATATTTTCTTGACCAGGTAAGGACAGTAGCCGCTGCCTTTTGGACTACCTATAGCTTGTTTATTGAAGATGCAGGACAACCACCTAGAAGTGCATTACAATAGTCCAGTCTAGAATCCAAGAACTAGAATAGATCAAGAATCCATGTACTAGCTTTTCTGCATCAGAAACAGGTAACATGTTTCGTAGCTTGGTAATGTTTCTAAGTTGGAAGAATGCTGTTTTTGTAATATGGGAAATATGGTTCTCAAAAGACAAGATGCTGTCTAATATAACACTCCAATTTTTGACTGTAGAGGAAGTAACAGTACATCCAACGAGATGACAGAAAGCACAACGTTTTGTTGATATTGTGAATGCACACAAATAAAAGACTCTTTGCAGTTACGAATGATCAATTACTCTTTAGAATATCATAAGAAAGTCGTTGTGAGCCAACCACTACTTCAGCACTGGGTCATTTTATGCTCATAAATGTATGTACTGAATTCAGTTGGAATCATCATCTGTACTCCCCTGAATTGCCAGTTCATGGCATGCAAGATGTTGAATGGATGATAAAACAGGCAATAAAACAATTATTTCATCTTCCATCTGCTTATGTATACCTAAATTAAGAGCGGTTACTGGTGAACATGATATCACCAAGTGCAACATGTTCTTGGATCAACATCCTTGTTGATCCTGGAACAACATTCCAAGCAAACAATCAGAATTGAGGGATAACTTTTCAGGAAATATCTTTTTTAGGCTTATAATTAGGGTTAGGTGATTCTACACCCTTGATTAACACTTATCATTTCCCAATGATTTTAGGAATAAATTATGGGTAGGATTAGGTTTAGGGATAGGTACGGTGGCCAAGAGAGCTTAACACGCTGCAACTTAAGAAAACACATGCAAACTGAAAAAAACACCAGCAAATGAAGAAAACATCTTCATTAGTTTGACAACACAAGTGTTGCAAATCCTTCACAACAAATGCTTATGAAAAACGCACTGCAAATCATCACAACACATGCATATAAAAAAAGCGCTGCAAATCATCACAACACATGCATATAACGAAACGCGCTGCAAATCATCACAACACATTCATATAACGAAACGCGCTGCAAATCCTCACAGCACATGCACATTAAGAAAAATTAATGAAGCATTGCAAATTTATTTTCATTAACCTTGAAATTATATTTAGCTGAGGATATTAAAGTTAGCCATCTTAAGTAACGTAATTAAGTAATTCAGGTAATTTAGGCTAATAATATCTAAAAGATAAATAAATCATGCAATCACGGTGTTAAAAAAACAACAACTCTTCTTTCAGTTCACCAACAACTCCACTGATCAGTAGCCACTGCACAATAAGCAAATCCCAGCCGGGTCCGAAATTTTTTGGGGTCTCTTTGAAACATTTCCATTGTGGTCAGTGCTATTTGCAGCAGGATTTGCAGGGTTTCTTAATTTGCATGTGTTGTGAAGGATTTGCAGCGCGTTTCGTTATATACATGTGTTGTGAGATTTTGCAGCGCGTTTCGTTATATGCATGTGTTGTGAGATTTTGCAGCGCGTTTCGTTATATGCATGTGTTGTGAAGGATTTGCAGCGCGTTTCCTTATATGCATGTGTTGTGAGATTTTGCAGCGCGTTTCGTTATATGCATGTGTTGTGACGGATTTGCAGTGTGTTTTGTTATGTGCATCGTTTCTGAAGGATTTGCAGCGCATTTCGTTATATGCATGTGTTGTGAAAGATTTGCAGCGCGTTTCATTATATGCATGTGTTGTGACGGATTTGCAGTGCGTTTTGTTATGTGCATCTGTTGTGAAGGATTTGCAGCGCGTTTCGTTATATGCATGTGTTGTGAAGGAATTTCAGCACGTTTCGTTATATGCATGTGTTGTGATGATTTGCAACACTTGTGTTGTCAAATTGATGAAGATGTTTTTATTTATTTGCTGGTGTTTTCAATTTGCATGTGTTTTCTTAAATTGCAGCACGTTGAACTGTCTCGGCCACTGTAGATAGGGATTGGGTTAAGTCTACATTTTTGGACTGTTAATGTTCCCTGTCAAAAAACAAACAAACAAACAACAAACAATAGAACCATCACAGAAAATTCTAATGGTTTCCACTACAAAAACTATTACAAACATTACAAGCCATCAACTTTGTTGATGTTGTGAATTTTTTTTTTTTTTTTTTATAATAAGAGCTGTATATATTTTGTCTATTAGATTTAGATTTATAAGCTGTCTATTTGATGACTAGTAGTTCTTGGGCTATGGTTAGACATATAAAATTTTCACTGACAGTCCAAATTCAGCCTTGTTTTAGCCTACCCCCATATTCACTGTCTATTAGACCTATATATGCAGTCGATTAATACCGATCTAACTGATATCTAGTCTATTTTTGGGCTGTGATTAGACATCTATCAAATTTTCACTGACAGTCCAAATTATAGCTTTGTTTTAGCATAGACATCTGGGCTGTGTTTGGACGGCTACTAGACATCTTTTAAACTGAAAAATAGTTGTGGGTGATCTCTGCTGTATCAAACTGCCACATTCTTCTTTTTCCAAAGACATCCAAAGCTTAGAACTTTTAGAAGCGGTTTTAGATGTAAGACTGTGCCCACTGTTACTTCCTCCAATTTTGAAGTCCAGCTTTTGAAGGTTGATGTAAAGGGGTCTGTACTATGTGCTTTGGTTTACAGACCCCCCTAAATGGAATAAGGATTTTATTTGTACATTTTCAGATTTCTGTCAGATCTGGTGAATTGGGCTGATAGATTTCTAATTAAATTAAATTCAAGTTTATTTGTACAGTATAGCACTTTTTACGATACAAATCATTGCAAAGCAACTTTACAGAAATTTTAGTTTCTACGATATTTAGTAGTAGCTTATCAGTGGTGACTCTCAGTTTATGTGCACATGATAGAAATGTACAAAAAAATCATTAAAGACATACAAACAGACGATGAACACTATTAACAGCAATTTTGATCTGATGCAAAAAAAAAAAAACGTAAAGCACAGTTTGGTTATTCTGTATGTTTTTTCAGGGTTAGCATCATCTGAGGTCATCTGAGGGGTTGGCATCATCTCTTTTCAGGTGTTCTGGATCAAGACTGAAGCTTGTGTAAATCCTAGTTACCACGGGATGTAAATCCTGGGCAAAACAGAGAAACAAATGGAGACATAATTAGTGTAGCTGCTGTTCTACACCAAGTAAAATGAATTAGTTTAACCCAAGCTAAGAATAATAATGCACATTTGATCAGATATAACTGCAACCCCAAACATTATCAGGAAGGCTATTTCAGAGTTTGGAAGCCAAATGCAGAAAAAGCCTCCTTTAGTGGACTTTGCTATCCTAGGTGCTACAAAAAGTCCAGCATTTTGTGACCTTAGGGAGCATGATGGATTGTAGCATTGTAGAAGACTAATTAGTACCTAATTAGTCTTCTACGATGCTACAATCCATCACAGGAGCTAAACCATTAAGGGCCTTATAGGTAAGTAATAATATTTTGTAACTGATACGGAACTTAATAGGTAGCCAGTGCAGAGACTGTAGAATTGGGGTATTATGATCATATTTTCTTGACCAGGTAAGGACAGTAGCCGCTGCCTTTTGGACTACCTATAGCTTGTTTATTGAAGATGCAGGACAACCACCTAGAAGTGCATTACAATAGTCCAGTCTAGAATCCAAGAACTAGAATAGATCAAGAATCCATGTACTAGCTTTTCTGCATCAGAAACAGGTAACATGTTTCGTAGCTTGGTAATGTTTCTAAGTTGGAAGAATGCTGTTTTTGTAATATGGGAAATATGGTTCTCAAAAGACAAGATGCTGTCTAATATAACACTCCAATTTTTGACTGTAGAGGAAGTAACAGTACATCCATCTAGTTGCGAATTGTAATCTATGAGGTTCTGTGTAATGTTTTTTGGTCCATAAAGTATCTCTGTCTTATCCAAATTTAATAGGAGAAAATTATTGGTCAGCCAATCTTTTACATTTTTAACACACTTAGCTTAGATACTTTAGAAATTGCATCTGCTCTCATTGAGATATATAGTTGAGTATCATCATCATAACAGTGGAAACTAACCTCCTATTTTCTAATAATACAGGTGTTGGTCATATAATTAGAATATCATCAAAAAGTTCATTTATTTCACTAATTCCATTCAAAAAGTGAAACTTGTATGTTATATTTAGCCATTAGACACAGACTGATATATTTCAAATGTTTATTTCTTTTCATTTTGAGGATTATAACTGACAACTAAGGAAAATCCCAAATTCAGTATCTCAGAAAATGTTAATATTGTGAAAAGGTTCAATATTGAAGACACCTGCTGCCACACTATAATCAGCTAATTAACTCAAAACACCTGCAGCTGGAGTCAGTGCTTCAAGAACCATTATGCACAGATGTATGCAAGACATGGGTTTCAGCTGTCGGATTCCTTGTGTCAAGCCACTCTTGAACAACAGACAGCGTCAGAAGCGTCTAAAGACAAAAAGGACTGGACTGCTACACAATCCACGTTGCTTGAGGTCCAGTGTAAAGTTTCCACAGTCTGTGATGGTTTGGAGTGCCATGTCATCTTCTGGTGTTGGTCCACTCTGTTTTCTGAGGTCCAAGGTCAACGCAGCTGTATGCCAGGAAGTTTTAGAGCACTTCATGCTTCCTGCTGCTGACCAACTTTATGGAGATGCAGATTTAATATTCCAACCGGACTTGGCACCTGCACAGAGTGGCAAAGCTACCAGTACCTGGTTTAAGGACCATGGTATCCCTGTTCTTAATTGGCCAGCAAACTCACCTGACCTTGACCCCATAGCAAATCAATGGGGTATTGTGAAGAGGAAGAT
Source organism: Carassius carassius (assembly GCF_963082965.1). Taxonomy (NCBI): domain Eukaryota; kingdom Metazoa; phylum Chordata; class Actinopteri; order Cypriniformes; family Cyprinidae; genus Carassius; species Carassius carassius. Next base: position 5,018,515 of record NC_081773.1, read on the forward strand.
GCGATATGCCAGACCCAACAATGCAGAAGAGCTGAAGGCCACTATCAGAGCAACCTGGGCTCTCGGCTCCATGCCATGCCGAATTGCTGCAGTAATTCAGGCAAAAGGAGCCCTGACTAAGTATTGAGTGCATGCTTATACTTTTCATGTTCATGCTTTTCAGTTGGCCAAAATTTCTTAAAATCCTTTCTTTGTATTGGTCTTAAGTAATATTCTAATTTTCTGAGATACTAAATTTAAGATTTTCCTTCGTTGTCAGTTACAATCATCAAAATTAAAAGAAATAAACATTTGAAATATATCAGTCTGTGTGTAATGAATGAATATAATATACAAGTTTTACTTTTTGAATGGAATTAGTGAAATAAATCAACTTTTTAATGATAATCTAATTATATGACCAGAACCTGTATTACCAAGGTGCAACATGTATATTGAAAATAGCAGAGGACCTAGGACAGATCCTTGTGGCACTCCATATTTTACTGGTGATAAATGAGATGACTCCCCATTTAAATAAACAAAGTTGTAGCGATTGGAGAGGTAGGATCTAAACCATCTTAAATCCTGTCCTTGAAAACCTGTATAGTTTTGTAAAAGATCTATGATTATGTCATGATCTGTGGTGTCAAACACAGTACTAAGATCAAGTAAAACTTACAATGAGATGCAGCCTTGATCTGACGCAAGAAACAAGTCATTTGTAATTTTAACAATGCAGTTTCTATGCTATAGTGGGGCCTGAAACCTGATTGAAAATCTTTATACAGATTGTTTTTTTTTTGCAGGAAGGAGCACAATTGAGCAGACAACTTTTTCTACAATTTTAGACATAAATGCAAGACTTGAAACGGGCCTATAATTTGCCAGTTCACTAGGATCTAGTTGTAGTTTCTTAATAAGGGGCTTAATAAGCAATCATTGTGGATTGTAATATTCATTTTTGTTGACTTTCAAAACCATTGGTCAATTAATTTGTAACTCTTTTAGAGTCACTGAATATTGAACAATATGTATTTGGCCCAACTCATAATATGGGTCATACACTTGATTTAGTGTAGTCCCGTGGCCTTTTTTATCTCAAACATGGAGGTTACTGAGGCATGTGTGTCTGATCATTATCCAGTTCTGTTTGAATCTGAATGCTACTTCCATCACCTACTTTCACTCAGCATTCACAATGTTCTTAGAGTTATTAATTCTAACACTGCAAATTTGTGGCCCACTGTTGTAGCAGTGTTTTTTCACTTTCAAAAGGGTCCCAAAAAGGGGCGTGACCAACTGTGAAAAGCTAGGAGGGTAGAGTCTGGAAAGAGGGTAGGGTTTTGCATAAAAAAGGGAGTTTCACTGAGTGCATACAGACTGCCTTATTTGCATATGGCAGTGCACACACACACACACACACACACACAGTTGAAATGGATAGTTATACAGAGTACAGCAGTTACAGTGGTTCTGAGAGCTGTCTGGAAATGGAGGAATTCTCCCCAAAAGAATCCCCTGAATCGCACTGTGGTCATATTGACGACAGTGCAGGTCCAGCGCTTTATCAGTTTGAAGGGTTTTAAGGGGAAGTTGTTGCCTAGTGGTTAGAGAGTATGACTCCTAGGTTGTGGGTTCGAGTCTCGGGCCGGCGATACCATGACTTAGGCCTCCTTGGACAAGGCACCACACCCCCAACTGCACCCTGGGTGCCACAGCATAAAATGGCTGCCCACTGCTCTGGGTGTGTGTTCACTGCTGTGTGTGTGCACTTTGGATGGGTTAAATGCAGAGCACAAATTCTGAGTATGAGTCCACATACTTGGCAGTATGTCACACCACTTTTTTTTTTAACCTTTAGACCCTCAAATACAGTACATAAAGGAGAAAGTGAAGACGAAACTGATGAAGCAGTCAAGGTAAATTGTCAGTTGAAAGCTCTCTTGTTGGATTGGCCTTCAGTATGTACCAAAAATCTTGGACGTACAGGCCTCATCAAGCATGAGATTAAAACTAGTGACTACTTTCCTATAAGAAAGAGACCTTACAGAGTTTCAAAAGTTGAAGAGTTACTTCAGTTAAAAATCATCAAACTGTAAGATCAATAAGGTAATTAAGATCAATATAACTAAAAGGTGATTGAATTACAGTGAATAAGAACCGGATTAGTATGCAAATTATAAAGAATTAATATTTAACACTTTATCAACTATTTGTCCAACGATAAATTGAGATTAGGGTATTTTATCAATTCTGGACAAAATATTATCCCGTGGCCTACGGTAATAATATCATACAATTATGATAACTGACTATGAGCAAGGTAACAGAATCTACAGTTTAAGGCAGTAACTTGTAAGCACACAGCACAAGACACTGGTATGTAAAATCAACCAAGGCTTTATTGAACTACTCTAATACACACAAACTAAACTAACGAAAACACACAAACATTCAAACAGTGACAAAGAAAAGTGATGTTATTAACGGAGGGTGAATGGAGTCCCAAGTGTCTAGCGTTAGACACTATTTCTTGACCGCAACCTGAGAGAATCAATCTACTAGCACTTTAATCTTAGTTCGTTTTCTTAATAAGATTTGCACCAGTTCAGCCAGAATTTAGGAGATATTGTGTACTTGCGTTTGGATGTTCCTGTGGGCGCGTGCATTCCCTTCTGTAACGAAGTTGCTGGAGAGGGAATCATTTACCCATCTAATAGGTACCAAAATACATATACTTCCCATAGTTGAGGTGGAAGTAAATAAGGATTTAGCCGTGATAAGTGTTTAACACACAAAATTAACTTGAGTAATATAAAGCATGCATAATACAGAGAATACACATGTATGAGGCAACTTCTGGTGATTAGTTCTTATAACTGAGGTAGAAAACCCTACAAATAGGCTGTAATGAAAGTTAAACACACAGAAATAATTCCACAGGTTATATAAAACATACATTATACTTAAAATATATGTGAGGTAAATACTGGTAATCAATTCAGCTTATTGGAAGCAATTTTGAGACCACAAGTGGGTTAATTTCAGTCTATTGGTTTTGAAGACAAAGTCTCCTGCAGAAAGGAGGTGTTCCCTGGTTTAAGGTTTGTGGTGACCCTTGGCCATAGGAATGCCTTAGCATCCTTCGTTTCCTGATAAGGCTGCGGATTTATGTATTGGGGTCACCACAGGGTTTCTTGGCCATTTGGTCTTAAGTTTGGGGAACAAAGAGAAATCTTTTCCTGCTGTCCTGGCATCGCTGGTATGATATTAGACAGGAAAAAAAGGGAAAGGGGGGGGGGGGGGGGGTGACATCTCCTTTAGCCATCTCGGCACCATGACTGTGTTTTATGATGCACTAATGGTTCGATGGGGAATCGTTCCGAACTGTGGAATGCGGTGTTGGTTCAAAGATTCAAAGATAATCCTACAAAACCTTCTACATCTCCTTGGGCCTCACCAGTGGTAGTTGTTTACATTTACATTTACATTTAATCATTTAGCAGACGCTTTTATCCAAAGCGACTTACAAATGAGAACAATAGAAGCAGTCAGGTCAACAAGAGAACAACAACAGTATACAAGTGCCATGACAAGTCTCAGTTAGTCTAGTTTTGAACACATAGGTAGGTTTTTTTTTATTTTATTTTTTTTTATAAAATTAAAAGACAAGAAAAGGAAAAGTGCTAGTGTTAGTTGGTTAAGTGCAGGCGAAAAAGATGAGTCTTTAGATGTTTCTTGAAAATGAGTAAAGACTCGAGGTCATTCCACCAGCTGGGCACAGTCCAGGAAAAGGTCAGTGAGAGTGATTTTGAACTTCTTTGGGATGGTACCACAAGGCGTCGTTCACTTGCAGAGCGCAAACTTCTGGAGGGCACATAAGATTTAACCAATGAGTTTAGGTAAGCTGGTGCCGTGCCAGTGGTCGTCTTGTAGGCTAACATCAGTACCTTGAATTTGATGCAAGCAGCTACTGGTAGCCAGTGTAACCTGATGAGGAGAGGAGTAACATGAGCTTTTTTTGGCTCATTGAAGACAACCCTCGCTGCTGCATTCTGGAACAATTGCAGAGGCTTGACAGTACATGCAGGAAGGCCCGCCAGGAGAGCATTACAATAGTCCAGTCTGGAGAGAACAAGAGCTTGGACAAGAAGTTGGGTTGCTTGCTCTGACAGGAAGGGTCTGATTTTCCTAATGTTGTATAAGGCAAACCTGCAGGACCGGGTAGTTGTAGCAAAGTGTTGTAGACAAAAAAGATAAGGGATCAAGGTTATCCACCGATCACCGAGGTCTGAATGCAAAGACACCCTTGATGCATACCCGATGCCTCAAATCACAGACATGCTGGACTCTCTCCAAGGAGCCAAGGTGTTAACCACGTTTGATTTAAAGAGTGGCCGTCCGTAGAGAAGCTCAAAGGGGGAAAATCCCGTGGAGGCTTGTGGGACCTCTTGCACAACGAATAACAAGGGCTCTAGCCACTTATCCCAATTCTTGGCGTCTTCTTGAACAAATTTACGGATCATGGATTTAAGCGTGCGATTAAATCGTTCGACCAAACCGTTGGCCTGTGGGTGATAGACGCTAGTTCAAATCGATTTAATGCCCAATAATCCATACAGTTCGCATAGTGTACATGACATAAACGCCATGCCCTGATCGGTGAGGATCCCCCACCTGGGAGATTAGATGAAACAGGGCATCCACAACACTCTTAGCGGAAATCCTGCGGAGGGCCACTGCTTCAGGATATCGTGTTGCATAGTCAACTATGACTAATGCAAAGCGATGTCCCCGTGCAGATCGCTCAAATGGCCCGATGAGGTCCATACAAATTCTCTCGAAGGGGACCTGCATTAAGGGAAGGGGGCGCAAAGGCGCTTTTGGGGCGGTCGGTGGATTCACCAACTGACATTCTGGGCAAGACGCACACCACCTGCGCACATTGTCGTGAATGCCCAGCCAAAAGAAACGGGTCATGAGGCGATTTAGTGTTGCTGCCTGTCCCCAATGGCACGCCATAGGATTAGAGTGAGCCGCATGGAAAAGCATTTCCCTGCGGCTCTTTGGAATCAACAACTAGGTTGTATTTACTTTTGTCCGAGTGTCTCGGGTCACTCGATACAACCGATCTCTTAAAATGGCAAAATACGGATAGGTGAGCGGGTGGGCTGGTTGGAGAGGCTGGCCATCGATGGAGCGGACCTGTTGAAAAGCATGTTTTAATGTCTCATCCTGAGACTGCTCCAGAGGAAAGTCATCATTTCGCTCAGTTCCTCTGAAGCAGAACCCAGTGGTCCTGGCTCAGTTTCTCCCATCTGCACCCACGCGGCCCCCTTCCGTGCCTTATTTCCCCAAGAGGCATCTGCACATAACGACCCCAATAAAACAGTAAACGCGGGCCAATTCGTTCCCAAAATTATCGGATGCCGGAGATGGGAACTAACCGCCACCTCCATACTATGCTTTTGACCCCTGAATTGAATAGTAATCAGGACCACCGGATACTCCACCACATCCCCGTGTACCCCTGGATCATTGTCCCCATCTCCATCACTGGACACCTGTCCACAAAATGCTCTGTGTCCCCGCAACTCCAACAGGCCAGCCCAGACCTCCCCGCCGCCCCAGTGGCAGGGAGTGGATTGGAGAATTGGCGCGGAGAGAGCGGAGAAACAGAAGCGCTGTCCTCCACTGGGCGGGGCCCTTTGGAATCACGTGATGCCCTTGGTCAAACGACACGAGGAGGGCCGCGTGGACGGGACCTAGGGAGAGGGACAGGTCGAGAGAGAGAAGGAGGGGGCAGAGAGGGAGAGAGAGAGACTGATGTTAAGGGTTTGCCGACCCCTGGGCACGCCACCATGTGGTCTTCCGCTAGCTAGATGGCCGAGTCCTGAATGATGGCCCTCTTCAGGTCATCGAAGACCAGGAGGTTCGCCACCAGTAGCAGTTGTGCGGCCACCTGGGACTCACCCGAGAGCAGGGGGATCAGTCGGACTGGCCAATGGTCGCGGGGCCAGCCGCACGCTTCTGCTGCTTTCTCAAAGAGTTCTAGGAACACTTCCGGGTAGTCTTGCGGTCCCATCTTGTGGAGGGGTAAATGCGCGGGTACAACAGGTGGTCCCGTGGCCTCAGCCACGCAAATGGCGTGGAGGACGGGCTCTGCATGGCGGCAGCACTCCTTCTTCCTTTCCCGGGTTTCGGCACCAGTGTAGTAAGTTCATAGGAGGAAAGGAAGAGGACAAGGGGTCGGATGGACTGTTGACAAGTTTTTAATAATAAACGAAAAGTAATCTTTACAAACACCAATTGGTGACTTTTATTTTGACACTAGCACACACACTATGGCCAAACGCTTCCGGGTAACTCCTTCCGGTTCCAGTCAGCAGTCCGTCTCTCTCTTGACTGCTTCTGTCTCTCCTGGCATTTTATACTCTCTCCACGCCAATTACTGAAACAAGAAACAGATGTTGATCGTATCCGCCCAAACCACTCACTTACCGTTCGTCTCCTGATTCTCTCTCCCGCTACCGACTTCGCTAAACCACACCCCCCTGCCACAAGTGGTTACTGGCAAGTCGAAATGGATCCTGGAGGTGTACAAAAGACTGCTTTCATCAGATCTTTAGGCCTATATGAATTTCTATGTCTTCCTTTTGGGCTGAAAAATGCCTCAGCATCATTCCAACGGCTTATGGAACAGGTCTTAAGGGAGCATAAGAAGAAATGTTGCATGGTCAAAATAATCGACATCATTATATACTCCCCAGACATCCAGTCTCACATGCATCCTCTCAAGCTAGTGTTCCAGAGTTTACACAACGCCAGTCTCACACTTAACATCGCAAAATGTAAGTTCATCTGTTCTTCTCTTGACTACCTAGGACACACTATCACGGCAGACGGAGTTAAGATAAATGCAGACAAAGTGGATGCGATCAAGACATTTCCTGCTCCTAAGAACTAGAAGGAGATGCAGCGATTTCTGGGTCTTGCAGCTTGGTACCATCAATTTGTCCCTGATTTTTCTAGTAAAACAGCACGATTGCACGCACTGAAGAAAAAAGATGCCAAGTGGAATTGGACTGAAGAGTGCCAACGTTCATTTGAGGATGAACTTACTAAGGCACCTGTTTTAAACACTCCTAACTTTGAATCTTCTTTTAAAGTACAGGCTGATGAAAACAATGTGGGTCTAGGAGCTGTGTTAACACAAGAGGTGGATGGCCAGGAGAAAGTAATTGCCTATGCGTCACGATTGCTGAGAATTCTTATTCAACATCAGAAAAAGTGTGTCTTGCAGTGGTATGGGCTATAGAGAAGTGGCACTATTACCTAGAGGGAAGAGCGTTCGAAGTGATCACAGATCATGCTTCCCTAGTCTGGCTATTCCAGCATCCAAAACTAACATCTAGACTGGAAAGATGGACTATAAGGCTGCAGGGGTATAATTTTGCTGTACGGTACAGAAGAGGATAATGTAATGTAGTGCCTGACGTATTGTCCAGAAGGTATGCAGTTGAGTCACCAGCTGTGGTGTTACATACACAAGCTAAGTTTGGGTTTAATCCTGTCACATGTGATCTGCCAGTGGATTTGTCACAAATTGCAGCAGAACAGAAACTAGACCCAGAGTTCCAAGAATTTATAGTTAAAGGCGAGGACCAGAAATCCACTGACTTGAAGAGAACACACTATGTTTTTTTAAGAACGCAGTTTTATTTAGGAGTGTACCAGACGTCAAAGATTCCAAGTTGTCATTCCTGCAAAGTTGAAGGAAGCAATTTTAACTTTATGCACATGACAATCCCCTGAGTGCACACTTGGGTCAATTTAAAACACTTATGAGACTTTTAGAGTTCGCCTATTGGCCCTCAATTCGCACAGATGTATGGCAACACTGCAGGAATTGTCAGAAATGTTAGCAACATAAGCCGACTAATTTAAAACCAGCTGTGACTCTACAAAGTGTACCCCCCTAGTCGAGCCCAGTTATATGCTGGGAATGGACATCATGGGACCATTTCCCCGAAGCACACGATAGAACGAATATCTGCTGGTTATAGTGGGCCATTTCTCGAAATGGGTAGAAGTATTTTCCATGAGGGCTGCCAAGTCTGCTACCAGTGTGCGAGTCTTAAGAGAGGAAATTTTCATGAGATAGGAAACACCAGCTTTTATTGTGTCTGACAGAGGTACGCAATTCACTTCCAACATTCTTGACCAAGTATGTAAGCAATAGCATGTAACCCAATAATTCACAACAGCGTACCATCCTCAGTCCAACCTCACTGAAAGAGTCAACCGGAATCTAAAAACGATGATTGCCACCTATCTTGAGCAAAATCACCATACCTGGGAACATTGGATTTATGAGTTCAGATTTGCTCTAAATACTGCATGGCACGAAATCACAGATTATTTTCCTGCAGAGATTGCTTTAGGCAGACAGCTGAAAGGTCCCCTACAGAGAGCTTTATAAACAGTATAAAAAGTTACCTGTGTTTTATTATTGTATTTCTTCTGGCAATTGCTTAAAAATAGGTATTTGGGTCAAATGTAATACTATTAGGATATGAGCATGAGCATTAATGGGAATTTCCAAAATGCCTCCATCAATAAATCATCATCATCAATAAAACATCATATATGTTTTCATTTCGTTCATTCTTGGTTAAAAAAAAAAAAACTTCAGGTTTCATTTGCAGAGTGAAATGAGAATGGTCCAGCATTTAGAAATAATTCTTATTAACTCTGTTAATATTCTTGATTTTTCGAACTGCTAACACTGAATTTTCGAATTATGCCTTTACTGTGTGATCAAAAATGGAGTATTATCTGTAAAGCATTATTGGTGTGCATCTTGATACAAAACAGAGGCACTGAGATATTTTAAGATATGTTAGTGCAAGTTTCTTTCACTTAAAACAGCCCAGGGGTCTCACTTATAAACATTGCGTAAGCACAAAATGGGCACAGAAACATGCGTACGCAATTTTTCACGAACATATCATGATTTATATAAAAAAAATAAACTTTGCGTAACGATGTACGCACTGTATGGACATTGTAGACCATGCGTGCAAACTCTTTTTCACGGAGTGAGAAAAGTAATGAAGTAAACAATGATTTAAAACTCTGTTTACTGTACACGTCATCTGGCTATTTATGTTTCTTCTGCTGCCGCTGTTAACACACTGTGTTGATGCTATTATAACTAATGGGCGCCAAATATTGCTGCACATCAGATGTTCGCTGGACACTCAATCTAAAGACTGACCCATCGTCTGTTTATCTTGTTGTATCATCTACCAGCAGAAACGTCGCACAGAGACAGGTAACCACGGAGGTATCCACGTGGGGATTTGGAACGAATTCTTCCTCAACGAATCATCTTCCACAAAAGCCCTTCCATACTTAAACATTTACAGAAAATACAAAATGCTGCTGCAAAAATGATCAAGTCGGCAAAGAAATATGAATCTGTGACTCTGTTATTAATTTAATTAAAGTGACTTAGAATTGTTTATAAAATCCTGGTACTTGTCTTTAAGGCCTTGCACAATCTAGCTCCTGTGTATTTGTGTTTATCCGGTTTGGTGAAAATCTACATCCCCTCTAGATCCCTGAGATTAGAAAATGAACATATGCTGTGCACTACCAGGACAAAATATAAACATAGAGGTGATAAAGCTTTCTCTCGAGCAGGCCCTAAATTGTGGAATGACCTCCCTCAATCTATTCGATCTGCTATGAAGCTATGTTAAAACAACATCTTTTAAATTCAAATGGAGAGCATTTTTAAATGGGTTAATGTTTACATATGTTTATGTGAGGTGGATATGTCTACCTCTGTAATTTTCTTGCTTTTTTTGTTTAGCTTGTAACTGTAAAGCAAGTTGGTTAATGTCAGTTGTATTAAACTGTTATATGAATAAATAAACATAAACAAACATAAACATAAACACTTCTGACTGAACAAAATCTGACTCAGCGTTCGTGGGATGTGAGATACGCTGATCATCTGCCCATTGTTCTGGATCAGACACCTGACTACTGTGCTCCTGCAAGACTGCACGTTCAAAGCAGAGGTATGAAAGTCCAAAATCTTTTTTTCACTCAAGTATGGCCGACAATCACAGATAAAAACTGTTCATTCTCACGTTAAAATGGCCCTGGTTAATGCCAGGCCAGTGTCTAAGAAGATTTTTATTTTGAATTACTTTTTACTTGTCAAGGCTTAGAATTTTAATTTGGACTACATGGACTACAGTTGATGAGTCATCCATCTTTTTGTAAACTATGTCCATTGTAGCATCTGCTTAGGATAATGTATGATTGTTTGGGCTTTATGTCGTAGGGATTCCTTTAGTCTTTTGACATTTGCATAGAAATTACAGAATCTGGCCCAATGGTATACAGTTATATGAGCGCTTAATGGCAATGTTTACCCCTATTATCTGGAAGATACTGAACAGACCAACTCTCGGGTCTCCCAATCCGACTGCAAACACATTGTGATACACTATGTAATTGTCCAAAGCATCAAGGTCAGTTTATTTATATAGCACAATTAAAAACAGCTAGTGTATGTCAAAATGCTGTACATATACTAATGTAGAATACATATAGAATAATAAATGAAATTATTTTAATAAAAAGAAATGACTCAAAACACAATCGATACAAAAACATATCAACAAACACAAACATACAATTCATCCAAATGCCAAGGAATACAGAGAAGTCTTCAGGCAGGATTTAAAATCAGGAAGGGAAGCTGCAGATCAAATGTCTAGAGGTATGCTTTTCCAAAGTCTAGGACCGGCTACATAAAAAGCCAGATCCCCCTTAAATTTCCAGCAAGAGCAAGGTATATGCAAGAAGAGTATATGCGTATCAGAGGATCTGAGGGAGTGAGAGGATTGCTGATAGCTGAGAGGTTTGGACAAGTACAGTGGGGCTAAATCATTTAATGCTTTATACAAAAATAATACAATCTTAAAATGGATCCTACGCTGCACTGGTAACCAATGAAGAGATGCCAGGACAGGAGAAATGCTTTCTCTTCTCTTAGTACCAGTCAGCAACCTCGTGGGTGCATTCTGGACCAACTGCAAGTGATTCAGCAATGAATATAAAGAACATTGCAGTAATAAAATCTCGAAGTGATGAAGGCATGGGTAACTATCTCTAAATCCTTAAACGAGAGCATAGATTTTAATTTGGCTATTTGCCTTAGTTGGAAAAAGCTGCTCGTCACCACAGCACATATCTGTTTTCAAAATTCAGATCAGTGTCAAAAATCCCACCTAATATTTTAGCAAAAATATGAATGTTTGATGCAATATAATCTATATTAATACTGATATTTGAGACAGTACCTGGGGGTCCAAAAAACAACAATCTCAGTTTTGCTCTCATTTAGTTGTAGAAGGTTTCTGCCAGTCCAGCTCTTAATATCTTCAAAGCAAGTTAAAAGATCAGAATAAGAGTGATCAGAGCTAAGAGAAATGTAGATCTGAATATTGTCAGCATAACAATGATATGAAATATTATATTTCCTCATGATTGAACCCAAGGGGAGCATATACAGACAAAATAAGTTAGGCTCCCAAAGGAACCCCGAGGTACCCCATAAGTGAGCGGTGCCGAAGGAGAGGACAAGTGTCCATTCATCACCTTAACTGATCTATCCGAGAGGTATGATGAGAACCAATCCAGTGCCGTGCCCCTAATATGATAAATGAAAATAACTGATTAAAACCTATTTTCTCTAAAATTGTAGACTAGAATGGCAACTTATAAATATGGCATAAATTTTTAAGATCGGTTGTGTCTAAATTTGGCTTCTTAAGAAGAGGCATGATTACTATCGGGCGCCGTTTGTAAAGCTGCTCATGCTGAAAATAACAGCAACATTTTGTCACATTTAGCTTCAAACAATGTAAAAAAAAACGGTATGAAGTCACTTTTTAGCACATTTACAACAATATTTGTCAACTTAGAGATATTTTAAATAGTTAAATATAAATATTAAATGTTAAACCTAAATGTTAAATCTAAATGCTAAATCTAAATATTAAATCTAAATCTAAATCTTAAATATAAATGTTAAATCTAAATATTAAATCTAAATCTAAATGTTCAATCTAAATCTAAATGTTGAATATAAATGTTAAATCTAAATCTAAATGTTGAAACTAAATATTTAGCTAATATGCAAATTCAAAATGCCGGAAGTGCCAAAATAAAAGCTCGATGAGGTCAGTGTGTGTTTATAGCATCGTGTTAAATAAGGAACGAATAAAAATCATCTCATCCGAGGAAATTGACTCTTGGACATGTATTATCGTGATAATGACTACCGTATTTTCTGGACTATAAATCGCACTTTTTTCATAGTTTGGCTGGTCCTGCAACTTATTTATCAAAATTAATTTGACATGAACCAAGAGAAAACATGACCGTCTACAGCCACGAGAGGGCGCTCTTTGCTGCTCAATGCTCCTGTAGTTTTTATATTTTTAACTCCACACTAATGCTTTTTTTTTTTATAGAATTAGAAAACCCCAAATCATTATCTCTATAATATTTTTTCAATTATTTTATGTGATTTTTTTTTTCTTGTATAGGATCTCATATGATGAACACGTAAAATTTGTATTTACTGTTTTATGGTGTTATGATTGTTACTGTTAAATACAACCGTCTTACCCTGATCTTTTATGTTATAAGTTTGGCAATAATAATAAAAAGAGGTACAGGTGCACTATCACTTCACAGCATCACTAACTCCAGTCCAGTAATTTCTCTCAGCGACTCTACAATGTCTGCACACGTCGAACAGCTGCTCGAAGATCTCACCTTTGGAGAAGACTGATGATTTTATACTCTAAAAATTTAAGTATTACTACTGAACAATGAAGATTATGTCGTTGAGCAACAGGATGAGGAAGACCATGATGTCGGCTCTCTGAACCACACAACCTTGAAGCGAGAGCAGAAGAACACGTGCAGGACAATCTGACTGCTGCTGTGTCTGCTCCAAACAATCGTGTGCCTGCTCTCCACGAGCACCACTACCTTTAAAACATTTACACATAGTTTACAAGTACATGCATTAATTTATTACTTTTGTAGTGGGCTAAACCACTGAACTGGTTCAAAACCACCAGTAAGTCTGTGAGCACGGCTCTTTTCTCCAGGTGGATCAGAGGATTGTAGGCCCCTGTAATAAGAGCACTGTCAATCACTTCAGATAAATGCTTTTGAAGCTTCTGAAAGTCAGCCTTCATTGTATAAACAGAAACCAGCAGAACAAACTTTACCAAAATCAAATCCTCAGTGTCTTTTGGTCTTTCTCTAGATGCTCTCGCTGCTCTGGGGACACCGATGATGAAGAGACCACAGCAGCATCTGTTCCTGATGAGACAGTGAGAGCTGGAGTGATGGAGCATCTCATCCATATCTCTGGACCATTTCCGGATGCTTCAGTGGACTTCTCCATCCTCAGTGCACACACCAGTCTGCAGACATTTTCATAACCTACACAAATACACACACACACAATACAAAAAGTCATTACTTTATTCTTTTGTTTCAGGTATTTCCTTTTTTCCCCTTTCCTTGCAGGTCCTGCTCCACCACAAAATATCTGCAGTAAATGCACAGAAATCAACAATAGGAAAAGTGCTGTTATAACTCTTTGAAATTACACTAATTAAAATGTTTCATTTATTTTTGTAGTGTACTTACACCAATCCTTTGATGGCAGCATTCCTTCATCAGTCACTCTACAGCAGATAAACATAATCTGTTCCTGTAACATCCAGACAAGAGTCAGTCTCCTCTGTGATTTATCTGTGATATACTGCATCTGCATGTTGAGTTAGTAAATGATGTAACTCGCTTTTTATCCAACACAAATGTTCCTAAAATTATCAATATTGCAAATGGACAAATAAAATAGATAACCTGTGTATAGTTACTGTATGTAGATTTGTTTGATTACATGACTTACACTCATCTAAAGCAGTGTTGACAACAATGAGTGAACTCAGATGCATGTTTCATGTCTGTTAAATGTGCTCACCTGCAATACTTATCAAAGACTATCCTGTCAGATGATAGACATTTAGTAATAGTCTTCAAGATGTATATATGGTTTATGTAAATCCACTTTTGAGTCGTGTAGCCTACTTAATGGAGCTCCCCTGTTAGTTATTCATTATAAAACGTGTTTTTACAGCACAATCACAAATATGCTATATTATGTACGTAACAAAAAGGGTTTAGATTAAGCCTGGATCAGGCCATGGCTCAATTAGTCTTGCCTGTGAAACCGGAGGATAGCGTCTTTACAGCTTTTGCTTATATGTTGCTGACTTTACACCTTAGATTTAATAGATTATTAACTCCAAAATCAATACCACTGTATGAAAATAACTTGTACTCTTAAATTTAAATAATTATTTCGTGAAAAAAATATATTCTCACCATTGTAACTCACAGCAAGCCGTCATATTCGTCTTCTTCCCAGTTTAACGGCGGTTGGCATCGAGCTTACTGGCGCAATACCGCCCTCTTCTGTTCCGGAGTGCGGATTAGATAATAAAACTAAACGTACACATCTCTCACATTGTTCCCTAACATTAATATCTACATACACTAGCGTACTCTTCAAATACAGTTTCTCCAAACGTGTTTATTACTTTAGGTAGTCATTATCAAGATAACCCATGTCCAAGAGTCAATTTCCTCGGATGAGATGATTTTTATTCGTTCCTTATTTAACACAATGCTATAAACACACAGGTCGCGTCCGAAATCGCATACTTCCATACTATATAGTAGGCGAAAAATAGTATGCGAAGCCAGTAGTATGTCCGAATTCTTAGTATTCGAAAAACAGTAGGCGAAATGTACCCGGATGGCCTACTACTTCCGCCCGAATTCCGTAGTATGCATAGGATGGACACTACTCTATCCCATGAGGCCACGGGAGAGGACTCGTCATACTCATATTCGAAAATAACGGAAAATCGTGACGCCGCTGTTTTGAAGTGTAAGTACCTTATGGATAAACGCTGTTCATTGTGATTAAAGTGTAACGTTACTTGTTTAACATAATCCAAGTAAACGACTGACTTGTTAAAGTTTTACACATTGTAAACTGATAAGACTATTTTGTAAATTGAGTTTAAAAATATGTTTAATAATCATTATCGATCAGAGGCTTTGCCTCAGCTTGTTACGGCTGCTTTCTACAGACGGCTCGTTAAGTAATTTAATGAGATAAAGTTAAAAAAATTTATCGAGTTAATTTACATTTTACTAGTGTTGATAAAAATTGTTGGATAACTTAACTTAATAGGTGCCTCAGTTTGATCATAAATCATCAGTAATGTGTAAATCCTGTTCTGATGTTACAGAGACTGATGAAACCCTACTCACTGGAAAGCATAATTTATGTTAGGATCATCACTGATTATGCTGTTTTTTTTATTATAATATGAATTTCCAGGTATTTCCTGTTGCTATTTTGTCAGTTGCAAAGTGCTTAATAGCAAATAACTTTTGAAGCAGTTGTGTGCACACTGGTTTTGCAGCAGTTTCCAGTTGTTTTTTAAACAAGCAACATCTTAACATCTGAAGAATGTTGTCTTGAGAATGGGTGCCACACTTTAGAGAAATACCCATACACCAGGTCACATTTAAAAATGATTCTCTCTATTTATTTATTTATTTTTCATTTCTACATGGATAAGAGCACAAAGCTTCAGACAAAACCACATTAACATTTTCATAAAGTAGTATAATAGAGCTTAAAGCAACACCAAAAGGGAATTTCTTAAGACGTTTCTATAATAATGTCAGGAAAATGAACTTCAGCAGCTTCAGTTCAGTAACTGTATGTGTACAAGATGAGGACTTTAAATTTGGGTATCAAAAATGAGTGGAAAACAGTGGAAATTTAAAATTTACCCCAGGGATACAGTAATACATTTGTAAAATTAAACTTGTAAATATGTTGGTATGATATGTTATGTGATATGTTGCTAGATTTTCAAATAACTGTAATATTAATTCCCAGTTATGAGTGTAATATATTTATGTGTATATATAAATACACACACGTTTAAATTTAACATGTGTATTTATACATATTTATGTGATTTTATAGTATATATATATATATATATATATATATATATATATATATATATGTGTGTGTATATTTCTTAAATAACTAATATATGTATATCTCGATTTGACAGTCTTAAAATTACCTTTATAACTTACAGAAGCTTAAACAATAGCACTATGAGAACATGAACTGATTTGCAGAGTCTTAACCTGTTCAACTGTCCTACAGGTAATCCTGCTCTTGACGAGCTGCACACGGTCATCTGGTGTTACACAGCTGTGGTCAGATTGTCCCACACATGCTCTCCTGTGCTGGCTTCTGTGTTTCGAGGTTCCAGTGTATCATCGTCATGATCCTCTACAATTTGTGGATCCGCAATGTCCTCATTCAGAAGACGGAGGTTGTGGAGCACTACACAGCATGCAACAACATCTGCACAAAGACAGGACTCACTTCCAGGGCCTTGAAGAAGAAGAAGATGGAGCACAGCTTGTCTTCATCATCCTAAAGGCTCTCTCAACAATGTTTTGTGCACGAGCATCATTGGTGTTGAATCAAACCTGTGCAGGATTCTGTTAAGGCTCTCTGTATGGAGTGATGAGGCAGATGTGTGCACTCAAACAAGGACACACACACCATCTCCCAGGATGTGTTTTCCTGCAGGTGGATACAGGCCTCCAGTGTAAATAGGGCTGTTCTTCAGCAACCTGGCATCATACACAGACCCGGGACACTCAACAAACATATCAAGGTACTTCCCCTGGTGGTGACCTGCAACTGAACAGAATGAAACCGCTTCCTGTTGAAATAACATTGGGCTTCACTTGCTGGTGGTTCAGTTTGTATGTGACAGCCATCTATTGTGCCAGGTACCAGAAGAAAAGCTGCTTCCACTGCCTGTCATCTGTGGTGGAGAAGGCAATCAGCCTCTTCAAAATCCCCATGACTGACCTGCTCATTCTGTGCACAATGTTATGCAGCTCTTGGATGTCAAAGGCCATTGACAGCAGCCTGTATGATGCTGTTCGCAGTCTGTAAATATGTAGTTTTTGTTTTTTAGAATAAAATTTCAATAGGTTACACATTTTTGCTGATATATATATATATATATATATATATATATATATATATATATATATATATATATATATGTGTGTGTGTGTATATTGTCTATAATGTATATATTATGTATGTATTTATGTATATATTGTGATGTGTGTATATATGTGTGTGTGTGTTTCTGTGTATATTTCTATAATGTATTTATGTGTATATATGTGTGTGTGTATTTGTCTAAGCATTCTTTCAAGTTTATTAATTAATTTATGTTCCTTTTGTGTAATTTTATTTGTATTTATTTATTACAATAAATTACTTTATATCCTTACATAAAATCAGGCTGTCATTCTGTTCACAGAAGTAGCTGCTGTTATTCTGAGGTAGAAAATTAAAAGCTAAATTTATATTTAGTAAAGGATTTACAAGCTGTCAACGAAGGCATGATCTGAATTGTTAATTCAAACGACGTAAAAACGCAGACGAAAGTGGTAAGAATAACGAAAAACATCACAGATTTTATATCATGTTCGCTCAGTAGATTGGGCTCTTTAAATTTACGTGCTGTTGTGACGACATATGTCACGTGACAATGTCAACATGGCGGATGTAGTACGTCCGAATTCCATTCATACTACCCACATTCATACTATATAGAACGTACTTTTCTAACGGTCGAGTAGTACGTTCAAATTCAAATGTAGTACCCAGTACGCAGTATTCGATTTCGGACGCAGCGACACTGATCTCATCGAGCTTTTATTTTGGCACTTCCGGCATTTTGAATTTGCATATTAGCTAAATATTTAGTTTCAACCGAAACATTTAGATTCAACATTTAGATTTAGATTTAGATTTAACATTTAGATTTTACATTTAGATTTAACATTTAGATTGAACATTTAGATTTAGCATTTAGATTTAGATTTAACATTTAGATTTATATTTATATTTAACATTTAGATTTTATATTTAACATTTATATTTAACATTTAGATTTATATTTATATTTAACATTTAGATTTAAATTTATATTTAACATTTAGATTTTATATTTACATTTAGATTTAGATTTAACATTTAGATTTACATTTAACATTTAGATTTAGATTTAACATTTGACATTTAGGTGTAACATTTAATATTTATATTTAACTATTTAAAATATCTCTAAGTTGACAAATATTGTTGTAAATGTGCTAAAAAGTGACCGTCAAAAATTCATACCAGTTTTTTAAACATTGTTTGAAGCTAAATGTGACAAAATGTTGCTGTTATTTTCAGCATGAGCAGCTTTACAGAGGAGTCATGACTGCCCATAGTAACAGTGTACCTTATAGCATTCACATTTCCCATAAAATAATGTAGGAATGCTGCACAGGTTTCTGGAGTACTGTCCAGACCAGAAGTGTTAGCAGGAGAAAAAAAAATAGTGTTTAACGTAATAAACATAATTTTTGGATTGTGTGAATTTTTAGATGTTAATTCAGAGAGATGTTTAGTTTTTGCATATCTTACAGAATGCTGGTAAGCAGAAAGAGCGTTTTTCAAGAGTTCATAAGACACTTGCAGTTTGTCTTTCTTTCGTTTGCGCTCAGCTTTCCTACATTCCTGTCTGAGAGCTTGTATATTGCTGTTTATCCAGGGTTCTGACCTTCATTTTGGTTTTGAAACTTCAGAAGGAGCAACAGAATCTCTTCTATTCTAAGATCTTAGTCAGGAGTTTTTAACACACTTTCAGACAGAGAAGAGAAGGCATCAGACTGGATGTATCTGACAGTGAGGAAAATGATATATGAAAAAAATATGAAATATCAACATTATGTACAGAAATCTAGATCCAGTGTGTGGCCATGGTCATGAGCTGGCCAGAGATATGTTGTGTAAGATTAAAAGAGTCAATTAGCTGAATGAAGTCGCTAACCATTGACTTGGAGGGGCAGCAGACATGAATATTAAAGTCACCGAGAATAATAAGACTGTCTGTAGTAGGCACAATGTTTGACAGAAAACCATCAAAATCCTGAATAAAATCCTTATTGTAATTTGTTGGCCTGTAAATTAGAGAACAAAGTACTGGACTAGGCAACTGTAACTGGAGTAGTTTAACTTCAAAGGTATTATAATGATCTGTAGGCAGCAGTCAGCACTTAAAAGTGTTTCTAAAAACTGTCTCCAAACCTCCACCTCGCCCCATAGACCTAGGCGAACTCAAAAACTGACAGTAATTTGGGGAAAGTTCAATTAAAGGATCCAACTCACCGCTGCGAAGCCAGGTCTCCGTTATAAATAAATAATCCAGGTCATGAGATTTAAAAAAGTCGTTTAAGATGAAATTTTATAATGAAAAGATCTCGAGTTTACCATAGCCAGTTTAGTAACATTAGTAATTTCTTCAGGGAATATGATCAATGGCTTCGCATAATCCAGTGTCCAGAGAGTTCATAGATTAGTGCCTCTTTTGATGATCCATGGCCGCACTGTAGCACAAACAGATGTAGTCACATCTGGCCCAGACAGCAAGCAGTTTCGGCCCAGAGCCGGCCCACATCTGGCCCGCGTGAAATCCATGAGTGGATCCAACGAGCAAGATGTAGATGTGCGCAAGGATCTTTTAATCCTGACTAAAAGGCCAGCCTGTTTTCCATGCTTTCTATGGCATTTTTTTCTGTTGAAATGAACAATTGACGTGGCAAGCGGCCTTCGTCAATGCTGAGAAAAACCAGGTGTATAAAAAATATCTCTCCATTCGGTTTTCGAGTACACATATCCATGACAGTGGATTGCATATCAAGAAGGGTTTGGCGATCATAGGAAATTAAAGGTCCTATGATATGAAAATTTCACTTTCTGAGGTTTTTTAACATTAATATGAGTTCCCCTAGCCTGTATATGGTCCCCAAGTTTCTAGAAATTTGAATCGGTGTAAATCGAGATTTTGTTATCTTTCTCTGCCTTTGAGAAAATGGAAGCTCAAACGGGCTGATCTTGAATCTCCTCTTTGTGACGTTGTAAGGAGAATTGTTACCTCCCCTTTCTCTGCTTTGCCCGCCCAAATATTTACATATAATTCATGCTGCGTTCCAGGCAGGTTTTTGAGCCCGTAAGTCACGATTTCAAACCACGACTCACAACTTTATAGCGTTCCAGGCAAGTCACGCCAAACTTCCTGAGCGCAAGCAATTGTAGCTAGATTATTAATTTTATTGCAATGTTATATTGTCCTAAAATCGTTTTTTTAACGTGCACCACTTGCGTAAACACTGCATCCATAGGCAATACTATCCGTAGAGGCTGCCATTGTTGTTTCGCAGGCTATGTGACGTCAGAGTTCGTAATTTGGAGTACATCTATCTAGTACGAGTTGCTGTTCCAGTGCAGTTTCACGGGTAGAAGGTTGCAAAAACACGGGTTACTGGTTGCCTGGAACGCGGCATCAGTCGCAATGTCAGCAAAGGCGTTACAAACAGACATTTATGATATGGATTTGACAGCACTGGCACAAACAGTGAGTAACAGTGTTCATTAATGCCTGATCTGTGATCAGTGATTTCTGATGTGTAGCTAATTATTCAAGTTCACACAGACTTTCTTTCTAAATCATTTAATACGGTTTATGCATCAGTGAATCAAGCCAGTGACTAAACGATCAACTTCACGTTGTTTCTCTTAGTAGCATGAAACAAATCTGTTATTTAAATTGTGATTTAACTACAGAGAGCGATCAAAGAACGCTCCCTTTTTTTCGGAGCTCTCACACATCGCGCGTATATCTGCACACTTGCCCAAACTGCCGTTACAATGAATGACGCTGTTATGCTGCACAACAAAGCTCTTACTGTATTCATGTGTTTGCTGTTAGTTGTGGTGAAAGCATTTTGTGAGAGAAAAACGTGTTGCAATAATGACGAGATCACTGCATTCACGCGATAAACAGACTCTGTCTACTCAATGCTCATCACTGCAGCCTTTCATGTGATGGGAAAAGATCGAAAAAATTATTATATAATCAACAAATCCACGATTCGTTAATCTCGACAGCTGTAATAGTAAATATATATATATATATATATATATTAGAGAGGGGTTCCACATGTAATACGCATTTCAAATGCAAAGATGTCAGCCAATCACAACAGTTGTCGTTTACTCTGAGTCTCACAGCAGACATGCCCCTTCAAACAGAGCATTCAAGCCAGAGGGCTAATATCAGGATATAAAAATGCTTTTTATTTCTAAACTTTGCACAGTTTGTATATCTAAATTTGAAAACCCCACCAGCGCTCAGCTTTACACTAATTAGGCAGGTTATCTCCAATGCAGGGATAAAAATGGGACTGATGTACTCAATTTTATTAAACACTAGACAATAATACACTGATTGGCAATTTGAGCAGACAAATATTCCCGATAGATAACAGTGAACAATTCTACAATAAATAAATCACAGTGAATAAAAGTCTCATAAATGAGTTACAAGATATAAAATCTAACAATACGAGACTACAGTGAATATAGTCAAATAGATAGAGTTCACACACCCACACTCCAACACTGCAAGAAACACTTCAAACCAAGCCGATCATACATGCATTAATACAGCATTTCACACTAATAAACATTACAGAAATAGACACGGTACCCAAATGAAATATTGCACAATGCCCATTGGCCGGATGATTACCAAACAGACAAGACATTCAAGTTTACAAACTACCACTAGCCGGACTCCATCCTAGGCCCACCTAGGTCCAGGTCATCAACAAAAAACCAGTGGTAGCAGATCCCCTAGACCAGTGGTCTCCAACGTGGTGCCCGCGGGCACCTGGTAGCCCGCGTGGAGTCTCTGAGTCGCCCGCCGAGCACGTTCTATAAATAGCCTGAATTGTAATCTTTCATTTTTTTTATGATAATGGCATAAAATGAGAAAATAACTATTGGTGACATTTCATATACCATTAAAACATAATAAAATAATTCAATAATTCAAAAAAAATAGAATCGGCACGTCTCTCTATCTCTCTCTTTCTGCGTCTCGTGCGCGCACCTCTCTCTCTCTCTCGCTCTTCATCTCGCGCGCGCGCACCTCTCTGTCTCTCTCTCTCGCTCTGCGTCTTGTGCGCGCACCTCTCTTGTTCTCTCTGCGTATCGCGTGGCAGAGGAGCAGCGTTTTAATTTAGTTAAACACAGATATTATGTTGCTTTTCTAATTTTACATGCAAGTATGTAAAGTATATCATTCAGTCACTATTTCATATTTATGCCGTTGTTCTTTCTCCCTTTCCCCCCGTGATTTTGTCTATATCGCGAATATAAGACGACCCCCCATTTTTTAGGACAAAAAAGCCTATTTTTAGGACAGAAAAACTACGGTAATTATATATTCAATAGTCATATTTAACAATATTAGTAATATTGTTAAATATGACTATTGAATATATAATTACCGTAGTTTTTTTGTCCTAAAAATATAGGCTTTTTGTTGTTATACAACAACAAACTGTAATATTATATTACAGTTTGTTGTTGTATTTTTCAAAACTTGAAACTGTGTGTGTGTGTGCGTGTGTGTGTGCCTATATCAAACAAGTAGCCCTCAAGACTATTTTATCCCTTCAGGGAGCCCTCACTCACAAAAAGGTTGGAGACCCCTGCCCTAGACACTCACACACATACAAATGAATACAAAGAAAAACAAATGATTAAACCCAGGAAAAACAGTGGCTAGTGGCCGACGAAGACAATCCTCCAATAAAATCACAAGCATAAATATTTTAGGATACAATATTTGAGCACATTGTGACTATTTAAAACATTAAGTCTCTAAAAAAAAAAGATTAGAACAAAAGAAAAGAAACTTACATTTTCTTTGGACACCAGCCTAAACGAATGAGCTATATCCCGTTAAACAATAAAGTTAAACGGCATGAATGACTAGTAGCTGTGCACTCGCCTAGATGTTACTTGTTACTGCAAACCCCTGTAGAATTACTACTCGCTGTTATGCGAGCGAGGGTCTGTAGACTCGCGATTGCTGGCACCATTTACTGGTTACCATACACACGGACACCAAACCGAACTACAAACAAACAATGAGCTGTGTTAAGCGGTTCTCATTAAGTTAAATATTAAAAATAGCCAGAACCTTCCAGCCAAATCACCAAGAGGCTCACTTCTCAACTCGCACCGCATTTTTTTTGTTCATGTCTCACGACACATTTAAAGGGGCGCATGACTTGCGCCACCTGATCCAAATGATCAGTGCCAATGAGCAGGCCTTAAAGGTACACTTCGCATCTCAACCACCCTACCCGCTACATTCACCGCCCCCAAAAATGTCACCGTCTTGTTGACAGGTGATGAAGGTGCTACAACCAGGGCCTGAAACCATCATTGTTGGAGCTAACCGTTAAATGCGCTCCCCTATGTTCATCTCCAGGTGATCGTTCGGTAAGTGTACACGGGAGATTATAAGGGTTTGAATGATGGCCTACGGTTGTTCTATTGGCGCAAACCCTCGTTCGGGTATTTGCATTGGCGCTTCAGCTGCTTCAGCTTCACACTACTGTTCGAGTCCTCTGATACCAGATCAAACTGGTCTACCTTGGGCTCCATGTTTGCAAATGTAGACAGGGGTTGACAAGGGTCAACAGGAAGGGGACGCAACTTTTGCCTATGAATGTTCTATTCTGGACCCTGTTGTTCCCTCGGTCTGATTTTATGAAGGGTGCCAACCTTATCCAAACAGCTCACCACCTCATACTCTACATGGTCCCAATGATCATGAATTTTGTGACGACCAAGCGGGTGACTCCGGCGGTACACTTATGTACCTGGCAGTAAAATAGGCAGAGGAACGGCTTGATGCTTTGCTAGCTGCTTGGCTGCTGCCTCAAGATTGATCCGAGCCTGCAGATAAATTACAGAAAGATGCTCCTGATGCTCTCGAACCCACTCCTCCGTGGTCAATTCAGATGGAGAGTCAACTGTACCCAAGAACGAGTCGAGGGGAAGGATGGGCTTCCGTCCAAACATTAGTTCGTATGGTGAAATCCAGTTGACTGATGGGCCGTAGTATTATATACGAACAGCACATGAGACAAGTTTTGTGGCCACCTTTTCTTCTTTTCTGCGGGCAAAGTACGGAGCAAATCATGAAGTGTACTATTAAATCGTTCACATTATCCTTTGCTCTCAGGGTGGTAAGAACTTGTACGGGACTTATGAATACCTTACAATTTACACAGCCGCCGAAACAACTCTCCCTCAAATTGACGACCCTGATCTGTATGAATGCGCTGCAGGACTCCATAGATATAAAACCACTGTTCAGTAAGAACCCGTGCTACAGTCGTGGCCTTTTGGTCCGCAGTGGGATAAGCTTGAACAAATTTGGAAAACACATCAGTTACAACCAAAATATTTTCTTTTCCATCACTAAACTTTTCCAAAATAGTGAAGTCAATGGCTAAAATTTCTAAAGGCATAGATGCAAGAAGACTACCCATAAACCTCCTTAACTTCGGCTGCACCGCTTTTGCCACTACACATCGTTGATTTTGTCGGCACCAGCGTTTGATGTCTTTGCGCATAAAGGGCCAATAACAACGTTGACGAACAAGTATGGTAGTCCTTTCCACCCCCTGGTGTTCATGATTATTGTGTAAAGCGGTCAAAACTTCCTCCCGTAGCAGCTGAGGCAACAACAGCTGCATTACTTTTACTCTACCACTGGGCACATGACTTTGTCTGTAAAGAACACCATCATGTTCCTGCACGTTGGTCCACTGACGCACAAGTTCCACCACAGCCGGGGATTCTTTGGCCCTTTCCAATACTGAAGGGGGACTACCTCTCTTCCAGTAAGCTAGAAAAGGCCCTTATCACCGGATCTTCTGACTGAAGAAGCTGAAGATCATCCCTAGTTCTTATTGGGGATGCATCTATAGCCTGAATGTTAACTGGACTGGAAAGGCAAGTTACCACACTTTTAATCTCCGTAGGAACAGAGATTCCCGGTGCTACCGCTTCAATAGAGTCTGGAGCTGGGAATGCAGCCAAGCGAGATAATGAATCTGCATTTCTATTACACACACCTGGGCGGTGCTCAATTTTAGAATGTGCCGCCCAGCGTTGCCCTACCGCCCTCAATTTGGCAGTCTGCAAATAACAGAGGGGGTTGTTATCAGTCAGGGGTGCGTTTCCCGAAAGCATAGTTGCTAGCTGTTAGCAACTTAGTTGATTGGCAATGGGAAATTATATTGCAACCAACAAAGTTGCTAACTTAGTTAGCAACTATGCTTTCGGGAAACGCACCCCAGAACAATGAACCTTTCACCTAAAAGGTAATCTCGAAATTTGTCTGTCACAGCCCACTTAAGGGCCAACAGCTCAAGCTTCATGGCTGAATAATTATTCATATTTCGTTCTGTTGGTTGCAACCCCCTACTAGCATAAGCTACTGACCGCCGCTGTCCCCCCCTCTGCTCTTGGGACAAAACGGCACCCAGCCCCAGCCCACTCGCATCTATCTCAAGAACAAAAGGCTTACTGAAGTCTGCATAGCCCAAAACAGGTGCACTTATCAGCTTTTCTTTTAACATATCAAAAGACTTTTCACAGCCCCAGTCCCAATGGTCCCACAAAGAGGCATTAAACCCTGCTCGTTTCTTCCTTGGAGCTGGCTGTAGTTTTGCTACCAACTTATGCAGAGGGGCTGCATATCTCGCAAACCCCTCTACAAAATGCCTATAGTATGAATGCAAAGGAAATAATGCAATTCTGTGATGGTAGCTGGAACTTTCCAATCCCTAACTGCACTGATTTTGTCTGGGTCAGTTGCGACTCCCGAATCCGAAATAATGTGTCCCAAAAACTTCACCTCAGACTGAAAGAAATGGCACTTCCCCAAATTAAGCTTGAGGCCATGGGAAGTCAACATACCCAACACAAGTTCCAATCATTCCAAATGTTGTTGGAACGTGGATGAAAATACCACCACATCGTCAAGATACAAAAGGAGGGTATGGAAACGCTGATCTCAAAAGATCCTTTCCATTAGCCTCTGGAAAGTTCCCGGTGCATTGCACAATCCACGTATGTACATACGTACGTATCCAGACCAGATGGTGGATCAGCACCTAGAAAGGACCTCTACTGCCCTGAAAGACAGCGGATAGCCCCAGATACAGATCCCCTGTAAAGACCTTGTCTCAGAGGAGCACCAGGACAAGACCACAGGAAACAGATGATGCACATGTGACTCTGCTGCAGCCTGGAATTGAACTACTGGTTTCGTCTGGTCAGAGGAGAACTGGCCCCCCAACTGAGCCTGGTTTCTCCCATTTTCTCCCTCCCTGGTTTTTTTCTCCATTCTGTCACCGATGGAGTTTCGGTTCCTTGCCGCTGTTGCCTCTAGCTTGCTTAGTTGGGGTCACTTCATCTACAGCGATATCGTTGACTTGATTGCAAATAAATGCACAGACACTATTTAACTGAACAGAGAGGACATCATTGAATTAAATGATGAACTGCCTTTAACTATCATTTAGCATTATTGACACACTGTTTTCCTAATGAATGTTGTTTAGTTGCTTTGACGCAATGTATTTTGTTTAAATGACTTGACTTGACAATCCATATGGCATCCTCTGAAACTCAAAGAGGCCAAATGGAGTGCAAAATGTCGTTTTTGCCCTGTCCTTTTCTGCCACAGACACCTGATTGTAACCACTTGCCAGATCAAGACTAGAGAAAAAGCAAGCACCTGAAAGGGCATCCAAAGATTCCTCAATCCGAGGCAATGGAAATGCATCTTTTCTAGTTTTCGCATTCAATTGTATATAATCGATGCATAAACGGATAGACCCATCCTTCTTTTGAACTACAACAATGGGTGAAGAATAAGGACTACAGCTGGGTTTTACCACTCCCTGTTCCAACAACTCCTGAATGTGCGTCTTCACAACATCATACTGCGACGGTGGCAGTCTACGGTAGCGTTGCCACACCGGCGTCTCATCCACTGATGGAATCTCATGTTCAATAAGGTCTGTACAACCCAACTTCCCTTCCCCACGACTAAAAGCTGCACTATGCTTTTGAAGTAAGGAGTTGGCCTCTTGCTGCTCTACGTCAGTCAGGTTAGGCCAGATAGTGTTAACAAGACCAGGAAGGTCAGAGGTGGCGACCTCCATAGACTGAATAACAGCAACAGGGCCCTGATTACCATCTTCTTCCTGAAAACAAATGGACTTGTTAACAGAACATACCTCTATCATATGTAATTGACCCAAGATGGTGCATGGCCTTATCCACCAATCCTCCTTTCCCACATTGACAACCGGCACATCAATTGTGCCATCACCCATAGGGAGTAAAGAACTAGGAATGAGCAAATCTGGTGACAACTGCCACCCTACTTCTCCTGGTTCTATAAACGCAGAGGAAATCAAAGGGCAAAGCCCCTGCCTGCATAGAGTTGGAATTAGCTTCATAGATCCAGCAGGCACAAGAATTGAAGAGCCTGGAGGAGTGGAGACCTTACCCAAGAAACCAGAGTTTGACAAATCTTCAAAGTTTGACACGCCAACAGAGCATGTTTCCAAACCGCAGGAACATCTGAGGAAGGAGCAAATAAACTCATGCTCCCCTGACAGAACATTTCTCGTAAACAGCAACGAAGCACATTCATTCCGATAAGCCCTGGAACAGTGTCTTTTTTTTATTTTTGACCCAGAATCTGGTGGGTCGGGAATGACCAAAATGCCCATAGAGGGAAGCACCTTACCCAGGACTTCTATATACAGTTCTAAATAGCCTCGATAGGGGATATCCAACCCATTGGCTGCCCTTAACTGCAGCCATCTACACGAGCGTAGCTGGTCATGCCCCTGAACTTGAAAGTGCGCCTTAAAAAAAGACTCTGTAATAGTAGATACCATAGACCCAGTGTCAACAAGGCATGCGATAGGCACTCCTCCTATTTTAATGTCAGCCACCGGGCACTGCCTTAATAGTACAGAATGAGAAGATGGTATGGGGAGAAAAGAACCTGAGCCTGTTGAGGCCCCATCTAGTGCTTGGCTCCATACACTAGAGGGTGCTAGTTTCCCTGCAACCCACTAGATTGAACATCAACTACATTAGCTGTCCTCGGTCCGAAGTCACTCCTTACCTGCTGTCCCTGCCGACGGACTGTCGAACAGTCCCTTGCCATCTGACCAACCTGGTCACACCTCAAGCAAATAGGCCGACCAACAGCTTCAAATCTGTAACGCCAGGATGGATTACTTGGCCCGCTATCGGCTCCTTGCACGTAACTACTTCCTTACCGGAAATGCGGCCCTGTCTTTTCCAGTCTAAACATGGCGCTATTCTACACTAGATGTTTACAAGAGTTGCCGAAACTTACAATAACGGACGTACATCGCCTTTGTAAGTCCTCCTCCAAATCACCTACCAGCAAGTTAGAGAAGGGCTTTAAAATGTATGCCTCTTCATATATCCACGGATATGAAGGTAAGTCTATATATCTCGAACTTTATGGCTTACGTTAGCTTGCTAGCTTACATTAGGCTAGGCTAATAAACAATGCCGGTCTGACAGAATATGCGTGTTATAATGTTGTACTGTTTTCTAGCATTAGACGGAAAATGTCTACGTTGTGTCTGTACGCCTGCATGCATGTTCCTAACTTCTTATTGTGTTAATATGTGATTGGCATTAGTGTCAAACAAAGACAGGGCCACAAGTGAAGTCGCTGTAAAGGCTTTCTGCTTCAGATCCATGAAGAAGCACGAAAAACCTCATTGTGTAAATGTAGGGCTGCACTTGTAATTTGTGTCAGAGTTCCGAGTTCAGCAGTTCCAAAAGGTTCGAGTTCAAGTTGTGTGTTGTGCTTAACATGGTCATGTTACATTTTGACCTTCTTTATCGCTTTGTATGTGCTCAACTGCTCAAGCTGTTCAGGCTGTTCACTGTTGCTGGATTGCATGTGCTTAACTTTTCCAAAAGCTACTCAAGTTGTTCAAGTCTCTGTTACTGTTTTCTGTGCATTTTATTATGATGTGTTTGAATGGGATTGTGTTTTACAGTGTGCAGCTTTGGATGCCAAAATATCATTATTTATGACTTAATATAATGCCATACTTGCTGCACACCACTTCTCATAATTCCGTTTAAAGACATCTATTTCTGTGTTAAAGGTTGTATCAAAATCTCTTTTTTCTGGCCCAAAAGAAGGGATTTTCTAAAAAAATATATATATATTATATTAATATTATATTATATAAATATATAATATAATGTATATATATATTATATAAATATATAATATAATGTATATATATATATATATATATATATATATATATATATATATATATAAAACATAAATTATCATATTCATCTAATCTTTCCTAACGATCCACTAGCAGCCTAGGCTCCGAGATCTGGGGGCTGTTCCATAAAAGCTGCTTAGAAAAGCAGGGATTAAAGCCCAAAACCTGACTTGAATGAGCCGAGCTAAACATCCGCGCTTAAATTGGTTCCATAACAGTAAGTTGAGGATCATGTGATCTTACTAATTTGAGTCAGGTTTGAATAGTCTAGATAATTGCGCGTGCACGCCATCGTTTAAAAGTCCTGAAAAGTCGAGCATGGGTCAATCGATTTACTGTGGGCTACCATGGCAACAAAAGGAAAAGATAGAGCAGCGATGTTCACGGCAACGGAACAGCGTTTGCTATTGGAAACATATGAAGAATTTAAAGATGTCATTACCAAAAAAAGCAATACAGCGGCAATAAGTAAAGCAAGAGAGAAAGATTGGCAGGAAATTGCTGATCGTCTCAATGCGTAAGTAGCGGTGTAAGCTATTTAAAATACTTTATCAACATTGAATGTGTGTCACAATACATTGCAAAGTTTGTGTGTGAATAACCGTAACGTTAATTGCTTTCACTCAGCAGCAACTTAAGTGAAGGAAAAAGAACCTGGCAGCAGGTGAAAATAAAATATAAAAATATAGTTCAGAATGGTAAGTAAATCTAATGGTATGTATATATGTTATCAATGCCAGCTTGAAGTTACAACTATTCATTTTTTTATGTATTTTTTTCTTCAATTGCAGCAACCAAAAAGAAGAATGAGGTTGCTGGCACTGGGGGAGGGCCACCACCAGCCAGCTTCACTCCTGCAGAGGAGCTGGCTTTGGAAATTAATAAAGGGAGGCCCGTCCTTGAGGGAATAGAGGGGGTATATCATCTAAAATGATATCACGTAGTATAAGGAGTGAGTATATAAAAGGTGTGTGCGTTTTATTATGATTATTCCTTCCTGACTAACTGATTTCATCCTTCCTTAGGCATTGTAAGCCTAAGTACACCAGAGCAGTAATGTCCATAGCAACTACTGTAGTGGTGCATTTTGGTAAAAAAAAAAAAAAATTCTATCAAGATTCTGTATGCTTTATGGATCCACCAGACATCATGTTGCCTGTGAGTATGAGACCTTTTAAATCAGTCATGTAAGCTAATGAGTTTAACTGAGTTTAATAAGTGGTCACAGGGAGAAGGCCCATCAGTTGAGGAGGATGAGGAGACTGTGTCTCTATGTTCAAGGAGGCCTGAGGTAGTCACAGGTTCCATGTGATACTGTATTGAATATTAAAAAGTGTACTTGTGTGATAAAATGATCATAATGTGTTTTAGGATGCTGACACTGTTCTAGAGCCCTCTCAGTCTGGGACCACATGTGACAAAGTGAGTATTAAGAAATGAAAACAATGTGACAAGAGTATTCAATGAAATAACTTAAATCTATGTAGCTACAGAACCCAGAAAACATAAAAGGAGTGTATAAACGCTACCTCCTTAAACAAATGGAAGCGATTGATATCGACATCCAGTATAAAAAACTGAAGATGAGGAAGTTGGAGCTGGAAATTCAACAGCTACAGAAAAATGCAAGTAGAACTACCATTTTTAAAAAAGGAAAAGGAAAAAAACGTTACCTTTTTTAACACTTTCCACAAAACTTATTTGTGTGTTTTCACCCCTAACAGGCAGATTCACTCTGAATAAAGACAAATCACATTAAATACTTTGACTTCTGTGTGTTTGTTCAACTAAGGAGAAAGTTGAGGGGCCAGTGGAAAATTTTAAAAGCTACACGTGGTTTAGACCATATTAAGCAAAATAATTATTTGCATAGGTGTCTCGTATAAGTCTGCCTGTTTCGTTTTCTTCCAATACTGCTTCATTGCCCCGGTCTTCCTCTTCAACAATCCTTGGTTGCCTCTCTCTCCTCAGACAAGCAATGTTATGGAGCACTGCACAAGCAACTACAATGTCACATGCCCTAGTTGGAGTCACTCTGAGGTGCTTCAGACACTGAAACCTTGACTTTATCAGCCCAAATGCCATCTCTATACGACCTCTTGTGCGTGCATGGGCAATGTTGTAGCGGTGCTGTGCCTCTGTCTGGGGCTCCTGATAGGGAGTCAAGAGGTAAGGCAGGCATGGGTATCCCTTGTCTCCCAGCAAAACTCCTGAGAATTCTCCTGCATAGACCGAATGAATATAGATATATAATGTAGTTTTTTTTTTTTTTTTTTTAAGACTTTTTGCGATTTAAGTGATTACTAGCATACCTCTTGCTAGTTGCTGGTAGAGAGATGAGGCTCTAAAGATTCTGGAGTCATGCACAGAGCCTGGCCATTTGGCCTCTACATTTGTGATGATGCAATCTGCATTACTAATCATCTAAAATAAATTAAACCTGTAGGTCACTACATTTTACAACCCGAATTCCGGAAAAGTTGGGACGTTTTTTAAATTTTAATAAAATGAAAACTAAAAGACTTTCAAATCACATGAGCCAATATTTTATTCACAATAGAACATAGATAACATAGCAAATGTTTAAACTGAGAAAGTTTACAATTTTATGCACAAAATGAGCTCATTTCAATTTAGATTTCTGCTACAGGTCTCAAAATAGTTGGGACGGGGCATGTTTACCATGGTGTAGCATCTCCTTTTCTTTTCAAAACAGTTTGAAGACGTCTGGGCATTGAGGCTATGAGTTGCTGGAGTTTTGCTGTTGGAATTTGGTCCCATTCTTGCCTTATATAGATTTCCAGCTGCTGAAGAGTTTGTGGTCGTCTTTGACGTATTTTTCGTTTAATGATGCGCCAAATGTTCTCTATAGGTGAAAGATCTGGACTGCAGGCAGGCCAGGTTAGCACCCGGACTCTTCTACGACGAAGCCATGCTGTTGTTATAGCTGCAGTATGTGGTTTTGCATTGTCCTGCTGAAATAAACAAGGCATTCCCTGAAATATACGTTGTTTGGAGGGAAGCATATGTTGCTCTAAAACCTTTATATACCTTTCAGCATTCACAGAGCCTTCCAAAACATGCAAGCTGCCCATACCGTATGCACTTATGCACCCCCATACCATCAGAGATGCTGGCTTTTGAACTGAACGCTGATAACATGCTGGAAGGTCTCCCTCCTCTTTAGCCCGGAGGACACGGCGTCCGTGATTTCCAACAAGAATGTCAAATTTGGACTCGTCTGACCATAAAACACTATTCCACTTTGAAATAGTCCATTTTAAATGAGCCTTGTCCCACAGGACACGATGGCGCTTCTGGACCATGTTCACATATGGCTTCCTTTTTGCATGATAGAGCTTTAGTTGGCATCTGCTGATGGCACGGCGGATTGTGTTTACCGACAGTGGTTTCTGAAAGTATTCCTGGGCCCATTTAGTAATGTCATTGACACAATCATGCCGATGAGTGATGCAGTGTCGTCTGAGAGCCCGAAGACCACGGCATCCAATAAAGGTCTCCGGCCTTGTCCCTTACGCACAGAGATTTCTCCAGTTTCTCTGAGACTCTGCTTCTCTAAGACAAAGCTTTTATAGCTAATCATGTTACAGACCTGATATCAATTAACTTAATTAATCACTAGATGTTCTCCCAGCTGAATCTTTTCAAAACTGCTTGCTTTTTTAGCCATTTGTTGCCCCCGTGCCAACTTTTTTGAGAACTGTAGCAGGCATTAAATTTTAAATGAGCTAATTAAGTGGATAAAAGTGTAAAATTTCTCAGTTTAAACATTTGCTACGTTATCTATGTTCTATTGTGAATAAAATATTGGCTCATGTGATTTGAAATTCCTTTAGTTTTCATTTTATTAAAATTTAAAAAACGTCCCAACCTTTCCGGAATTCGGGTTGTAATTGCAATGAACTAAACACTGGTGCCCAGCTTAGTACAGAACATTTAGTGCTAGAGCATAGCCTTCAATATAATCTCAGTGGGACCTTACCTGTACATTGATGCTGTGTACTGATTTCCTATTCACAAAGTCCGTTTCATGTGGACCAGACGGACACTTAATACGCACATGGGTGCAGTCCAATGCACGGATAACATTTGTGAAACCTAGGAAAATTATGTTTGTTTTAAATATGTCCCATGTAAAATCAATAGTCAAGAAATATTTCCATGTTTTATAGTTATTTGAACTTACCAGCTATTCCATAAAAGGCATGTTTAATGGTACGAATAGCTTCGTGGCCAGGGAATGTGATGAACACTGAGTAGTCTTTTTAAAGAAAGGTACACAGTTCGTACAGAGCGGCAAACTGATGCTTTGCTGATATTCTCTGCATCTCCAACTGTGTACAAAAATGTTCCACTGGCAAAAAAGCAAAGTGCAATGCACACCGTCTGTGGGACTGTGAGCGCTCTGTTGCGGCGTGTATTATTTTCAATATATGGGCTTAGTAATCTACAAATATATGCAATCCCATCTCTTGAGAACCTATATCGCTCATACAGGTAGCTGTCATTAAAAGCCAATGGGTCTGACCTGTCTCTGAAAGTTCTCTCTCTTTGAAATGCCCTCCGCAAGACTATAGCTCCCTCATCCACCACCTCATCTATGAAAGGACACGCCATGGTTAAGTTTGGAAACTATTTCAGCTCCCTATTTATATACGTTTAATTAATTACCAAACTCATTAACCAAACTCACCAATTAAACACACAAGGTTTGAACATTTCTTAGTGTATTTATACCTTATAATTTCTTACATTTATAACCCGAATTCCGGAAAAGTTGGGACGTTTTTTAAATTTTAATAAAATGAAAACTAAAGGAATTTCAAATCACTTGAGCCAATATTTTATTCACAATAGAACATAGATAACGTAGCAAATGTTTAAACTGAGAAATTTTACACTTTTATCCACTTAATTAGCTCATTTAAAATTTAATGCCTGCTACAGGTCTCAAAAAAGTTGGCACGGGGGCAACAAATGGCTAAAAAAGCAAGCAGTTTTTAAAAGATTCAGCTGGGAGAACATCTAGTGATTAATTAAGTTAATTGATATCAGGTCTGTAACATGATTAGCTATAAAAGCTTTGTCTTAGAGAAGCAAAGTCTCTCAGAAGTAAAGATGGGCAGAGGCTCTCCAATCTGTGAAAGACTGCGTAAAAAAATTGTGGAAAACTTTAAAAACAATGTTCCTCAACGTCAAATTGCAAAGGCTTTGCAAATCTCATCATCTACAGTGCATAACATCATCAAAAGATTCAGAGAAACTGGAGAAATCTCTGTGCGTAAGGGACAAGGCCGGAGACCTTTATTGGATGCCCGTGGTCTTCGGGCTCTCAGACGACACTGCATCACTCATCGGCATGATTGTGTCAATGACATTACTAAATGGGCCCAGGAATACTTTCAGAAACCACTGTCGGTAAACACAATCCGCCGTGCCATCAGCAGATGCCAACTAAAGCTCTATCATGCAAAAAGGAAGCCATATGTGAACATGGTCCAGAAGCGCCGTCGTGTCCTGTGGGCCAAGGCTCATTTAAAATGGACTATTTCAAAGTGGAATAGTGTTTTATGGTCAGACGAGTCCAAATTTGACATTCTTGTTGGAAATCACGGACGCCGTGTCCTCCGGGCTAAAGAGGAGGGAGACCTTCCAGCATGTTAGCAGCGTTCAGTTCAAAAGCCAGCATCTCTGATGGTATGGGGGTGCATAAGTGCATACGGTATGGGCAGCTTGCATGTTTTGGAAGGCTCTGTGAATGCTGAAAGGTATATAAAGGTTTTAGAGCAACATATGCTTCCCTCCAAACAACGTATATTTCAGGGAAGGCCTTGTTTATTTCAGCAGGACAATGCAAAACCACATACTGCAGCTATAACAACAGCATGGCTTCGTCATAGAAGAGTCCGGGTGCTAACCTGGCCTGCCTGCAGTCCAGATCTTTCACCTATAGAGAACATTTGGCGCATCATTAAACGAAAAATACGTCAAAGACGACCACAAACTCTTCAATAGCTGGAAATCTATATAAGGCAAGAATGGGACCAAATTCCAACAGCAAAACTCCAGCAACTCATAGCCTCAATGCCCAGACGTCTTCAAACTGTTTTGAAAAGAAAAGGAGATGCTACACCATGGTAAACATGCCCCGTCCCAACTATTTTGAGACCTGTAGCAGAAATCTAAATTGAAATGATCTCATTTTGTGCATAAAATTGTAAACTTTCTCAGTTGAAACATTTGCTATGTTATCTATGTTCTATTGTGAATAAAATATTGGTCTTTTAGTCTTTTAGTTTTCATTTTATTAAAATTTAAAAAACGTCCCAACTTTTCCGGAATTCGGGTTGTATTAGTAAAGTACATTTGCTTATTTATTAAAAAAAAAAAATATTAATAGTGGTTAAGTAAAATAAAATGACATCGAAATACCAGAAGGTGAGTATAAATGGTATGCTCGTTAAGCCTGAACTCAGACTTAGCCTGACAGTTAGCCTGCCCCGGACCAGGTTAATTTGCCAGCATAAGTTGCCGGGGTAACTGAGTTTGAACTTTTGTAAGTTTGATTTATGAAACCGAATCTACCAAAAATAAGCCTGACTAACCGAAATAAGCCTGGCTTATACTCTAATCTTGGTTTATGGAACAGCCCCCTGTACACAAAAACACTTGTTTATCAACAAGTGTTCACCACCCACCCACCAATAACCAACGAGAGTTTCAATTACACGGAAGGGAGGGGGAGGGAGTAGCGAGCTAGCTCTCTGTTTTATTTGAACATCAACAGAGTGACATAGCAATTGATGAATGTGATGATTTATTTTTGGGCCAGAAATCAGTGATACAACCTTTTAAGAAGGATACATTCATGCCAACAATTCACAAGTCCAACATGACCATATAGAGTAATTACGACTGATCTATCGACAGATGGTCCTCAGGGACACAGATCCTGTAATTATGGTGCGGTGCAGACGCTCATGTGTGGCGGGGACAGCTCTATGCAACCACACAGTTGCCCTATTATTCCAGACAGCTCACTTCTCCCAGCTGGATGTGCCAGTGGTTCCTCCTGTACACAGCTGTACAGAATCCGAGCAACAATGGCACAAACCCCGAACAGCAGTAAGTTTCATAGCAAAGCATGGTTCATATGGGATAGTTTGCATAGATGTATGTCATGCAATATAGTATGTACCAGTAGCTGCAAAATAGAACCTCTGTTTAATAAATTCTCAAAATTATGAGTGTATTTTAACATGTATTTTATCACAATTTCACAGGGTGTAAAACCAGGTCCAGTTGGGAAGATGGTGGTTGTTAAGCCTGTGCAGGGTTGGATGGGTAAAGGAGGATTACGGTAAATAAATATTAACTTAACATTTATTTTCATGAGTTGTTTCCCCCATTGTTATGTCAAATTAAGTACCTCTTTATAATATTTTTTATTAAAAGG
This sequence comes from Carassius carassius, assembly GCF_963082965.1. Classification (NCBI taxonomy): domain Eukaryota; kingdom Metazoa; phylum Chordata; class Actinopteri; order Cypriniformes; family Cyprinidae; genus Carassius; species Carassius carassius. The sequence goes on from NC_081773.1 coordinate 5,055,521, forward strand.
AGCACCCTCTACAGAGGAATGACTGGCCCTCTTCCTGACCTGCCGGTACTTCGTGTGGCCGAGGTGTACAGCGGCCTAGATCCACTGGATATGCCCCTGGTGACAACAATGGGGATGAGCATTGACAAGCCCCTTGTGGATTCTGAATTTGGACTGGTACAGAGGGGTAGTGTGATCTCCTATCAGCAGCCGAAACTTCAAACACAATGCACAGAGCTGCATAAGAATGCCTCGGGTCCTCCATGTCTTCCCCTTATTACTCATCAGCTGTCACCAACAGAATGTGTGTGGGTATGCACAGAGGAAGAACATTTGCATGTACAAAGTTTGCAGCTATCTATTGAGATGGCTCACAAAATTGAATTGTCGACAGTGGGTCGGAGCAAAGATCCAGAGTGGCACGTGCTGCGGCGAATGAGGATAACCTCCTCAAGGTTTAGGGAAGTTTCCCATGTTAGAGGTAACAGTAGTGCTGAGCATCTTGCAGAGCGAATTATCAGGGGCACACGACAAACTGCGGAAATGAGGAGAGGTTCAGAAATGGAGTTTCAGGCAGCAAAAGAATATGCCCAGTACAACAATGTCAATTACTCACCTTGTGGACTTGTGGTTCACCCACAGGCTCCATGACTAGGGGCCTCACCGGATGGCCTTGTTTATGATCCCAATGCAACACCCGCTTACGGTTTGGTTGAAATTAAATGTCCAAATGCTAAAAGTTACATTGACTGCAAGTACTTACACATGTCAAATGGTGCTTTTAAACTAAAGAAAAGCCATGCCTATTTTTGGCAAATACAAGGCCAGCTTTTAATTACTGGACTTCAGTGGTGTGACCTTTTTGTCTGGGCAGAGGAAGATTTCTTTGTGCAGCGACTGCACTCAGACAAAGAAGTTCAAGAAACAATCAGGCAGAAGTGTGATCATTTCTACTTCAGCATTTACATGCCAAAGTATCTCTCAATGAGACGATCACAACTGATTGGCAGGTAAAGAAATCATAATCTGATTCATTATGTATTTTATTAGGACTATGAATTTGAGTTCTAATTTACGTTACATTTCCTACTCTTACCTACAGTGTATATATATATTTCACCTGGAACTGCTTGATAAATGATGTGATCTGAGAAAATGTGTCTTCAAGCTTGTTGCTTTAAAAAAAAAACAAAAAAAAAAACAGTTGAATAAGTAATGTCAGATTTATTCATGGACTTTATACAATATGGCATCATTTTACAATAAAAATCATTCATTTATAATGTTGTGTGAGATCGCATCTGTTGTCACTGTATGAGAATTTATTCAGAGATAATGATTAATAATTACATTTAAAAGTTGTAGGTTTCTGTAATGTAAACTTGTCAGCACTACTTGGCCCATGCTGTGACAAGATGTTTATTTTGATAATTGCTAAGCAGGCAAGCCACAGCAAAAATTTCATTGATGCTTCCAGCAATTGACAAAGGAATAACCGAATCAAAAAGTTTATTCTCCTTTACCCTTCGGATGACTCGCTCAACGTGCACTCTTACACGAGCAATTTTCTGTGTTTGGAGGACACTGGGTGCTGGCATCTGGCTTTTTTTGTTGAGAAAAGGTGGACAGTACACTTTAGACTTCACACAGTCAGTGATCAGGAAACCTTTATCAACCATCACGGCCATGTCATCAGTTAAAAGGTCAGCCAACCCTGACCGCCTAAAGAGTTCTTTATCACTTATTGACCCCTCATAGAGTGAAGAGATGAAGGTCACAGGACCATGAGGGACGATCCCGATAAGTCCTTTCATTGTACAGTGAGATTTGTACTTAGAAAACATTTCACTTTGGAGGAGAGGCGAGGATGGCGTCTGGCACTTGAGCTCTGTACAGTCAACAATTATCTGAGTATCGGAGAAGTCTTTGAAATCATCAGGAAGGCGAGCTTTAACGTCTTCAGGCTCAATCCAGATAGCCACCGAGCCCAAGAGTGTGTACAGGTAGTTGGTCCACGAACAGATAATGCGACTTACAGTAGAGATGTGAATGTTGAAACGGTTTGCCAAGTCCTGCTCCTTTAAACCAACGGACAAGTACATTAGGAAAAGGACTAGCTCATCGATGGGTTGCAATGATTGTCTTTGGTGAGAAAACACACACACACACACAAACATCATTAAACCTAATGTAACCTCTCTAGTCTAATAGATAAAAGGATGTGCAATTATGATTACTGCTGTTGGTCTATAATTAAAAATACAACAGCAATAATACTCTACATGGTACTGGAAATTCCAAATGTGTGACTGTGACTGCAATAGGCTACTCAGGCACCTTACTTATTTATTGATTTTTAATAATCTAATATCAGAATGTTGTGGTAAATGCAGTCAGATGTCATTTTCATCTCTCACATTAATTTGAAGGTTTGCTTTGAAAAACCACAATAATAAATCAAATAATCTAAAGAATATTTATATTTTGCAGAAAAATATTAATTAATGATTATCATTAATGACAACATTATTATTAATGACAACTGCAAAAACCAACCGTGTGTGTGGGACGGACAGATGTTACTGCTTCATTCAATTTTTCAGCAGCTTTGGCCCTCGACGCACGAACCATTTTATGCATCGATGGTTCAACCAATCTCCAAAACAGCATAAGGTGATGGTAACTGGGAAATCTATGGGAAAGGAACAGAAAGAGTACACAACGTTACAATATGGTCACGTATGGTCCAAGTTATTAAGGTCAGGGGTATCTTGTTCGCATCTTACCGTGTATAAGCCACTTACCTTGTATAGAATCGAATGTCGTCGTCAGAGTGGGCGAATCTGTGTAATCCAAATTTACAGCTAATTTTCATCTCCTGTATCTCTTTCTTTAATGAGTCATTTTCTTCTTTTAAATTCCTGTTCCCTTTCAAAAGCTACTCTCGATGCTGCGCTCAATAGCGCTAATGAGAACATTCTTTGTTCGACCGGTTGTGAAGCACGTGTGTCAAACACGCCAAGAATTGGCTTACATAACCTCGGCAGGTGACGTCACTGATAACGTGCACCTGCAGGTTATAAATAGACGTGAAACGGAAACATCCTCAGGTTTCTTTGTCTTCAGAGACCGCATTGTGTGTGTGTGTGGTGTGTGTGTGTGTGTGTGTGTGTGTGTGTGTGTGTGTGTGTGTGTGTGTGTGTGTGTGTCACGCTGATGAAAGTATTAGTTTAAAAGAAAGTATTTTGAGAGTTATAAAAAGAAAAAAAGGGAGAAAGAAAGTTCTAACTATTCTTGCTGATTCCATATGAGATGTGTGCCTCGCTCTCCATAGCCGATCTCTGAAGAGAAATCGCATGTTTATTGTTTAAAAAAAAAAAAAAAGGCTGCTTTTGCGTTCTAGAGTGGCAGTTGTAGAACGAGCTGCTTCCCACTCATTAAGTTTGCGCTCCGATCTGGAGGATCAGACGGTTCTCGCGCCCACCTCCGAAGCGTGCCCAGGCACTTCTTCGGATTGGGCAGAGGCTGCTGTAGCTCTAGCTTCTGTTGAAATGGACATTGAGAGTGCTCTCTCCTAGCGCTCCTCTCGCGATTATAAGCACATGAGGAGTTACTAGGTGTTGACTCGTGCAGTGATCAGATTAAAGCCTTAAAATTAGATTTTGTATATTATGATTTCAAAGGTGAGAGAGACGCTAGCTGCTATCTCTCCCCTATTGGAGCAACATCATTTAAATAAAAATATAAATAAATGATGATGAAAATGATGATGATTATGATGATGGAAAAAAATATAATATATATATATATATATATGAAAGGACAGTAATTGTTTCCTGCCAAGCCACGTACTGCAGCAGCATCTGCACTTGGATGGAACACATTTCATGCTGTGGGTCAGACTAGTACTGCCCTGCACACCATAGGTTCTGCAGGCGTATCAGGCTGATTAAAATAAATAAAGAAATAAGTCTGAGTGCCAGGAGGAGACTTTTAATATGTTTCTCACTCACTGTGCTCAAGTGTCGGGGCTGTCAAGAAATAAATAAACAGTCCCGACTCGATCCAGCTCCTCTGGGGTAGGAGGTTCAGACAGAGAGTGTGGCGAGTTGTGCGCCCCCTCATAAGACTGGGGAGCAGCTTGTAGCACTTGGCACACACAACAAACAAAGTGTCACAATTAAGTGATCTTTTTGGAGAAGCTGGCAGCGTGGAAGCTACTGCCAAATATCTCCCCATGAGTCGAAAGAACTGGAGTGAAGGGCTACAGGATTCAGTTTGCACATCGTCTTCTGCGTTTCAACAGCGTGGTCTCCACCTCTGTTAAACCGGCACGTGCATATCTGTTGACACAGGAATCACAGACTCTGCTGGTCAAAGGGGCCATAGAATGTGTTCCCCTGCCAGACAGAGAGTCAGGCTACTACAGTCTGTATTTCTTGATTCCCAAGAAAGACGGGGGGCTGCGTCCAATCACAGATCTATGGACGTGTATTTTCATTTTGAAATATTGCCACAACTCAGGAGGTTCCTGAGGTTCGCTTTCGGGGGCGAAGCTTACCAGTGTCAGGTTCTTCCATTCGGCCTAGCTTTGTTATCCCGCACTTATACGAAATTCATGGATGCAGCTCTGGCTCCTCTACGACTCCAGGGCATCCACATTTAAAATGTATATAAACGACTGGCTGAATCTGACCCAGTCTCAAGAGCTTGCGCTTCGACATCAGCATGTCGTCCAAGCTCATCTCGAATCTCTGGGGTTGAGACTCAATGGCAAGAAAAGTGTTCTCTCTCCGGCTCAGAGGACATCGTATTTGGGTGTGGTATGGGACTCGATCATAATGCAGGCACAGCTGTCTCCTGCATGCATCAAATCCATTCTAAACACCCTAAAGAACATCAAGCTAGGCCAGAAAGTCACTGTTCATCACTTTCAGAAGGTTTTAGGTCTCATGGCAGCTGCATCCACGGTGATACCTTTGGGCCTCCTGCACATGAGACCGTTTCAGTTGTGGCTCAGAGCCAGGGGATTTCATCCAAGGGCCAATCCCCAGTGGCAATTGAGGGTTACGCGCCAGGGGCTTCGTACCCTATCTATGTGGTTCAGACCCCGGTCTCTGACTTTGGGTCCCACTCTAGGTCCGTGTTGTCATCGCAAGATGCTAATGACAGACGCTTCCCTCAGGGGCTGGGGAGCGGCCTTAGTTGGCTGTCCAGCCCAAGGGATCTGGAGAGGTCATCTTCTCGAATTGGCACATCAATTGCCTCGAAATGAAGACTGTATTTCTGGCCCTGAAATACTTCCTCCAGCAGTTGAGAGGCTACCATGTCCTAGTGCGGGTGGACAACACATCTGTAGTCTCTTAAATAAATCGCCAGAGCGGACTGCAGTCGCGCCGCTCGAACGAGTTAGCGCACCAGGTTCTGCTTTGGGCACAGGACAAGTTCCTGTCCCTCAGGGCGATTTACATTCCTGGGCATATGAATGTGGGCGCAGACTTGCTGTCCAGACAAGCTGTGAAACACGGGAAATGGAAACTCCACCCCTAAGTAGTCAAATCTGGGAAAGATTCAAGTAGCAGAAGTGGACCTCTGTGCTTCACAGGAGATGGCACAATGTCCCCTCTACATCTCTTTGACTCATCCAGCTCCCCTGGGTCTGGACGCTATGGCCCATGCGTGGCCAAGACTGCGTCTTTACGCCTTTTCTCAGATTGCTCTGCTCCCGGGAGTCCTGGCCAAGGTCGGTCGACAGGGGTCTCGCCTCTTACTGATAGCGTGCCGTTGGCCAACCGGAGTTTGGTTCCCAGATCTAATATCCCTCCTCGATGGCTCGCCTTGGGTGATTCCAGTCAGGAGAGATCTTCTCTCTCAGGCACAGGGACAGTATTTCATCCCCGGCCTGAGCTCTGGAACCTTCACGTCTGGCCCCTGAGGGGACCAACCACAGATGCTGTCCTTCCAGCCACGGTAATAGAGACTATTCTAAGTGCTAGGACTCCCTCCACTAAAAGAACTTATGCCCTCATATGGAGTGTTTTTGAGGGCTGGTGCATGACACACCATAGAGACCCAGCTCACTGCCAAATTGTTTCAGTACTGGAGTTTCTGCAAGAGAAATTGTCCTCAGACACAGGCCCTAGTACTCTCAGAACCTATGTGGCCGCTATTTCGGCTTGCCACGTTCTGATTTGAGGGGAAGTCGTGGCCTAATGGTTAGAGAGTCGGACTCCCAATCGAAAGGTTGTGAGTTCGAGTCCCGGGCCGGCAGGAATTGTGGGTGGGGGGAGTGCATGTACAGTTCTCTCTCCACCTTCAATACCACGACTTAGGTGCCCTTGAGCAAGGCATCGAACCCCCAACTGCTCCCCGGGCGCCGCAGCATAAATGGCTGCCCACTGCTCCGGGTGTATGCTCACAGTGTGTGTGTGTGTTCACTGCTCTGTGTGTGTGTGCATTTCGGATGGGTTAAATGCAGAGCACAAATTCTGAGTATGGGTCACTATACTTGGCTGAATGTCACTTCACCTATAAAAAAAAGATTGATGGGGTTTCTGTTGGAAAGCCCCCTCTAGTCGCCCGCTTCATTCGTGGGGCTAAGCGGTTGAGGCCACCCACTAGAGCTACGGTCCCTTCATGGGATTTAGCCATAGTGCTCGAAGGGTGGCTGGCCCCCCATTCGAACCATTAGAATCAGCGCCTGCCAGGCTTCTGACTCTAAAGATGGTTTTTCTTATGGGCGTTACCTCTCTAAGGAGAATTCGGGATTTACAGGCTTTGTCAGTCCTGCCATCCTGTTCCGATTTTGCCCCTAGGCGAGTCAAAGCTATTTTGCATCCTCACCCTAACTATCTTCCAAAAGTTCCTTTCTTGACCATACATCCGGTCATTCTCGAAGCTTTCTGTCCTCCGCCATTCACGACACCGGAGCAGCAAAGACTTCACTTACTGTGTCCAGCACGTGCTCTTCAGACTTACGTCCACCGCACTAGCCAGTGGCATAAGTCAGAGCAACGTTTCATATGCCATGGGGGCTACAACCGGGGGAGGGGGGGTTGGCTGCCTCCAGGCAACCAGTTTCACATTGGGTGAGGGATGTTCCTGCTCAAGTGTGTGATGCGGCAGGTTGGTCCTCTCCGCACACATTTGTCAGGTTCTATAGTTTGGATGTCCATCCTACTAATTTCCAAAGTCTTCTGTCCTCCGCCATTTACAACACTGGAGCAGAAGAGACTTCACTTACTGTGTCCAGTATGTGCTCTTCAGATTTACTTCCACCGCACTAGCCAGTGGCGTAAGTCAGAGCAGCTTTTCATATGCCGTGGGGGCCGCAGTCAAGGGTGCGGCTGCCACAAGGCAAACAGTTTCACATTGGGTGAGGGTTGCTATTGCCCTAGCCTACGAGGCGCGTGGTCAAACTTCGCCTCTAGGAGTTAGTGCCCATTCAACCAGTTGGGTTGCATCTTCAATGGCTTGAGCAAGAGGTGCGCCCTTGCAGCAAGTGTGTGATGCGGCAGGTTGGTCCTTTCCGCAGACATTTGTCAGATTCTATAGTTTGGATGTCGATGCTACTCCGGGCTCGAATGCCCTTGAGTCCACATCCCAGAGTCATGTCTGAGACCTCTTCGATGTTTGTGCACACATACTACACAACCTTTGGGGTCCAGACACTTACAGTGCGGCGGCGTTGGTATTCTCGTTTCCATTAGCGCTATTGAGCGCAGCATCGAGAGTAGCTTTTGAAAGGGAACGTCTCGGGTTACTTGACTGTAACCCTGTTCCCTGAAAAAGCGGGAACGAGATGCTGCGCCTCAATGCCGCACTGACGTTTTCGTTGATTACCGAGTCAATGAAAGCGGGTTCTGGGACAGACGAATAGTCATGATCAGCAGCAGGAGTGCAGTCCATATGTTGCCCATCTTCTGCTGATGCCAGCTCTGTCCCAAACGCTCAGTTTTGGTGATGGGATGGAGTAATCATTCCACTGGAACAATACCGGGACAGCTCCTTTCTTTAGTTGCCTTTTCCCCTCTGGTGTTTTCGGCTGAATGATCTGCTCCGGTGTGAAGTGCAAACTACAGACTTTGCTGTGTCCTGTGACAATGAACTCATCACGACGAATATTCACCAGCCACCGCTTTCTGAGTTCAACATCGCTGGGAAATCCGTGGTAACTTAAAACGCCGTTGAATTTAGATGATGACGTGCATGTGGGAACACAACAATGTTCATGATATTTTCTCTGTTGCCTCTGGAAAAAAACTCTATCTTTTTTAAGGCTCATTTTCTGCTGTTTACAACACCGCCGCCGCCATATTTCGCCAAACAGGAAGAGAGCGGGCCGCATCTACCCGTTGCGGATATGACGTCAGGTTGCTATGTGCAAGGAGCGCATTGGGATTGGAATTCAACAGTCCAGAGGACAATTGTTTTAAAATGGTGTCCAAATGAGTTTGCTGCCTACGCAAACAATCTTTAAGTTCAGCCAATTCATTTGGTGTTGCAGTTACTGCCTGGTTCTCTGCTGCCCATTCCCCTACTACCCTAGAACTAGCATCACAAGAGAAAGCCCTTGCATGCACAGGGCGGGCCCCCTCCCCATCGTCCACCCAACGAAATGACTCTCTACGCACGTCCAAAAAACGCGAGCCAGGATTGAGGCACATTTTCCACAAACTGATCGCGGAGAACCGAGTCAGGGTTAGAAATAGCATTTGAATTTTTTCGCTGACAGATTTCCATTAGGACCATTAATGAATGAGAGAATTCACGCAATGTTTCTCCCTCACGTTAGCAGCATTGGAAAAACTTTGGTTGGGCCTCAATGTAAGAGTGTACACAACCAAATGTCTCTAATAATATTGAAAAAAAATTCTCTCAGGGTCAGCCCTATCAGTAGCTGGATGAAGTTTAATCTCCAATTTAGCCTCCCCCTCAAGAAGATCATATACAAAAAATGCCTGTTCACTGGGGGACATAAGTCTAGCCTGTAAGCATTTATGAACCTCTTCAACCCATTCCTCCACAGGAGGACATTCCGAACCTGGACTACCAGAAAACTTAATGTTCTCTTGGCACATAGACATACCTCATACCAGATGAACCTGGCACTGACCGACTCGGCTTTCCCTGATCTATATCCACTGGGGGCGCTACATTTCCCTGCCGAAGTCTTTCATTATCTGCTTGAAGTCGTTGAATCTGCTCAGTTAGAAGTCTAACCTGGTCTTCCATGACCTACAATTTTTGGGCAAAATAAAAAAAAACAGAAAAGATAAAATGTTAACCTTGATTATCACCACCAAAAAAAACATACAAAAATTAAAAAGGAAAAAAAAAATACATACACAAAAACAAAATTCGAAGGTCTTACGTCAGTCCCAATTTACCCTGCCGACTACTCCAAATGTGACCACTAGGGGGCGCTCGCTTTCACAATTCGAAAACCCAACCAGCGCTCCGCTTTAAACTAATTAGGCAGGTTATCTCTAATGAAGGGATGAAAATGGGACTGATGTACTCAATTTTATTAAACACTAGACAATAATACACTGATTGGCAATTTGAGCAGACAAATATTCCCAATAGGTAACAGTGAACAATTCTACAATAAATAAATCACAGTGAATAAAAGGCTCATAAATGAGTTACAAGATATGAAATCTAACAATACGAGACTACAGTGAATAAAGTCAAATAGATAAAGTTCACACACTCACACTCCAACACTGCAAGAAACACTTCAAACCAAGCTGATCGTACATGCATTAATACAGCATTTCACACTAATAAACATTACAGAAATAGACACGGTACCCAAAGGAAATATTGCACAATTGGCCGGATGTTAAATTCTAAAAATTACCAAACAGACAAGACATTCAAGTTAACAAACTACCACTAGTCGGACTCCATCCTAGGCCCACCTAGGTCCAGGTCATCAACAAAAAACCAGCGGTAGGAGATCATTGCCTCCTTGGCCTTACAGGCGTGAATATAGTTGTCTTCAGTAGATGACGCAAGAGGGTGATATCCCATAGTCATGTGTTGTACGGAGTGAGCCCACTGAATGGGAACTAAGCATGTTTCCTCACTGTATGTTGTAGCCTAGAATTTTTGCTTAAAATTTTTGTTTGCAAAAATTATAATAATCCTGCCTATTCATTCATATAAAACAATTTATTGATTTACATTTCATAAGACACTTTTTGTGTGGTAAGGCCATGTACAAGGAGGCGTGAATAATCTTGAATAAAGGTTTTGGACTTTGACCACCATAAAATGTCTTTATGTGGCCTTTTGAGTGCCTTTTAGTACACCCAGTAATTTATATGTGTGTAATTGAACTCTCAGTTACTGGATTAATATGCAGGGGCGGGTCTACGTAGTGGCCAGGGGAAGCACCGCACCCCCCCCCCCCCCCCCTGAAATTCGATTGGCCACCCCAGGTGCCCCCCCTATAAGATGTCTTGTGATTGGTTCATTTTATGGCCAATCAGTTTATAAACTCTACTGAAGTTCGCGATTCAAATAAGAGCAGCGTTGTCAGAGAAACAACGCTTGTTGCGGACTTGGACTTTTACTTTATCAAGTGTGGGAAGTCAAGACACTAGTGATGGGAAGTTCGGATCATTTTACTGACTCAGACTTTTGTATAGTGTTCAGCAAAATGAACAAATCTTTTTTCGAGTCATTTTGTTCATTTTAGCAAAATTTAATTAAAATGTTACGTGTTACTTCCCCAGCACATCTAGTACTTACACAGTCGTTGATCACACTACAAACAATACTAAACTAAAATACTATAAAGGTACAGAAAAGATTAATTAATTCTTTACCTGGGTCTTCAGTCTGTGATTAACTCACCTCTTGTCTGACAAGTCTTCGGGTTCAAATCATTCCTTAATCACGTGACAGATCCATGCGCTATTTCTGACATTTCTGTCACTGTGTTTTTGTTACTAGTTCTTGAGGACTGTGGTGTGTTAATTTATAAATAAATAAAACCTTGATATAAATAAAATATTGACTAATTTGTCTTTTTGACTGTCTATCAGTAAATAAACACTGGACTATATAAAATAATAGTCCAAGTATTTATAGGCTAATTTAATTTTTAATCAAATACTTTTAATCAGCTACTGCCTGGTTCTCCGCTGCCCATTCCCCTACTACCCTAGAACTAGCATCACAAGAGAAAGCCCTAGCATGCACAGGGCGGGCCCCCTCCCCATCGTCCACCCAACGAAATGACTCTCTACGCACGTCCAAAAAACGCGAGCCAGGATTGAGGCATATTTTCCACACACTGATCGCGGAGAACCGAGTCAGGGTTAGAAATAGCATTTGAATTTTTTCGCTGACAGATTTCCATTAGGACCATTAATGAATGAGAGAATTCACGCAATGTTTCTCCCTCACGTTAGCAGCATTGGAAAAACTTTGGTTGGGCCTCAATGTAAGAGTGTACACAACCAAAAGTCTCTAATAATATTGAAAAAAAATTCTCTCAGGGTCAGCCCTATCAGTAGCTGGATGAAGTTTAATCTCCAATTTAGCCTCCCCCTCAAGAAGATCATATACAAAATATGCCTGTTCACTGGGGGACATAAGTCTAGCCTGTAAGCATTTACGAACCTCTTCAACCCATTCCTCCACAGGAGGACATTCCGAACCTGGACTACCAGAAAACTTAATGTTCTCTTGGCACATAGACATACCTCATACCAGATGAACCTGGCACAGACCGACTCTGCTTTCCCTGATCTATATCCACTGGGGCGCTACATTTCCCTGCCGAAGTTTTTCATTATCTGCTTGAAGTCGTTGAATCTGCTCAGTTAGAAGTCTAACCTGGTCTTCCATGACCTACAATTTTTGGGCAAAATAATAAAAAAACAGAAAAGTTAAAATGTTAAACCACTTATTGCTCACAATGTCACCGTCCCGGACCTTTCCTCAGCCACTGTTTTTCCCGTAAATCAATATAACCTTGATTATCACCACCAAAAAAACCATACAAAAATTAAAAAGGAAAAAAAAGTACATACACAAAAACGAAATTAGAAGGTCTTACGTCGGTCCAAATTTACCCTGCCGACTACTCCAAATGTGACCGCTAGGGGGCGCTCGCCTGCACAATTTGTAGATCTAAATTCGAAAACCCAACCAGCGCTCCGCTTTACACTAATTAGGCATGTTATCTCCAATGAAGGGATGAAAATGGGACTGATGTACTCAATTTTATTAAACACTAGACAATAATACACTTATTGGCAGTTTGAGCAGACAAATATTCCCAATAGGTAACAGTGAACAATTCTACAATAAATAAATCACAGTGAATAAAAGGCTAATAAATGAGTTACAAGATATGAAATCTAACAATACGAGACTACAGTGAATAAAGTCAATTAGATAAAGTTCACACACTCACACTCCAACACTGCAAGAAACACTTCAAACCAAGCTGATCGTACATGCATTAATACAGCATTTCACACTAATAAACATTACAGAAATAGACACGGTACCCAAAGGAAATATTGCACAATTGGCCGGATGTTAAATTCTAACAATTACCAAGAGTCAAGATATTCAAGTTAACAAACTACCACTAGTCGGACTCCATCCTTGGCCCACCTAGGTCCAGGTCATCAACAAAAAACCAGTGGTAGCAGATCATTGCCTCCTTGGCCTTACAGGCGTGAATATAGTTGTCTTCAGTAGATGACGCAAGACGGCGATATCCCAAGGTCATGTGTTGTACGGAGTGAGCCCACTGAATGGGAACTAAGCATGTTTCCTCACTGTATGTTGTAGCCTAGAATTTTTGCTTAAAAATTATGTTTGCAAAGATTATAATAATCCTGCCTATTCATTCATATAAAACTATTTATTGATTTACATTTCATAAGACACTTTTTGTGTGGTAAGGCCATGTACAAGGAGGCGTGAATAATCTTGAATAAAGGTTTTGGACTTTGACCACCATAAAATGTCTTTATGTGGCCTTTTGAGTGCCTTTTAGTACACCCAGTAATTTATATGTGTGTAATTAACCTCTCAGTTACTGGATTAATATGCAGGGGCGGGTCTACGTGGTGGTCAGGGGAGGCACCGCGCCCCCCCCCCCCCCCCCCGAAATTCGATTGGCAATCCAGGTGCCCCCCCTATAAGATGTCTTGTGATTGGTTCATTTTATGGCCAATCAGTTTATAAACTCTACTGAAGTTCGCGATCCAAATAAGAGCAGCGTTGTCAGAGAAACAACGCTCGTTGCGGACTTGGACTTTTACTTTATCAAGTGTGGGAAGTCAAGACACTAGTGATGGGTAGTTCGGATCATTTTACTGACTCAGACTTTTGTATAGTGTTCAGCAAAATGAACAAATCTTTTTTCGAGTCATTTTGTTCATTTTAGCAAAATTTAATTAAAATGTTACGTGTTACTTCCCCAGCACATCTAGTACTTACACAATCGTTGATCACACTACAAACAATACTAAACTAAAATACTATAAAGGTACAGAAAAGATTAATTAATTCTTTACCTGGGTCTTCAGTCTGTGATTAACTCACCTCTTGTCTGACAAGTCTTCGGGTTCAAATCATTCCTTAATCACGTGACAGATCCATGCGCTATTTCTGACATTTCTGTCACTGTGTTTTTGTTACTAGTTCTTGAGGACTGTGGTGTGTTATTTTATAAATTAATAAAACCTTGATATAAATAAAATATTGACTAATTTGTCTTTTTGACTGTCTATCAGTAAATAAACACTGGACTATATAAAATAATAATCCAAGTATTTATAGGCTAGTTTAATTTTTAATCAAATACTTTTAATCAGCTACTGCCTGGTTCTCCGCTGACCATTCCCCTACTACCCTAGAACTAGCATCACAAGAGAAAGCCCTAGCATGCACAGGGCGGGCCCCCTCCCCATCGTCCACCCAACGAAATGACTCTCTACGCACGTCCAAAAAACGCGAGCCAGGATTGAGGCACATTTTCCACAAACTGATCGCGGAGAACCGAGTCAGGGTTAGAAATAGCATTTGAATTTTTTCGCTGACAGATTTCCATTAGGACCATTAATGAATGAGAGAATTCACGCAATGTTTCTCCCTCACGTTAGCAGCATTGGAAAAACTTTGGTTGGGCCTCAATGTAAGAGTGTACACAACCAAAACTCTCTAATAATATTGAAAAAAAATTCTCTCAGGGTCAGCCCTATCAGTAGCTGGATGAAGTTTAATCTCCAATTTAGCCTCCCCCTCAAGAAGATCATATACAAAATATGCCTGTTCACTGGGGGACATAAGTCTAGCCTGTAAGCATTTACGAACCTCTTCAACCCATTCCTCCACAGGAGGACATTCCGAACCTGGACTACCAGAAAACTTAATGTTCTCTTGGCACATAGACATACCTCATACCAGATGAACCTGGCACAGACCGACTCTGCTTTCCCTGATCTATATCCACTGGGGCGCTACATTTCCCTGCCGAAGTTTTTCATTATCTGCTTGAAGTCGTTGAATCTGCTCAGTTAGAAGTCTAACCTGGTCTTCCATGACCTACAATTTTTGGGCAAAAAAAAAAAAAAAAACAGAAAAGTTAAAATGTTAAATCACTTATTGCTCACAATGTCACCGTCCCGGACCTTTCCTCAGCCACTGTTTTTCCTGTAAATCAATATAACCTTGATTATCACCACCAAAAAAACCATACAAAAATTAAAAAGGAAAAAAAAAGTACATACACAAAAACAAAATTAGAAGGTCTTACGTCGGTCCAAATTTAACCTGCCGACTACTCCAAATGTGACCGCTAGGGGGCGCTCGCCTGCACAATTTGTAGATCTAAATTCGAAAACCCAACCAGCGCTCCGCTTTACACTAATTAGGCATGTTATCTCCAATGAAGGGAGGAAAATGGGACTGATGTACTAAATTTTATTAAACACTAGACAATAATATATTTATTGGCAATTTGAGCAGACAAATATTCCCAATAGGTAACAGTGAACAATTCTACAATAAATAAATCACAGTGAATAAAAGGCTAATAAATGAGTTACAAGATATGAAATCTAACAATACGAGACTACAGTGAATAAAGTCAATTAGATAAAGTTCACACACCCACACTCCAACACTGCAAGAAACACTTCAAACCAAGCTGATCGTACATGCATTAATACAGCATTTCACACTAATAAACATTACAGAAATAGACACGGTACCCAAAGGAAATATTGCACAATTGGCCGGATGTTAAATTCTAACAATTACCAACAGACAAGATATTCAAGTTAACAAACTACCACTAGTCGGACTCCATCCTTGGCCCACCTAGGTCCAGGTCATCAACAAAAAACCAGCGGTAGGAGATCATTGCCTCCTTGGCCTTACAGGCGTGAATATAGTTGTCTTCAGTAGATGACGCAAGAGGGTGATATCCCATAGTCATGTGTTGTACGGAGTGAGCCCACTGAATGGGAACTAAGCATGTTTCCTCACTGTATGTTGTAGCCTAGAATTTTTGCTTAAAAATTATGTTTGCAAAAATTATAATAATCCTGCCTATTCATTCATATAAAACTATTTATTGATTTACATTTCATAAGACACTTTTTGTGTGGTAAGGCCATGTACAAGGAGGCGTGAATAATCTTGAATAAAGGTTTTGGACTTTGACCACCATAAAATGTCTTTATGTGGCCTTTTGAGTGCCTTTTAGTACACCCAGTAATTTATATATGTGTAATTGAACTCTCAGTTACTGGATTAATATGCAGGGGCGGGTCTACGTGGTGGTCAGGGGAGGCACCCCCCCCCTAACCCCCCCCCCCCCCCTCCCGAAATTCGATTGGCAACCCAGGTGCCCCCCCTATAAGATGTCTTGTGATTGGTTCATTTTATGGCCAATCAGTTTATAGACTACTGAAGTTCGCGATTCAAATAAGAGCAGCGTTGTCAGAGAAACAACGCTTGTTGCGGACTTGGACTTTTACTTTATCAAGTGTGGGAAGTCAAGACACTAGTGATGGGAAGTTCGGATCATTTTACTGACTCAGACTTTTGTATAGCGTTCAGCAAAATGAACAAATCTTTTTTCGAGTCATTTCGTTCATTTTAGCAAAATGTAATTAAAATGTTACGTGTTACTTCCCCAGCACATCTAGTACTTACGCAATGGTTGATCACAATACTAAACTAAAATACTATAAAGATACAGAAAAGATTAATTAATTCTTTAACTGGGTCTTCAGTCTGTGATTAACTCACCTCTTGTCTGACAAGTCTTCGGGTTCAAATCATTCCTTAATCACGTGACAGATCCATGCGCTATTTCTGACATTTCTGTCACTGTGTTTTTGTTACTGGTTCTTGAGGACTGTGGTGTGTTATTTTATAAATAAATAAAACCTTGATATAAATAAAATATTGATTAATTTGTCTTTTTGACTGTCTATCAGTAAATAAACACTGGACTATATAATATAATAATCCAAGTATTTATAGGCTAGTTTAATTTTTAATCAAATTTTTAGTTTGCCGGTATATTAATTGTTTTTCCTAGACAGACTTGACAAATTGGTCTAATATATGTATACGGTACTTGCTCAAAAAGGACATAATGACATAAATTAAAAGCAAATTATATTTTGAATCCTAACAAGTAACACTACAGTTCTATAGTCTAATCTGAAGGGTGAACTCAAAAGACATAAATCATACAAGGTAATTTTTGAAGATTAGAATCCACTGTAAAAAAAAAAAAAAAAGGATAAAAGTGATGTCGCCGTCAGAGACGACTTGTTCTTCCCTAGTCACATTAAAGATTTGTTCAAAAACGACACATCACAAGACATCAAACAAAGAGCTGGTAGGTAACCTCTATGTATGATTTAATATGTTTGTATGGTTTTCTCAGATCAATGTGTTTACCCCGTCAGGCTTTGCTCGTGTTGGTCGTGGTTGATTTCAATCGAATGTTCAGTCTACGTTCAAACAATAAACAGTCATGGTGATTTACATATTTTGTATCAGTTTATTTTGTGACAGTGACCACATAGCAAGATTGCAAGGCAAGGCAAGGCAAGTTTAGTTATATAGCACATTTCGTACACAATGGTAATTCAAAGTGCTTTACATAAAAGAAATTAAAATAGTAATGAAGAAAGATAATAACAAGAATAAAACAAGCAATTTTAAAACTTTTAAAATTATTAAAACTGTACTTATTTAAAATGAAAAACAGTAAGAAAATGATTTTACATAAAATTAAATAAAAAAAAAACTGAAAATATATATTGCAATCAGTTCGGACATTGCACAGTGCTCATTCAATAAATGCACAGCTAAACAGATGAGTTTTAAGTCTAGATTTAAATGTGACCAGTGTTTTAGCACATCTGATCTCTTCTGGAAGCTGATTCCAACTGCGGGCGGCATAGTAACTAAAGGAGGACTCCCCTTGTTTTGTGTGAACCCTTGGTATTTCTAACTGACTCGATCCTAATGATCTGAGTGCTCTGTTAGGTTTATATTCAGTGAGCATATCTGCAATATATTTCGGTCCTAGGTCATTTAGTGACTTATATACAAGTAAAAGTACTTTAAAATCAATCCTAAATGTAACTGGAAGCCAGTGTAAGGACCTGAGGACTGGTGTGATATGCTCATATTTTCTGGTTCTAGTCAGAATCCTGGCAGCAGCGTTCTGGATGAGCTGCAGCTGTCTAATGGTCTTTTTGGGAAGGCCGGTGAGGAGCCCATTACAATAGTCCACCCAGCTGGTGATGAAGGCATGAACAAGTTTCTCCAAGTCTTGGCTGGAAACAACAGATCTAATTCTTGCAATGTTTTTTAAATGATAGTATGCTGATTTAGTTACTGCTTTGACATGACTATTGAAACTAAGGTCTGTCTCCAGAATCACACCAAGGTTCCTGACTTGATTTTTAGTTGTTTGACCCTTAGAGTTAAGGTATGCATTCACCTTGAACACTTCATCTTTGTTTCCAAATGCAATGACTTCAGTTTTTTCCTTGTTTAACTGAAGAAAGTTCAGGCACATCCAACTATTAATTTCATCAATGCATTGGCAGAGGGAGTCAATTGGGCTGTAGTCATTTGGAGATAAGGCTAGGTAAATCTGGGTATCATCAGCATAGCTGATAGGCAATTTGGTTCTTTTTCATTATTTGACTTAGGGGAAGCATATACAGGCTAAACAAGAGCGGTGCAAGAATTGACCCTTGTGGGACTCCGCATGTCATGGACGTCCACTTAGACTTATGCTCTCCTAGACTCACATAATAACCTCTCCCTTCTAAGTATGACCTGAACCATTTGAGAACCATCCCAGAAAGCCCGACCCAGTTTTCCAGTCTCTCTAGTAGTATGTTATGATCGACAGTGTCAAACGCAGCACTGAGATCTAGCAATACCAGCACCGATATTTTGCCAGAGTCACAATTTAAGCGAATATCATTTATTATCTTAATGAGTGCTGTCTCTGTGCTGTGATGAGGTTGAAAACCAGATTGAAAATTGTCCAGGTATCCATTTGAGTGTAAGTATTTGTTCAGCTGATTAAAAACTACCTTTTCTATAATTTTACCTATAAAAGGAAGATTAGATATTGGTCTAAAATTGCTCAAAATGGTGTTATCAAGATTGCTCTTTTTCAGGAGGGGCTTAACAACTGCATTTTTTAAGGAGTTTGGAAATGTCCCAGAAAGAAGTGAGGCATTCACCACTTCTAAAAGATCTGCTTCTAAGCAGTTAAACACATTTTTGAAAAAAGATGTGGGAAGTGTGTCAAGATAGCAGGTTGACGATTTTAGGTGCTGCACTATGTCTTCCAGAATTTTGCTATCAATTGCTTCAAAAATCGACATAGTATCTTTTTTATATTGTGGCCTAATCTGTCTGACCTCTGCATTACTTGAGGATGTGCTAATCGCCTTCCTGATATTGGTGATCTTCTCAGAAAAGAAGGATGCAAACTCATTGCATTTGCTGTCTGAGAGCATTTCACTGGGAATCTGACTTGGGGGGTTTGTCAGTCTCTCAACAGTGACAAAAAGAGTACGAGTGTTATTTAAGTTACTGTTTATAAGGTTTGAGAAGAAATTATGTCTAGCTGTGGCTAGTTTCACATTAAAAGCATGAAGGCTGTCTTTGTAGATGCTATAGTGAATTTCAAGTTTCGTCTTCCTCCACATCCGCTCTGCTTTTCTGCATTGTCTTTTCATAGTCTGAACTGCTGTTGATCTTCTCCAAACTGATTTCTGTCTGTTTGTTTTCTTTCTGATTACTATTGGAGCAATATCATCAATAACATTCTTAACTTTTGAGTTGAATGAATCAAGGAGAGTATCAACAGAGTCTGCAGAAATGCTTGGTGTTAAAGATATAGCCTCCATAAATAGTACACTTGTGTTCTCGTTAATACATCCCCTTCTGACAGAGACCGATCTAGATTCAGTTGTAGCAGACAACAAAATTTCAAAGAAAATACAGAAGTGATCAGATAGTGCTATGTCCTTAATAACAATGGATGAAATGTTTAGACCCCTACTGATGATTAAATCTTGAGTGTGTCCACCTTTGTGTGTGGGTCCATGCACATGCTGAGTCAAGTCAAAAGTGTTTAGAACCGTTAACATTTCTTTTGTAGTTTTGTTTTCTGAATTATCTATGTGAATATTAAAATCCCCTGCAATAGCAAAACAGTCAAACTCTGAGGAAATCATTGATAACATTTCTGTGACCTCTTCAACAAAGGCTGGAGAGTATTTTGGAGGCCTGTAAATAATAATAAACAGAATGCGTGCAGCACCTTTCAGCACAATCCCTAGATATTCAAAAGACAAGTACTGACCAAATGACACTTGCTTGCATTGATAGACATCTTTAAATATAGCAGCTACACCCCCACCTCTCCTAACAGTCCTGCAGACACTCATGTAAGTGAAGTTAGGAGGGGCTGCTTCATTAAGGACTGTTGCATTGCAGCTGTCTTCAAGCCATGTTTCGTTTAGAAACATAAAATCCAGATTGTTTGTGGTTATAAAGTCATTGATTAGAAATGATTTATTTTTTAGTGAGCGAATGTTTAAAGATGCTAGCTTGATGGCTGTGCTTTGTGTCTTTACATCAATTTTAGTTTGATGCATAATAGGCCGCAGATTAGATGAGTTTGCCCTTCGGCTTGAGATGGCCTTAGACTTTCTATCACGTGATAAAACTGAAACAGAGAAAGCTACAGGCACACTGGGTTCCCGCTTGTTCAGTAGTCATTTGTGAATGTTGCTGTTATTATAGCGGGGACCCAACACATATCACTGAGAGCTGCTATCAGTTGTTTTTGGTTCACCTTCAGCAGATAGAGGGTTTGGGCCCTGGCATTGTGGCAGTGGTCGAAGAGCTCTCGCAGGAGCAGGGACCACAGGCTTTGGTGGTTTTGGGGCCTGCCGTTTTTTTTGTGATATCTGCGGGCTTGCAGCAAATGAGTGAGAGAGTTTAGTCCCAGCATACACCAATTCCTCCATTTTCTGTGAGAAGCACAGAAGTGGAGATGCTGGAGAAAGTGATAATGTCTCTGGTGTTTCCGGTGGCTGTGATATGTTGTCCTGGCTTCCCTGGCTGTTTTCCAGAAAGTAATCCCTGGGTGCTGAATCTTGTAGCTGTTTTAAAACATCACAGTCAGTCTGTGAGGAGGTCTGTGGGCAGGGCTCAGTCGGGATAGTGTCCATGAGCAGTGTTTGTTTTGGCTGTGTGGTGTTATCAGTGTCCTTGTGGGATATGTCAACCACATGATGACTCGGACCCGGTGTTTGTGTGCTGAATGGATTGACACACTCTGCTGAAGGATGACGGAGGGAAAAGTAGATATTGTCCTTAAACACTCTGGTACCAAGTTTGTTTGGGTGGAGGCCATCCGGTTTAAACAATTGTCTATGGCCCCAGAAAAGATTGAAGTTGTCGATGAAATTCACTCCTTTTATATTACAAGATCTTTGTAGCCATGTGTTCAGCCCAAGCAACCGTGAAAACATATTTGTTCCCCTTGCTGGTAGTGGTCCACTGATGAACGACTGAACTTTGAGTCTTCGAAGTGTTTCAAAGAGTTCTCTGAAGTCCTTCTTAAGGAGTTCTGACTGCTCTTTCCGAATATCATTCTTCCCCACATGGATGATAATTCGATTTGCAGTCTTGTGCTTCATCAGAATGTTCTGAAGTTCCTTGTTCACATCAGAGACCGTTGCTTGAGGAAGGCAGCATGTTGTTGTAGTCCTGCTACGGATGTTTCTGATAACAGAGTCACCCACTATCAGAGTCCTTGGCTCGGCTGCGCTCTGAGCTGAAAGCCGCTGTCTGCTCGACCTTGAGCGCCTGTTAGTAGCGATGTTAGCTGCTGGCTGATCAGATCCATCTTTAAATACATTTGGGGATTCCTCACCCACATTCATTAATGCTTCAAATCTGTTCTCAAGATGTATAGGGGGTGGTTGAATGCCAGTATTCACAAGTCTTGTCATAGTCGAATCTGGGGTAGAGGAAGCTACGGCAGCAATACGAGAAACTCGTGACAATCTGATATTTCGTTTTCCTTTGGGTCTCGCTCCCTGTTTGTGCCATCGATTAGTGTGGCGATCAGTTTCGGCTTGTTCCTCTACACTTGGTATAAACTGTTGAGATTGAGAAGATTCATGGGACTCACCGGCTGTATGCTGAGAAGGTCCATGACGACGATCTGCTAAGTGTTCCGTCTGTTTTGGAATTCCAGCAAGTAACTTTGTTTCAAGAATCACAATCCTTTGTAGAAGTTTGCTGCAGTTCATGCAACAAGTAGATCCAACAGGAGGAATTTTTTTCTCTCTTCTGTTTGAATGTAGGCAGTTGTTTTCCCCTCTCTGGAATGTAAGCTGCTGGCAGTGGGAGGCAAAGTTTTCTTTTTGTAGTATTATTCCAGTCCCAAAGAGTTTTTAGTTTTAGCGTTTGTGCCAAAAAATCTGTTTTTTGAGCACTGTGTAGAAATGATCTGCTGATGTAGAAATCTTAGAAAAATCTTAGAAAAATCAGAGAAAAGTACAGAAATAAGAAGCAAAGCACAGAGCAGTAAGCAAGTAGCAAAGCCGGAAGCGTATATTCTGTGCACCAAATGACTATATGCACAGAATGTTCCATAATAATAATTGTCTAGTGACACGTTACTTGTTAATGCATGAGAGTTAGTCAGTTAAATTGTCAGGCCTAACTTAGTCATTTACACGTGAAATGTCATGGATGCATTCTGTGCATTTCATTCACAATTTTAACTTTTTTTTTTTTTTTTGAGATTGAGATTGAGATTAACAGACACACATAATTCTATTGAAGGCAGGGAAGAGAGCAGTGCCAAGCCATGAAAAGAAGTAAAGATATAGAGAGTTTCTTTCAAAGAAAAAAAAATATATTTATTCTCAAATTTAACTTAATGGATATATATACAGGAATGAAAAAAACTAAATCAAAAATGTGCTTTATTACTGCATTTGTTTACAATTAACTTTATTCAAGTTAAAAAAAAATAATAAAATCAATAGGACTTACGTAATATACTGTATAATGTAACTTTTTTTTTTTTTTTTTTTGGTCATTGGCGGCCACCTCATTTGGAGGCAGTGCCCCAGCATGGCCCCCCCACTGAAAATGCTCTAGACACGCCCCTGTTAATATGAAGACATGCCATAGGCCAATAAAATATATTACTTATAAAAATATATTAAAATATATTACCAAAGGTGTAATGTTTCATTCCCATGGAAATTAAACTATTTGCATGTTGGTCAATAGTTTGTCAAAGAGGAATAGTAAAGTACAGAGATGCAGGATGCTGGACAAACATGTTGAACAAAATAATAAATTTAGACAATGCGGATTAGGCAATTATTTTTAGCAAACTCATAGCTTTGTTGCATCACTGATTGTCTCTATTTTACTTGTCTTCCAGATGTAACAGAGAAATGTCGTCCTGGTTTACACACTCCAGTTCCAACTCGTTTTTACCTGAATGATGTATTGAGATCTTTTGCCTGTAGCACTCACCATTTTACAACCCATACGACAACAGCTTGAAAGACAAACACATCTACATTATGGAAGACTCTAATATGAGACAGTGGTTTGAATTCTTTCTGAAAGCAATACCAAGTGAGAAAGAATGCTACTTTTTGGCTTATTGTGTATTATACAGTATATACAATGTACACAGTAGTCGTGGGATTATATTTGTAGATGTACCTGCATGCTCAAAATAATAAGCCAACTTTAAATATAAGGAGATCACTCTGTTCTTAAACTTTTAGGGGTTAATATTGTTTCTGTTTACAATAGTAATTTTTGAGAGTGAAATGGTATTTTCTACGATATTCTCTACAGTTGGACAGAATTCTGCAGTGGGCTTTCCGGGATGTTGGTGTTTATAAGACAATATAAACATACTGTACATGTATTTGCACTATTCATATTTTGCACAGACTGCACATGGTTAAAGCTATTACACTATAAACTGTCTAAAGTTGTTACTGCACAAGCACAGTAAACTATTTCTATAAAAAATATCATTGCACTACTGTTATTTTGAATAGAATACATTGTTTAACAATATTTTTGCACACTCATCCAACTGTATTTATTACCACTGTTCTCATGTTGCTGCTGTTCATAATGTATATATAATCCTTCATTGCTCTGTTCATAATGTACATACAATCCCTACATTCCATTCATATTTATATTCTGTATATATTCTGCTCAATATTGTATATAGCAACTCCACTGTATATTCTGTATATCATAGCTTTACTTACTCTGCACTTTTATGTATATAAAACACTATATTCTTGCACTTCTGGTTAGATGCTAACTGCATTTCATTAGCTCTGTACTTGTACTCTGCATAATGACAATAAAGTTGAATCTAATCTAATATTCTGAGTGTGTTGGCTTTAGACTTTAGACTGTATAGTAATAATAAAATCTGAATTTAGGAGGTGGAACAACATGATGAACACAGACTTCACGTTGGACACCTTTACCATTAAACGGAATAGTAAACCTTCCTTGGACTATTACTTTCACAGTTACATGTCTTCAAACGTATGCCTTCAAAAATTTAATGGAGATTGAAACTCGAAAACAACACTGTAAGTTATTTCTACTTCTTTCCATTAATTTATTAAAATAATGTGATTAAAATATTAAAATATATTTTAATTCATTTGGTCAGCCAAATTATTTATAAATTATTAATAAAATTAAGATTGTCCACCTGTCATTTTCAAACTACAGAATGACATGCCTTTAGAGCTGCTTTAACCTTTAATAATCACACTGGTACAAGAATAAACTAGAGATTATTGGAACCAGAGACTGTTGCTGTGAATACAGCGATCCCTGTACTGGATAAACATGGCGTTGCTAGAGACCCAACCCAGCTAGGAATATTATTGTTCTAATAATGTTCCGAGAGCATTATATGTTCTGGGAATGTTTTGAGTGACAAGTTTTATTTCAGTTCACAGAATGTTCTCCTAAAAGGAAGGATAACATTCTCTAAAGACATTTTATAAATATGTATTAATAACATTATGAGAACATTATCATTATCCCTAACATTCTAATTAAGATTTAAGCAGGAAAATTTCCATTGTACATTGGATGTGGATTCAAATGTTGCTCAGATATAAAGTTTTGGTTGAAATTAAAAACCAAACCTTTGCCATTTTCATTAAATAACTCCAAAAACAATATTTCTGACTTATTATAAACCAGATTGACTTTATGTCTGCCATACATTTACAAAAGGTCTTGTTGAGATTAACAGAGATTTAGAAGTTGATGTTTGTTTAAAACAAATAATTTTATTTGACGTCACCCTAATGGTGATCAGTGTTCGCTTTAGTTATGTAATTTAACAGTTGACTTGTCAATGTTTTTCTCTAGCTGCTGTAGCTATGTTTGTTATGGCAAAAACAACAAGAGATGTGATTAGATGACACTGGTTGCTTGCTGATGATAAAGACATCATCATATTATCTATCTGATTTCATCTGGTTTAATTATGGTATTAGTTGCACAATATTGATCTTATGCTGTTGAAATGCATTTACTATAGTCACTAATATGAAATACATAATATTATAGATTAGACTCTAGATGAGAGTAGTTGATCAGATCATTACATGATGAACTCTTTAACATAAAAAAACAGAAAAGATCAAAATTTTCTCTCACTGCTTTTGCTGAAACATAGTTACAGTAGCCAGATAAAAGCTAATCTAGAAACGTTTGACTCATACTGCCCAACTACTGATCACCATAATGATGACGTCAAACCAAACTATTATTTTCAATAAACCATCAACATCTAAACCTATGTTAATCTCAATAATAACTTTTTTAAATGTATGACAGAAATAAAGTCAGTCTTGTTTATAATAAGTGAAGCTGGTAATGCAGTTTTTGGATTTATTTACGCTGGAGCTTCTGAGCAATGTACAGTAAGTCCACATCTAGTGTGATGGGAAGCTTTATTAGAATGTTATCTATACAAATTTTTAGAATGTTTTTAGAGAATGTTATCCTACCTTTTCTCAGAATATTCTGGGAACTAAAATAAAACTTGCCGCTGAAAACATTTACAAAACATGAAAAGTGCCATCACCACTTCACATTCACAATTAAACTCGACATTTAAGATGCATTTGAAAGACTGATGATTTTGTTTAGTACAAATAAAGTTGTGTAACTGCATTTAAATAAAGTAAACACAGGAGTGTTTTCTTCTTATCATATTTTTTTTCCTCCTAACGTCTCCATATGTCCTATTAGTGCAACTTAAAAAAAAATATATATATATATATATTAATAAAAATAACCACTTATAAAGCTGCAAAAGCTAATTAAGTGTTTGTGCAGACCTGAAATGGTCATGGGAATATTTGTGAGAATTCCCCGTAAGCAGCTCGACAACTGTTGTTCAGGACATGGAAAGCACAAGTCTCTGTTGTTCATCTTAGAAATCTGTTCGAGCCATGTACCTCGTACAGCCGAGATCCCTATTTCTCACAATTTACAAATTAAATACTGTTCATAACGTTATAACACAACGTGCAACACAAACTGTTGGTCCAATTTGTTTTTCAATCTTAAAAACACAGAAAAACACTTCAGCACCCTTTCTGTAAGAGCTTACATTATTTATGGTACATTATTTAGACTGTATTTACTCAGATGCTGACTGCTCGCTGAATTACTTTTTTTAGGTATGAAATAGGTATGTCTGTTAAGATAATTTATCATGAGTTACAAAAAGCTAAATTGTAATTTTCTTGTGTAACCTCTCCACAATAGAAACATTAAATGAAAACACCCTTGGAATTTTACTTTTACAGTTAGGTGTCTAAAAGTATGCCTTCAAAAAATAAAATGGAGCTTGAAACTCTGCAGCAACACTGAAAGTTATTTCTGAATAATTTAAGACATTTAGCTATGGACATAAAAAAAATACATACACTGTAAAAAAAAATCATATTTTATGGAAAATAACAATTTATTTACAGTATTTTTGTCATTTTAAATTTTTTTAAAACTATGTAAAAATTCCTAACAATATATGTATATTTATACTATAAATTACTGTATTATTTATACACTATTTTTCCTGTTTACATAAATACAAATTCATGTAAAATTACGAAAAATATCTGTAAATGAACAACTTGACCATTATTTTAAAGATTATATAATGATTGACAAATTAAAGTATTTTTCATTTCTTAATGCAGAAAATTACCTTATTATTTATACAGTATTTTTTCTGTTTTCTTAAATTACATACAAATTCATGTAAAATTACAAACAGTATCTGTAAATTAACAACTTGACTATTATTTTAAGGATTATATCATTCATTACAAATTACAGTAATTCTAATTTTTTATATGGGAAAATTACCTTATTATTTATTCTTTTTTTTTGTTTCTTAAATTACATACAAATGTATGTAAAATTACAAACGATATCTGTAAATTAACAACTTGACTGATATTTTAAGCATTATTCCATTAATGACAAATTACAATAATTTCCATTTTTATACATAAAATATTGTATTATTTATACAGTATTTTTCTGTTTTCTTCCATTACAAAAAAATAATCTGTAATTAAATGTGGAAAATACAAGATACAAAGCTATCAGCAAACAGCACAAATCGTTTCTTTCTCTCAAAGGTAAAATTGACTTCATCATGAGAGTAAACCTAACTGATAACATAGAAATACACTTTTAGTTATTCAGTTCCTCCTTTTAGAATCAGTCTTTTTGACAATCTTGTAGATATATCGGTTTTGTATTTCTTCATTATTTAAAGGACTAGTTAAATTCCAGAATAAATTTTTCCTGATAATTAACTCACCCCCATGTCATCCAAGATGTTCATGTCTTTCATTTTTCTGTCTAAAAAAATAAAACATAAGGTTATTGAGGAAAACATTCCAGGATATTTGTCCACATAGTGGACAGTAGTAATTATGATGCTGCTTCTGTCATGATGATTTATGACTTTGACCTTTTGACAGGTTGAACTTCCGGTGACCTTATGATGGATGGGTTGAACTTCCGGAATGAGTTCATGGGTTAACCTATGACCCTTTCCCATGCATCGATCAAGTGGTTTTTGACAGAAAGTTTTACCCTATTGACCTAGTTAGTTCTAAATCATAGTTTTTGACGGGTAGTTTTAACGGTAAAGGAAACACTCCCCACGCATCGATCATGTGGTTTTGACAGAAGCTTTTACCCTATTGACCTAGTTAGTTCTAAATCATGGTTTTAGGAAACCCTCCCCTACGCTGTTTGAAGTTTGTGTCAGTTAGCTTGTTTGAACTTTGTCCCAGTTATACGGTTATGTGGGTGTGTGTGTGTGTGTGTGTCTCCCCCTCCCATTTCATTCCTGAGCAGTGTATAAATGGGATCGGTGTGTTCTACGTTTATATATAAAACATCCTATAATTTATATGATATAATTAATTATCATGCTAAGGTTGAAAAACATTTCAGTTATTTCACATTTATATATAAAACATTCTATAATTTATATAATATAATAATTATCATACTAAAGTTGAAAAACATTTTAGTTATTTCACATTTATATATAAAACATTCTATAATTTATATAATATAATAATTATCATGCTAAAGTTGAAAAACATTTTAGTTATTTCACATTTATATATAAAACATCCTATAATTTATATAATTTATATAATATACATCATCTAAAAGCAATTTAACTAAGGTTGAAAAACATTCTGTTCTTTGAAAAAAAGGTTATAAATGAAACTGTATAAAAATATACTGAAACCGACTGTTTCCGATAAAACAAGATCCATCTCCAACATTTTTTTTTTTTTAGAGCTGAAGGAGTTTTGAAAGAGCTGAAAGAGATGTTTTCACACACCTTTGATCCTGACCCACAGTGCTCCCAGCGTCTGCGTCTGCACGCTACAGTGCACACTCGTCGGAATTTACTAACCAATCATAATATCTTCAAAGACATTGTTAATTAAAACTAACTTATTTCACGCGGGAGTACCATGTTTTTGACAGTTTTTCTGACGGGTGCATCTATGAATTACGAAGCTCACCGTCTACCATCTCTTGTACACCCCCCCCCCCCCCTCTCTCTCCCTCTCATTCATTCATTCGTCTCCAAGTCTTATTTTCTTCTTTTAATGAATATAAACACATTATACATTCGCAAAGAATATAAAACAAAACATTTACATTAGTTTTAGTCATCACTAAAAATATACATTTTACCAGGATCGGGGAAAAAATATATAAATTGAACAGAATGAAGAATATGGTCTAATTTTTTACAGTCTATGTTACGGTGTCTTTAAACCATATTACATTTCATTCCTGTAATAAAACATGCATCTGTATTTTATATGCTGCTTTATTTCATCTGCTGATAGAGATATTTTAACACTATATTCATAAAGTATGTGTTATTTGACTTAATATCAACGCGTCTAATGTCCCAACCACAGCAACAGTGTTTGTATGAAAAAAATACTTTTATTTTGAAAATATGACGATGTCATGTGAAAATACATTTATTTTGAAAATATGACGATGTCCTGTTGACACGTGCTTAGCTTTCCCTGGGGTGTAAGCGCTCCCAGTTAGGAATGCACGGTTCTACCGGTCTTAGTGAAACGGCTTCCTCCTGTGGAATTCATACACACGGCATATTAATAATTATTGTATCAGCCCTAAACCTACCAACGCAGTAAACGGTATAACTGATCTTTTTCAAAAAGCTGTTTAATTATTTATTTTAACCGTACACCTACCACCACACAATAAAATGCTGTATGTACGTACATTTTTAATTAAATTTAGTTTTTAAGCGATCTGAATTATGACTACCCTATACATTAAGCATAAACCGCACATACCCTGTTATATCAGTATAATATCCACGTCGCTATATAAATCTGTATTCTGATAAACGATATAAACAAGCGGACATACGCATGCCATGAACATATCAAGTTAAAAAGAGACTTATCTCTATTTTAAACAATTTGAAAAAAAAAAAAAAAAAATATATATATATATATATATATATATATATATATATATATATATATATATAAAATTATATATGACAACGTGTTACTAAACCAGAACATACGTTTTAAACAAGTATTCATCATGTTTATAAAACACATAGCAGTAACAGACATGTTACTAAACCAAACCAAATCATTTATAATACATTTTTAATCATGTATTCAACATATACTTATACAACATATACAAACACGTTTTAAACATATTTTAAACAAAAACTAATCATAAACGCCGCCTTCTCAAAATTACAGACATGTACAATCATGCTGATCACATATTATGGATATTCAGACTTTTAGCCAGTAATACGTTTTAGGATAATGAAAAAACACCAACGTCTGGGGGCTGCCAAAATATCTCCAGTCCCCCAAAACCCACTCAGACTCCAGGGGTTAAAGAATATGGAAATACATAATTATATAATGACATCATCATCCTAAAGCAAGTCATTAAACAAAAAAGTATAACTTAAAAAAAAGATAACTTATTTTAAATGTAATAGCATAGTATATAAAATAAACATTTCTGATGATACATATAAAAAAATATCCCTTACATTTTTTTAGACCGGTGAGAGATGTCCAAACATGAATGAAATATCCCCAAAATAAAATAATACGACTTAAAAAATAAAGTAAAATATTTAAATCATAAACAGAATCTCACGGGTCCTCGTAGTGAAATGTTTGTGAGACCTGAGGGGGTGCTTCACACACCCCGTGTGCGACGAGGGTGGAGTTCCAGACCGCATGATCTAAGCCAGAGGGGTACATTATTTCAAAGCTAACATTAATGTAATGTTTGAATAATCAGTACCCGCACTACATCTGATGTAATTCATTACATCTGTTTAAATGTTTCTTAATTCAAAAAAAAAATGATGATATATATATTACCTAAAATATTTTATATTTTTATATAATATTATATAATAAATAATTATTTATATCATATCATATGTATGATTATATTATATTAGATGCGTTATGCATTAATCACTTTAGATTCTTTAAAGTTCTTATTTTTAGCACGATCTTCAAAGTTTTTAATACATCTCTCACTCTCCCCCTCTCTCTCTCTTACTTTCCCCCTCTCTCTCTCTATCTCCCTCTCTTTCCCTCTCTCTCTCACACACACACACACACACACACACACACACACACACACACACACACACAGACAATGAAACATGATGCCAAAGTCTTTCTGTATGTTTTAAAAATAAAGCTAAAAATATTGATTTTGCTTTAAATGTATGCTACATTTGTTTGTCACAGCATAGACTGTGAAGTGTAGATGAAGTTGATTTTTATCTTTTAGAAGAATTCTTTCAGAGAAAGACCCTCGATCGTATTCAGTCATTAAAGATGGCTCAGGAGAGATGGGTTTGTGGACCCACGCATCCTACAGATGTAATTTGAGAACTGCGCTTTCCTACGGTCGTAAACCTTTCACATATCTACGGTACTCTCAGACACAGAGCAGGAAAGACATTTTTTTTTTTTTTTTGCTGGGCCTCTGTTTAGCCGTTCCAAAATACCTCCATTTAAAAGCAAAAATATTAAAATGACCACCTGTACATCTAACGGCTGTAGTTCTATTTTATATTAAAAGTATCCTTACTATCCATATTATATTCTTTATTTAAAACAATATATTTAACCGGCAGTATCCCCCCAACGTGTGTTTTCCATCAGTTGTTTGGCCTTCGGGCTTTTTACGTAGTGCTTTTCAGTTACTGTAAGATCGCTTTACACTAGTGTAATGAAAGTTAACTTTTCTTAAAGTTTATAGTTGTATTTTACTGTATCCGCATCCTTCTATCCTGTAGATTGTATGTGTACTGTAAAATAACAAATATAAATTTTGCTTAAAGTCAGTAAAATGATTACACCTACAATTTGAAACCTGTTTAAACACATTGTGTGTCACTAAAGCAAGGCACACCGTCTATCGTCTTATTTTTTTAAATAACCTGATGACCGGCATCTTCTCTTCATATAATTTATGCACCCGAGTGCTTTTCTCACACGAGTAGAAAACCCTTTCTCTTTGGATGTGTTTGGCAGAAACATAATTTCTACATCAGAATTTTTTTTTTTTAATGTACGACTGAACTTTTCTCATTCGACAGAAATACTATTTTCAAATTATTTACCCGGCCTATAACACTCAGTGTAAATGTTCTTACCTAGAACAGAAAACATACGCTTTGACTATTTTGTAGGCATTGTGTAATGTTAAATGGTTTACTAAAAAAATGAAAGCACCGGCAGCTGTGATTTTCAAAATGAAAGAAATGTTCAAGCTAAGGATGTTTTTTTTTTTTTTTTCACAATACAATTGTTAAAGTATTTTTTGTTTTTTTTAATCTTGATTTGTATAAAATTTTTTTGTTACTCCGTTAAATTTAGTCATTGTGTTCGGATAGCCGATGACACAATTCACATTTTGTTTTAAGACTCCTGTAAATTCATGCTGTCGCGTGGGAAAGAGAGCGGGGTGAGCACATTCTATTCATTTAAGAAAAAATTATTAAACATTTGCCCAAACTTTTTTTTATTATTTTGACAAAACACAACACGACGACATTAAAGAATGTTATCAGTTCCTACAGTCATCTTCTTTGATTCAAATAAAGCAACATCTCTGGTGTACGTGTGTATGTGCTAAACATCTTTGTTTCTCCACTCCACTTCTCCAGATTTGTTAGATGGGCTACCGTTGTAATACAAACACATTTGAGAACTACGACGTTCTCACTTTTGTAACGGTTATAGAAAAATGCCGTACACACTTTTGCATTTCATAATTCAGTGATTTTAGCAGTAATGAGCACATAAGAAAATTGTCAATGTGACACTTGTAAACATATATAATTTTATTTATTTTTTTATTTTTTACCAGAGATAGTCGACCGATCTGTTTGCACGTTGTTTTGCAGTTTTCTCTGACTGTGGTCAAAGAGTTTTCTCTGACTGCGGTCAAACATACAGTCCCTGTTCATAGGAATTTTACGGCATAAAAATATCGCCCCTACATCTAGAGCTCTTGTTCATATAGCCGATGACGACGTTCACATTGTTTCAACATTTCCGCTTGACATTAAAGAGTAGGCCTATGCGTACTGATTTGCTAGAGGGACTATGTCACCTCGTTGTAACGTGATTACGTTTAAGATCCATAAGATTGCGCTAAATTCACCTGAAAAGGTTATAGATATAGTCTTTTATACAGGAAATGTGTATCAGAATAACAAATACCTAATAGTGAGATCCTCTCTTCTAAACTATTGTGAAAGTTTTAATGCAACTCTGTAAATAGCTTTTTTTTTTCTACTACTGTATACATTATTGTTTGGTTGTCTTTGTACATTATTTCAATAAATAAACCGGTGTTGATAAGTCGTTCATTTAAGTGAGAGGCGGGATGACTTTGACTGTTTTAGTCATTCATTGTGCTTAAGGTCCGATCCGGAAACCGCGCTACAACTGGAACTTCGCTTTGTCACGTCTAAATAACCCGTTCATCTTTAAGAAAACACGAGGCGAGCAGTTTCTGACATCTATTAATTCACTTCATTTTTTCACCAGCGCAAATGTTTTGTTTAGCATACATATTAGTTTTAGTCCGTTACATAGGCGTCACGCATGAATTTTATAGTTATTTTAAATAATTATGATAGAGTTACAGGTTTAGGTTAGTGGGGTGCCTGTAAGTGGTGAAAACTTCAAGCATCGGAGACGACGGTGTTACTCAAACAGCCCATAGCGTTATCTTTTAACAAACTATTGTATTGAGCGTTACTAAGACAAAATCTGTAACAGCGTTCATTAATATGTTGAAATGAAAATAAACATACAAAACTTTATAATGACCGTGAGTTCAATATAGCCTAACACCGCATAGACAAATGTTTGTTCTAACTCTTTCGCCCTAAAATTGCGAGATTTCTTGACTTTGCCATGTTTAACCGACTCTAGATCTCATCGCGCCGTAGCGAACTGTAAACCACACACTTTCTAATCGCATTACTCTAAGAAACTGCACATGGTTAAATCTATTACACCATAAACTGTCTAAAGTTGTTAATGTACAAGCACAGTAAACTATTTCTACAAAAAATATCATTGCACTACTGTTTTTTTTTTGTTTTTTTTGCGTATAATACATCGTTCAACAATACTTTTGCACACTCATTCGACTGTATTTATTACCACCGTTCTCACGTTCCTGCTGTTCATAATGCAGAGGTGGTAAGTAACGAATTACATTTACTCGCGTTACTGTAATTGAGTAGCTTTTTTGTGTACTTCTACTTTTTTAAGTAATTTTTTTAATCTGTAATTTTACTTTTACTTAAGTATATTTTGTTTGAAGTATTGTACTTCGCTACATTTTAAAACACATTAATTACTGAGTAAAAAAAAAAATCGCTCCCGGGAAGCTACGTCAGTAAATGATGGGCAGGAGGGCAAACTGGCGCTAAAATCACAAGAAAGATGCAAACGGACAAAACAGGCGTTAGTGGTGCAGACACCGCTGAAAACGAAACCCCGTCATATTCTGAAGTTTAACTCGAAGGAAATGAAGTGAACCCCTGCCCATATTTATACTCTATTATGCTGTGTATGCTGTGCTTGCCTAGGGAGACCAAACTTGCAGTTTATAAAATCTCGACAAGACATCAACCCTTTGTAAGCATATAGAGGTGAGCTAAATAATTGCGTCATTGCATTGGTGGTTAAAATGAAGCGTTGACATTTTAGCAAGAGGTTTTGCACAAATTAGCCAAAAAATCGTCTGTGATAATATCATAATTGTTGTTTTAATGATGTACGCGCGCATTTAGAGTGTTCTTTCACTGTGTGATTCAGTCCGTTGAAATGCATTTAGAATGAAATCAATCAAAATCATTTAGAATCAAAATCACACAAAGAATGCTGTCTTTTCCTCTAAAAATCATAATCACACACACACACACACACACACACATATACATATATATATATAGATCTGTGGGGATTTCTTTAAGACTGCAAGTGAAGCTCAGCTTCCCCTCTAAAAAAAACAACGGTCAAATATGTACTATTGTGTATTATGTATTGTGTTAACAGGGACGTGCACAGACATTTTGAGGGGCAGGGGCTCAAGTGAAATAAAGGGCACTTCTCATAATTAGGTTTTTTTTTTTTTTAACAAAAAAGTATATATATATATATATTAACGCAACTCTGACTTCCTTTTAAAAAAAACAATTTAAAAAGTTAATTAATTTTATCTTCCTCAAACTCACGCAATTGTTTCATTTTCAAAAGATGTCTACAAAATAATCAGTTCACAGAAACCATGGTCTCCTTAGTATTCACTAGGTTTATAGAGCAGCAAAGGAAAGCATTCCACAATGTGCATGTTTTGAAAACATTTTCTATGCTACTAGTTTCAAGTATATATGAAGAGTTCAGATGCAAAAGCCTCTTAGTGCCATCTGAAATTTTCTTATGAGCTTTTTTTTTTTCAAGCTCGTATTTAAGTTCAGTAATTTAACTTAAATGACAATTAATAGGTAATTTTCATTGCCAGTAATGTGAAATAAGTGAACATAAACATACAAGCTTGATAAAAATGATCATTATTGAAGGAAATTTCAGATGGCACTTAGAGGATTTTTCATCTGAACTCTTCATATTTAGAATAACCTAAATAACTGCATCATACAGAGGGGCGTGTTTTACTAATAATTTGTTTATTTTTGCACAAGGCACTACATCGTTTTAATTATTTTGGTGTTATCAGAATACATAACACTTTAAAATTAAACTTACCAAAATAATTGAGTAAAAATTCAATAAAAGCCAATGTCATGTATGTATTTGTGGTGGTATGGAATACTATTTTATAAAGGTTTCGAGGAAATAAAAAAAGTTAAATTACTTAAATAGTTAATTTATAAATATTGTTATTTTTAAAGTTTAATGTTAACTTATTTCTACTCAGTTTTATTTATTAATGTACCAGATGCAGTTACTCAGATTTACTACATTTTTTAGAGTGTATCCTCCATCTGTTTGCATCTGTAGATGCAATTTCTTCTAAATTCACCAATTTAGATTTCTAAATTTCAGGGGGAAAGACTCTTGATGTAAGTCAATAACTTGGGACGTTCTGTATGCAAATTAGGCGTCAACTAGTTAAAATGCGCACATTTGCATCTAATTGAGAGGGAAATGCAGGTAGGATAAACAAAATAACTAAAGCATATTACCTGGTGGTGATATATGCTTATTTTATAAACTTATTTTATTACATGGCTTGGTTGAATTCCAATGTAGAATGTCATCACTCAATGGCTGGATGTCTAAGTGGTGCCCACAGAATAACATAGGTTTCATAGACAATTGGACGAGCTTTTGGGGCAGACCTGACCTGTTTAAAAGAGATGGTCTTCATCCCTCCTGGGGTGGCGCCACTCTTCTCTCTAGAAATATGGCAAATAGTCTTAGTGTTTATACTTGACTAACTGGGGCCCAGGTCAGGAAGCAGACAGACTGGCTAAACCGACCGTCTGCTAGCTGCCTCCCGTCACAGAGGTCAGTTAATTCTCAGCACATAGAGACTCTTTCACCTAGATATCACACTATAGAGACTGTATCTTTTCCCCGAACTAGAAAATACAAGAAACGTCCAAACCAAGTTAAGATTAACAATTTAATTGAGGTTCAACAAATAAAAAACAGAAGCAATATGGATAAACAAATGATAAAGCTTGGCTTATTGAATATCCGATCCCTTTCTACGAAAACACTTTTTGTAAATAATATGATCACTGATCATAATATAGATGTACTCTGTTTGACAGAAACCTGGCTAAAACCTGATGATTACATTATTTTAAATGAGTCCACCCCCCAAGATTACTGTTATAAACATGAGCCACGTCTAAAAGGCAAAGGTGGAGGTGTTGCTTCAATTTATAACAACGTTTTCAGGATTTCTCAGAGGGCAGGCTACAAGTATAACTCGTTTGAAGTAATGGTACTTCATATAACATTATCCAGAGAAACAAATGTTAATGATAAATCCCCTGTTATGTTTGTACTGGCTACTGTATACAAGCCACCAGGGCACCATACAGACTTTATTAAAGAGTTTGGTGATTTTACATCCGAGTTAGTTCTGGCTGCAGATAAAGTTTTAATAGTTGGTGATTTTAATATCCATGTTGATAATGAAAACGATGCATTGGGATCAGCATTTATAGACATTCTGAACTCTATTGGTGTTAGACAACACGTTTCAGGACCTACTCATTGTCGAAATCATACTCTAGATTTTATACTGTCACATGGAATTGATGTTGATGGTGTTGAAATTATTCAGCCAAGTGATGATATCTCAGATCATTATTTAGTTCTTTGCAAAATTCATATAGCCAAAATTGTAAATTCTACTTCTTGTTACAGGTATGGAAGAACCATCACTTCTAACACAAAAGACTGCTTTTTAAGTTATCTTCCTGATGTATCCAAATTCCTTAGCATATCCAAAACCTCAGAACAACTTGATGATGTAACAGAAACTATGGGCTCTCTCTTTTCTAGCACTTTAAATAAAGTTGCTCCTTTACGCTTAAGGAAGGTTAAGGAAAACAGTTTGACACCATGGTATAATGAGCATACTCGCACCCTAAAGAGAGCAGCCCGAAAAATGGAGCGCAGCTGGAGGAAAACAAAATTAGAGGTATTTCGTATTGCTTGGCGGGAAAGTAACATATCCTACAGAAAAGCATTAAAAACTGCTAGATCCGATTACTTTTCTTCTCTTTTAGAATAAAACAAACATAACCCCAGGTATTTATTCAATACAGTGGCTAAATTAACGAAAAATAAAGCCTCAACAAGTGTTGACATTTCCCAACACCACAGCAGTAATGAGTTTATGAACTACTTTACTTCTAAAATCGATACTATTAGAGATACAATTGCAACCATTCAGCCATCAGCTACAGTATCACATCAGACAGTGCACTATAGACCCCCTGAGGAACAGTTCAACTCATTCTCTACCGTAGGAGAGGAAGAATTGTAGAAAGGACCTCTACATCCCTGAAAGACAGCGGAGACCAGGACAACTAGAGCCCCAGATACAGATCCCCTGTAAAGACCTTGTCTCAGAGGAGCACCAGGACAAGACCACAGGAAACAGATGATGCACATGTGACTTTGCTGCAGCCTGGAATTGAACTACTGGTTTCGTCTGGTCAGAGGAGAACTGGCCCCCCAACTGAGCCTGGTTTCTCCCAAGGTTTTTTTCTCCATTCTGTCACCGATGGAGTTTCGGTTCCTTGCCGCTGTCGCCTCTGGCTTGCTTAGTTGGGGACACTTCATCTACAGCGATATCGTTGACTTGATTGCAAATAAATGCACAGACACTATTTAACTGAACAGAGATGACATAACTGAATCCAATGATGAACTGCCTTTAACTATCATTTTTGCATTATTGACACTGTTTTCCTAATGAATGTTGTTCAGTTGCTTTGACGCAGTGTATTTTGTTTAAAGCGCTATATAAATAAAGGTGACATTGACATTGACATTTAGCGGAAGCAATACAATCGGGTTTAACAATCGGGGGAGAGGGAGAGGGAGCGCTTCAGAACTCCTGACCTGATATTTAGATACTATATTTCAATAAATATATTTCTTTGACAGGGAAGCTGTGTGCAAACAGAAATATATATTATTTTTCAAAAATAAAAAAAAAGCATCCCAGAAAAAAGGGCACTTTCTCTCCAGGAATAAAAAGGGCAGGTGCTCAAGCCCCCTTTCATGTCTATGTGTGCACGTGCCTGTGTGTTAATCAGCTACATGTCGGCTGACTCGATTTTCTTCTCATACATTCCCGTAGCGTCACAGTGAATTTCCTTGTTGAAGCCGAGCGTCCATTGACTTCGATGGGGCTGCTTTGAACAGTTTTTTTCAGTGCTCCGAAGCTAGACGGTCATTGGATAAATGCTGCGATTATGTCCCGCCTACGGACGCTCAGCGTCTCTGGAGGTGAATGAGGAGTCGGCTGGCCCGGACTCCGGGCTTCCGCGTGATGATTGGAGGATCTGTCGATCTCCTTTTGACTGACAGCGGTCTGCACCATAAGAAGTCGGTGAAGCTGTTTCACGCGCAGTCCCATGATCGCGGATTTCTCAAGTGTATTCGAAAGACAAACTGCGGCAATATTTCTTGATATTTGTAAAATGCAGAACCACCACAAAATTAAATTGGTAACTAAGACAGATTGAAAATGTGCGCGCACACACACACACACACACACACACACACACACACACACACACACACACAC
This sequence comes from Carassius carassius, assembly GCF_963082965.1. Taxonomy (NCBI): domain Eukaryota; kingdom Metazoa; phylum Chordata; class Actinopteri; order Cypriniformes; family Cyprinidae; genus Carassius; species Carassius carassius. The sequence continues at coordinate 5,094,578 of NC_081773.1, forward strand.
ACACTATAGCCATCTAGTGGTTAAAGTGATTTATTACAATTTTTAAACTGAATTTCCCCAAAAATGGGCAAAAATCTTACATTAAACCTTATAAAATTATCCATGGTATCCCCATGTATGAAAGTCAGAAATCTGAGTATTTTATGAAGTGAATTTTACCTGAAATGCTTTTTTCTTTTTTTGTAAAAAAAAAAAACCTATTTAAATAAATATTTATTTATTTATAGAAATTTAAAAGATTTAAATCCTCCAAAAACTGTACAAAGTTTAGTAAAAACATAAATGAACAGAGTAAAATTATATTTGTAAAAAATTTAAATATTTTACTATTACAAAATTAAATGTTATTGTCTGGGGTCAAAAAGACCTCGAGTGTCACTACAAATGAAGACCATCAGAGGGTTATAATGTAGGCCGAAAATGAGGTTCCTCTCTTTGAAAGACCAGCAGCCGCCACTGATATATATATATATATATATATATATATTTTTTTTTTTTTTTTTTACAACAGGACAGTAAACTAAGAGACTTTTTTAGGCGTTTTAGACACCATATTGCCTGTTTTTGCTCTATTTCTACAACAAAAATTTATTTCAAACACAGCCACCAAAGCACAGTTTTGCGTCTCTGAGCAACGTGACAGTGTTTAGTTCCTGAATGAATCAACCGTTTAAATGATTTGGTTCAATCGCAATGACTCACTTATTAACAGTGACTTGCTGACACACACTGGCCATTTTAATTTCACATTTAAAGTATCTTTAGATTTTTTTTTAATAATTAAGTTTTTATAATTTCAAATGAGTATTCAACATTTTATGTCTTGTATATCAAAACATTATTCATGCATTTGTAACTGCAGGTTAAATGCATTCTTGTCCTGCACTAAACAGTGTAATACATCTAAATGCCACGTCCGATGAAGCTTTTGCATTTCCTCTGCATTAAAAGATGAGTTTGTTGATACTGATTTGCCTGATAACAGCCCAAATGTCTTATTATTCTAAATAACTGATTCCTTTAATTAAAAACTACTAGTTTGAGATTAATAGGCCTATCCCAGGGGTGTCAAACTCAGTTCCTGGAGGACCATAGCCCTGCAGAGTTTAGTTCTAACCCTGCTCCAGCACACATATCATGTAGTTTTCAAATAAGCCTAAATGATTAGATTAGCTGGATCAGGTTTGTTTAACTATGGTTATATCTAAACAGTGCAGGACTGTGGCCCTCCAGGAACTGAGTTTGACACCCTTGCCTGTCCCATTTTTGCCTCCCTCTGTCTGTGGTTGTTTTTCATGTCCGCGGGTCGAAGCGACCCCAATACAAATAACGTGATATTTAGCACCTAAAATGCGAATTCTACCAAGGCAACCCTGCTAAAAAACTTATATTGTAACCCCGGGAAGCAATTTTTATCGGGGAACCTCCTGGAAGCGTGATTTTGGTAGTTTTGGACTAGTTTTGAGAAGCAACTGGGCAGGATTTGTTGTGAAAGCCTGGCAACCCTGATCTGAACGCACGTGCTCGAGATATACTTCTAATTACAGGAGCGTCTTTACTGATGAGATGTGCATGAAAATCGCATTCGATTTTTTGCACAGTCCTAATACTATCCTAGTTTATATCAGATACAAGTTTGTTTCTTCATATTTCTCTTACATCTACTCCTGTCCATTCTACCCCCGTTAGAGTATCCACGACTTTAATGCTTCTGTCATACTCATTGTAGGTCACTTTGGATAAAGACCCATGCTAAATCATTAAAATCCAAAAAATGAACTCTGAGATAGAATATCTAGTGAAGGGATTCAAACTTTTATTTCAACAATACAGTGTTGAATTTACATGCATACATTGAAGTAGCGAAGAAAATGATCAAATTGTTATTACAAACAATTGGGTTGACATCACAAGTTATCTAACCAGAAAAGAAAATCTCGGCAGGCCCTCAAGTTTTGTTCTACTATGAAATTGACGATGGTTTCAATAATTTCATGTATCGCGAACCCATAATGTTTAGCGACTAACATCACACACAAATCCGTTATGCACATACACAGACAGAGAGTCTCGTTAATGTACATCTCGTTGTTACATTCGGCCGTCACATACAGAATTTTCTGGTCGTTACACAAATCGGCGCCTTGCTGGTCATATACAAGCTCGTCAAATCGGGCCATGGATTATTTTTCAAGCTTCTCACAATGTCCATTTCTTTCTTAAGATTTGTTACGCGCTTGGAATCCGTCGTACAATCATGATTCGGATCAGACGCATCGTCTATGATTTTACGCATCAGATCAATAATTTGCTCTCTGTAACATTGTTTAAACATAGAGTCTATGTTTGCTTTTACAGCACACATCTTTCCTTCGGCACAGCCGCACTCCACTCGCTCATCTGCAGCAGCGCTGGTAGTGGCAGACATCCTTGTTCTATGAATGAATTTGTTCCAAGACGTAAACAGAGCGTTATTAAAATCCACAACGATCCGCTGTTTTTAAAATCCATGACGATCCAGGCCTTGCGCAGTTTGAATTTCAATTTCTGAAAATTTGAAAAATTAGAGAGTGGAGAAAATGGGTTGGAGGCGTTGCACTCAAAAAGCAGAGGAGGGTGAAGGGCCCTGGTTAGGGTTTGACCTGCGAGAAATATGAAGAAACAAACTTGTATCTGATATAAACTAGGATAGTATAATGATATAACGTAAAAGATAAAATATTTTATGAAATGAACAAAGAGGTTGATGGCCAAAACTAGAAAACAATCCGCGAGGCCTAGGAATTACACTTAGTTGGTGAAAATAAGATAAGAATGTGAAAGTCCGTTTAAACAAATTTAAACAGAAAGAATGAGCAAAGTCCCGGAAGCGTACGATTGTACTTGTTTAGATTTAGATTAGATTCAACTTTATGGTCATTATGCAGAGTACAAGTACAGAGCTAATGAAATGCAGTTAGCATCTAACCAGAAGTGCAAGAATATAGTGTTTTATATACATAAAAGTGCAGAGTAAGTAAAGCTATGATATACAGAAAGTACAGTGGAGTTGCTATATACGTACAATATCAATCAGAGTATATACAGAATATAAATATGAATGCAATGTAGGGATTGTATGTACATTATGAACAGAGCAATGAAGGATTATATATACATTATGAACAGCAGGAACTTGAGAACGGTGGTAATAAATACAGTCGAATGAGTCGAGAAAAAAAAAAACAGTAGTGCAATGATATTTTTTGTAGAAATAGTTTACTGTGCTTGTACATTAACAACTTTAGACAGTTTATGGTGTAATAGATTTAACCATGTGCAGTTTCTTAGCGTAATGCGATTAGAAAGTGTGTGGTTTACAGTTCGCTACGGCGCAATGATATCTAGAGTCCGTTAAACATGGCAAAGTCAAGAAATCTCGCAATTTTAGGGCGAAAGAGTTAGATCAAACATTTGTCTATGCGGTGTTAGGCTATATTGAACTTACGGTCATTATAAAGTTTTGTATGTTAATTTTCATTTCAACATATTAATGAACGCTGTTACAGATTTTGTCTTAGTAACGCTCAATACAATAGTTTGTTAAAAGATAACGCTATGGGCTGTTTGAGTAACACCGTCGTCTCCGATGCTTGAAGTTTTCACCACTTACAGGCACCCCACTAACCTAAACCTGTAACTCTATCATAATTATTTAAAATAACTATAAAATGTATGCGTGACACCTATGTATATGACTAAAACTAATATGTATGCTAAACAAAACATTTGCGTTGGTGGAAAAATGAAGTGAATTAATAGATGTCAGAAACTGCTTGCCTCGTGTTTTCTTAAAGATGAACGGGTTATTTAGACGTGACAAAGCGAAGTTCCAGTTGTAGCGCGGTTTCCGGATCGGACCTTAAGCACAATGAATGACTAAAACAGTCAAAGTCATCCCGCCTCTCACTTAAATGAACGACTTATCAACACCGGTTTATTTATTGAAATAATGTACAAAGACAACCAAACAATAATGTATACAGTAGTAGAAAAAAAAAGCTATTTACAGAATTGCATTGAAACTTTCACAATAGTTTAGAAGAGAAGATTTCACTATTAGGTATTTGTTATTCTGATACACATTTCCTGTATAAAGGACTATATCTATAACCTTTTAAGGTGAATGTAGCGCAATCTTATGGATCTTAAACGTAATCACGTTACAACGAGGTGACATAGTCCCTCTAGCAAATCAGTACGCATAGGCCTACTCTTTAATGTCAAGCGGAAATGTTGAAACAATGTGAACGTCGTCATCGGCTATATGAACAAGAGCTCTAGATGTAGGGGCGATATATTTTTATGCCGTAAAATTCCTATGAACAGGGACTGTATGTTTGACCGCAGTCAGAGAAAACTGCAAAACAACGTGCAAACAGATCGGTCGACTATCTCTGGTAAAAAATAAAAAAATAAATACAATTATACATGTTTACAAGTCACACATTGACAATTTTTGTCTTATGTGCTCATTACTGCTAAAATCACTGAATTATGAAATGCAAAAGTGTGCACGGCATTTTTCTATAACCGTTACAAAAGTGAGAATGTCGTAGTTCTCAAATGTGTTTGTATTACAACGGTAGCCCATCTAACAAATCTGGAGAAGTGGAGTGGAGAAACAAAGATGTTTAGCACATACACACGTACACCAGAGATGTTGCTTTATTTGAATCATAGAAGATGGCCGTAGGAAATGATAACATTCTTTAAAGTTGTCGTGTTGTGTTTTGTCAAAATAATAAAAAAGTTTGGGCAAATGTTTAATATTTTTTCTTAAATGAATAGAATGTGCTCACCCCGCTCTCTTTCCCACGCGACAGCATGAACTTACAGGAGTCTTAAAACAAAATGTGAATTGTGTCATCTGCTATCTGAACACGACGACTAAATCTAACGGAGTAATAAAAATATCATTTACAAATCAACATTTAAAAAAAATAAATACTTTAACAATTGTATTGTGAATTCTACGGTATATGCGTTCTGAACGTTAGTTTTCTCGCTATACTCTTTCTTACTGATTTGGTCGCTCGAATACACGAAAGGTTATGGATAAAATGTATCTCAACAAGAGTGTGGAAACTTTAACACGCTCAAACTTAAACGAGTGTACCGTTTGATTTGTTTAGGTTGTAATAGTTTTAAGTGTAAAACAGCTAGACTTCATTTTTGCGTCGATGCTTGATGCGATCACACTTTTTGGAAAGACACAAAGTTGCGCTAAAAGAAATATCTCGAAGAGAAAAACTGTAACTTAATTTATTAATTTTCATTTATTCCTATTACGATGACGCCGCACAAAGATCGCCTAAAAACGGACGGTCCGACAAACAAATTGCGAACGGCCGTCCAAAATCTTGATACGGTTAAAACTTGAGGTGTAAGAAAAATGTAATTTACAAAACATTGTGATTCTTTGATGTGAAACACCCTTGACATGATCTGTTGACCTGCAAAAATAGTCATAAATGTTTTAGCACGGCTATTTACACCAATAGTATGAGAACTGTATATTGTGTCACTCGCATAGAAAATTAATTACCGGTTTATCCGGGTCAAACGGAAATGATGATAATAGTTGACACATCCTTAGCTCGTACATTTCTTTCATTTTGAAAATCACAGCTGCCGGTGCTTTCATTTTTTTAGTAAACCATTTAACATTACACAATGCCTACAAAATAGTCAAAGCGTATGTTTTCTGTTCTAGGTAAGAACATTTACACTGAGTGTTATAGGCCGGGTAAATAATTTGAAAATAGTATTTCTGTCGAATGAGAAAAGTTCAGTCGTACATTAAAAAAAAAAATTCTGATGTAGAAATTATGTTTCTGCCAAACACATCCAAAGAGAAAGGGTTTTCTACTCGTGTGAGAAAAGCACTCGGGTGCATAAATTATATGAAGAGACGATGCCGGTCATCAGGTTATTTAAAAAAATAAGACGATAGACGGTGTGCCTTGCTTTAGTGACACACAATGTGTTTAAACAGGTTTCAAATTGTAGGTGTAATCATTTTACTGACTTTAAGCAAAATTTATATTTGTTATTTTACAGTACACATACAATCTACAGGATAGAAGGATGCGGATACAGTAAAATACAACTATAAACTTTAAGAAAAGTTAACTTTCATTACACTAGTGTAAAGCGATCTTACAGTAACTGAAAAGCACTACGTAAAAAGCCTGAAGGCCAAACAACTGATGGAAAACACACGTTGGGGGGATACTGCCGGTTAAATATATTGTTTTAAATAAAGAATATAATATGGATAGTAAGGATACTTTTAATATAAAATAGAACTACAGCCGTTAGATGTACAGGCGGTCATTTTAATATTTTTGCTTTTAAATGGAGGTATTTTGGAACGGCTAAACAGAGGCCCAGCAAAAAAATAAAAAAAATGTCTTTCCTGCTCTGTGTCTGAGAGTACCGTAGATATGTGAAAGGTTTACGACCGTAGGAAAGCGCAGTTCTCAAATTACATCTGTAGGATGCGTGGGTCTGCAAACCCATCTCTCCTGAGCCATCTTTAATGACTGAATACGATTGAGTGTCTTTCTCTGAAAGAATTCTTCTAAAAGATAAATCAACTTCATCTAAACTTCACAGTCTATGCTGTGACAAACAAATGTAGCATACATTTAAAGCAAAATCAATATTTTTAGCTTTATTTTTAAAACATACAGAAAGACTTTGGCATCATGTTTCATTGTCTGTATGTGTGTGTGTGTGTGTGTGTGTGTGTGTGTGTGCGTGTGAGACAGAGGGAGAGAGAGAGAGAGAGGGGGGGGGGGTGAGAGAGAGAGAGAGTGAGAGATGTATTAAAAACTTTGAAGATCGTGCTAAAAATAAGAACTTTAAAGAATCTAAAGTGTGTAGCAACACTGGGTTGTACATATTAATTAACTCAAATGATATAAAGGGAATTTGGGTAATTAATCAGAAATATGATTAATATATATATATATATATCATATTACAGTTGCATTCAAATTATTAAAGATGAAAAATAGGTCAATTGTATATATTAATAACCCATCACAAGGCACTGTAATTTACTCATTAATATTTCAATATTCCATTCTTCATATCAATTATTGTGATATCTTTTACTAGAAATTAATGTAAATCAAACGTGGTTCGTCCAGCAAACGGCCGTAAGATTTGTTTTATTAATTCTCAGTAACGCTATCACTTCCTATAATTCCAGGACGAATAGTTTCTGGCCATGAAACCATTATCCTGTCCTTATAAAAATTTATATTACTTAAAAGTAACAGATGAGCTTTGTAGCTAAGATCGGCATTTCATTGACTTCGTAACATGAGCAACTTAGACAGACAATCTGGAGTATATGGAATTTAATAATTTAACTAATAATACATCAACTACGATTTATACAGAGTAAATACGCGTACAACAAATATATACAGTAAACTTTGTACAAGACATAACGAAATCTAAATGAGGGAGAGGGAGAGAAAGAGAATGAGAGAAAAGGCATGATAAATGAGAGAAACCAACAGACATTAACCCTTGAGAGACAACATAGAACTCAGATTATAGACAATTTAAGCAGCATTTAAGATCTCCATAGAGAATGAATACTTGCATGGGGTTCTCTTTGTGTATGCGAAAGCACGTGGGCGCGTAGCGTGCGTCAGTCTGGGCTTGTCCTCTCTGTGTCCGGGCTGTTGCGGAATCGCGCGATATTTGAAAGTTCAAAGAAAGCAATGTTTCAGAGTTCGTCTTCCTCGTGTGGAGAGGCGAATAGGTGAATAAACTTAGTAAAGAAAATAAACAAAACAACGAAAAAGAAAGCTTTCGAAGGAGTCATGAGAATGGCTGTCCTCTCAGCCCATGTGCTGAGGGGGAGGGCGGTAGGAGCGCGGCCTGACGAGCAGCACGAGGATCAGAAGAGAGCGGACCACCGAAGAAGAGAAGAGAAGGGAATAAAAAAAAAGGAGGAACTTCCTGGGTCAGTCCTTATAGCTTGAAATGGTTCACGCCTCTGTTCGCGTGAACAACCAATGAACGTCCGCGATCTGAAGCGGGAAAAAGTTCCTTTGTCTCTGTGGAAACACCCAACCTATTAAATTAGGGTTTATCAGATTTCAACAGTGATATCCTAGCACGTTCATAATTCCAGATTAATACATTTTTCATTAATTTGCTTTAGATAAATGAGTTCGTCAAAGCATGACGATTACACAGACATCAAGATTGACATATAAATTATCAAAACATGAAGTTACATTTTTAAATGCAGAATTACACACATTTAAAATTTGATTAACACATGATACAATTGCAGATACTCCCATTTGATATGGGGAGACATCTAAGCACAAAAAGCGATATATTTTATACACTTAAAAGGGTGCTTTTCCCTTTCCTTATAGAAATTCCAGCGAGAGCTGGCTTCCCTGTTTCTACCAGATGCAGTCGTAAAGTTTACGACTCTGAAGGAGTTGGGTTACAGCTCATGATTCTATTTGAGAAAGTTAAAATGAGGAGAAACCTTTCCTATTTACAAGTCATACTTATAATCCTCACATCACAGGATTAACCATTTTTATGCAATACACAAACCTATTCAAAATACACATTATTAAGGATTTACATGATGAGTGTAAGATAAAACATTTGTGGGCGTGTGTTCAGGAATGTTTGGGTTTAGTTTCTCCTTTGAGGCTCCCGCGAGTGTCTCTGGAGACTCTCTCTGAGGTGTAATAACTGTCACCCACGGCAGGATGTTGCCGACATCGCGGCGCCCCAAATGGTGAATTATGTTGGAAGATGTAGTAAAACTCAAAGTCCTTGGTTACTCACGTTCTGGTCTTTGAGTGCAGAATGTGCTATAGTTAGGATTCATTAATATGGAACAGATGGCTGAAATACCATCAGCTCAATAGGGTTACATCTCCCCCTTTTCGTCGGATGAAGTCCCTGTGTGGACATCATCGGACGGCAATCATCACTATGGGCAGATGACAGGTGAATCATGATGGTCGTGTAGCAGGTGGATCATGATGTCAGGTGGTTCATGATGGCAGGTGGTTCCTGGAGCTGAGGATTCAGCTTGATGAGGTTCGGGGGCGTCTTTGACTTGGCACCCCCTTTTCTGGGGATTCCATCGGAGACCTGCAGCCATGGCTGTTGTGAGTTTGGCTGTAGAGGTTTGAGTCTCGTTGAGTCTCCTGTATAGGATGAAGGTCACGCCAAGGGTCAGGGCGGGACCAATGACAGTGGAGATGCGCCGTGCAGTGTCGGCAGCAGTCCGGGCTCGGACCGCAGATGACGGGTTCAGAACGGGCTGTCGAGACAGGGCTTGGAGGGCTGTGTCGACAGGAGTAATGTCAATGTGTTGGGTGGCACCTTTCAGTACTTGAATCCACATGCTCTGGTCAAGCAGGTTGACATGGGTGGCAGTGTCATGCTGGTCGTAGGTCAGTGTAGCTGTGCGCACAGGAGTGTTGACGAGCCATCTGTCACCTACAATCTCTGCTTGCGTTTCTGTGGCTTGTGTACGAGGCTTGGCTTCAGCAGGGCAGCGTGTGTCGCTGACCAGGGGTTGCAACCCGCAGATTCCTTCAGCGTTGTGTCTGAGGAAGGGTTTGCTAAGGCAGAGATAATGAATGTCTTTGGTCAAAGTATACATGTGCAGGTTTGGGGCCCGGTACAGCTGTGTGTCGCTGTCGTGGTAGGCCACCACATCTGGAATGTGTGTCTTGGTGTGGGTGTTGCTTTCCCACAACCTGACACTGACAATGTCTTTAGGTCTGTAGACTTGGCTTGACTCGCTGATGGGTTGGTTCAGGAGCACATTCACTTCTCTCTGTTTGGGGTTGACGTGCAGTAGGATGGTGCTATCCAGAGAGTTGGCCAGGTGTATTTGTAGCAGGTCAGCTGGCGTGGTGGTGGCGTAAGCCAGCACAGTTAACACAAGGCTTAAGGGTATCATGTATGATGGGGTTTTACCCGTGGTTAGGCTGTCATTGGAGGAGGTAACCTCCCACAGCATGTCTGTTGTTAGCGCTGTAAGCAGCTGAGTCTGGGTAAAGTCATTCTGGAAGACAGTAAACAGCGGTTTTGTGGAGTTTACGGTCTGGTTCGCTGCATTGACACTGGACATACCAATGTTAAACGTTCTGGCGGCAGCAGCGGCTCTGAGCAAAGCTCCCTGGAACTGTTTGGAGCGGTGGTGGTGTCCATCTAACTCCATTTGTGTAACAGTCACTTTCTCATGTTGGCTGAACATGTGTTTGACATCGGCCTCAGTGTGAGTGAGGGAGTCCTCTCTCCATCGGACACCTGTCCAGCTGTATTGGGTTACGGTGCTGGAGTTGTGTGCTCTGTTGTCGGTGATCAGGAGTCTCCGTGGTTCTCTCGGTGGCAGCTGTCCTCTCTTTGGCTGACAGCACAGCACGGCAAACCACAGCAGCATCCTGGTACAGATAACAGGGAGAGAGAGAGAGAAAGGGGAGGAAGAAACAAGTGAGGGCTGTCTTTGGTTGGACAGGGCAGTCTCTTTGCTTCGTGGGCAGCGACTGGGTTTAGCTCGCCCTGGCTCATGTTTTGCCACATTTTGCTGCTGGCATGACACTTGCTTCAGTGTCTTGTCAGTGTCTCTGGTGCTGTGTGGTGCAGCAGATGATGCGTCATGGAAATATATTGGCTTTATCCCCCTTTTGCTCCGTAGCATTACAAGCCCTGGCATTGTGATGTCAGACGGTGCACAAACCACAATGTTTTTCTGTGCACGCAGCATGTCCTTTGTATCATGCAGTGGTCTGGGGCTTTGTTTGTCAGTGATTATAGACTGGTTGCTAGGGTGGATGGAGGGGTCTGAGAGGTGGTAAAGCAAAGTCATTATGGAGGTTTCAGAAGCCCGCATGTCCACTATGTTGGTCTTTGTAGACAACGGAGCCGACAGATGTTGAATTCAGCTGGTGAGTTGGCATAGTCGAACAGACAACTGTTGAAGGTGAACTGTCGGTTGCCAAGTGTGAATGCCAGTTTGTGTTGGTTTTCCGGGTGCACCGGAATGGTCCAGAATCCAGAGGCCACATCCAGTGTAGGGAGGATTGTGGCTCCTCTGATTCAGGGCATTTCTTGTTCCAGCTGGGTCTTGTGCCATTGTGACAGCGGCACCTGTTGATTCAGTTTCCTGTAGTCAATGGTGGGTCGCCCCTCGCAGTTAGTTTTGAGGGCGGGCCAGATGAGGGTTGAGTAGGTGCTGTTGAATGGATAGATGACACCTTTCTCCGGCATAGATTCGATGATCTCCTGCACTGGTTTGTGTGAGGCTATGAGAATCTTGTACTGTTTGACAGAAGTGGGAGGAGCATCAGGGTGCGTCGGTATGCGCACCGTGTGTAGGTTGGTCAGACCACAGTATAAAAAGTCTTTGGCACAGGATTCTTTGATCTTATAAAGAACTTGTCTGAGTCTTTGGCGATGTGTATCGCTCTGAAGTGCATGAGCATCTCGTAGAATTTGCTGCACTTGAGATTGAAGACCTGTGTAAGGCTCCTCCGTCGGTGTGTCATCAGGCAGTTTGGTATTGAGAGTTGTAGCAGCTTCATCAGTCTCACTGAAGTTCTGGTGGGAGACTGTGTATACTGCGAGGTGTTGGTCATCTGTCAGATCCATTCTGCATACCTGGTCTTTGCTCACCGACATGACAGATGTGATGGTGACAAATTTGAAGGGTGCAGTGAACAATGTGTTGTTTGTACTCCCTTCGGGTATCAGTGCAGGTGGAATGGGCTCAATGACAGGTAATACAAGTTCAAAGTCATTAAAGTCATGGCTCACTAGCCATCCCAGCCCGTAGGCCTTGGGAATGTTAATGTCAGTTACCGTGCAGTTGTTGCACAGGATGTAGGCTATACAAGATGACACTTCAGTGAGGGGTGTGGCTTCAAGTGTGAGTCCGAGTTCCACACATTCAGGTGAGGGATGGAAGAAACCCAGCGTGTGGTTTAAGGTTTGACCACATTGCAGGTTGAGCTGAACAGCGACCCCTTTGGTGTAAGCTGGTATCACCGTACGCTGTTCGTTGACTAAGGTGCAGAGGCTTGAATTTGAACTTGGGCCATGGCTGGGTGCTGGGGTTCCCGTGACCTCTGTGACCTGACAGTCTGGCTCTGTGGGAGTTCCCGTGACCTCTGTGACCTGGCAGTCTGGCTCTGGCAACCTGTGTGGCTGGAGGGAAAGAGGTTCTCGCACTTGAGCAAAGTCTTTTAGCTGTTTGAAGTTCAGAAAAGGGTCAAAATGGTCTAGCAGGTCTTTGTCGATGAGAAATGCATGAGTGTTCATTGGTGAGACATACATGTGATGTACTAGACTCATCAGACCGATTGTCAGGTGAATGGAAACAACCTGTTCAAACTGGATGTCATTCTGGCTGTACGACTGTACATTCAGTTCACAAGTTTGAGGTGTAAGAGTTTGATCTTGTCTCTTAGCTTCAAATTGGAGTCTTTTGAAAAGGTGAGATGAGATCACCGTAAGGTTTAATCCTGTGTCGATCAGGTCTTCCATGTTCACTCCTTTTCGGCTCACCCCCTTTTCAACAAGGCTGCCCAGGAATGTTGGCATCAGGGCAGGTGTGACGATCGATGGGTGGTTAGGACCGGTCTTGTGTAGCTCGCTGCGAAGGCAGGTAGTCAAAACAGCATTTTCTGGTACCTTGTGTTTGTGGTACCTGGTGTGAGGACCTGTGCTGTCTCGTTCAGGTTGTGCAGTTGTCAGCTGTGGAGCTTGGGTGATGCTGTCACCTTGTGATGTGACAGTTAGCTCTGTGGTCTGTGGATGACGAGCAGTGTTCTGGGTGCTTGGTTCATACAGATGGCAGTTAGACAGGGTGTTGGTTTCAGTTCTTATGCTTAGACATAAGATGTCTGGTTCATCTTCCTTGTCTTCCTTGTGAGTTTTCATGTAAAGAAGCTTTTTCAGCACCCTCAGGATCTCTGCTGTCTCAGACGTGGCTGCACTGTGTTTTTCTGACGTGGGCTCAGGATTGAGCTTACCAGTGTCATGTCGAGAGTGGTTCCACTGCCGGCTGTCGGGGCTTTGTGTTCTGGACGGTGGGGATCGGCTCTTTTTGGGTCGCCGGTCCCAGAGTCGCTTGCTCTGGTGCGTTGGATGAGCACCACCACGATTGTTTTGCCCTCTGCTGGCTTGGAACGGTATTGACTCTCTGTAAAAATGTCTGTGACTGTGGTGTTGTAGGGCGCCATCTAGGGTTAACTCCAAGCAGTGCTCAGAGACCGAGACTTTGGGTTTTTTCACAGTCTTTTCACACATAGTCTTTTGCTTGGTGCAAGCTTTGTGGGCTAAGTTCCGTAACTCTTGTGTAGTCATGTTACGCAGACACGCTGGGTCTCTGAGATGAAAACTCCAACTGGCATGTAGGTTTCGGAGGAACAGAGTTTTTAAGTTGACAGCTTGCTCCATACCTGGTTCGTTGCATGCTCCGAAGTAGGCTTTTCGTAGCGGACTACAGAAAGTCTGTGGGTTTTCAAGTTGGCCCTGTTTGAGGTCCATAGCAATAAGGAGCCCATGGTCTGAGTCTGGATCAGAGAATTCAAGAATCAAAGTTTGTAGCAGTTGCTGGTAGTACGCTTTGATAGTCTCTGGTTGACGATCCAGAAAACAATGCACATCATGGCTGGACGTGATTTTTAACAGGTACAATGTGTTCACATCTGTCACGTTGATGACAGTTTGCAAGTGAAAGTCATAGTCTTGTAAAGAAGCATGAACGTCATGTCCTCCTGCAGGATCTAGATTGCATGTAGGGATGCTTCTGGCTAGCTTGTCAAGTTCTCGGTGAGCCGTGCAGGGTTTAGTGGCATGCGTTCTCTGGAAGGGTTCTCCCCCCTCCGTTGTTGACAGGTGTTCTGGTAAGCTGGCTGGTGATTTCTTGAGCCGTGAGCTTACACCCCCTTTTTCAGCTCTGGGTTCTTGGCTGAAAGGGTTGGAGTGGCGGGCCGTGAGAAACTCTGTGGTGTGCGTTTCTCCGATCCAGCCACTCTGTAATCTGTCAGAATGTTTCAGTTCTGTGTGAACAGTGTCAAGTTCATCTTGGAGCTCGTCTCTCTGCAGAGTAAGCTCGTTGATTTTAGCTCGGGCCGCTTGCAAGTGTGTTTTCCAGGCCCAGGTTTGCCCCCTCTTTCTTTTAGTTCAGTCTCTGCTCTTTTTAGGAGAGCGTCACCTTGCTGGAGTTTTTGGTTGAGTTCTTTTCTGGATTCTCTCTCCAGCTGTTCTCTTTGATCTGTGTCGAGGTAAAGATCTTGCAGGACATTGTGAAGTCTTTCCACTTCTTTCTGTGGCTCTGGATCTGTGTCGTCCTCTTTCTCGCGCTGGTTCTGGGTCTCGAGGAGGAGCTGATCAAGACGACTCTGGGTTCGGGCCTGGTCCGTCCAGGCCTCCTCCGCTTGAAGTTTAAGCGTTGCTGCTTGCTGTTCAAGGTCGATGTTGCTCCGTTCACTGAGCCATGCCTGGGCGACGAGAATGTGAACTAGGCTTCCGAAGATCCTGGCGAGTTCTTTGTAGTAGTCGCTTTGAGTTGGATCGCGTGCCATCAGTTCATCTAGCTCGGTGTCTAGTTGCTCTCGGTGCTGCAGGTTACTAGCGTCCTCGGGCAGGAAGGCGGTCATCACTGCTTTCGACCATGTCGAGAGGTGGCCCCCGTGGACTGCTGGACTGGATGGCTGGAACATCCTGACTCACTGTCGGCAAGAGAAGCACAGCACACACACACACAAAAAGACCAATGCAAGTTCGTTCTACGGTTAACGAGCTATATTCATACGGCTGTGCCGTTTATGAGAATTTTGGGGCTAACTGATGCAAACAGTCAGACAGTTCAGTAGCCAATTAACTTGGGTCAACGAAGGACCTGAAATGGAGATTTGACAGGCAGTAGCCTAGCGGGTCGCGTGATGACACCGGCTGCTGGTTGTCACTCTATTTAGCTTCTCTGGTGGCTCTCACAGGTTACTGTCTCTATGTGAAATGAAAGAAACAAATCACAACAGAACAGAGGATAGAAAAAAAATCAAAGTGAAACACAACACTTGAAATTAGGTAAAACAATAGTAACACAATGTGTTAGTGAGAATAAGGAGGCCTAAGCCTACTGCTAGATTTTAAGATAGGGCCAACAGGTGAGTGGGCTATCCGAGTAGAAAACCTAGAAAGATGGTGTGGCTTGAAGAAGCAATGGGTCAAACACTTAAAATATATCCAGGGGAATATCTAATATTCTGTGGCTTATAATAAGTGGATGGGTTTTATCACATTTGGTTCACCTGGGTGCATTGAAGTCATTCAGGTGGAAACCAGTGGCTTGGTCAACCTCTCCAGTGCTTCCCAAACACTCAACCGCAGTGTCCCCGGCCCTCCGTTACTCTGGCGCTGCGCCCTCTCAGACAGCTTGTGACTTTTAACACAACCGGGCAACACCAAGATGTCAACCGCCAGACAGCACTACAAAATTGGGCTGTTCCCTAGAACCCTCTCTTAAAAGAGAGTGGCCGCGATTTAGGCCCCGGTTTAGGTACTGGTCCCAGAGATTGCGTCGTGTGTCGGCTGGACTGATTGACTACCGTTGGAGTGCCAAATTGCTGATGTCTCCGCTGCGTGCCGCAACGGACAGAGATAAGAGGAACCGAGTTTCACTCACAGCCAGTGTCGGTAACACCGGTCGGGCAGCCTTGCTCACTGGAGACCTGAGATGACTGTCCAATCACCAAGGAAGTTATACAATCAAATTCACAAAGGATGAACAAAGGAAACTTAAAGTTAATTAAGGTTTGGTTTGTTTACATCAATTGAGTAAATATATATGTAGAAAGGAAAGGTAGCAGCTTTACCTAATAATGATAAAACAAAGCAAAGGGATTATGATAATAATGGTAATCATCAAAATAACCTAAGCCAAAAGAGAGAAGAAAAATAATAAGAATCAAAATAAACGAAAGGAATTAACCACGGGAGAAGAAGTAGCTGGTTTTCACCACAAGGGGCGTACTGCCTCTCCGTGCTTAGCCTGGTGAGCAGAAAACTTAATTCAAATTAAAAAAAAAAAAATTCAAAACTGGTTTGAATCAATTTAAAATAAGCATGTAAGAATTAAATTAAAATGAAAATCTGAATAATATCCTCCAATAACCGATGGTAACAGTAAGGTCTCATTATTAGTTATGAAATTAATCAGAAAGGGTCAAAATAGACATGCAATTCAAAACAGAATTGAAAGAGAGCAAAGAGCTGTTAGTCGATTTAACAGGAGACTGCCACTAGATGGCTTACCTTCTAAGTGGGTCAATCAGTTTCCACTATTACACAATTACATTTTAATTCAAATCATGTTTGAACCAAACTCAAAGTAAATGTAAACAGTCTGAAATTGTCTAACCTGGAATAATATTCGCATGAGCAAGGCTGTAAATGCAAATAATTATTGAGAATTTTGACCTCTAATTCAATAAATCACAAAGGGGAAATAGAGATTAGCAATTAGAGCGCATTATCTGAAACGGCCACGGGATGGCGGACTTGCACTCATGCAAGCTGGAATCAGAAGGCAGGGCGTAACTTGAGACTTCTAAACAAAAGACCCCCTCTGGTGTTTAGTAAGCGGAATTACAGCTGACTTCAATGTGATCTAACTCTCTAATGCTGATTTTCTGCATCAGAATCCCAACTAACGAACAGACTAAGGTTTTTACCTCTGCGGTGCTATATTAAACAGAGCGTGAAGGAAGGATCCGTTCACTGCCAACCACACAACTGTTAACAACAGGAATTTTCCATCTGTTGAACTCCCATAAACATTTATCAAAATAGCACTTATGATTGAAATGTTTTAGGTTTAGAAATCGGGTAGCTAAGCCAATTTTAGACCAGGAGTTTCTATCGTTTATTTTTGAATATCACTGTGGTTCACCACGAATTCAATAACGATATTTAATAGGCAAGGCCTTCTTAAAACTGAATCAGAGGAACCTCGCTCATGTTCAGATTTACATGTTGCAACTAATAAAAGATTTCTTCATCTTTTAATTATTCATATTAAAATGTTCTCACTGTAAAAAGATCTTGGTCTTTCTTAACAGGAGACTTAACATTTTACCTTCATTAAAATAACAGTGACTATACTGTTAAGTTTCTATAAACACCTAACGTGCTGACTGATCAGCTTTTGCCTCAGTCAGTTAGGAGTGAGTTCGCGTCTTGCGACTTATCTCACAAGTACAAATTTCATAGCGCGCGTGCAGAAATTATTAATAACCATATACACAGATTGAACTGGATTGCTCACAAAACGAAGTTTGAAATGCCCGCATTCTCCACCAAAATGTGTAGCAACACTGGGTTGTACATATTAATTAACTCAAATGATATAAAGGGAATTTGGGTAATTAATCAGAAATATGATTAATATATATATATATATATATATATATATATATATATATATATATATATATATATATATATATATCATATTACAGTTGCATTCAAATTATTGAAGATGAAAAATAGGTCAATTGTATATATTAATAACTCATCACAAGGCACTGTAATTTACTCATTAATATTTCAATATTCTATTCTTCATATCAATTATTGTGATATCTTTTACTAGAAATTAATGTAAATCAAACGTGGTTCGTCCAGCAAACGGCCGTAAGATTTGTTTTATTAATTCTCAGTAACGCTATCACTTCCTATAATTCCAGGACGAATAGTTTCTGGCCATGAAACCATTATCCTGTCCATATAAAAATTTATATTACTTAAAAGTAACAGATGAGCTTTGTAGCTAAGATCGGCATTTCATTGACTTCGTAACATGAGCAACTTAGACAGACAATCTGGAGTATATGGAATTTAATAATTGAACTAATAATACATCAACTACGATTTATACAGAGTAAATACGCGTACGACAAATATATACAGTAAACTTTGTACAAGACATAACGAAATCTAAATGAGGGAGAGGGAGAGAAAGAGAATGAGAGAAAAGGCATGATAAATGAGAGAAACCAACAGACATTAACCCTTGAGAGACAACATAGAACTCAGATTATAGACAATTTAAGCAGCATTTAAGATCTCCATAGAGAATGAATACTTGCATGGGGTTCTCTTTGTGTATGCGAAAGCACGTGGGCGCGTAGCGTGCGTCAGTCTGGGCTTGTCCTCTCTGTGTCCGGGCTGTTGCGGAATCGCGCGATATTTGAAAGTTCAAAGAAAGCAATGTTTCAGAGTTCGTCTTCCTCGTGTGGAGAGGCGAATAGGTGAATAAACTTAGTAAAGAAAATAAACAAAACAACGAAAACGAAAGCTTTCGAAGGAGTCATGAGAATGGCTGTCCTCTCAGCCCATGTGCTGAGGGGGAGGGCGGTAGGAGCGCGGCCTGACGAGCAGCACGAGGATCAGAAGAGAGCGGACCACCGAAGAAGAGAAGAGAAGGGAATAAAAAAAAAGGAGGAACTTCCTGGGTCAGTCCTTATAGCTTGAAATGGTTCACGCCTCTGTTCGCGTGAACAACCAATGAACGTCCGCGATCTGAAGCGGGAAAAAGTTCCTTTGTCTCTGTGGAAACACCCACCCTAATAAATTAGGGTTTATCAGATTTCAACAGTGATATCCTAGCACGTTCATAATTCCAGATTAATACATTTTTCATTAATTTGCTTTAGATAAATGAGTTCGTCAAAGCATGACGATTACACAGACATCAAGATTGACATATAAATTATCAAAACATGAAGTTACATTTTTAAATGCAGAATTACACACATTTAAAATTTGATTAACACATGATACAATTGCAGATACTCCCATTTAATATGGGGAGACATCTAAGCACAAAAAGCGATATATTTTATACACTTAAAAGAGTGCTTTTCCCTTTCCTTATAGAAATTCCAGCGAGAGCTGGCTTCCCTGTTTCTACCAGATGCAGTCGTAAAGTTTACGACTCTGAAGGAGTTGGGTTACAGCTCATGATTCTATTTGAGAAAGTTAAAATGAGGAGAAACCTTTCCTATTTACAAGTCATACTTATAATCCTCACATCACAGGATTAACCATTTGTATGCAATACACAAACCTATTCAAAATACACATTATTAAGGATTTACATGATGAGTGTAAGATAAAACATTTGTGGGCGTGTGTTCAGGAATGTTTGGGTTTAGTTTCTCCTTTGAGGCTCCCGCGAGTGTCTCTGGAGACTCTCTCTAAGGTGTAATAACTGTCACCCACGGCAGGATGTTGCCGACATCGCGGCGCCCCAAATGGTGAATTATGTTGGAAGATGTAGTAAAACTCAAAGTCCTGGGTTACTCACGTTCTGGTCTTTGAGTGCAGAATGTGCTATAGTTAGGATTCATTAATATGGAACAGATGGCTGAAATACCATCAGCTCAATAGGGTTACAGTGATTAATGCATAACACATCTAATATAATATAATCATATATATGATATGATATAAATAATTATTTATTATATAATATTATATAAAAATATAAAATATTTTAGGTAATATATATATCATCATTTTTTTTTTGAATTAAGAAACATTTAAACAGATGTAATGAATTACATCAGATGTAGTGCGGGTACTGATTATTCAAACATTACATTAATGTTAGCTTTGAAATAATGTACCCCTCTGGCTTAGATCATGCGGTCTGGAACTCCACCCTCGTCGCACACGGGGTGTGTGAAGCACCCCCTCAGGTCTCACAAACATTTCACTACGAGGACCCGTGAGATTCTGTTTATGATTTAAACATTTTACTTTATTTTTTAAGTCGTATTATTTTATTTTGGGGATATTTCATTCATGTTTGGACATCTCTCACCGGTCTAAAAAAATGTAAGGGATATTTTTTTATATGTATCATCAGAAATGTTTATTTTATATACTATGCTATTACATTTAAAATAAGTTATCTTTTTTTTAAGTTATACTTTTTTGTTTAATGACTTGCTTTAGGATGATGATGTCATTTTATAATTATTTATTTCCATATTCTTTAACCCCTGGAGTCTGAGTGGGTTTTGGGGGACTGGAGATATTTTGGCAGCCCCCAGACGTTGGTGTTTTTTCATTATCCTAAAACGTATTACTGGCTAAAAGTCTGAATATCCATAATATGTGATCAGCATGATTGTACATGTCTGTAATTTTGAGAAGGCGGCGTTTATGATTAGTTTTTGTTTAAAATATGTTTAAAACGTGTTTGTATATGTTGTATAAGTATATGTTGAATACATGATTAAAAATGTATGATAAATGATTTGGTTTGGTTTAGTAACATGTCTGTTACTGCTATGTGTTTTATGACTAAAACGAATGTAAATGTTTTGTTTTATATTGTTTGCGAATGTATAATGTGTTTATATTCATTAAAAGAAGAAAATAAGACTTGGAGACGAATGAATGAATGAGAGGGAGAGAGAGAGGGGGGGGGGGGGGTTGTACAAGAGATGGTAGACGGTGAGCTTCGTAATTCATAGATGCACCCGTCAGAAAAACTGTCAAAAACATGGTACTCCCGCGTGAAATACGTTAGTTTTAATTAACAATGTCTTTGAAGATATTATGATTGGTTAGTAAATTCCGACGAGTGTGCACTGTAGCGTGCAGACGCAGACGCTGGGAGCACTGTGGGTCAGGATCAAAGGTGTGTGAAAACATCTCTTTTCTGCTCTCAAAAAAAAAAATTAAAAAAAAACTCCTTCAGCTCTAAAAAAAATGTTTGGAGATGGATCTTGTTTTATCGGAAACAGTCGGTTTCAGTATATTTTTATACAGTTTCATTTATAACCTTTTTTTCAAAGAACAGAATGTTTTTCAACCTTAGTTAAATTGCTTTTAGATGATGTATATTATATAAATTATATAAATTATAGGATGTTTTATATATAAATGTGAAATAACTAAAATGTTTTTCAACTTTAGTATGATAATTATTATATTATATAAATTATAGAATGTTTTATATATAAATGTGAAATAACTGAAATGTTTTTCAACCTTAGCATGATAATTAATTATATCATATAAATTATAGGATGTTTTATATATAAACGTAGAACACACGATCCCATTTATACACTGCTCAGGAATGAAATGGGAGGGGGAGACACACACACACAGACACACACACACACACACACATAACCGTATAACTGGGACAAAGTTCAAACAAGCTAACTGACACAAACTTCAAACAGCGTAGGGGAGGGTTTCCTAAAACCATGATTTAGAACTAACTAGGTCAATAGGGTAAAAGCTTCTGTCAAAACCACATGATCGATGCGTGGGGAGTGTTTCCTTTACCGTTAAAACTACCCGTCAAAAACTATGATTTAGAACTAACTAGGTCAATAGGGTAAAACTTTCTGTCAAAAACCACTTGATCGATGCGTGGGAAAGGGTCATAGGTTAACCCATGAACTCATTCCGGAAGTTCAACCCATCCATCATAAGGTCACCGGAAGTTCAACCTGTCAAAAGGTCAAAGGTCATAAATCATCATGACAGAAGCAGCATCATAATTACTACTGTGAACTTAAATAGGACCCAATGGGTTGAAGGACAAAATTACAGTTTCAATGCAGCTTCAAAGGGATTTACAAGATCCCAGCCGAGGAATAAGGATTGCTGGGAATGTTTTCCTCAAAAACTTTAATTTCGTTTTGACCAAGTAAAGAAAAACATGAACATATTGGATTACATTATCAGGAAATATTCATTCTGGAAGTGAACTTGTCCTTTTAGTTTAATATTTTTAATTCAACATTTTGATGAAACTGTTCTATGTTCTTCATCAGTACAGTATTTTAAATGTAATTGTGCTGAAAAAAAAAAAAAACTGAAACATAAAATTTTTAATTCACGTGCCATTTGCACAGACTTTGCATTTTGTCTTCCAGATAAAACTGTTAATTTTCCATGTCATCCAAGATGTTCATTTCTTTCATTTTTCTGTATATAAAAAAAATAAAACATAAGGTTATTGAGGAAAACATTCCAGGATATTTCTCCACATTGTGGACTTAAACAGGACTCAACGGGTTGAAGGACAAAATTACAGTTTCAATGCAGCTTCAAAGGGATTTACAAGATCCCAGCCGAGGAATAAGGATTGCTGGGAATGTTTTCCTCAAAAATTTTAATTTCATTTTGACCAAGTAAAGAAAAACATGAACATCTTGGATAACATTATCAGGGAATATTCATTCTGGAAGTGAACTTGTCCTTTAAGTTTAATATTTTTAATTCAACATTTTGATGAAACTGTTCTATGTTCTTCATCAGTACAGTATTTTAAATGTAATTGTGCTGAATTAAAAAAAAAACACTGAAACATAAAATTGTAATTTCAAGTGGCATTTGTACAGACTTTGCATTTTGTCTTCCAGATAAAACTGTTAATTTTCCATATTGAGCATGCTTTGACACTTTATTGAAGGTTTTTGATTGTAATGATTTGTAAAATAACAGTGATTCTTTGTAGAACATCTAGTGATTTCATTGTAAAATAAGGGTTTTACACTGTAAAAATAAATCCTGTAAAAAATTTTTTTAAAAGACTGGCAGCTCCAGCTGCCAAAAAACAACAACAAAACATTAAATTACCATAATTGAAACCAGATATAAATCTGTAAAATAAGGATTTTACACTGTGAAAAAAAAAAAAAAAAGGTAAATGACTGGCAGCTCCGGCTGCCAAACAAAAAACATTAAATTAAATCATTGCAATTGAAACCAGAAAAATATATATATATATATGTTTATAAATATTATAAAATATTTATCAAATTAAAATAGCTCGTTTCAAAACACAGAAGGGCACATCATTCCTATAAAATTTAAGTATTCTAGGTCCCAAGAAATATTAGGACATGGAGACAATCGGAGAAAGCATACAATCTGATCAAAACACATGAGCTGCTTTAAACTTTAATAGTCACACCAATAAATAAATTAATAAATACAAAATGAAAAATCAAGAAACAGAACAAGAAAAAATATATATTTTCATTTTGTTGTTCATTTGGGCAACTTTCTTTTCACATTCAGCACTGATTTGTTTCTGAAATGCCAAAGTCGCTAATTTGCTCACAACCATAGTAAATGTAATTGTGTAGCCTAATTAAATTAAAAGTGACAACATACTGCTTTTTCAGTTCACAGGGAAAGATCATGTTTAAGGAGGTTTTTTACTGGCCTGTGTCTACTGGTTTTCATGTGTTTTCTGGTAAGTTCATTTAAAGATATCACAGCTGCATCTTTTAATATGGCTATTCTTTTTTCTTTTCTTTTTTTTCTATAAATCTCATTAACTCTTCACAGGCAACAAATTCCGATTAATTATTGCTCATGTATAAATAATTAAATTTTACATTTAAATTTTATACATTTTTATAAATGTAAATTTTATAAATAATTTTTGACAACAACAAGCGTCTATTGTGCTATATGCACTATTGTGTAAGTTATCGTACTGTAGCTCATTTTGAACTTGTTTGTCTCAGATAGGCTACTTCACAATTTGGACGCGAGCGGCGTGGCCCGATGCAACAAAATACAATAGAATTTATTATAATCAGCAAAGCCGGACAGTAACGGAGTACATTTACTTGAGTACAGTACTTAAATACAATTTTGAGGGATCTGTACTTTACTCAAGTATCATTTTTGGGGAGTACTCATGACTTTACTCAAGTACATTTGAGAGGCAAATATTATACTCTTTACTCCGCTACATTTTTTTTATCCATAACCATAAGTACCAGTTACTTACAAAAAAAAAAGGAAAAAATAAAAATCTCGGAAACCCTCTCAAACGTGATGGGATTGTGCAGGCGCCACTGATTGGGACAGCCTATCAGCGATCACCTTCAGCTTTCTGCCAAAGACTTGACATGACATTTGATTGACTTGAAGTACAGTACACACACACACACACACAGAGAGATAGAGAGAGTTGTCACACAGAGGGGGCCCCATTTTAACGATCTAAACGTTTGTAAAGCATATGCTGCAGGTGCACTCAGGGCGTGTCCAAATCCACTTTTTCTATTTTAACGATAGAAAAATGGTCAGTTTTTCCGTTGGTAAATTTTTGGAATGGGTTGTTCCTATTCTCTTAATAAGTAATGGGCGTTCATCTCCCATTCCCTTTAAGAGCGAGATGCGCTCACGCCAGGGCGGATCGCTATTTACATGGCAGAATTTGTTTGTGGAAAAACTAATGCTTCTCAAGCGAAGAAACTGATCAGCTCGTGTGCGAAGTTAAAGCAAGCAAGCAGATCATCTACGGGATA